>NW_027192671.1:0-600000 GCF_949987515.2 Delphinus delphis | reverse complement strand
GCTCTCTTGCTTTGTTTTTTAGATGTTTCAGGAAACACCATACACTTCTCCCTAGTGGTTGTTGGCAATTTACATCCCGCCCATCAGCATAACAAGGCTCCCAGTTCTCCATGGCCTGTCCTGCCTTTCTGGATTTTACACTTTTTTCAGATGGCCCTTTTGACCAGGGGGAAGTGAGACTTCATTGTAGTGCAGATTTCCTTTGCAAGCTTGCTTGGTTGGCCAAAAAGTGCATATGCATTTTTTCCTGAATATATTCAGGAAAAAACGCATACGCCCTTTTTGGCCAAGTGCATCATTGTGGACGTTCTGCCTCTTTTCCTATGCTTTCAATGCAATTCCAGTCTACCTCCTGAAATCGGTTTCCTGCAATTCTGCCCCGCTTTCAAGTCCTCTTGGCAGCCTTACTTCAGTCTATTTTTGGACGATAGCTGTCATTTATAACTCTGCAGGTTTGTGAATTACAGTGCCCCTGAGCTCCTTTCTTCAACTCACTTTCTTGTGAGCTGGCCGCAACTCCGCAGGATGGCTTCAGGCCCTAATCTGGTTCCGGCACGGCACGCTGAGCCTTTGGTTAATTCCTCTTCCTGGTGGGAAATGAGAGTTAAATTTGCCCGTCCAGACACCTCCAGCTAGTCTCTCATTGGTTCTCGCTATTCCTGTTCATCTTCCGCAGAAATTGCAAACTGGGCCAAACAGGAGGTTAAAGGCGCTGACTCTCCAAGTGGGGATAGTGTTAGTAAAGCGTCTGGAATGTTGCACCCGAGTACCAGGGGAGGAAAACTGAGACATATTTGAACACGTCTCCCGTTCACACGGTTGATCATACTCTGGGTTCCACATGCATGTTTTAGCTGAAGGAAAAATACCTTAAAACTGGAGAGTTAAGACCCGTGTAATGGGTACCATGCAATATGACTTCAAAGGGTCTTCATTTGCTCACCGAACCTCTCCAATCCTATCACTGCTGCGTTTATGCCCCTGTACACACGCTTGATTCTCTTTTGGAGACATAGAAATCCATAGGTTTTAAGATACTTACTAGTCAGGTACATTCCTAGGCATTTAATATGGGGTGTTGAGTCCATTTCGTTGAGCAAGGAGTAGCTCTTGTCTATTCCATATTTGGCTTAAGGAACTTTATCTGTGCTCATTTCAATCTCTGGTTTTATGCAGCATCACAACTCACCTTTCCCCTTAAGCAAGCATAAGTTGGTTTTCTAAATTTGAGACCCTGTTCTGTTTTGGAATGCAGTTCCTGTGTAGCCAAGTTTACATTCCGTGTATTAGTGATATCTTATGATGTTTCTTTTTCTGTGTGACTTATTTCAGTTAGAATCATCGTACCTGAATCCACTCATTATGCTGCTACGGGCCTGATGACATAGATTTCATTGCTGAGTGATACTGCATTGTACGTAAGTACCACAAGTTCTTTATCCATTTTTCACTTTCTGTGATATTGAACTTGTACGGTAAACGAGGTTCTTGTAAACAGAGGCGTCCCAAACTTTGGGGTGGCTGTGTCTTTTTGATTTTAATTTCCCTAAGCTATAGGACCATAAGTGGAAGTGCCCTAGGCTCTGTTGCTTTGTTTTTTAGATGTTTCAGGAAACACCATACACTTCTCCCGAGTGTCTGTTGGCAATTTACATCCCGCCCATCAGCATAACAAGGCTCCCAGTTTTCCATGGCCTGTCCTGCCTTTCTGGATTTTACACTTTTTTCAGATGGCCCTTTTGACCAGGGGGAAGTGAGACTTCATTGTAGTGCAGATTTCCTTTGCAAGCTTGCTTGGTTGGCCAAAAAGGGCGTATGCGTTTTTTCCTGAATATATTCAGGAAAAAACGCATACGCCCTTTTTGGCCAAGTGCATCATTGTGGACGTTCTGCCTCTTTTCCTATGCTTTCAATGCAATTCCAGTCTACCTCCTGAAATCGGTTTCCTGCAATTCTGCCCCGCTTTCAAGTCCTCTTGGCAGCCTTACTTCAGTCTATTTTTGGACGATAGCTGTCATTTATAACTCTGCAGGTTTGTGAATTACAGTGCCCCTGAGCTCCTTTCTTCAACTCGCTTTCTTTTGAGCTGGCCGCAACACCGCAGGATGGCTTCAGGCCCTAATCTGGTTCCGGCCCGGCATGCTGAGCCTTTGGTTAATTCCTCTTCCTGGTGAGAAATGAGAGTTAAATTTGCCCGTCCAGACACCTCCAGCTAGCCTCTCATTGGTTCTCGCTATTCCTGTTCATCTTCCGCAGAAATTGCAAACTGTGCCAAACAGGAGGTTAAAGGCGCTGACTCTCCAAGTGGGGAGAGTGTTAGTAAAGCGTCTGGAATGTTGCACCCGAGTACCAGGGGAGGAAAACTGAGACATATTTGAACACGTCTCCCGTTCACATGGTTGATCATACTCTGGGTTCCACATGCATGTTTTAGCTGAAGGAAGAATACCTTAAACCTGGAGAGTTGAGACCCGTGTAATGGGTACCATGCAATATGACTTCAAAGGGTCTTCATTTGCTCACCGAACCTCTCCAATCCTATCACTGCTGCGTTTATGCCCCTGTACACACGCTTGATTCTCTTTTGGAGACATAGCAATTCATAGGTTTTAAGATACTTACTAGTCAGGTACATTCTTAGGCGTTTAATATGTGGTTTTGAGTCCATTTCGTTGAGCAAGGAGTAGCTCTTGTCTATTCCATATTTGGCTTAAGGAACTTTATCTCTGCTCATTTCAATCCTGGTTTTATGCAGCACCCCAACTCACCTTTCCCCTTAAGCAAGCATAAGTTGTTTTTCTAAATTTGAGACACTGTTCTGTTCTGTAATTCAGTTCCTGTGTAGCCAAGTTTCCATTCCGTGTATTACTGATATCTTATGATGTTTCTTTTTCTGTGTGACTTATTTCAGTTAGCATCATCATACCTGAATCCACTCATTGTGCTGCTAAGGGCCTGATGACATAGATTTCATTGCTGAGTGATATTGCTTTGTAAGTGAATACCACAACTTCTTTATCCATTTTTCACTTTCTGCGATGTTGAACTTGTACTGTAAACGAGGTTCTTGTAAACAGAGCCGTTCCAAACTTTGGGGTGGCTGTGTCTTTTTGATTTTAATTTCCCTAATCTATAGGAACATAAGTGGAAGTGCCCTAGGCTCTGTTGCTTTGTTTTTTAGATGTTTCAGGAAACACCATACACTTCTCCCAAGTGTCTGTTGGCAATTTACATCCCGCCCATCAGCATAACAAGGCTCCCAGTTCTCAATGGCCTGTTGCCTTTCTGGATTTTACACTTTTTTCAGATGGCCCTTTTGACCGGGGGGAAGTGAGACTTCATTGTAGTGCAGATTTCCTTTGCAAGCTTGCTTGGTTGGCCAAAAAGGGCGTATGCGTTTTTTCCTGAATATATTCAGGAAAAAACGCATATGCCCTTTTTGGCCAAGTGCATCATTGTGGACGTTCTGCCTCTTTTCCTATGCTTTCAATGCAATTCCAGTCTACCTCCTGAAATCGGTTTCCTGCAATTCTGCCCCGCTTTCAAGTCCTCTTGGCAGCCTTACTTCAGTCTATTTTTGGACGATAGCTGTCATTTATAACTCTGCAGGTGTGTGAATTAGAGTGCCCCTGAGCTCCTTTCTTCAACTCGCTTTCTTGTGACCTGGCCGCAACACCGCAGGATGGCTTCAGGCCCTAATCTGGTTCCGGCACGGCACGCTGAGCCTTTGGTTATTTCCTCTTCCTGGTGGGAAATGAGAGTTAAATTTGCCCGTCCAGACACCTCCAGCTAGCCTCTCATTGGTTCTCGCTATTCCTGTTCATCTTCCGCAGAAATTGCAAACTGTGCCAAACAGGAGGTTAAAGGCGCTGACTCTCCAAGTGGGGAGAGTGTTAGTAAAGCGTCTGGAATGTTGCACCCGAGTACCAGGGGAGGAAAACTGAGACATATTTGAACACGTCTCCCGTTCACATGGTTGATCATACTCTGGGTTCCACATGCATGTTTTAGCTGAAGGAAGAATACCTTAAACCTGGAGAGTTGAGACCCGTGTAATGGGTACCATGCAATATGACTTCAAAGGGTCTTCATTTGCTCACCGAACCTCTCCAATCCTATCACTGCTGCGTTTATGCCCCTGTACACACGCTTGATTCTCTTTTGGAGACATAGCAATTCATAGGTTTTAAGATACTTACTAGTCAGGTACATTCTTAGGCGTTTAATATGTGGTTTTGAGTCCATTTCGTTGAGCAAGGAGTAGCTCTTGTCTATTCCATATTTGGCTTAAGGAACTTTATCTCTGCTCATTTCAATCCTGGTTTTATGCAGCACCCCAACTCACCTTTCCCCTTAAGCAAGCATAAGTTGTTTTTCTAAATTTGAGACACTGTTCTGTTCTGTAATTCAGTTCCTGTGTAGCCAAGTTTCCATTCCGTGTATTACTGATATCTTATGATGTTTCTTTTTCTGTGTGACTTATTTCAGTTAGCATCATCATACCTGAATCCACTCATTGTGCTGCTAAGGGCCTGATGACATAGATTTCATTGCTGAGTGATATTGCTTTGTAAGTGAATACCACAACTTCTTTATCCATTTTTCACTTTCTGCGATGTTGAACTTGTACTGTAAACGAGGTTCTTGTAAACAGAGCCGTTCCAAACTTTGGGGTGGCTGTGTCTTTTTGATTTTAATTTCCCTAATCTATAGGAACATAAGTGGAAGTGCCCTAGGCTCTGTTGCTTTGTTTTTTAGATGTTTCAGGAAACACCATACACTTCTCCCAAGTGTCTGTTGGCAATTTACATCCCGCCCATCAGCATAACAAGGCTCCCAGTTCTCAATGGCCTGTTGCCTTTCTGGATTTTACACTTTTTTCAGATGGCCCTTTTGACCGGGGGGAAGTGAGACTTCATTGTAGTGCAGATTTCCTTTGCAAGCTTGCTTGGTTGGCCAAAAAGGGCGTATGCGTTTTTTCCTGAATATATTCAGGAAAAAACGCATACGCCCTTTTTGGCCAAGTGCATCATTGTGGACGTTCTGCCTCTTTTCCTATGCTTTCAATGCAATTCCAGTCTACCTCCTGAAATTGGTTTCCTGCAATTCTGCCCCGCTTTCAAGTCCTCTTGGCAGCCTTACTTCAGTCTATTTTTGGACGATAGCTGTCATTTATAACTCTGCAGGTGTGTGAATTAGAGTGCCCCTGAGCTCCTTTCTTCAACTCGCTTTCTTGTGACCTGGCCGCAACACCGCAGGATGGCTTCAGTCCCTAATCTGGTTCCGGCACGGCACGCTGAGCCTTTGGTTATTTCCTCTTCCTGGTGGGAAATGAGAGTTAAATTTGCCCGTTCAGACACCTCCAGCTAGTCTCTCATTGGTTCTCGCTATTCCTGTTCATCTTCCGCAGAAATTGCAAACTGGGCCAAACAGGAGGTTAAAGGCGCTGACTCTCCAAGTGGGGAGAGTGTTAGTAAAGCGTCTGGAATGTTGCACCCGAGTACCAGGGGAGGAAAACTGAGACATATTTGAACACGTCTCCCGTTCACATGGTTGATCAAACTTGGGTTCCACATGCATGTTTTAGCTGAAGGAAGAATACCTTAAACCTGGAGAGTTAAGACCCGTGTAATGGGTACCATGCAATATGACTTCAAAGGGTCTTCATTTGCTCACCGAACCTCTCCAATCCTATCACTGCTGCGTTTATGCCCCTGTACACATGCTTGATTCTCTTTCGGAGTCATAGCAATCCATAGGTTTTAAGATACTTACTAGTCAGGTACATTCTTAGGCATTTAATATGCGGTGTTGAGTCCATTCCGTTGAGCAAGGAGTAGCTCTTGTCTATTCCATATTTGACTTAAGGAACTTTATCTGTGCTCATTTCAATCTCTGGTTTTATGCAGCACCCCAACTCACCTTTCCCCTTAAGCAAGCATAAGTTGGTTTTCTAAGTTTGAGACCCTGTTCTGTTCTGTAATTCAGTTCCTGTGTAGCCAAGTTTACATTCCGTGTATTAGTGATATCTTATGATGTTTCTTTTTCTGTGTGACTTACTTCAGTTAGAATCATCATACCTGAATCCACTCATTGTGCTGCTAAGGGCCTGATGACACAGATTTCATTGCTGAGTGATATTGCTTTGTAAGTAAATACCACAACTTCTTTATCCATTTTTCACTTTCTGCGATGTTGAACTTGTACTGTAAACGAGGTTCTTGTAAACAGAGCCGTTCCAAACTTTGGGGTGGCTGTGTCTTTTTGATTTTAATTTCCCTAAGCTATAGGACCATAAGTGGAAGTGCCCTAGGTTCTGTTGCTTTGTTTTTTAGATGTTTCAGGAAACACCATACACTTCTCCCAAGTGTCTGTTGGCAATTTACATCCCGCCCATCAGCATAACAAGGCTCCCAGTTCTCCATGGCCTGTCCTGCCTTTCTGGATTTTACACTTTTTTCAGATGGCCCTTTTGACTGGGGGGAAGTGAGACTTCATTGTAGTGCAGATTTCCTTTGCAAGCTTGCTTGGTTGGCCAAAAAGGGCGTATGCGTTTTTTCCTGAATATATTCAGGAAAAAACGCATACGCCCTTTTTGGCCAAGTGCATCATTGTGGACGTTCTGCCTCTTTTCCTATGCTTTCAATGCAATTCCAGTCTACCTCCTGAAATCGGTTTCCTGCAATTCTGCCCCGCTTTCAAGTCCTCTTGGCAGCCTTACTTCAGTCTATTTTTGGATGATAGCTGTCATTTATAACTCTGCAGGTTTGTGAATTACAGTGCCCCTGAGCTCCTTTCTTCAACTCGGTTTCTTTTGAGCTGGCCGCAACACCGCAGGATGGCTTCAGGCCCTAATCTGGTTCCGGCACGGCACGCTGAGCCTTTGGTTATTTCCTCTTCCTGGTGGGAAATGAGAGTTAAATTTGCCCGTCCAGACACCTCCAGCTAGCCTCTCATTGGTTCTCGCTATTCCTGTTCATCTTCCGCAGAAATTGCAAACTGTGCCAAACAGGAGGTTAAAGGCGCTGACTCTCCAAGTGGGGAGAGTGTTAGTAAAGCGTCTGGAATGTTGCACCCGAGTACCAGGGGAGGAAAACTGAGACATATTTGAACACGTCTCCCGTTCACATGGTTGATCATACTTGGGTTCCACATGCATGTTTTAGCTGAAGGAAGAATACCTTAAACCTGGAGAGTTGAGACCCGTGGAATGGGTACCATGCAATATGACTTCAAAGGGTCTTCATTTGCTCACCGAACCTCTCCAATCCTATCACTGCTGCGTTTATGCCCCTGTACACATGCTTGATTCTCTTTTGGAGACATAGCAATCCATAGGTTTTAAGATACTTACTAGTCAGGTACATTCTTAGGCGTTTAATATGCGGTGTTGAGTCCATTTCGTTGAGCAAGGAGTAGCTCTTGTCTATTCCTATTTGACTTAAGGAACTTTATCTGTGCTCATTTCAATCTCTGGTTTTATGCAGCACCCCAACTCACCTTTACCCTTAAGCAAGCATAAGTTGGTTTTCTAAATTTGAGACCCTGTTCTGTTCTGTAATTCAGTTCCTGTGTAGCCAAGTTTACATTCCGTGTATTACTGATATCTTATGATGTTTCTTTTTCTGTGTGACTTATTTCAGTTAGAATCATCATACCTGAATCCTCTCATTGTGATGCTAAGGGCCTGATGACATAGATTTCATTGCTGAGTGATATTGCTTTGTAAGTAAATACCACAACTTCTTTATCCATTTTTCACTTTCTGCGATGTTGAACTTGTACTGTAAACGAGGTTCTTGTAAACAGAGGCGTCCCAAACTTTGGGGTGGCTGTGTCTTTTTGATTTTAATTTCCCTAAGCTATAGGACCATAAGTGGCAGTGCCCTAGGCTCTGTTGCTTTGTTTTTTAGATGTTTCAGGAAACACCATACACTTCTCCCGAGTGGTTGTTGGCAATTTACATCCCGCCCATCAGCATAACAAGGCTCCCAGTTCTCCATGGCCTGTCCTGCCTTTCTGGATTTTACACTTTTTTCAGATGGCCCTTTTGACCGGGGGGAAGTGAGACTTCATTGTAGTGCAGATTTCCTTTGCAAGCTTGCTTGGTTGGCCAAAAAGGGCGTATGCGTTTTTTCCTGAATATATTCAGGAAAAAACGCATACGCCCTTTTTGGCCAAGTGCATCATTGTGGACGTTCTGCCTCTTTTCCTATGCTTTCAATGCAATTCCAGTCTACCTCCTGAAATCGGTTTCCTGCAATTCTGCCCCGCTTTCAAGTCCTCTTGGCAGCCTTACTTCAGTCTATTTTTGGACGATAGCTGTCATTTATAACTCTGCAGGTTTGTGAATTACAGTGCCCCTGAGCTCCTTTCTTCAACTCGGTTTCTTGTGACCTGGCCGCAACACCGCAGGATGGCTTCAGGCCCTAATCTGGTTCCGGCCCGGCATGCTGAGCCTTTGGTTAATTCCTCTTCCTGGTGGGAAATGAGAGTTAAATTTGCCCGTCCAGACACCTCCAGCTAGCCTCTCATTGGTTCTCGCTATTCCTGTTCATCTTCCGCAGAAATTGCAAACTGGGCCAAACAGGAGGTTAAAGGGACTGACTCTCCAAGTGGGGAGAGTGTTAGTAAAGCGTCTGGAATGTTGCACCCGAGTACCGGGGTACGAAAACTGAGACATATTTGAACACGTCTCCCGATCACATGGTTGATCATACTTGGGTTCCACATGCATGTTTTAGCTGAAGGAAGAATACCTTAAACCTGGGTAGTTGAAACCCGTGGAATGGGTACCATGCAATATGACTTCAAAGGGTCTTCATTTGCTCACCGAACCTCTCCAATCCTATCACTGCTGCGTTTATGCCCCTGTACACATGCTTGATTCTCTTTCGGAGACATAGCAATCCATAGGTTTTAAGATACTTACTAGTCAGGTACATTCTTAGACGTTTAATATGCGGTGTTGAGTCCATTTCGTTGAGCAAGGAGTAGCTCTTGTCTATTCCATATTTGGCTTAAGGAACTTTATCTGTGCTCATTTCAATCTCTGGTTTTATGCAGCACCCCAACTAACCTTTCCCCTTAAGCAAGCATAAGTTGGTTTTCTAAATTTGAGACCCTGTTCTGTTCTGTAATTCAGTTCCTGTGTAGCCAAGTTTACATTCCGTGTATTAGTGATATCTTATGATGTTTCTTTTTCTGTGTGACTTATTTCAGTTAGAATCATCGTACCTGAATCCACTCATTATGCTGCTACGGGCCTGATGACATAGATTTCATTGCTGAGTGATACTGCATTGTACGTAAGTACCACAAGTTCTTTATCCATTTTTCACTTTCTGCGATGTTGAACTTGTACTGTAAACGAGGTTCTTGTAAACAGAGCCGTTCCAAACTTTGGGGTGGCTGTGTCTTTTTGAATTTAATTTCCCTAAGCTATAGGACCATAAGTGGAAGTGCCCTAGGCTCTGTTGCTTTGTTTTTTAGATGTTTCAGGAAACCCCATACACTTCTCCCGAGTGGTTGTTGGCAATTTACATCCCGCCCATCAGCATAACAAGGCTCCCAGTTCTCCATGGCCTGTCCTGCCTTTCTGGATTTTACACTTTTTTCAGATGGCCCTTTTGACCGGGGGGAAGTGAGACTTCATTGTAGTGCAGATTTCCTTTGCAAGCTTGCTTGGTTGGCCAAAAAGGGCGTATGCGTTTTTTCCTGAATATATTCAGGAAAAAACGCATATGCCCTTTTTGGCCAAGTGCATCATTGTGGACGTTCTGCCTCTTTTCCTATGCTTTCAATGCAATTCCAGTCTACCTCCTGAAATCGGTTTCCTGCAATTCTGCCCCGCTTTCAAGTCCTCTTGGCAGCCTTACTTCAGTCTATTTTTGGACGATAGCTGTCATTTATAACTCTGCAGGTTTGTGAATTACAGTGCCCCTGAGCTCCTTTCTTCAACTCGCTTTCTTGTGACCTGGCCGCAACACCGCAGGATGGCTTCAGGCCCTAATCTGGTTCTGGCACGGCACGCTGAGCCTTTGGTTAATTCCTCTTCCTGGTGGGAAATGAGAGTTAAATTTGCCCATCCAGACACCTCCAGCTAGTCTCTCATTGGTTCTCGCTATTCCTGTTCATCTTCCACAGAAATTGCAAACTGGGCCAAACAGGAGGTTAAAGGGACTGACTCTCCAAGTGGGGAGAGTGTTAGAAAAGCGTCTGGAATGTTGCACCCGAGTACCAGGGTACGAAAACTGAGACATATTTGAACACGTCTCCCGATCACATGGTTGATCATACTCTAGGTCCCACATGCATGTTTTAGCTGAAGGAAGAATACCTTAAACCTGGGTAGTTGAAACCCGTGGAATGGGTACCATGCAATATGACTTCAAAGGGTCTCCATTTGCTCACCGAACCTCTCCAATCCTATCACTGCTGCGTTTATGCCCCTGTACACATGCTTGATTCTCTTTCGGAGACATAGCAATCCATAGGTTTTAAGATACTTACTAGTCAGGTGCATTCTTAGGCGTTTAATATGGGTTTTGTGTCCATTTCGTTGAGCAAGGAGTAGCTCTTGTCTATTCCATATTTGGCTTAAGGAACTTTATCTGTGCTCATTTCAATCTCTGGTTTTATGCAGCACCCCAACTCACCTTTCCCCTTAAGCAAGCATAAGTTGGTTTTCTAAATTTGAGACCCTGTTCTGTTCTGTAATTCAGTTCCTGTGTAGCCAAGTTTACATTCCGTGTATTAGTGATATCTTATGATGTTTCTTTTTCTGTGTGACTTATTTCAGTTAGAATCATCGTACCTGAATCCACTCATTATGCTGCTACGGGCCTGATGACATAGATTTCATTGCTGAGTGATACTGCATTGTACGTAAGTACCACAAGTTCTTTATCCATTTTTCACTTTCTGCGATGTTGAACTTGTACTGTAAACGAGGTTCTTGTAAACAGAGCCGTTCCAAACTTTGGGGTGGCTGTGTCTTTTTGAATTTAATTTCCCTAAGCTATAGGACCATAAGTGGAAGTGCCCTACACTCTGTTGCTTTGTTTTTTAGATGTTTCAGGAAACACCATACACTTCTCCCGAGTGGTTGTTGGCAATTTACATCCCGCCCATCAGCATAACAAGGCTCCCAGTTCTCCATGGCCTGTCCTGCCTTTCTGGATTTTATACTTTTTTCAGATGGCCCTTTTGACCGGGGGGAAGTGAGACTTCATTGTAGTGCAGATTTCCTTTGCAAGCTTGCTTGGTTGGCCAAAAAGGGCATATGCGTTTTTTCCTGAATATATTCAGGAAAAAACGCATACGCCCTTTTTGGCCAAGTGCATCATTGTGGACGTTCTGCCTCTTTTCCTATGCTTTCAATGCAATTCCAGTCTACCTCCTGAAATCGGTTTCCTGCAATTCTGCCCCGCTTTCAAGTCCTCTTGGCAGCCTTACTTCAGTCTATTTTTGGACGATAGCTGTCATTTATAACTCTGCAGGTTTGTGAATTACAGTGCCCCTGAGCTCCTTTCTTCAACTCGCTTTCTTGTGACCTGGCCGCAACACCGCAGGATGTCTTCAGGCCCTAATCTGGTTCTGGCACGGCACGCTGAGCCTTTGGTTAATTCCTCTTCCTGGTGGGAAATGAGAGTTAAATTTGCCCATCCAGACACCTCCAGCTAGTCTCTCATTGGTTCTCGCTATTCCTGTTCATCTTCCACAGAAATTGCAAACTGGACCAAACAGGAGGTTAAAGGGACTGACTCTCCAAGTGGGGAGAGTGTTAGTAAAGCGTCTGGAATGTTGCACCCGAGTACCAGGGTACGAAAACTGAGACATATTTGAACACGTCTCCCAATCACATGATTGATCATACTCTAGGTCCCACATGCATGTTTTAGCTGAAGGAAGAATACCTTAAACCTGGGTAGTTGAAACCCGTGGAATGGGTACCATGCAATATGACTTCAAAGGGTCTTCATTTGCTCACCGAACCTCTCCAATCCTATCACTGCTGCGTTTATGCCCCTGTACACATGCTTGATTCTCTTTCGGAGACATAGCAATCCATAGGTTTTAAGATACTTACTAGTCAGGTACATTCTTAGGCATTTAATATGCGGTGTTCAGTTCATTTCGTTGAGCAAGGAGTAGCTCTTGTCTATTCCATATTTGGCTTAAGGAACTTTATCTGTGCTCATTTCAATCTCTGGTTTTATGCAGCACCCCAACTCACCTTTCCCCTTAAGCAAGCATAAGTTGGTTTTCTAAATTTGAGACCCTGTTCTGTTCTGTAATTCAGTTCCTGTGTAGCCAAGTTTACATTCCGTGTATTAGTGATATCTTATGATGTTTCTTTTTCTGTGTGACTTATTTCAGTTAGAATCATCGTACCTGAATCCACTCATTATGCTGCTACGGGCCTGATGACATAGATTTCATTGCTGAGTGATACTGCATTGTACGTAAGTACCACAAGTTCTTTATCCATTTTTCACTTTCTGCGATGTTGAACTTGTACTGTAAACGAGGTTCTTGTAAAAAGAGCCGTTCCAAACTTTGGGGTGGCTGTGTCTTTTTGAATTTAATTTCCCTAAGCTATAGGACCATAAGTAGAAGTGCTCTAGGCTCTGTTGCTTTGTTTTTTAGATGTTTCAGGAAACACCATACACTTCTCCCAAGTGGTTGTTGGCAATTTACATCCCGCCCATCAGCATAACAAGGCTCCCAGTTCTCCATGGCCTGTCCTGCCTTTCTGGATTTTACACTTTTTTCAGATGGCCCTTTTGACCGGGGGGAAGTGAGACTTCATTGTAGTGCAGATTTCCTTTGCAAGCTTGCTTGGTTGGCCAAAAAGGGCGTATGCGTTTTTTCCTGAATATATTCAGGAAAAAACGCATACGCCCTTTTTGGCCAAGTGCATCATTGTGGACGTTCTGCCTCTTTTCCTATGCTTTCAATGCAATTCCAGTCTACCTCCTGAAATCGGTTTCCTGCAATTCTGCCCCGCTTTCAAGTCCTCTTGGCAGCCTTACTTCAGTCTATTTTTGGACGATAGCTGTCATTTATAACTCTGCAGGTTTGTGAATTACAGTGCCCCTGAGCTCCTTTCTTCAACTCGCTTTCTTGTGACCTGGCCGCAACACCGCAGGATGGCTTCAGGCCCTAATCTGGTTCTGGCACGGCACGCTGAGCCTTTGGTTAATTCCTCTTCCTGGTGGGAAATGAGAGTTAAATTTGCCCATCCAGACACCTCCAGCTAGTCTCTCATTGGTTCTCGCTATTCCTGTTCATCTTCCACAGAAATTGCAAACTGGGCCAAACAGGAGGTTAAAGGGACTGACTCTCCAAGTGGGGAGAGTGTTAGTAAAGCGTCTGGAATGTTGCACCCGAGTACCAGGGTACGAAAACTGAGACATATTTGAACACGTCTCCCGATCACATGGTTGATCATACTCTAGGTCCCACATGCATGTTTTAGCTGAAGGAAGAATACCTTAAACCTGGGTAGTTGAAACCCGTGGAATGGGTACCATGCAATATGACTTCAAAGGGTTTCCATTTGCTCACCGAACCTCTCCAATCCTATCACTGCTGCGTTTATGCCCCTGTACACATGCTTGATTCTCTTTCGGAGACATAGCAATCCATAGGTTTTAAGATACTTACTAGTCAGGTGCATTCTTAGGCGTTTAATATGGGTTTTGTGTCCATTTCGTTGAGCAAGGAGTAGCTCTTGTCTATTCCATATTTGGCTTAAGGAACTTTATCTGTGCTCATTTCAATCTCTGGTTTTATGCAGCACCCCAACTCACCTTTCACCTTAAGCAAGCATAAGTTGGTTTTGTAAATTTGAGACCCTGTTCTGTTTTGGAATGCAGTTCCTGTGTAGCCAAGTTTACATTCCGTGTATTAGTGATATCTTATGATGTTTCTTTTTCTGTGTGACTTATTTCAGTTAGAATCATCATACCTTAATCCACTCATTATGCTGCTACGGGCCTGATGACATAGATTTCATTGCTGAGTGATACTGCATTGTACGTAAGTACCACAAGTTCTTTATCCATTTTTCACTTTCTGTGATATTGAACTTGTACGGTAAACGAGGTTCTTGTAAACGGAGGCGTCCCAAACTTTGTGGTGGCTGTGTCTTTTTTATTTTAATTTCCCTAAGCTATAGGACCATAAGCGGAAGTGCCCTAGGCTCTGTTGCTTTGTTTTTTAGATGTTTCAGGAAACACCATACACTTCTCCTGAGTGTCTGTTGGCAATTTACATCCCGCCCATCAGCATAACAAGGCTCCCAGTTCTCCATGGCCTGTCCTGCCTTTCTGGATTTTACACTTTTTTCAGATGGCCCTTTTGACCGGGGAGAAGTGAGACTTCATTGTAGTGCAGATTTCCTTTGCAAGCTTGCTTGGTTGGCCAAAAAGGGCGTATGCGTTTTTTCCTGAATATATTCAGGAAAAAACGCATACGCCCTTTTTGGCCAAGTGCATCATTGTGGACGTTCTGCCTCTTTTCCTATGCTTTCAATGCAATTCCAGTCTACCTCCTGAAATCGGTTTCCTGCAATTCTGCCCCGCTTTCAAGTCCTCTTGGCAGCCTTACTTCAGTCTATTTTTGGACGATAGCTGTCATTTATTACTCTGCATGTTTGTGAATTGCAGTGCCCCTGAGCTCCTTTCTTCAACTCGCTTTCTTGTGACCTGGCCACAACACCGCAGGATGGCTTCAGGCCCTAATCTGGTTCCGGCCCGGCATGCTGAGCCTTTGGTTAATTCCTCTTCCTGGTGGGAAATGAGAGTTAAATTTGCCCGTCCAGACACCTCCAGCTAGCCTCTCATTGGTTCTCGCTATTCCTGTTCATCTTCCGCAGAAATTGCAAACTGGGCCAAACAGGAGGTTAAAGGGACTGACTCTCCAAGTCGGGAGAGTGTTAGTAAAGCGTCTGGAATGTTGCACCCGAGTACCAGGGGAGGAAAACTGAGACATATTTGAACACGTCTCCCATTCACATGGTTGATCATACTCTGGGTTCCACATGCATGTTTTAGCTGAAGGAATAATACCTTAAACCTGGAGAGTTGAGACCCGTGGAATGGGTACCATGCAATATGACTTCAAAGGGTCTTCATTTGCTCACCGAACCTCTCCAATCCTATCACTGCTGCATTTATGCCCCTGTATACATGCTTGATTCTCTTTTGGAGACATAGCAATCCATAGGTTTTAAGATACTTACAAGTCAGGTACATTCTTAGGCGTTTAATATACGGTGTTGAGTCCATTTCGTTGAGCAAGGAGTAGCTCTTGTCTCTTCCGTATTTGGCTTAAGGAACTTTATCTGTGCTCATTTCAATCTCTGGTTTTATGCAGCACCCCAACTCACCTTTACCCTTAAGCAAGCATAAGTTGTTTTTCTAAATTTGAGACCCTGTTCTGTTCTGTAATACAGTTCCTGTGTAGCCAAGTTTCCATTCCGTGTATTACTGATATCTTATGATGTTTCTTTTTCTGTGTGACTTATTTCAGTTAGAATCATCATACCTGAATCCACTCATTGTGCTGCTAAGGGCCTGATGACACAGATTTCATTGCTGAGTGATATTGCTTTGTAAGTAAATACCACAACTTCTTTATCCATTTTTCACTTTCTGCGATGTTGAACTTGTACTGTAAACGAGGTTCTTGTAAACAGAGCCGTTCCAAACTTTGGGGTGGCTGTGTCTTTTTGATTTTAAATTCCCTAAGCTATAGGACCATAAGTGGAAGTGCCCTAGGCTCTGTTGCTTTGTTTTTTAGATGTTTCAGGAAACACCATACACTTCTCCCAAGTGTCTGTTGGCAATTTACATCCCGCCCATCAGCATAACAAGGCTCCCAGTTCTCTATGGCCTGTTGCCTTTCTGGATTTTACACTTTTTTCAGATGGCCCTTTTGACCGGGGGGAAGTGAGACTTCATTGTAGTGCAGATTTCCTTTGCAAGCTTGCTTGGTTGGCCAAAAAGGGCGTATGCGTTTTTTCCTGAATATATTCAGGAAAAAACGCATACGCCCTTTTTGGCCAAGTGCATCATTGTGGACGTTCTGCCTCTTTTCCTATGCTTTCAATGCAATTCCAGTCTACCTCCTGAAATCGGTTTCCTGCAATTCTGCCCCACTTTCAAGTCCTCTTGGCAGCCTTACTTCAGTCTATTTTTGGACGATAGCTGTCATTTATAACTCTGCAGGTTTGTGAATTACAGTGCCCCTGAGCTCCTTTCTTCAACTCGCTTTCTTGTGACCTGGCCGCAACACCGCAGGATGGCTTCAGGCCCTAATCTGGTTCCGGCCCGGCATGCTGAACCTTTGGTTAATTCCTCTTCCTGGTGGGAAATGAGAGTTAAATTTGCCCGTCCAGACACCTCCAGCTAGCCTCTCATTGGTTCTCGCTATTCCTGTTCATCTTCCGCAGAAATTGCAAACTGGGCCAAACAGGAGGTTAAAGGCGCTGACTCTCCAAGTGGGGAGAGTGTTAGTAAAGCGTCTGGAATGTTGCACCCGAGTACCAGGGGAGGAAAACTGAGACATATTTGAACACGTCTCCCGTTCACATGGTTGATCATACTTGGGTTCCACATGCATGTTTTAGCTGAAGGAAGAATACCTTAAACCTGGAGAGTTAAGACCCGTGTAATGGGTACCATGCAATATGACTTCAAAGGGTCTTCATTTGCTCACCGAACCTCTCCAATCCTATCACTGCTGCGTTTATGCCCCTGTACACACGCTTGATTCTCTTTCGGAGACATAGCAATCCATAGGTTTTAAGATACTTACTAGTCAGGTACATTCTTAGGCGTTTAATATGCGGTGTTGAGTCCATTTCGTTGAGCAAGGAGTAGCTCTTGTCTATTCCATATTTGACTTAAGGAACTTTATCTGTGCTCATTTCAATCTCTGGTTTTATGCAGCACCCCAACTCACCTTTCCCCTTAAGCAAGCATAAGTTGTTTTTCTAAATTTGAGACCCTGTTCTGTTCTGTAATTCAGTTCCTGTGTAGCCAAGTTTACATTCCGTGTATTACTGATATCTTATGATGTTTCTTTTTCTGTGTGACTTATTTCAGTTAGAATCATCGTACCTGAATCCACTCATTATGCTGCTACGGGCCTGATGACATAGATTTCATTGCTGAGTGATACTGCATTGTACGTAAGTACCACAAGTTCTTTATCCATTTTTCACTTTCTGCGATGTTGAACTTGTACTGTAAACGAGGTTCTTGTAAACAGAGGCGTCCCAAACTTTGGGGTGGCTGTGTCTTTTTGATTTTAATTTCCCTAAGCTATAGGACCATAAGTGGCAGTGCCCTAGGCTCTGTTGCTTTGTTTTTTAGATGTTTCAGGAAACACCATACACTTCTCCCGAGTGTCTGTTGGCAATTTACATCCCGCCCATCAGCATAACAAGGCTCCCAGTTCTCCATGGCCTGTCCTGCCTTTCTGGATTTTACACTTTTTTCAGATGGCCCTTTTGACCGGGGGGAAGTGAGACTTCATTGTAGTGCAGATTTCCTTTGCAAGCTTGCTTGGTTGGCCAAAAAGGGCGTATGCGTTTTTTCCTGAATATATTCAGGAAAAAACGCATACGCCCTTTTTGGCCAAGTGCATCATTGTGGACGTTCTGCCTCTTTTCCTATGCTTTCAATGCAATTCCAGTCTACCTCCTGAAATCGGTTTCCTGCAATTCTGCCCCGCATTCAAGTCCTCTTGGCAGCCTTACTTCAGTCTATTTTTGGACGATAGCTGTCATTTATAACTCTGCAGGTTTGTGAATTACAGTGCCCCTGAGCTCCTTTCTTCAACTCGCTTTCTTGTGACCTGGCCGCAACACCGCAGGATGTCTTCAGGCCCTAATCTGGTTCTGGCACGGCACGCTGAGCCTTTGGTTAATTCCTCTTGCTGGTGGGAAATGAGAGTTAAATTTGCCCATCCAGACACCTCCAGCTAGTCTCTCATTGGTTCTCGCTATTCCTGTTCATCTTCCACAGAAATTGCAAACTGGACCAAACAGGAGGTTAAAGGGACTGACTCTCCAAGTGGGGAGAGTGTTAGTAAAGCGTCTGGAATGTTGCACCCGAGTACCAGGGTACGAAAACTGAGACATATTTGAACACGTCTCCCAATCACATGATTGATCATACTCTAGGTCCCACATGCATGTTTTAGCTGAAGGAAGAATACCTTAAACCTGGGTAGTTGAAACCCGTGGAATGGGTACCATGCAATATGACTTCAAAGGGTCTTCATTTGCTCACCGAACCTCTCCAATCCTATCACTGCTGCGTTTATGCCCCTGTACACATGCTTGATTCTCTTTCGGAGACATAGCAATCCATAGGTTTTAAGATACTTACTAGTCAGGTACATTCTTAGGCATTTAATATGCGGTGTTCAGTTCATTTCGTTGAGCAAGGAGTAGCTCTTGTCTATTCCATATTTGGCTTAAGGAACTTTATCTGTGCTCATTTCAATCTCTGGTTTTATGCAGCACCCCAACTCACCTTTCCCCTTAAGCAAGCATAAGTTGGTTTTCTAAATTTGAGACCCTGTTCTGTTCTGTAATTCAGTTCCTGTGTAGCCAAGTTTACATTCCGTGTATTAGTGATATCTTATGATGTTTCTTTTTCTGTGTGACTTATTTCAGTTAGAATCATCGTACCTGAATCCACTCATTATGCTGCTACGGGCCTGATGACATAGATTTCATTGCTGAGTGATACTGCATTGTACGTAAGTACCACAAGTTCTTTATCCATTTTTCACTTTCTGCGATGTTGAACTTGTACTGTAAACGAGGTTCTTGTAAAAAGAGCCGTTCCAAACTTTGGGGTGGCTGTGTCTTTTTGAATTTAATTTCCCTAAGCTATAGGACCATAAGTAGAAGTGCCCTAGGCTCTGTTGCTTTGTTTTTTAGATGTTTCAGGAAACACCATACACTTCTCCCAAGTGGTTGTTGGCAATTTACATCCCGCCCATCAGCATAACAAGGCTCCCAGTTCTCCATGGCCTGTCCTGCCTTTCTGGATTTTACACTTTTTTCAGATGGCCCTTTTGACCGGGGGGAAGTGAGACTTCATTGTAGTGCAGATTTCCTTTGCAAGCTTGCTTGGTTGGCCAAAAAGGGCGTATGCGTTTTTTCCTGAATATATTCAGGAAAAAACGCATACGCCCTTTTTGGCCAAGTGCATCATTGTGGACGTTCTGCCTCTTTTCCTATGCTTTCAATGCAATTCCAGTCTACCTCCTGAAATCGGTTTCCTGCAATTCTGCCCCGCTTTCAAGTCCTCTTGGCAGCCTTACTTCAGTCTATTTTTGGACGATAGCTGTCATTTATAACTCTGCAGGTTTGTGAATTACAGTGCCCCTGAGCTCCTTTCTTCAACTCGCTTTCTTGTGACCTGGCCGCAACACCGCAGGATGGCTTCAGGCCCTAATCTGGTTCTGGCACGGCACGCTGAGCCTTTGGTTAATTCCTCTTCCTGGTGGGAAATGAGAGTTAAATTTGCCCATCCAGACACCTCCAGCTAGTCTCTCATTGGTTCTCGCTATTCCTGTTCATCTTCCACAGAAATTGCAAACTGGGCCAAACAGGAGGTTAAAGGGACTGACTCTCCAAGTGGGGAGAGTGTTAGTAAAGCGTCTGGAATGTTGCACCCGAGTACCAGGGTACGAAAACTGAGACATATTTGAACACGTCTCCCGATCACATGGTTGATCATACTCTAGGTCCCACATGCATGTTTTAGCTGAAGGAAGAATACCTTAAACCTGGGTAGTTGAAACCCGTGGAATGGGTACCATGCAATATGACTTCAAAGGGTTTCCATTTGCTCACCGAACCTCTCCAATCCTATCACTGCTGCGTTTATGCCCCTGTACACATGCTTGATTCTCTTTCGGAGACATAGCAATCCATAGGTTTTAAGATACTTACTAGTCAGGTGCATTCTTAGGCGTTTAATATGGGTTTTGTGTCCATTTCGTTGAGCAAGGAGTAGCTCTTGTCTATTCCATATTTGGCTTAAGGAACTTTATCTGTGCTCATTTCAATCTCTGGTTTTATGCAGCACCCCAACTCACCTTTCACCTTAAGCAAGCATAAGTTGGTTTTGTAAATTTGAGACCCTGTTCTGTTTTGGAATGCAGTTCCTGTGTAGCCAAGTTTACATTCCGTGTATTAGTGATATCTTATGATGTTTCTTTTTCTGTGTGACTTATTTCAGTTAGAATCATCATACCTTAATCCACTCATTATGCTACTACGGGCCTGATGACATAGATTTCATTGCTGAGTGATACTGCATTGTACGTAAGTACCACAAGTTCTTTATCCATTTTTCACTTTCTGTGATATTGAACTTGTACGGTAAACGAGGTTCTTGTAAACGGAGGCGTCCCAAACTTTGTGGTGGCTGTGTCTTTTTTATTTTAATTTCCCTAAGCTATAGGACCATAAGCGGAAGTGCCCTAGGCTCTGTTGCTTTGTTTTTTAGATGTTTCAGGAAACACCATACACTTCTCCTGAGTGTCTGTTGGCAATTTACATCCCGCCCATCAGCATAACAAGGCTCCCAGTTCTCCATGGCCTGTCCTGCCTTTCTGGATTTTACACTTTTTTCAGATGGCCCTTTTGACCGGGGAGAAGTGAGACTTCATTGTAGTGCAGATTTCCTTTGCAAGCTTGCTTGGTTGGCCAAAAAGGGCGTATGCGTTTTTTCCTGAATATATTCAGGAAAAAACGCATACGCCCTTTTTGGCCAAGTGCATCATTGTGGACGTTCTGCCTCTTTTCCTATGCTTTCAATGCAATTCCAGTCTACCTCCTGAAATCGGTTTCCTGCAATTCTGCCCCGCTTTCAAGTCCTCTTGGCAGCCTTACTTCAGTCTATTTTTGGACGATAGCTGTCATTTATTACTCTGCATGTTTGTGAATTGCAGTGCCCCTGAGCTCCTTTCTTCAACTCGCTTTCTTGTGACCTGGCCACAACACCGCAGGATGGCTTCAGGCCCTAATCTGGTTCCGGCCCGGCATGCTGAGCCTTTGGTTAATTCCTCTTCCTGGTGGGAAATGAGAGTTAAATTTGCCCGTCCAGACACCTCCAGCTAGCCTCTCATTGGTTCTCGCTATTCCTGTTCATCTTCCGCAGAAATTGCAAACTGGGCCAAACAGGAGGTTAAAGGGACTGACTCTCCAAGTCGGGAGAGTGTTAGTAAAGCGTCTGGAATGTTGCACCCGAGTACCAGGGGAGGAAAACTGAGACATATTTGAACACGTCTCCCATTCACATGGTTGATCATACTCTGGGTTCCACATGCATGTTTTAGCTGAAGGAATAATACCTTAAACCTGGAGAGTTGAGACCCGTGGAATGGGTACCATGCAATATGACTTCAAAGGGTCTTCATTTGCTCACCGAACCTCTCCAATCCTATCACTGCTGCATTTATGCCCCTGTATACATGCTTGATTCTCTTTTGGAGACATAGCAATCCATAGGTTTTAAGATACTTACAAGTCAGGTACATTCTTAGGCGTTTAATATACGGTGTTGAGTCCATTTCGTTGAGCAAGGAGTAGCTCTTGTCTCTTCCGTATTTGGCTTAAGGAACTTTATCTGTGCTCATTTCAATCTCTGGTTTTATGCAGCACCCCAACTCACCTTTACCCTTAAGCAAGCATAAGTTGTTTTTCTAAATTTGAGACCCTGTTCTGTTCTGTAATACAGTTCCTGTGTAGCCAAGTTTCCATTCCGTGTATTACTGATATCTTATGATGTTTCTTTTTCTGTGTGACTTATTTCAGTTAGAATCATCATACCTGAATCCACTCATTGTGCTGCTAAGGGCCTGATGACACAGATTTCATTGCTGAGTGATATTGCTTTGTAAGTAAATACCACAACTTCTTTATCCATTTTTCACTTTCTGCGATGTTGAACTTGTACTGTAAACGAGGTTCTTGTAAACAGAGCCGTTCCAAACTTTGGGGTGGCTGTGTCTTTTTGATTTTAAATTCCCTAAGCTATAGGACCATAAGTGGAAGTGCCCTAGGCTCTGTTGCTTTGTTTTTTAGATGTTTCAGGAAACACCATACACTTCTCCCAAGTGTCTGTTGGCAATTTACATCCCGCCCATCAGCATAACAAGGCTCCCAGTTCTCTATGGCCTGTTGCCTTTCTGGATTTTACACTTTTTTCAGATGGCCCTTTTGACCGGGGGGAAGTGAGACTTCATTGTAGTGCAGATTTCCTTTGCAAGCTTGCTTGGTTGGCCAAAAAGGGCGTATGCGTTTTTTCCTGAATATATTCAGGAAAAAACGCATACGCCCTTTTTGGCCAAGTGCATCATTGTGGACGTTCTGCCTCTTTTCCTATGCTTTCAATGCAATTCCAGTCTACCTCCTGAAATCGGTTTCCTGCAATTCTGCCCCGCTTTCAAGTCCTCTTGGCAGCCTTACTTCAGTCTATTTTTGGACGATAGCTGTCATTTATAACTCTGCAGGTTTGTGAATTACAGTGCCCCTGAGCTCCTTTCTTCAACTCGCTTTCTTGTGACCTGGCCGCAACACCGCAGGATGGCTTCAGGCCCTAATCTGGTTCCGGCCCGGCATGCTGAACCTTTGGTTAATTCCTCTTCCTGGTGGGAAATGAGAGTTAAATTTGCCCGTCCAGACACCTCCAGCTAGCCTCTCATTGGTTCTCGCTATTCCTGTTCATCTTCCGCAGAAATTGCAAACTGGGCCAAACAGGAGGTTAAAGGCGCTGACTCTCCAAGTGGGGAGAGTGTTAGTAAAGCGTCTGGAATGTTGCACCCGAGTACCAGGGGAGGAAAACTGAGACATATTTGAACACGTCTCCCGTTCACATGGTTGATCATACTTGGGTTCCACATGCATGTTTTAGCTGAAGGAAGAATACCTTAAACCTGGAGAGTTAAGACCCGTGTAATGGGTACCATGCAATATGACTTCAAAGGGTCTTCATTTGCTCACCGAACCTCTCCAATCCTATCACTGCTGCGTTTATGCCCCTGTACACACGCTTGATTCTCTTTCGGAGACATAGCAATCCATAGGTTTTAAGATACTTACTAGTCAGGTACATTCTTAGGCGTTTAATATGCGGTGTTGAGTCCATTTCGTTGAGCAAGGAGTAGCTCTTGTCTATTCCATATTTGACTTAAGGAACTTTATCTGTGCTCATTTCAATCTCTGGTTTTATGCAGCACCCCAACTCACCTTTCCCCTTAAGCAAGCATAAGTTGTTTTTCTAAATTTGAGACCCTGTTCTGTTCTGTAATTCAGTTCCTGTGTAGCCAAGTTTACATTCCGTGTATTACTGATATCTTATGATGTTTCTTTTTCTGTGTGACTTATTTCAGTTAGAATCATCGTACCTGAATCCACTCATTATGCTGCTACGGGCCTGATGACATAGATTTCATTGCTGAGTGATACTGCATTGTACGTAAGTACCACAAGTTCTTTATCCATTTTTCACTTTCTGCGATGTTGAACTTGTACTGTAAACGAGGTTCTTGTAAACAGAGGCGTCCCAAACTTTGGGGTGGCTGTGTCTTTTTGATTTTAATTTCCCTAAGCTATAGGACCATAAGTGGCAGTGCCCTAGGCTCTGTTGCTTTGTTTTTTAGATGTTTCAGGAAACACCATACACTTCTCCCGAGTGTCTGTTGGCAATTTACATCCCGCCCATCAGCATAACAAGGCTCCCAGTTCTCCATGGCCTGTCCTGCCTTTCTGGATTTTACACTTTTTTCAGATGGCCCTTTTGACCGGGGGGAAGTGAGACTTCATTGTAGTGCAGATTTCCTTTGCAAGCTTGCTTGGTTGGCCAAAAAGGGCGTATGCGTTTTTTCCTGAATATATTCAGGAAAAAACGCATACGCCCTTTTTGGCCAAGTGCATCATTGTGGACGTTCTGCCTCTTTTCCTATGCTTTCAATGCAATTCCAGTCTACCTCCTGAAATCGGTTTCCTGCAATTCTGCCCCGCATTCAAGTCCTCTTGGCAGCCTTACTTCAGTCTATTTTTGGACGATAGCTGTCATTTATAACTCTGCAGGTTTGTGAATTACAGTGCCCCTGAGCTCCTTTCTTCAACTCGCTTTCTTGTGACCTGGCCGCAACACCGCAGGATGGCTTCAGGCCCTAATCTGGTTCCGGCATGGCATGCTGAGCCTTTGGTTAATTCCTCTTCCTGGTGGGAAATGAGAGTTAAATTTGCCCGTTCAGACACCTCCAGCTAGTCTCTCATTTGTTCTCGCTATTCCTCTTCATCTTCCGCAGAAATTGCAAACTGGGCCAAACAGGAGGTTAAAGGGACTGACTCTCCAAGTCGGGAGAGTGTTAGTAAAGCGTCTGGAATGTTGCACCCGAGTACCAGGGGAGGAAAACTGAGACATATTTGAACATGTCTCCCGATCACATGGTTGATCATACTCTAGGTTCCACATGCATGTTTTAGCTGAAGGAAGAATACCTTAAACCTGGGTAGTTGAAACCCGTGGAATGGGTGCCATGCAATATGACTTCAAAGGGTCTTCATTTGCTCACCGAACCTCTCCAATCCTATCACTGCTGCGTTTATGCCCCTGTACACATGCTTGATTCTCTTTCGGAGACATAGCAATCCATAGGTTTTAAGATACTTACTAGTCAGGTACATTCTTAGGCGTTTAATATGGGGTGTTGAGTCCATTTTGTTGAGCAAGGAGTAGCTCTTGTCTATTCCATATTTGGCTTAGGGAACTTTATCTGTGCTCATTTCAATCTCTGGTTTTATGCAGCACCCCAACTCACCTTTACCCTTAAGCAAGCATAAGTTGTTTTTCTAAATTTGAGACCCTGTTCTGTTCTGTAATTCAGTTCCTGTGTAGCCAAGTTTCCATTCCGTGTATTACTGATATCTTATGATGTTTCTTTTTCTGTGTGACTTATTTCAGTTAGAATCATCATACCTGAATCCACTCATTGTGCTGCTAAGGGCCTGATGACACAGATTTCATTGCTGAGTGATATTGCTTTGTAAGTAAATACCACAAGTTCTTTATCCATTTTTCACTTTCTGCGATGTTGAACTTGTACTGTAAACGAGGTTCTTGTAAACAGAGCCGTTCCAAACTTTGGGGTGGCTGTGTCTTTTTGATTTTAAATTCCCTAAGCCATAGGACCATAAGTGGAAGTGCCCTAGGCTCTGTTGCTTTGTTTTTTAGATGTTTCAGGAAACACCATACACTTCTCCCAAGTGTCTGTTGGCAATTTACATCCCGCCCATCAGCATAACAAGGCTCCCAGTTCTCAATGGCCTGTTGCCTTTCTGGATTTTACACTTTTTTCAGATGGCCCTTTTGACCGGGGGGAAGTGAGACTTCATTGTAGTGCAGATTTCCTTTGCAAGCTTGCTTGGTTGGCCAAAAAGGGCGTATGCGTTTTTTTCCTGAATATATTCAGGAAAAAACGCATACGCCCTTTTTGGCCAAGTGCATCATTGTGGACGTTCTGCCTCTTTTCCTATGCTTTCAATGCAATTCCAGTCTACCTCCTGAAATCGGTTTCCTGCAATTCTGCCCCGCTTTCAAGTCCTCTTGGCAGCCTTACTTCAGTCTATTTTTGGACGATAGCTGTCATTTATAACTCTGCAGGTTTGTGTATTACAGTGCCCCTGAGCTCCTTTCTTCAACTCGCTTTCTTGTGACCTGGCCGCAACACCGCAGGATGGCTTCAGGCCCTAATCTGGTTCCGGCCCGGCACGCTGAACCTTTGGTTAATTCCTCTTCCTGGTGGGAAATGAGAGTTAAATTTGCCCGTCCAGACACCTCCAGCTAGCCTCTCATTGGTTCTCGCTATTCCTGTTCATCTTCCGCAGAAATTGCAAACTGGGCCAAACAGGAGGTTAAAGGGACTGATTCTCCAAGTGGGGAGAGTGTTAGTAAAGCGTCTGGAATGTTGCACCCGAGTACCAGGGGAGGAAAACTGAGACATATTTGAACACGTCTCCCGTTCACATGGTTGATCATACTTGGGTTCCACATGCATGTTTTAGCTGAAGGAAGAATACCTTAAACCTGGGTATTTGAAACCCGTGGAATGGGTACCATGCAATATGACTTCAAAGGGTCTTCATTTGCTCACCGAACCTCTCCAATCCTATCACTGCTGCGTTTATGCCCCTGTACACATGCTTGATTCTCTTTCGGAGACATAGCAATCCATAGGTTTTAAGATACTTACTAGTCAGGTACATTCTTAGGCGTTTAATATGCGGTGTTGAGTCCATTTCGTTGAGCAAGGAGTAGCTCTTGTCTATTCCATATTTGACTTAAGGAACTTTATCTGTGCTCATTTCAATCTCTGGTTTTATGCAGCACCCCAACTCACCTTTCCCCTTAAGCAAGCATAAGTTGGTTTTCTAAATTTGAGACCCTGTTCTGTTCTGTAATTCAGTTCCTGTGTAGCCAACTTTACATTCCGTGTATTACTGATATCTTATGATGTTTCTTTTTCTGTGTGACTTATTTCAGTTAGAATCATCGTACCTGAATCCACTCATTATGCTGCTACGGCCTGATGACATAGATTTCATTGCTGAGTGATACTGCATTGTACGTAAGTACCAGAAGTTCTTTATCCATTTTTCACTTTCTGCGATGTTGAACTTGTACTGTAAACGAGGTTCTTGTAAACAGAGGCGTCCCAAACTTTGGGGTGGCTGTGTCTTTTTGATTTTAATTTCCCTAAGCTATAGGACCATAAGTGGCAGTGCCCTAGGCTCTGTTGCTTTGTTTTTTAGATGTTTCAGGAAACACCATACACTTCTCCCGAGTGTCTGTTGGCAATTTACATCCCGCACATCAGCATAACAAGGCTCCCAGTTCTCCATGGCCTGTCCTGCCTTTCTGGATTTTACACTTTTTTCAGATGGCCCTTTTGACCAGGGGGAAGTGAGACTTCATTGTAGTGCAGATTTCCTTTGCAAGCTTGCTTGGTTGGCCAAAAAGGGCGTATGCGTTTTTTTCCTGAATATATTCAGGAAAAAACGCATACGCCCTTTTTGGCCAAGTGCATCATTGTGGACGTTCTGCCTCTTTTCCTATGCTTTCAATGCAATTCCAGTCTACCTCCTGAAATCGGTTTCCTGCAATTCTGCCCCGCTTTCAAGTCCTCTTGGCAGCCTTACTTCAGTCTAGTTTTGGACGATAGCTGTCATTTATAACTCTGCAGGTTTGTGAATTACAGTGCCCCTGAGCTCCTTTCTTCAACTCGCTTTCTTTTGAGCTGGCCGCAACACTGCAGGATGGCTTCAGGCCCTAATCTGGTTCCGGCACGGCACGCTGAGCCTTTGGTTAATTCCTCTTCCTGGTGGGAAATGAGAGTTAAATTTGCCCGTCCAGACACCTCCAGCTAGCCTCTCATTGGTTCTCGCTATTCCTGTTCATCTTCTGCAGAAATTGCAAACTGGGCCAAACAGGAGGTTAAAGGGACTGACTCTCCAAGTCGGGAGAGTGTTAGTAAAGCGTCTGGAATGTTGCACCCGAGTACCAGGGTACAAAAACTGAGACATATTTGAACACGTCTCCCGATCACATGGTTGATCATACTCTAGGTTCCACATGCATGTTTTAGCTGAAGGAAGAATACCTTAAACCTGGGTAGTTGAAACCCGTGGAATGGGTACCATGCAATATGACTTCAAAGGGTCTTCATTTGCTCACCGAACCTCTCCAATCCTATCACTGCTGCGTTTATGCCCCTGTACACATGCCTTGATTCTCTTTCGGAGACATAGCAATCCATAGGTTTTAAGATACTTACTAGTCAGGTACATTCTTAGGCGTTTAATATGGGGTGTTGAGTCCATTTCGTTGAGCAAGGAGTAGCTCTTGTCTATTCCATATTTGGCTTAAGGAACTTTATCTGTGCTCATTTCAATCTCTGGTTTTATGCAGCACCCCAACTCACCTTTACCCTTAAGCAAGAATAAGTTGGTTTTCTAAATTTGAGACCCTGTTCTGTTCTGTAATTCAGTTCCTGTGTAGCCAAGTTTACATTCCGTGTATTACTGATATCTTATGATGTTTCTTTTTCTGTGTGACTTATTTCAGTTAGAATCATCATACCTGAATCCACTCATTGTGCTGCTAAGGGCCTGATGACACAGATTTCATTGCTGAGTGATATTGCTTTGTAAGTAAATACCACAACTTCTTTATCCATTTTTCACTTTCTGCGATGTTGAACTTGTACTGTAAACGAGGTTCTTGTAAACAGAGCCGTTTCAAACTTTGGGGTGGCTGTGTCTTTTTGATTTTAATTTCCCTAAGCTATAGGACCATAAGTGGAAGTGCCCTAGGCTCTGTTACTTTGTTTTTTAGATGTTTCAGGAAACACCATACACTTCTCCCGAGTGTCTGTTGGCAATTTACATCCCGCCCATCAGCATAACAAGGCTCCCAGTTCTCCATGGCCTGTCCTGCCTTTCTGGATTTTACACTTTTTTCAGATGGCCCTTTTGACCGGGGGGAAGTGAGACTTCATTGTAGTGCAGATTTCCTTTGCAAGCTTGCTTGGTTGGCCAAAAAGGGCGTATGCGTTTTTTCCTGAATATATTCAGGAAAAAACGCATACGCCCTTTTTGGCCAAGTGCATCATTGTGGACGTTCTGCCTCTTTTCCTATGCTTTCAATGCAATTCCAGTCTACCTCCTGAAATCGGTTTCCTGCAATTCTGCCCCGCTTTCAAGTCCTCTTGGCAGCCTTACTTCAGTCTATTTTTGGACGATAGCTGTCATTTATAACTCTGCAGGTTTGTGAATTACAGTGCCCCTGAGCTCCTTTCTTCAACTCGCTTTCTTTTGAGCTGGCCGCAACACCGCAGGATGCCTTCAGGCCCTAATCTGGTTCCGTTACGGGACGCTGAGCCTTTGGTTATTTCCTCTTCCTGTTGGGAAATGAGAGTTAAATTTGCCCGTCCAGACACCTCCAGCTAGCCTCTCATTGGTTCTCGCTATTCCTGTTCATCTTCCGCAGAAATTGCAAACTGGGCCAAACAGGAGGTTAAAGGCGCTGACTCTCCAAGTGGGGAGAGTGTTAGTAAAGCGTCTGGAATGTTGCACCTGAGTACCAGGGGAGAAAAACTGAGACATATTTGAACACGTCTCCCGTTCACATGGTTGATCATACTGGGGTTCCACATGCATGTTTTAGCTGAAGGAAGAATACCTTAAACCTGGAGAGTTGAGACCCGTGTAATGGGTACCATGCAATATGACTTCAAAGGGTCTTCATTTGCTCACCGAACCTCTCCAATCCTATCACTGCTGCGTTTATGCCCCTGTACACATGCTTGATTCTCTTTTGGAGACATAGCAATCCATAGGTTTTACGATACTTACTAGTCAGGTACATTCTTAGGCGTTTAATATGCGGTGTTGAGTCCATTTCGTTGAGCAAGGAGTAGCTCTTGTCTATTCCATATTTGACTTAAGGAACTTTATCTGTGCTCATTTCAATCTCTGGTTTTATGCAGCACCCCAACTCACCTTTACCCTTAAGCAAGCATAAGTTGTTTTTCTAAATTTGAGACCCTGTTCTGTTCTGTAATTCAGTTCCTGTGTAGCCAAGTTTACATTCCGTGTATTACTGATATCTTATGATGTTTCATTTTCTGTGTGACTTATTTCAGTTAGAATCATCATACCTGAATCCACTCATTGTGATGCTAAGGGCCTGATGACATAGATTTCATTGCTGAGTGATATTGCTTTGTAAGTAAATACCACAACTTCTTTATCCATTTTTCACTTTCTGCGATGTTGAACTTGTACTGTAAACGAGGTTCTTGTAAACAGAGGCGTCCCAAACTTTGGGGTGGCTGTGTCTTTTTTATTTTAATTTCCCTAAGCTATAGGACCATAAGTGGAAGTGCCCTAGGCTCTGTTGCTTTGTTTTTTAGATGTTTCAGGAAACACCATACACTTCTCCCGAGTGTCTGTTGGCAATTTACATCCCGCCCATCAGCATAACAAGGCTCCCAGTTCTCCATGGCCTGTCCTGCCTTTCTGGATTTTACACTTTTTTCAGATGGCCCTTTTGACCGGGGGGAAGTGAGACTTCATTGTAGTGCAGATTTCCTTTGCAAGGTTGCTTGGTTGGCCAAAAAGGGCGTATGCGTTTTTTCCTGAATATATTCAGGAAAAAACGCATACGCCCTTTTTGGCCAAGTGCATCATTGTGGACGTTCTGCCTCTTTTCCTATGCTTTCAATGCAATTCCAGTCTACCTCCTGAAATCGGTTTCCTGCAATTCTGCCCCGCTTTCAAGTCCTCTTGGCAGCCTTACTTCAGTCTATTTTTGGACGATAGCTGTCATTTATAACTCTGCAGGTTTGTGAATTACAGTGCCCCTGAGCTCCTTTCTTCAACTCGCTTTCTTGTGACCTGGCCGCAACACCGCAGGATGGCTTCAGGCCCTAATCTGGTTCCGGCCCGGCATGCTGAGCCTTTGGTTAATTCCTCTTCCTGGTGGGAAATGAGAGTTAAATTTGCCCGTCCAGACACCTCCAGCTAGCCTCTCATTGGTTCTCGCTATTCCTGTTCATCTTCTGCAGAAATTGCAAACTGGGCCAAACAGGAGGTTAAAGGGACTGACTCTCCAAGTCGGGAGAGTGTTAGTAAAGCGTCTGGAATGTTGCACCCGAGTACCAGGGGAGGAAAACTGAGACATATTTGAACACGTCTCCCGTTCACATGGTTGATCATACTTGGGTTCCACATGCATGTTTTAGGTGAAGGAAGAATACCTTAAACCTGGAGAGTTAAGACCCGTGTAATGGGTACCATGCAATATGACTTCAAAGGGTCTTCATTTGCTCACCGAACCTCTCCAATCCTATCACTGCTGCGTTTATGCCCCTGTACACATGCTTGATTCTCTTTCAGAGACATAGCAATCCATAGGTTTTAAGATACTTACTAGTCAGGTACATTCTTAGGCGTTTAATATGCGGAGTTGAGTCCATTTCGTTGAGCAAGGAGTAGCTCTTGTCTATTCCATATTTGACTTAAGGAACTTTATCTGTGCTCATTTCAATCTCTGGTTTTATGCAGCACCCCAACTCACCTTTACCCTTAAGCAAGCATAAGTTGGTTTTCTAAATTGGAGACCCTGTTCTGTTCTGTAATTCAGTTCCTGTGTAGCCAAGTTTCCATTCCGTGTATTACTGATATCTTATGATGTTTCTTTTTCTGTGTGACTTATTTCAGTTAGAATCATCATACCTGAATCCACTCATTGTGCTGCTAAGGGCCTGATGACATGGATTTCATTGCTGAGTGATATTGCTTTGTAAGTGAATACCACAAATCCTTTATCCATTTTTCACTTTCTGCGATGTTGAACTTGTACTGTAAACGAGGTTCTTGTAAACAGAGCCGTTCCAAACTTTGGGGTGGCTGTGTCTTTTTGATTTTAATTTCCCTAAGCTATAGGACCATAAGTGGAAGTGCCCTAGGCTCTGTTGCTTTGTTTTTTAGATGTTTCAGGAAACACCATACACTTCTCCCGAGTGTCTGTTGGCAATTTACATCCCGCCCATCAGCATAACAAGGCTCCCAGTTCTCAATGGCCTGTTGCCTTTCTGGATTTTACACTTTTTTCAGATGGCCCTTTTGACCGGGGGGAAGTGAGACTTCATTGTAGTGCAGATTTCCTTTGCAAGCTTGCTTGGTTGGCCAAAAAGGGCGTATGCGTTTTTTCCTGAATATATTCAGGAAAAAACGCATACGCCCTTTTTGGCCAAGTGCATCATTGTGGACGTTCTGCCTCTTTTCCTATGCTTTCAATGCAATTCCAGTCTACCTCCTGAAATCGGTTTCCTGCAATTCTGCCCCGCTTTCAAGTCCTCTTGGCAGCCTTACTTCAGTCTATTTTTGGACGATAGCTGTCATTTATAACTCTGCAGGTTTGTGAATTACAGTGCCCCTGAGCTCCTTTCTTCAACTCGCTTTCTTGTGACCTGGCCGCAACACCGCAGGATGGCTTCAGGCCCTAATCTGGTTCCGGCACGGCACGCTGAGCCTTTGGTTAATTCCTCTTCCTGGTGGGAAATGAGAGTTAAATTTGCCCGTCCAGACACCTCCAGCTAGTCTCTCATTGGTTCTCACTATTCCTGTTCATCTTCCGCAGAAATTGCAAACTGGGCCAAACAGGAGGTTAAAGGGACTGACTCTCCAAGTCGGGAGAGTGTTAGTAAAGCGTCTGGAATGTTGCACCCGAGTACCAGGGGAGGAAAACTGAGACATATTTGAACACGTCTCCCGTTCACATGGTTGATCATACTCTGGGTTCCACATGCATGTTTTAGCTGAAGGAAGAATACCTTAAACTTGGAGAGTTGAGACCCATGGAATGGGTACCATGCAATATGACTTCAAAGGGTCTTCATTTGCTCACCGAACCTCTCCAATCCTATCACTGCTGCGTTTATGCCCCTGTACACACGCTTGATTCTCTTTTGGAGACGTAGCAATCCATAGGTTTTAAGATACTTACTAGTCAGGTACATTCTTAGGCGTTTAATATGGGGTGTTGAGTCCATTTCGTTGAGCAAGGAGTAGCTCTTGTCTATTCCATATTTGGCTTAAGGAACTTTATCTGTGCTCATTTCAATCTCTGGTTTTATGCAGCACCCCAACTCACCTTTCCCCTTAAGCAAGCATAAGTTGGTTTTCTAAATTTGAGAACCTGTTCTGTTTTGGAATGCAGTTCCTGTGTAGCCAAGTTTACATTCCGTGTATTAGTGATATGTTATGATGTTTCTTTTTCTGTGTGACTTATTTCAGTTAGAATCATCGTACCTGAATCCATTCATTATGCTGCTACGGGCCTGATGACATAGATTTCATTGCTGAGTGATACTGCATTGTACGTAAGTACCACAAGTTCTTTATCCATTTTTCACTTTCTGTGATATTGAACTTGTACGGTAAATGAGGTTCTTGTAAACGGAGGCGTCCCAAACTTTGGGGTGGCTGTGTCTTTTTGATTTTAATTTCCCTAAGCTATAGGACCATAAGTGGAAGTGCCCTAGGCTCTGTTGCTTTGTTTTTTAGATGTTTCAGGAAACACCATACACTTCTTCCGAGTGGTTGTTGGCAATTTACATCCCGCCCATCAGCATAACAAGGCTCCCAGTTCTCCATGGCCTGTCCTGCCTTTCTGGATTTTACACTTTTTTCAGATGGCCCTTTTGACCGGGGGGAAGTGAGACTTCATTGTAGTGCAGATTTCCTTTGCAAGCTTGCTTGGTTGGCCAAAAAGGGCGTATGCGTTTTTTCCTGAATATATTCAGGAGAAAACGCATACGCCCTTTTTGGCCAAGTGCATCATTGTGGACGTTCTGCCTCTTTTCCTATGCTTTCAATGCAATTCCAGTCTACCTCCTGAAATCGGTTTCCTGCAATTCTGCCCCGCTTTCAAGTCCTCTTGGCAGCCTTACTTCAGTCTATTTTTGGACGATAGCTGTCATTTATAACTCTGCAGGTTTGTGAATTACAGTGCCCCTGAGCTCCTTTCTTCAACTCGCTTTCTTGTGACCTGGCCGCAACACCGCAGGATGGCTTCAGGCCCTAATCTGGTTCCGGCACGGCACGCTGAGCCTTTGGTTATTTCCTCTTCCTGGTGGGAAATGAGAGTTAAATTTGCCCGTTCAGACACCTCCAGCTAGCCTCTCATTGGTTCTCGCTATTCCTGTTCATCTTCCGCAGAAATTGCAAACTGGGCCAAACAGGAGGTTAAAGGCGCTGACTCTCCAAGTGGGGAGAGTGTTAGTAAAGCGTCTGGAATGTTGCACCCGAGTACCAGGGGAGGAAAACTGAGACATATTTGAACACGTCTCCCGTTCACATGGTTGATCATACTTGGGTTCCACATGCATGTTTTAGCTGAAGGAAGAATACCTTAAACCTGGAGAGTTAAGACCCGTGTAATGGGTACCATGCAATATGACTTCAAAGGGTCTTCATTTGCTCACCGAACCACTCCAATCCTATCACTGCTGCGTTTATGCCCCTGTACACATGCTTGATTCTCTTTCGGAGACATAGCAATCCATAGGTTTTACGATACTTACTAGTCAGGTACATTCTTAGGCGTTTAATATGCGGTGTTGAGTCCATTTCGTTGAGCAAGGAGTAGCTCTTGTCTATTCCATATTTGACTTAAGGAACTTTATCTGTGCTCATTTCAATCTCTGGTTTTATGCAGCACCCCAACTCACCTTTACCCTTAAGCAAGCATAAGTTGGTTTTCTAAATTTGAGACCCTGTTCTGTTCTGTAATTCAGTTGCTGTGTAGCCAAGTTTACATTCCGTGTATTACTGATATCTTATGATGTTTCTTTTTCTGTGTGACTTACTTCAGTTAGAATCATCATACCTGAATCCACTCATTGTGCTGCTAAGGGCCTGATGACACAGATTTCATTGCTGAGTGATATTGCTTTGTAAGTAAATACCACAACTTCTTTATCCATTTTTCACTTTCTGCGATGTTGAACTTGTACTGTAAACGAGGTTCTTGTAAACAGAGCCATTCCAAACTTTGGGGTGGCTGTGTCTTTTTGATTTTAATTTCCCTAAGCTATAGGACCATAAGTGGCAGTGCCCTAGGTTCTGTTGCTTTGTTTCTTAGATGTTTCAGGAAACACCATACACTTCTCCCGAGTGGTTGTTGGCAATTTACATCCCGCCCATCAGCATAACAAGGCGCCCAGTTCTCCATGGCCTGTCCTGCCTTTCTGGATTTTACACTTTTTTCAGATTGCCCTTTTGACCGGGGGGAAGTGAGACTTCATTGTAGTGCAGATTTCCTTTGCAAGCTTGCTTGGTTGGCCAAAAAGGGCGTATGCGTTTTTTCCTGAATATATTCAGGAAAAAACGCATACGCCCTTTTTGGCCAAGTGCATCATTGTGGACGTTCTGCCTCTTTTCCTATGCTTTCAATGCAATTCCAGTCTACCTCCTGAAATCGGTTTCCTGCAATTCTGCCCCGCTTTCAAGTCCTCTTGGCAGCCTTACTTCAGTCTATTTTTGGACGATAGCTGTCATTTATAACTCTGCAGGTTTGTGAATTACAGTGCCCCTGAGCTCCTTTCTTCAACTCGCTTTCTTTTGAGCTGGCCGAAACACCGCAGGATGGCTTCAGGCCCTAATCTGGTTCCGGTACGACACGCTGAGCCTTTGGTTATTTCCTCTTCCTGGTGGGAAATGAGAGTTAAATTTGCCCGTCCAGACACCTCCAGCTAGCCTCTCATTGGTTCTCGCTATCCCTGTTCATCTTCCGCAGAAATTGCAAACTGTGCCAAACAGGAGGTTAAAGGCGCTGACTCTCCAAGTGGGGAGAGTGTTAGTAAAGCGTCTGGAATGTTGCACCCGAGTACCAGGGGAGGAAAACTGAGACATATTTGAACACGTCTCCCGTTCACATGGTTGATCATACTTGGGTTCCACATGCATGTTTTAGCTGAAGGAAGAATACCTTAAACCTGGAGAGTTGAGACCCGTGTAATGGGTACCATGCAATATGACTTCAAAGGGTCTTCATTTGCTCACCGAACCTCTCCAATCCTATCACTGCTGCGTTTATGCCCCTGTACACATGCTTGATTCTCTTTTGGAGACATAGCAATCCATAGGTTTTACGATACTTACTAGTCAGGTACATTCTTAGGCGTTTAATATGCGGTGTTGAGTCCATTTCGTTGAGCAAGGAGTAGCTCTTGTCTATTCCATATTTGACTTAAGGAACTTTATCTGTGCTCATTTCAATCTCTGGTTTTATGCAGCACCCCAACTCACCTTTACCCTTAAGCAAGCATAAGTTGGTTTTCTAAATTTGAGACCCTGTTCTGTTCTGTAATTCAGTTCCTGTGTAGCCAAGTTTACATTCCGTGTATTACTGATATCTTATGATGTTTCTTTTTCTGTGTGACTTATTTCAGTTAGAATCATCATACCTGAATCCACTCATTGTGATGCTAAGGGCCTGATGACACAGATTTCATTGCTGAGTGATATTGCTTTGTAAGTAAATACCACAACTTCTTTATCCATTTTTCACTTTCTGCGATGTTGAACTTGTACTGTAAACGAGGTTCTTGTAAACAGAGGCGTCCCAAACTTTGGGGTGGCTGTGTCTTTTTGATTTTAATTTCCCTAAGCTATAGGACCATAAGTGGCAGTGCCCTAGGCTCTGTTGCTTTGTTTTTTAGATGTTTCAGGAAACACCATACACTTCTCCCGAGTGGTTGTTGGCAATTTACATCCCGCCCATCAGCATAACAAGGCTCCCAGTTCTCCATGGCCTGTCCTGCCTTTCTGGATTTTACACTTTTTTCAGATGGCCCTTTTGACCGGGGAGATGTGAGACTTCATTGTAGTGCAGATTTCCTTTGCAAGCTTGCTTGGTTGGCCAAAAAGGGCGTATGCGTTTTTTCCTGAATATATTCAGGAAAAAACGCATACGCCCTTTTTGGCCAAGTGCATCATTGTGGACGTTCTGCCTCTTTTCCTATGCTTTCAATGCAATTCCAGTCTACCTCCTGAAATCGGTTCCCTGCAATTCTGCCCCGCTTTCAAGTCCTCTTGGCAGCCTTACTTCAGTCTATTTTTGGACGATAGCTGTCATTTATAACTCTGCAGGTTTGTGAATTACAGTGCCCCTGAGCTCCTTTCTTCAACTCGCTTTCTTTTGAGCTGGCCGCAACACCGCATGATGGCTTCAGGCCCTAATCTGGTTCCGGTACGGCACGCTGAGCCTTTGGTTATTTCCTCTTCCTGGTGGGAAATGAGAGTTAAATTTGCCCGTCCAGACACCTCCAGCTAGTCTCTCATTGGTTCTCGCTATTCCTGTTCATCTTCCGCAGAAATTGCAAACTGGGCCAAACAGGAGGTTAAAGGCGCTGACTCTCCAAGTGGGGAGAGTGTTAGTAAAGCATCTGGAATGTTGCACCCGTTTACCAGGGGAGGAAAACTGAGACATATTTGAACACGTCTCCTGTTCACATGGTTGATCATACTTGGGTTCCACATGCATGTTGTAGCTGAAGGAAGAATACCTTAAACCTGGGTAGTTGAAACCCGTGGAATGGGTACCATGCAATATGACTTCAAAGGGTCTTCATTTGCTCATCGAACCTCTCCAATCCTATCACTGCTGCGTTTATGCCCCTGTACACATGCTTGATTCTTTTTCGGAGACATAGCAATCCATAGGTTTTAAGATACTTACTAGTCAGGTACATTCTTAGGCGTTTAATATGGGGTGTTGAGTCCATTTCGTTGAGCAAGGAGTAGCTCTTGTCTATTCCTTATTTGGCTTAAGGAACTTTATCTGTGCTCATTTCAATCTCTGGTTTTATGCAGCACCCCAACTCACCTTTACCCTTACGCAAGAATAAGTTGGTTTTCTAAATTTGAGACCCTGTTCTGTTCTGTAATTCAGTTCCTGTGTAGCCAAGTTTACATTCCGTGTATTACTGATATCTTATGATGTTTCTTTTTCTGTGTGACTTATTTCAGTTAGAATCATCATACCTGAATCCACTCATTGTGCTGCTAAGGGCTTGATGACACAGATTTCATTGCTGAGTGATATTGCTTTGTAAGTAAATACCACAACTTCTTTATCCATTTTTCACTTTCTGCGATGTTGAACTTGTACTGTAAACGAGGTTCTTGTAAACAGAGGCGTCCCAAACTTTGGGGTGGCTGTGTCTTTTTGATTTTAATTTCCCTAAGCTATAGGACCATAAGTGGCAGTGCCCTAGGCTCTGTTGCTTTGTTTTTTAGATGTTTCAGGAAACACCATACACTTCTCCCGAGTGGTTGTTGGCAATTTACATCCCGCCCATCAGCATAACAAGGCTCCCAGTTCTCCATGGCCTGTCCTGCCTTTCTGGATTTTACACTTTTTTCAGATGGCCCTTTTGACCGGGGAGATGTGAGACTTCATTGTAGTGCAGATTTCCTTTGCAAGCTTGCTTGGTTGGCCAAAAAGGGCGTATGCGTTTTTTCCTGAATATATTCAGGCAAAAACGCATACGCCCTTTTTGGCCAAGTGCATCATTGTGGACGTTCTGCCTCTTTTCCTATGCTTTCAATGCAATTCCAGTCTACCTCCTGAAATCGGTTCCCTGCAATTCTGCCCCGCTTTCAAGTCCTCTTGGCAGCCTTACTTCAGTCTATTTTTGGACGATAGCTGTCATTTATAACTCTGCAGGTTTGTGAATTACAGTGCCCCTGAGCTCCTTTCTTCAACTCGCTTTCTTGTGAGCTGGCCGCAACACCGCAGGATGGCTTCAGGCCCTAATCTGGTTCCGGTACGGCACGCTGAGCCTTTGGTTATTTCCTCTTCCTGGTGGGAAATGAGAGTTAAATTTGCCCGTCCAGACACCTCCAGCTAGTCTCTCATTGGTTCTCGCTATTCCTGTTCATCTTCCGCAGAAATTGCAAACTGGGCCAAACAGGAGGTTAAAGGCGCTGACTCTCCAAGTGGGGAGAGTGTTAGTAAAGCGTCTGGAATGTTGCACCCGAGTACCAGGGGAGGAAAACTGAGACATATTTGAACACGTCTCCTGTTCACATGGTTGATCATACTTGGGTTCCCCATGCATGTTGTAGCTGAAGGAAGAATACCTTAAACCTGGGTAGTTGAAACCCGTGGAATGGGTACCATGCAATATGACTTCAAAGGGTCTTCATTTGCTCACCGAACTTCTCCAATCCTATCACTGCTGCGTTTATGCCCCTGTACACATGCTTGATTCTTTTTCGGAGACATAGCAATCCATAGGTTTTAAGATACTTACTAGTCAGGTACATTCTTAGGCGTTTAATATGGGGTGTTGAGTCCATTTCGTTGAGCAAGGAGTAGCTCTTGTCTATTCCATATTTGGCTTAAGGAACTTTATCTGTGCTCATTTCAATCTCTGGTTTTATGCAGCACCCCAACTCACCTTTACCCTTACGCAAGAATAAGTTGGTTTTCTAAATTTGAGACCCTGTTCTGTTCTGTAATTCAGTTCCTGTGTAGCCAAGTTTACATTCCGTGTATTACTGATATCTTATGATGTTTCTTTTTCTGTGTGACTTATTTCAGTTAGAATCATCATACCTGAATCCACTCATTGTGCTGCTAAGGGCTTGATGACACAGATTTCATTGCTGAGTGATATTGCTTTGTAAGTAAATACCACAACTTCTTTATCCATTTTTCACTTTCTGCGATGTTGAACTTGTACTGTAAACGAGGTTCTTGTAAACAGAGCCGTTCCAAACTTTGGGGTGGCTGTGTCTTTTTGATTTTAATTTCCCTAAGCTATAGGACCATAAGTGGAAGTGCCCTAGGCTCTGTTGCTTTGTTTTTTAGATGTTTCAGGAAACACCATACACTTCTCCCAAGTGTCTGTTGGCAATTTACATCCCGCCCATCAGCATAACAAGGCTCCCAGTTCTCAATGGCCTGTTGCCTTTCTGGATTTTACACTTTTTTCAGATGGCCCTTTTGACCGGGGGGAAGTGAGACTTCATTGTAGTGCAGATTTCCTTTGCAAGCTTGCTTGGTTGGCCAAAAAGGGCGTATGCGTTTTTTCCTGAATATATTCAGGAAAAAACGCATACGCCCTTTTTGGCCAAGTGCATCATTGTAGACGTTCTGCCTCTTTTCCTATGCTTTCAATGCAATTCCAGTCTACCTCCTGAAATCGGTTTCCTGCAATTCTGCCCCGCTTTCAAGTCCTCTTGGCAGCCTTACTTCAGTCTATTTTTGGACGATAGCTGTCATTTATAACTCTGCAGGTTTGTGAATTACAGTGCCCCTGAGCTCCTTTCTTCAACTCGCTTTCTTGTGAGCTGGCCGCAACACCGCAGGATGGCTTCAGGCCCTAATCTGGTTCCGGTACGGCACGATGAGCCTTTGGTTATTTCCTCTTCCTGGTGGGAAATGAGAGTTAAATTTGCCCGTCCAGACACCTCCAGCTAGCCTCTCATTGGTTCTCGCTATTCCTGTTCATCTTCCAAGAAATTGCAAACTGTGCCAAACTGGAGGTTAAAGGCGCTGACTCTCCAAGTGGGGAGAGTGTTAGTAAAGCGTCTGGAATGTTGCACCCGAGTACCAGGGGAGGAAAACTGAGACATATTTGAACACGTCTCCCGTTCACATGGTTGATCATACTTGGGTTCCACATGCATGTTTTAGCTGAAGGAAGAATACCTTAAACCTGGAGAGTTGAGACCCGTGTAATGGGTACCATGCAATATGACTTCAAAGGGTCTTCATTTGCTCACCGAACCTCTCCAATCCTATCACTGCTGCGTTTATGCCCCTGTACACACGCTTGATTCTCTTTCAGAGACATAGCAATCCATAGGTTTTAAGATACTTACTAGTCAGGTACATTCTTAGGCGTTTAATATGGGGTGTTGAGTCCATTTCATTGAGCAAGGAGTAGCTCTTGTCTATTCCATATTTGGCTTAAGGAACTTTATCTGTGCTCATTTCAATCTCTGGTTTTATGCAGCACCCCAACTCACCTTTACCCTTAAGCAAGCATAAGTTGGTTTTCTAAATTTGAGACCCTGTTCTGTTCTGTAATTCAGTTCCTGTGTAGCCAAGTTTACATTCCGTGTATTACTGATATCTTATGATGTTTCTTTTTCTGTGTGACTTATTTCAGTTAGAATCATCATACCTGAATCCACTCATTGTGCTGCTAAGGGCCTGATGACACAGATTTCATTGCTGAGTGATATTGCTTTGTAAGTAAATACCACAACTTCTTTATCCATTTTTCACTTTCTGCGATGTTGAACTTGTACTGTAAACGAGGTTCTTGTAAACAGAGGCGTCCCAAACTTTGGGGTGGCTGTGTCTTTTTGATTTTAATTTCCCTAAGCTATAGGACCATAAGTGGCAGTGCCCTAGGCTCTGTTGCTTTGTTTTTTAGATGTTTCAGGAAACACCATACACTTCTCCCGAGTGGTTGTTGGCAATTTACATCCCGCCCATCAGCGTAACAAGGCTCCCAGTTCTCCATGGCCTGTCCTGCCTTTCTGGATTTTACACTTTTTTCAGATGGCCCTTTTGACCGGGGAGATGTGAGACTTCATTGTAGTGCAGATTTCCTTTGCAAGCTTGCTTGGTTGGCCAAAAAGGGCGTATGCGTTTTTTCCTGAATATATTCAGGAAAAAACGCATACGCCCTTTTTGGCCAAGTGCATCATTGTGGACGTTCTGCCTCTTTTCCTATGCTTTCAATGCAATTCCAGTGTACCTCCTGAAATCGGTTTCCTGCAATTCTGCCCCGCTTTCAAGTCCTCTTGGCAGCCTTACTTCACTCTATTTTTGGACGATAGCTGTCATTTATAACTCTGCAGGTTTGTGAATTACAGTGCCCCTGAGCTCCTTTCTTCAACTCGCTTTCTTGTGACCTGGCCGCAACACCGCAGGATGGCTTCAGGCCCTAATCTGGTTCCGGCACGGCACGCTGAGCCTTTGGTTAATTCCTCTTCCTGGTGGGAAATGAGAGTTAAATTTGCCCGTCCAGACACCTCCAGCTAGTCTCTCATTGGTTCTCACTATTCCTGTTCATCTTCCGCAGAAATTGCAAACTGGGCCAAACAGGAGGTTAAAGGGACTGACTCTCCAAGTGGGGAGAGTGTTAGTAAAGCGTCTGGAATGTTGCACCCGAGTACCAGGGGAGGAAAACTGAGACATATTTGAACACGTCTCCCGTTCACATGGTTGATCATACTCTGGGTTCCACATGCATGTTTTAGCTGAAGGAAGAATACCTTAAACTTGGAGAGTTGAGACCCATGGAATGGGTACCATGCAATATGACTTCAAAGGGTCTTCATTTGCTCACCGAACCTCTCCAATCCTATCACTGCTGCGTTTATGCCCCCGTACACACGCTTGATTCTCTTTTGGAGACGTAGCAATCCATAGGTTTTAAGATACTTACAAGTCAGGTACATTCTTAGGCGTTTAATATGCGGTGTTGAGTCCATTTCGTTGAGCAAGGAGTAGCTCTTGTCTATTCCATATTTGGCTTAAGGAACTTTATCTGTGCTCATTTCAATCTCTGGTTTTATGCAGCACCCCAACTCACCTTTACCCTTAAGCAAGCATAAGTTGGTTTTCTAAATTTGAGACCCTGTTCTGTTCTGTAATTCAGTTCCTGTGTAGCCAAGTTTACATTCCGTGTATTACTGATATCTTATGATGTTTCTTTTTCTGTGTGACTTATTTCAGTTAGAATCATCATACCTGAATCCACTCATTGTGCTGCTAAGGGCCTGATGACACAGATTTCATTGCTGAGTGATATTGCTTTGTAAGTAAATACCACAACTTCTTTATCCATTTTTCACTTTCTGCGATGTTGAACTTGTACTGTAAACGAGGTTCTTGTAAACAGAGCCGTTCCAAACTTTGGGGTGGCTGTGTCTTTTTGATTTTAATTTCCCTAAGCTATAGGACCATAAGTGGAAGTGCCCTAGGCTCTGTTGCTTTGTTTTTTAGATGTTTCAGGAAACACCATACACTTCTCCCGAGTGGTTGTTGGCAATTTACATCCCGCCCATCAGCATAACAAGGCTCCCAGTTCTCAATGGCCTGTTGCCTTTCTGGATTTTACACTTTTATCAGATGGCCCTTTTGACCGGGGGGAAGTGAGACTTCATTGTAGTGCAGATTTCCTTTGCAAGCTTGCTTGGTTGGCCAAAAAGGGCGTATGCGTTTTTTCCTGAATATATTCAGGAAAAAACGCATACGCCCTTTTTGGCCAAGTGCATCATTGTGGACGTTCTGCCTCTTTTCCTATGCTTTCAATGCAATTCCAGTCTACCTCCTGAAATCGGTTTCCTGCAATTCTGCCCCGCTTTCAAGTCCTCTTGGCAGCCTTACTTCAGTCTATTTTTGGACGATAGCTGTCATTTATAACTCTGCAGGTTTGTGAATTACAGTGCCCCTGAGCTCCTTTCTTCAACTCGCTTTCTTGTGACCTGGCCGCAACACCGCAGGATGGCTTCAGGCCCTAATCTGGTTCTGGCACGGCACGCTGAGCCTTTGGTTAATTCCTCTTCCTGGTGGGAAATGAGAGTTAAATTTGCCCGTCCAGACACCTCCAGCTAGTCTCTCATTGGTTCTCACTATTCCTGTTCATCTTCCGCAGAAATTGCAAACTGGGCCAAACAGGAGGTTAAAGGGACTGACTCTCCAAGTCGGGAGAGTGTTAGTAAAGCGTCTGGAATGTTGCACCCGAGTACCAGGGGAGGAAAACTGAGACATATTTGAACACGTCTCCCGTTCACATGGTTGATCATACTCTGGGTTCCACATGCATGTTTTAGCTGAAGGAAGAATACCTTAAACTTGGAGAGTTAAGACCCATGGAATGGGTACCATGCAATATGACTTCAAAGGGTCTTCATTTGCTCACCGAACCTCTCCAATCCTATCACTGCTGCGTTTATGCCCCTGTACACATGCTTGATTCTCTTTTGGAGACGTAGCAATCCATAGGTTTTAAGATACTTACAAGTCAGGTACATTCTTAGGCGTTTAATATGCGGTGTTGAGTCCATTTCGTTGAGCAAGGAGTAGCTCTTGTCTATTCCATATTTGGCTTAAGGAACTTTATCTGTGCTCATTTCAATCTCTGGTTTTATGCAGCACCCCAACTCACCTTTACCCTTAAGCAAGCATAAGTTGGTTTTCTAAATTTGAGACCCTGTTCTGTTCTGTAATTCAGTTCCTGTGTAGCCAAGTTTACATTCCGTGTATTACTGATATCTTATGATGTTTCTTTTTCTGTGTGACTTATTTCAGTTAGAATCATCATACCTGAATCCACTCATTGTGCTGCTAAGGGCCTGATGACACAGATTTCATTGCTGAGTGATATTGCTTTGTAAGTAAATACCACAACTTCTTTATCCATTTTTCACTTTCTGCGATGTTGAACTTGTACTGTAAACGAGGTTCTTGTAAACAGAGCCGTTCCAAACTTTGGGGTGGCTGTGTCTTTTTGATTTTAATTTCCCTAAGCTATAGGACCATAAGTGGAAGTGCCCTAGGCTCTGTTGCTTTGTTTTTTAGATGTTTCAGGAAACACCATACACTTCTCCCAAGTGTCTGTTGGCAATTTACATCCCGCCCATCAGCATAACAAGGCTCCCAGTTCTCAATGGCCTGTTGCCTTTCTGGATTTTACACTTTTATCAGATGGCCCTTTTGACCGGGGGGAAGGGAGACTTCATTGTAGTGCAGATTTCCTTTGCAAGCTTGCTTGGTTGGCCAAAAAGGGCGTATGCGTTTTTTCCTGAATATATTCAGGAAAAAACGCATACGCACTTTTTGGCCAAGTGCATCATTGTGGACGTTCTGCCTCTTTTCCTATGCTTTCAATGCAATTCCAGTCTACCTCCTGAAATCGGTTTCCTGCAATTCTGCCCCGCTTTCAAGTCCTCTTGGCAGCCTTACTTCAGTCTATTTTTGGACGATAGCTGTCATTTATAACTCTGCAGGTTTGTGAATTACAGTGCCCCTGAGCTCCTTTCTTCAACTCGCTTTCTTGTGAGCTGGCCGCAACACCGCAGGATGGCTTCAGGCCCTAATCTGGTTCCGGCCCTGCATGCTGAGCCTTTGGTTAATTCCTCTTCCTGGTGGGAAATGAGAGTTAAATTTGCCCGTTCAGACACCTCCAGCTAGTCTCTCATTGGTTCTCGCTATTCCTGTTCATCTTCCGCAGAAATTGCAAACTGGGCCAAACAGGAGGTTAAAGGGACTGACTCTCCAAGTGGGGAGAGTGTTAGTAAAGCGTCTGGAATGTTGCACCCGAGTACCAGGGGAGGAAAACTGAGACATATTTGAACACGTCTCCCGATCACATGGTTGATCATACTCTAGGTTCCACATGCATGTTTTAGCTGAAGGAAGAATACCTTAAACCTGGGTAGTTGAAACCCGTGGAATGGGTACCATGCAATATGATTTCAAAGGGTCTTCATTTGCTCACCGACCTCTCCAATCCTATCACTGCTGCGTTTATGCCCCTGTACACATGCTTGATTCTCTTTCGGAGACATAGCAATCCATAGGTTTTAAGATACTTACTAGTCAGGTACATTCTTAGGCGTTTAATATGGGGTGTTGAGTCCATTTCGTTGAGCAAGGAGTAGCTCTTCTCTATTCCATATTTGGCTTAAGGAACTTTATCTGTGCTCATTTCAATCTCTGGTTTTATGCAGCACCCCAACTCACCTTTACCCTTAAGCAAGAATAAGTTGGTTTTCTAAATTTGAGACCCTGTTCTGTTCTGTAATTCAGTTCCTGTGTAGCCAAGTTTACATTCCGTGTATTACTGATATCTTATGATATTTCTTTTTCTGTGTGACTTATTTCAGTTAGAATCATCATACCTGAATCCACTCATTGTGCTGCTAAGGGCCTGATGACACAGACTTCATTGCTGAGTGATATTGCTTTGTAAGTAAATACCACAACTTCTTTATCCATTTTTCACTTTCTGCGATGTTGAACTTGTACTGTAAACGAGGTTCTTGTAAACAGAGCCGTTCCAAACTTTGGGGTGGCTGTGTCTTTTTGATTTTAATTTCCCTAAGCTATAGGACCATAAGTGGAAGTGCCCTAGGTTCTGTTGCTTTGTTTTTTAGATGTTTCAGGAAACACCATACACTTCTCCCGAGTGGTTGTTGGCAATTTACATCCCGCCCATCAGCATAACAAGGCTCCCAGTTCTCCATGGCCTGTCCTGCCTTTCTGGATTTTACACTTTTCTCAGATGGCCCTTTTGACCGGGGGGAAGTGAGACTTCATTGTAGTGCAGATTTCCTTTGCAAGCTTGCTTGGTTGGCCAAAAAGGGCGTATGCGTTTTTTCCTGAATATATTCAGGAAAAAACGCATACGCCCTTTTTGGCCAAGTGCATCATTGTGGACGTTCTGCCTCTTTTCCTATGCTTTCAATGCAATTCCAGTCTACCTCCTGAAATCGGTTTCCTGCAATTCTGCCCCGCTTTCAAGTCCTCTTGGCAGCCTTACTTCAGTCTATTTTTGGACGATAGCTGTCATTTATAACTCTGCAGGTTTGTGAATTACAGTGCCCCTGAGCTCCTTTCTTCAACTCGCTTTCTTGTGACCTGGCCGCAACACCGCAGGATGGCTTCAGGCCCTAATCTGGTTCCGGCACGGCACGCTGAGCCTTTGGTTAATTCCTCTTCCTGGTGGGAAATGAGAGTTAAATTTGCCCGTCCAGACACCTCCAGCTAGTCTCTCATTGGTTCTCACTATTCCTGTTCATCTTCCGCAGAAATTGCAAACTGGGCCAAACAGGAGGTTAAAGGGACTGACTCTCCAAGTCGGGAGAGTGTTAGTAAAGCGTCTGGAATGTTGCACCCGAGTACCAGGGGAGGAAAACTGAGACATATTTGAACACGTCTCCCGTTCACATGGTTGATCATACTCTGGGTTCCACATGCATGTTTTAGCTGAAGGAAGAATACCTTAAACTTGGAGAGTTGAGACCCATGGAATGGGTACCATGCAATATGACTTCAAAGGGTCTTCATTTGCTCACCGAACCTCTCCAATCCTATCACTGCTGCGTTTATGCCCCTGTACACACGCTTGATTCTCTTTTGGAGACGTAGCAATCCATAGGTTTTAAGATACTTACTAGTCAGGTACATTCTTAGGCGTTTAATATGGGGTGTTGAGTCCATTTCGTTGAGCAAGGAGTAGCTCTTGTCTATTCCATATTTGGCTTAAGGAACTTTATCTGTGCTCATTTCAATCTCTGGTTTTATGCAGCACCCCAACTCACCTTTCCCCTTAAGCAAGCATAAGTTGGTTTTCTAAATTTGAGAACCTGTTCTGTTTTGGAATGCAGTTCCTGTGTAGCCAAGTTTACATTCCGTGTATTAGTGATATGTTATGATGTTTCTTTTTCTGTGTGACTTATTTCAGTTAGAATCATCGTACCTGAATCCATTCATTATGCTGCTACGGGCCTGATGACATAGATTTCATTGCTGAGTGATACTGCATTGTACGTAAGTACCACAAGTTCTTTATCCATTTTTCACTTTCTGTGATATTGAACTTGTACGGTAAATGAGGTTCTTGTAAACGGAGGCGTCCCAAACTTTGGGGTGGCTGTGTCTTTTTGATTTTAATTTCCCTAAGCTATAGGACCATAAGTGGAAGTGCCCTAGGCTCTGTTGCTTTGTTTTTTAGATGTTTCAGGAAACACCATACACTTCTTCCGAGTGGTTGTTGGCAATTTACATCCCGCCCATCAGCATAACAAGGCGCCCAGTTCTCCATGGCCTGTCCTGCCTTTCTGGATTTTACACTTTTTTCAGATGGCCCTTTTGACCGGGGGGAAGTGAGACTTCATTGTAGTGCAGATTTCCTTTGCAAGCTTGCTTGGTTGGCCAAAAAGGGCGTATGCGTTTTTTCCTGAATATATTCAGGAGAAAACGCATACGCCCTTTTTGGCCAAGTGCATCATTGTGGACGTTCTGCCTCTTTTCCTATGCTTTCAATGCAATTCCAGTCTACCTCCTGAAATCGGTTTCCTGCAATTCTGCCCCGCTTTCAAGTCCTCTTGGCAGCCTTACTTCAGTCTATTTTTGGACGATAGCTGTCATTTATAACTCTGCAGGTTTGTGAATTACAGTGCCCCTGAGCTCCTTTCTTCAACTCGCTTTCTTGTGACCTGGCCGCAACACCGCAGGATGGCTTCAGGCCCTAATCTGGTTCCGGCACGGCACGCTGAGCCTTTGGTTATTTCCTCTTCCTGGTGGGAAATGAGAGTTAAATTTGCCCGTTCAGACACCTCCAGCTAGCCTCTCATTGGTTCTCGCTATTCCTGTTCATCTTCCGCAGAAATTGCAAACTGGGCCAAACAGGAGGTTAAAGGCGCTGACTCTCCAAGTGGGGAGAGTGTTAGTAAAGCGTCTGGAATGTTGCACCCGAGTACCAGGGGAGGAAAACTGAGACATATTTGAACACGTCTCCCGTTCACATGGTTGATCATACTTGGGTTCCACATGCATGTTTTAGCTGAAGGAAGAATACCTTAAACCTGGAGAGTTAAGACCCGTGTAATGGGTACCATGCAATATGACTTCAAAGGGTCTTCATTTGCTCACCGAACCACTCCAATCCTATCACTGCTGCGTTTATGCCCCTGTACACATGCTTGATTCTCTTTCGGAGACATAGCAATCCATAGGTTTTACGATACTTACTAGTCAGGTACATTCTTAGGCGTTTAATATGCGGTGTTGAGTCCATTTCGTTGAGCAAGGAGTAGCTCTTGTCTATTCCATATTTGACTTAAGGAACTTTATCTGTGCTCATTTCAATCTCTGGTTTTATGCAGCACCCCAACTCACCTTTACCCTTAAGCAAGCATAAGTTGGTTTTCTAAATTTGAGACCCTGTTCTGTTCTGTAATTCAGTTGCTGTGTAGCCAAGTTTACATTCCGTGTATTACTGATATCTTATGATGTTTCTTTTTCTGTGTGACTTACTTCAGTTAGAATCATCATACCTGAATCCACTCATTGTGCTGCTAAGGGCCTGATGACACAGATTTCATTGCTGAGTGATATTGCTTTGTAAGTAAATACCACAACTTCTTTATCCATTTTTCACTTTCTGCGATGTTGAACTTGTACTGTAAACGAGGTTCTTGTAAACAGAGCCATTCCAAACTTTGGGGTGGCTGTGTCTTTTTGATTTTAATTTCCCTAAGCTATAGGACCATAAGTGGACGTGCCCTAGGTTCTGTTGCTTTGTTTCTTAGATGTTTCAGGAAACACCATACACTTCTCCCGAGTGGTTGTTGGCAATTTACATCCCGCCCATCAGCATAACAAGGCGCCCAGTTCTCCATGGCCTGTCCTGCCTTTCTGGATTTTACACTTTTTTCAGATGGCCCTTTTGACCGGGGGGAAGTGAGACTTCATTGTAGTGCAGATTTCCTTTGCAAGCTTGCTTGGTTGGCCAAAAAGGGCGTATGCGTTTTTTCCTGAATATATTCAGGAAAAAACGCATACGCCCTTTTTGGCCAAGTGCATCATTGTGGACGTTCTGCCTCTTTTCCTATGCTTTCAATGCAATTCCAGTCTACCTCCTGAAATCGGTTTCCTGCAATTCTGCCCCGCTTTCAAGTCCTCTTGGCAGCCTTACTTCAGTCTATTTTTGGACGATAGCTGTCATTTATAACTCTGCAGGTTTGTGAATTACAGTGCCCCTGAGCTCCTTTCTTCAACTCGCTTTCTTTTGAGCTGGCCGAAACACCGCAGGATGGCTTCAGGCCCTAATCTGGTTCCGGTACGACACGCTGAGCCTTTGGTTATTTCCTCTTCCTGGTGGGAAATGAGAGTTAAATTTGCCCGTCCAGACACCTCCAGCTAGCCTCTCATTGGTTCTCGCTATCCCTGTTCATCTTCCGCAGAAATTGCAAACTGTGCCAAACAGGAGGTTAAAGGCGCTGACTCTCCAAGTGGGGAGAGTGTTAGTAAAGCGTCTGGAATGTTGCACCCGAGTACCAGGGGAGGAAAACTGAGACATATTTGAACACGTCTCCCGTTCACATGGTTGATCATACTTGGGTTCCACATGCATGTTTTAGCTGAAGGAAGAATACCTTAAACCTGGAGAGTTGAGACCCGTGTAATGGGTACCATGCAATATGACTTCAAAGGGTCTTCATTTGCTCACCGAACCTCTCCAATCCTATCACTGCTGCGTTTATGCCCCTGTACACATGCTTGATTCTCTTTTGGAGACATAGCAATCCATAGGTTTTACGATACTTACTAGTCAGGTACATTCTTAGGCGTTTAATATGCGGTGTTGAGTCCATTTCGTTGAGCAAGGAGTAGCTCTTGTCTATTCCATATTTGACTTAAGGTACTTTATCTGTGCTCATTTCAATCTCTGGTTTTATGCAGCACCCCAACTCACCTTTACCCTTAAGCAAGCATAAGTTGGTTTTCTAAATTTGAGACCCTGTTCTGTTCTGTAATTCAGTTCCTGTGTAGCCAAGTTTACATTCCGTGTATTACTGATATCTTATGATGTTTCTTTTTCTGTGTGACTTATTTCAGTTAGAATCATCATACCTGAATCCACTCATTGTGATGCTAAGGGCCTGATGACACAGATTTCATTGCTGAGTGATATTGCTTTGTAAGTAAATACCACAACTTCTTTATCCATTTTTCACTTTCTGCGATGTTGAACTTGTACTGTAAACGAGGTTCTTGTAAACAGAGGCGTCCCAAACTTTGGGGTGGCTGTGTCTTTTTGATTTTAATTTCCCTAAGCTATAGGACCATAAGTGGCAGTGCCCTAGGCTCTGTTGCTTTGTTTTTTAGATGTTTCAGGAAACACCATACACTTCTCCCGAGTGGTTGTTGGCAATTTACATCCCGCCCATCAGCATAACAAGGCTCCCAGTTCTCCATGGCCTGTCCTGCCTTTCTGGATTTTACACTTTTTTCAGATGGCCCTTTTGACCGGGGAGATGTGAGACTTCATTGTAGTGCAGATTTCCTTTGCAAGCTTGCTTGGTTGGCCAAAAAGGGCGTATGCGTTTTTTCCTGAATATATTCAGGAAAAAACGCATACGCCCTTTTTGGCCAAGTGCATCATTGTGGACGTTCTGCCTCTTTTCCTATTCTTGCAATGCAATTCCAGTCTACCTCCTGAAATCGGTTCCCTGCAATTCTGCCCCGCTTTCAAGTCCTCTTGGCAGCCTTACTTCAGTCTATTTTTGGACGATAGCTGTCATTTATAACTCTGCAGGTTTGTGAATTACAGTGCCCCTGAGCTCCTTTCTTCAACTCGCTTTCTTTTGAGCTGGCCGCAACACCGCATGATGGCTTCAGGCCCTAATCTGGTTCCGGTACGGCACGCTGAGCCTTTGGTTATTTCCTCTTCCTGGTGGGAAATGAGAGTTAAATTTGCCCGTCCAGACACCTCCAGCTAGTCTCTCATTGGTTCTCGCTATTCCTGTTCATCTTCCGCAGAAATTGCAAACTGGGCCAAACAGGAGGTTAAAGGCGCTGACTCTCCAAGTGGGGAGAGTGTTAGTAAAGCATCTGGAATGTTGCACCCGTTTACCAGGGGAGGAAAACTGAGACATATTTGAACACGTCTCCTGTTCACATGGTTGATCATACTTGGGTTCCACATGCATGTTGTAGCTGAAGGAAGAATACCTTAAACCTGGGTAGTTGAAACCCGTGGAATGGGTACCATGCAATATGACTTCAAAGGGTCTTCATTTGCTCATCGAACCTCTCCAATCCTATCACTGCTGCGTTTATGCCCCTGTACACATGCTTGATTCTTTTTCGGAGACATAGCAATCCATAGGTTTTAAGATACTTACTAGTCAGGTACATTCTTAGGCGTTTAATATGGGGTGTTGAGTCCATTTCGTTGAGCAAGGAGTAGCTCTTGTCTATTCCTTATTTGGCTTAAGGAACTTTATCTGTGCTCATTTCAATCTCTGGTTTTATGCAGCACCCCAACTCACCTTTACCCTTACGCAAGAATAAGTTGGTTTTCTAAATTTGAGACCCTGTTCTGTTCTGTAATTCAGTTCCTGTGTAGCCAAGTTTACATTCCGTGTATTACTGATATCTTATGATGTTTCTTTTTCTGTGTGACTTATTTCAGTTAGAATCATCATACCTGAATCCACTCATTGTGCTGCTAAGGGCCTGATGACACAGATTTCATTGCTGAGTGATATTGCTTTGTAAGTAAATACCACAACTTCTTTATCCATTTTTCACTTTCTGCGATGTTGAACTTGTACTGTAAACGAGGTTCTTGTAAACAGAGGCGTCCCAAACTTTGGGGTGGCTGTGTCTTTTTGATTTTAATTTCCCTAAGCTATAGGACCATAAGTGGCAGTGCCCTAGGCTCTGTTGCTTTGTTTTTTAGATGTTTCAGGAAACACCATACACTTCTCCCGAGTGGTTGTTGGCAATTTACATCCCGCCCATCAGCATAACAAGGCTCCCAGTTCTCCATGGCCTGTCCTGCCTTTCTGGATTTTACACTTTTTTCAGATGGCCCTTTTGACCGGGGAGATGTGAGACTTCATTGTAGTGCAGATTTCCTTTGCAAGCTTGCTTGGTTGGCCAAAAAGGGCGTATGCGTTTTTTCCTGAATATATTCAGGCAAAAACGCATACGCCCTTTTTGGCCAAGTGCATCATTGTGGACGTTCTGCCTCTTTTCCTATGCTTTCAATGCAATTCCAGTCTACCTCCTGAAATCGGTTCCCTGCAATTCTGCCCCGCTTTCAAGTCCTCTTGGCAGCCTTACTTCAGTCTATTTTTGGACGATAGCTGTCATTTATAACTCTGCAGGTTTGTGAATTACAGTGCCCCTGAGCTCCTTTCTTCAACTCGCTTTCTTGTGAGCTGGCCGCAACACCGCAGGATGGCTTCAGGCCCTAATCTGGTTCCGGTACGGCACACTGAGCCTTTGGTTATTTCCTCTTCCTGGTGGGAAATGAGAGTTAAATTTGCCCGTCCAGACACCTCCAGCTAGTCTCTCATTGGTTCTCGCTATTCCTGTTCATCTTCCGCAGAAATTGCAAACTGGGCCAAACAGGAGGTTAAAGGCGCTGACTCTCCAAGTGGGGAGAGTGTTAGTAAAGCGTCTGGAATGTTGCACCCGTTTACCAGGGGAGGAAAACTGAGACATATTTGAACACGTCTCCTGTTCACATGGTTGATCATACTTGGGTTCCCCATGCATGTTGTAGCTGAAGGAAGAATACCTAAAACCTGGGTAGTTGAAACCCGTGGAATGGGTACCATGCAATATGACTTCAAAGGGTCTTCATTTGCTCACCGAACTTCTCCAATCCTATCACTGCTGCGTTTATGCCCCTGTACACATGCTTGATTCTTTTTCGGAGACATAGCAATCCATAGGTTTTAAGATACTTACTAGTCAGGTACATTCTTAGGCGTTTAATATGGGGTGTTGAGTCCATTTCGTTGAGCAAGGAGTAGCTCTTGTCTATTCCATATTTGGCTTAAGGAACTTTATCTGTGCTCATTTCAATCTCTGGTTTTATGCAGCACCCCAACTCACCTTTACCCTTACGCAAGAATAAGTTGGTTTTCTAAATTTGAGACCCTGTTCTGTTCTGTAATTCAGTTCCTGTGTAGCCAAGTTTACATTCCGTGTATTACTGATATCTTATGATGTTTCTTTTTCTGTGTGACTTATTTCAGTTAGAATCATCATACCTGAATCCACTCATTGTGCTGCTAAGGGCCTGATGACACAGATTTCATTGCTGAGTGATATTGCTTTGTAAGTAAATACCACAACTTCTTTATCCATTTTTCACTTTCTGCGATGTTGAACTTGTACTGTAAACGAGGTTCTTGTAAACAGAGCCGTTCCAAACTTTGGGGTGGCTGTGTCTTTTTGATTTTAATTTCCCTAAGCTATAGGACCATAAGTGGAAGTGCCCTAGGCTCTGTTGCTTTGTTTTTTAGATGTTTCAGGAAACACCATACACTTCTCCCAAGTGTCTGTTGGCAATTTACATCCCGCCCATCAGCATAACAAGGCTCCGAGTTCTCAATGGCCTGTTGCCTTTCTGGATTTTACACTTTTTTCAGATGGCCCTTTTGACCGGGGGGAAGTGAGACTTCATTGTAGTGCAGATTTCCTTTGCAAGCTTGCTTGGTTGGCCAAAAAGGGCGTATGCGTTTTTTCCTGAATATATTCAGGAAAAAACGCATACGCCCTTTTTGGCCAAGTGCATCATTGTGGACGTTCTGCCTCTTTTCCTATGTTTTCAATGCAATTCCAGTCTACCTCCTGAAATCGGTTTCCTGCAATTCTGCCCCGCTTTCAAGTCCTCTTGGCAGCCTTACTTCAGTCTATTTTTGGACGATAGCTGTCATTTATAACTCTGCAGGTTTGTGAATTACAGTGCCCCTGAGCTCCTTTCTTCAACTCGCTTTCTTGTGAGCTGGCCGCAACACCGCAGGATGGCTTCAGACCCTAATCTGGTTCCGGTACGGCACGCTGAGCCTTTGGTTATTTCCTCTTCCTGGTGGGAAATGAGAGTTAAATTTGCCCGTCCAGACACCTCCAGCTAGTCTCTCATTGGTTCTCGCTATTCCTGTTCATCTTCCGCAGAAATTGCAAACTGGGCCAAACAGGAGGTTAAAGGCGCTGACTCTCCAAGTGGGGAGAGTGTTAGTAAAGCGTCTGGAATGTTGCACCCGTTTACCAGGGGAGGAAAACTGAGACATATTTGAACACGTCTCCTGTTCACATGGTTGATCATACTTGGGTTCCACATGCATGTTGTAGCTGAAGGAAGAATACCTTAAACCTGGGTAGTTGAAACCCGTGGAATGGGTACCATGCAATATGACTTCAAAGGGTCTTCATTTGCTCACCGAACCTCTCCAATCCTATCACTGCTGCGTTTATGCCCCTGTACACATGCTTGATTCTTTTTCGGAGACATAGCAATCCATAGGTTTTAAGATACTTACTAGTCAGGTACATTCTTAGGCGTTTAATATGGGGTGTTGAGTCCATTTCGTTGAGCAAGGAGTAGCTCTTGTCTATTCCTTATTTGGCTTAAGGAACTTTATCTGTGCTCATTTCAATCTCTGGTTTTATGCAGCACCCCAACTCACCTTTACCCTTACGCAAGAATAAGTTGGTTTTCTAAATTTGAGACCCTGTTCTGTTCTGTAATTCAGTTCCTGTGTAGCCAAGTTTACATTCCGTGTATTACTGATATCTTATGATGTTTCTTTTTCTGTGTGACTTATTTCAGTTAGAATCATCATACCTGAATCCACTCATTGTGCTGCTAAGGGCTTGATGACACAGATTTCATTGCTGAGTGATATTGCTTTGTAAGTAAATACCACAACTTCTTTATCCATTTTTCACTTTCTGCGATGTTGAACTTGTACTGTAAACGAGGTTCTTGTAAACAGAGCCGTTCCAAACTTTGGGGTGGCTGTGTCTTTTTGATTTTAATTTCCCTAAGCTATAGGACCATAAGTGGAAGTGCCCTAGGCTCTGTTGCTTTGTTTTTTAGATGTTTCAGGAAACAACATACACTTCTCCCAAGTGTCTGTTGGCAATTTACATCCCGCCCTTCAGCATAACAAGGCTCCCAGTTCTCAATGGCCTGTTGCCTTTCTGGATTTTACACTTTTTTCAGATGGCCCTTTTGACCGGGGGGAAGTGAGACTTCATTGTAGTGCAGATTTCCTTTGCAAGCTTGCTTGGTTGGCCAAAAAGGGCGTATGCGTTTTTTCCTGAATATATTCAGGAAAAAACGCATACGCCCTTTTTGGCCAAGTGCATCATTGTGGACGTTCTGCCTCTTTTCCTATGCTTTCAATGCAATTCCAGTCTACCTCCTGAAATCGGTTTCCTGCAATTCTGCCCCGCTTTCAAGTCCTCTTGGCAGCCTTACTTCAGTCTATTTTTGGACGATAGCTGTCATTTATAACTCTGCAGGTTTGTGAATTACAGTGCCCCTGAGCTCCTTTCTTCAACTCACTTTCTTGTGAGCTGGCCGCAACACCGCAGGATGGCTTCAGGCACTAATCTGGTTCCGGTACGGCACGCTGAGCCTTTGGTTATTTCCTCTTCCTGGTGGGAAATGAGAGTTAAATTTGCCCGTCCAGACACCTCCAGCTAGTCTCTCATTGGTTCTCGCTATTCCTGTTCATCTTCCGCAGAAATTGCAAACTGGGCCAAACAGGAGGTTAAAGGCGCTGACTCTCCAAGTGGGGAGAGTGTTAGTAAAGCGTCTGGAATGTTGCACCCGTTTACCAGGGGAGGAAAACTGAGACATATTTGAACACGTCTCCTGTTCACATGGTTGATCATACTTGGGTTCCACATGCATGTTGTAGCTGAAGGAAGAATACCTTAAACCTGGGTAGTTGAAACCCGTGGAATGGGTACCATGCAATATGACTTCAAAGGGTCTTCATTTGCTCACCGAACCTCTCCAATCCTATCACTGCTGCATTTATGCCCCTGTACACATGCTTGATTCTTTTTCGGAGACATAGCAATCCATAGGTTTTAAGATACTTACTAGTCAGGTACATTCTTAGGCGTTTAATATGGGGTGTTGAGTCCATTTCGTTGAGCAAGGAGTAGCTCTTGTCTATTCCATATTTGGCTTAAGGAACTTTATCTGTGCTCATTTCAATCTCTGGTTTTATGCAGCACCCCAACTCACCTTTACCCTTACGCAAGAATAAGTTGGTTTTCTAAATTTGAGACCCTGTTCTGTTCTGTAATTCAGTTCCTGTGTAGCCAAGTTTACATTCCGTGTATTACTGATATCTTATGATGTTTCTTTTTCTGTGTGACTTATTTCAGTTAGAATCATCATACCTGAATCCACTCATTGTGCTGCTAAGGGCCTGATGACACAGATTTCATTGCTGAGTGATATTGCTTTGTAAGTAAATACCACAACTTCTTTATCCATTTTTCACTTTCTGCGATGTTGAACTTGTACTGTAAACGAGGTTCTTGTAAACAGAGCCATTCCAAACTTTGGGGTGGCTGTGTCTTTTTGATTTTAATTTCCCTAAGCTATAGGACCATAAGTGGAAGTGCCCTAGGCTCTGTTGCTTTGTTTTTTAGATGTTTCAGGAAACACCATACACTTCTCCCAAGTGTCTGTTGGCAATTTACATCCCGCCCATCAGCATAACAAGGCTCCCAGTTCTCAATGGCCTGTTGCCTTTCTGGATTTTACACTTTTTTCAGATGGCCCTTTTGACCGGGGGGAAGTGAGACTTCATTGTAGTGCAGATTTCCTTTGCAAGCTTGCTTGGTTGGCCAAAAAGGGCGTATGCGTTTTTTCCTGAATATATTCAGGAAAAAACGCATACGCCCTTTTTGGCCAAGTGCATCATTGTAGACGTTCTGCCTCTTTTCCTATGCTTTCAATGCAATTCCAGTCTACCTCCTGAAATCGGTTTCCTGCAATTCTGCCCCGCTTTCAAGTCCTCTTGGCAGCCTTACTTCAGTCTATTTTTGGACGATAGCTGTCATTTATAACTCTGCAGGTTTGTGAATTACAGTGCCCCTGAGCTCCTTTCTTCAACTCGCTTTCTTGTGAGCTGGCCGCAACACCGCAGGATGGCTTCAGGCCCTAATCTGGTTCCGGTACGGCACGATGAGCCTTTGGTTATTTCCTCTTCCTGGTGGGAAATGAGAGTTAAATTTGCCCGTCCAGACACCTCCAGCTAGTCTCTCATTGGTTCTCGCTATTCCTGTTCATCTTCCGCAGAAATTGCAAACTGGGCCAAACAGGAGGTTAAAGGCGCTGACTCTCCAAGTGGGGAGAGTGTTAGTAAAGCGTCTGGAATGTTGCACCCGTTTACCAGGGGAGGAAAACTGAGACATATTTGAACACGTCTCCTGTTCACATGGTTGATCATACTTGGGTTCCACATGCATGTTGTAGCTGAAGGAAGAATACCTTAAACCTGGGTAGTTGAAACCCGTGGAATGGGTACCATGCAATATGACTTCAAAGGGTCTTCATTTGCTCACCGAACCTCTCCAATCCTATCACTGCTGCGTTTATGCCCCTGTACACATGCTTGATTCTTTTTCGGAGACATAGCAATCCATAGGTTTTAAGATACTTACTAGTCAGGTACATTCTTAGGCGTTTAATATGGGGTGTTGAGTCCATTTCGTTGAGCAAGGAGTAGCTCTTGTCTATTCCATATTTGGCTTAAGGAACTTTATCTGTGCTCATTTTAATCTCTGGTTTTATGCAGCACCCCAACTCACCTTTACCCTTACGCAAGAATAAGTTGGTTTTCTAAATTTGAGACCCTGTTCTGTTCTGTAATTCAGTTCCTGTGTAGCCAAGTTTACATTCCGTGTATTACTGATATCTTATGATGTTTCTTTTTCTGTGTGACTTATTTCAGTTAGAATCATCATACCTGAATCCACTCATTGTGCTGCTAAGGGCCTGATGACACAGATTTCATTGCTGAGTGATATTGCTTTGTAAGTAAATACCACAACTTCTTTATCCATTTTTCACTTTCTGCGATGTTGAACTTGTACTGTAAACGAGGTTCTTGTAAACAGAGCCGTTCCAAACTTTGGGGTGGCTGTGTCTTTTTGATTTTAATTTCCCTAAGCTATAGGACCATAAGTGGAAGTGCCCTAGGCTCTGTTGCTTTGTTTTTTAGATGTTTCAGGAAACACCATACACTTCTCCCAAGTGTCTGTTGGCAATTTACATCCCGCCCATCAGCATAACAAGGCTCCCAGTTCTCAATGGCCTGTTGCCTTTCTGGATTTTACACTTTTTTCAGATGGCCCTTTTGACCGGGGGGAAGTGAGACTTCATTGTAGTGCAGATTTCCTTTGCAAGCTTGCTTGGTTGGCCAAAAAGGGCGTATGCGTTTTTTCCTGAATATATTCAGGAAAAAACGCATACGCACTTTTTGGCCAAGTGCATCATTGTGGACGTTCTGCCTCTTTTCCTATGCTTTCAATGCAATTCCAGTCTACCTCCTGAAATCGGTTTCCTGCAATTCTGCCCCGCTTTCAAGTCCTCTTGGCAGCCTTACTTCATTCTATTTTTGGACGATAGCTGTCATTTATAACTCTGCAGGTTTGTGAATTACAGTGCCCCTGAGCTCCTTTCTTCAACTCGCTTTCTTGTGACCTGGCCGCAACACCGCAGGATGGCTTCAGGCCCTAATCTGGTTCCGGCCCGGCATGCTGAGCCTTTGGTTAATTCCTCTTCCTGGTGGGAAATGAGAGTTAAATTTGCCCGTCCAGACACCTCCAGCTAGCCTCTCATTGGTTCTAGCTATTCCTGTTCATCTTCCGCAGAAATTGCAAACTGGGCCAAACAGGAGGTTAAAGGGACTGACTCTCCAAGTGGGGAGAGTGTTAGTAAAGCGTCTGGAATGTTGCACCCGAGTACCAGGGGAGGAAAACTGAGATATATTTGAACACGTCTCCCGTTCACATGGTTGATCATACTTGGGTTCCACATGCATGTTTTAGCTGAAGGAAGAATACCTTAAACCTGCAGAGTTGAGACCCGTGTAATGGGTACCATGCAATATGACTTCAAAGGGTCTTCATTTGCTCACCGAACCTCTCCAGTCCTATCACTGCTGCGTTTATGCCCCTGTACACACGCTTGATTCTCTTTTGGAGACATAGCAATCCATAGGTTTTAAGATACTTACTAGTCAGGTACATTCTTAGGCGTTTAATATGGGGTGTTGAGTCCATTTCGTTGAGCAAGGAGTAGCTCTTGTCTATTCCATATTTGGCTTAAGGAACTTTATCTGTGCTCATTTCAATCTCTGGTTTTATGCAGCACCCCAACTCACCTTTCCCCTTAAGCAAGCATAAGTTGGTTTTCTAAATTTGAGACCCTGTTCTGTTCTGTAATTCAGTTCCTGTGTAGCCAAGTTTCCATTCCGTGTATTACTGATATCTTATGATGTTTCTTTTTCTGTGTGACTTATTTCAGTTAGAATCATCATACCTGAATCCACTCATTGTGCTGCTAAGGTCCTGATGACACAGATTTCATTCCTGAGTGATATTGCTTTGTAAGTAAATACCACAACTTCTTTATCCATTTTTCACTTTCTGCGATGTTGAACTTGTACTGTAAACGAGGTTCTTGTAAACAGAGCCGTTCGAAACTTTGGGGTGGCTGTGTCTTTTTGATTTTAAATTCCCTAAGCTATAGGACCATAAGTGGAAGTGCCCTAGGCTCTGTTGCTTTGTTTTTTAGATGTTTCAGGAAACACCATACACTTCTCCCGAGTGTTTGTTGGCAATTTACATCCCGCCCTTCAGCATAACAAGGCTCCCAGTTCTCCATGGCCTGTCCTGCCTTTCTGGATTTTACACTTTTTTCAGATGGCCCTTTTGACCGGGGGGAAGTGAGACTTCATTGTAGTGCAGATTTCCTTTGCAAGCTTGCTTGGTTGGCCAAAAAGGGCGTATGCCTTTTTTCCTCAATATATTCAGGAAAAAACGCATACGCCCTTTTTGGCCAAGTGCATCATTGTGGACGTTCTGCCTCTTTTCCTATGCTTTCAATGCAATTCCAGTCCACCTCCTGAAATCGGTTTCCTGCAATTCTGCCCCGCTTTCAAGTCCTCTTGGCAGACTTACTTCAGTCTATTTTTGGACGATAGCTGTCATTTATAACTCTGCAGGTTTGTGACTTACAGTGCCCCTGAGCTCCTTTCTTCAACTCGCTTTCTTGTGAGCTGGCCGCAACTCCGCAGGATGGCTTCAGGCCCTAATCTGGTTCCGGCACGGCACGCTGAGCCTTTGGTTAATTCCTCTTCCTGGTGGGAAATGAGAGTTAAATTTGCCCGTCCAGACACCTCCAGCTAGTCTCTCATTGGTTCTCGCTATTCCTGTTCATCTTCCGCAGAAATTGCAAACTGGGCCAAACAGGAGGTTAAAGGGACTGACTCTCCAAGTGGGGAGAGTGTTAGTAAAGCGTCTGGAATGTTGCACCCGAGTACCAGGGTACGAAAACTGAGACATATTTGAACACGTCTCCCGATCACATGGTTGATCATACTTGGGTTCCACATGCATGTTTTAGCTGAAGGAAGAATACCTTAAACCTGGAGAGTTAAGACCCGTGTAATGGGTACCATGCAATATGACTTCAAAGGGTCTTCATTTGCTCACCGAACCTCTCCAATCCTATCACTGCTGCGTTTATGCCCCTGTACACATGCTTGATTCTCTTTCGGAGACATAGCAATCCATAGGTTTTAAGATACTTACTAGTCAGGTACATTCTTAGGCGTTTAATATGCGGTGTTGAGTCCATTTCGTTGAGCAAGGAGTAGCTCTTGTCTATTCCATATTTGACTTAAGGAACTTTATCTGTGCTCATTTCAATCTCTGGTTTTATGCAGCACCCCAACTCACCTTTACCCTTAAGCAAGCATAAGTTGGTTTTCTAAATTTGAGACCCTGTTCTGTTCTGTAATTCAGTTCCTGTGTAGCCAAGTTTACATTCCGTGTATTACTGATATCTTATGATGTTTCTTTTTCTGTGTGACTTACTTCAGTTAGAATCATCATACCTGAATCCACTCATTGTGCTGCTAAGGGCCTGATGACACAGATTTCATTGCTGAGTGATATTGCTTTGTAAGTAAATACCACAACTTCTTTATCCATTTTTCACTTTCTGCGATGTTGAACTTGTACTGTAAACGAGGTTCTTGTAAACAGAGCCGTTCCAAACTTTGGGGTGGCTGTGTCTTTTTGATTTTAATTTCCCTAAGCTATAGGACCATAAGTGGAAGTGCCCTAGGTTCTGTTGCTTTGTTTTTTAGATGTTTCAGGAAACACCATACACTTCTCCCCAGTGGTTGTTGGCAATTTACATCTCGCCCATCAGCATAACAAGGCTCCCAGTTCTCCATGGCCTGTCCTGCCTTTCTGGATTTTACACTTTTTTCAGATGGCCCTTTTGACCGGGGGGAAGTGAGACTTCATTGTAGTGCAGATTTCCTTTGCAAGCTTGCTTGGTTGGCCAAAAAGGGCGTATGCGTTTTTTCCTGAATATATTCAGGAAAAAACGCATGCGCCCTTTTTGGCCAAGTGCATCATTGTGGACGTTCTGCCTCTTTTCCTATGCTTTCAATGCAATTTGAGTCTACCTCCTGAAATCGGTTTCCTGCAATTCTGCCCTGCTTTCAATTCCTCTTGGCAGCCTTACTTCAGTCTATTTTTGGACGATAGCTGTCATTTATAACTCTGCAGGTTTGTGAATTACAGTGCCCCTGAGCTCCTTTCTTCAACTCGGTTTCTTTTGAGCTGGCCGCAACACCGCAGGATGGCTTCAGGCGCTAATCTGGTTCCGGCCCGGCATGCTGAGCCTTTGGTTATTTCCTCTTCCTGGTGGGAAATGAGAGTTAAATTTGCCCGTCCAGACACCTCCAGCTAGCCTCTCATTGGTTCTCGCTATCCCTGTTCATCTTCCGCAGAAATTGCAAACTGTGCCAAACAGGAGGTTAAAGGCGCTGACTCTCCAAGTGGGGAGAGTGTTAGTAAAGCGTCTGGAATGTTGCACCCGAGTACCAGGGGAGGAAAACTGAGACATATTTGAACACGTCTCCTGTTCACATGGTTGATCATACTTGGGTTCCACATGCATGTTTTAGCTGAAGGAAGAATACCTTAAACCTGGAGAGTTGAGACCCGTGTAATGGGTACCATGCAATATGACTTCAAAGGGTCTTCATTTGCTCACCGAACCTCTCCAATCCTATCACTGCTGCGTTTATGCCCCTGTACACATGCTTGATTCTCTTTTGGAGACATAGCAATCCATAGGTTTTACGATACTTACTAGTCAGGTACATTCTTAGGTGTTTAATATGCGGTGTTGAGTCCATTTCGTTGAGCAAGGAGTAGCTCTTGTCTATTCCATATTTGACTTAAGGAACTTTATCTGTGCTCATTTCAATCTCTGGTTTTATGCAGCACCCCAACTCACCTTTACCCTTAAGCAAGCATAAGTTGGTTTTCTAAATTTGAGACCCTGTTCTGTTCTGTAATTCAGTTCCTGTGTAGCCAAGTTTACATTCCGTGTATTACTGATATCTTATGATGTTTCTTTTTCTGTGTGACTTATTTCAGTTAGAATCATCATACCTGAATCCACTCATTGTGCTGCTAAGGGCCTGATGACACAGATTTCATTGCTGAGTGATATTGCTTTGTAAGTAAATACCACAACTTCTTTATCCATTTTTCACTTTCTGCGATGTTGAACTTGTACTGTAAACGAGGTTTTTGTAAACAGAGGCGTCCCAAACTTTGGGGTGGCTGTGTCTTTTTGATTTTAATTTCCCTAAGCTATAGGACCATAAGTGGCAGTGCCCTAGGCTCTGTTGCTTTGTTTTTTAGATGTTTCAGGAAACACCATACACTTCTCCCGAGTGGTTGTTGGCAATTTACATCCCGCCCATCAGCGTAACAAGGCTCCCAGTTCTCCATGGCCTGTCCTGCCTTTCTGGATTTTACACTTTTTTCAGATGGCCCTTTTGACCGGGGAGATGTGAGACTTCATTGTAGTGCAGATTTCCTTTGCAAGCTTGCTTGGTTGGCCAAAAAGTGCGTATGCGTTTTTTCCTGAATATATTCAGGAAAAAACGCATACGCCCTTTTTGGCCAAGTGCATCATTGTGGACGTTCTGCCTCTTTTCCTATGCTTTCAATGCAATTCCAGTGTACCTCCTGAAATCGGTTTCCTGCAATTCTGCCCCGCTTTCAAGTCCTCTTGGCAGCCTTACTTCACTCTATTTTTGGACGATAGCTGTCATTTATAACTCTGCAGGTTTGTGAATTACAGTGCCCCTGAGCTCCTTTCTTCAACTCGCTTTCTTGTGACCTGGCCGCAACACCGCAGGATGGCTTCAGGCCCTAATCTGGTTCCGGCACGGCACGCTGAGCCTTTGGTTTTTTCCTCTTCCTGGTGGGAAATGAGAGTTAAATTTGCCCGTCCAGACACCTCCAGCTAGTCTCTCATTGGTTCTCGCTATTCCTGTTCATCTTCCGCAGAAATTGCAAACTGGGCCAAACAGGAGGTTAAAGGCGCTGACTCTCCAAGTGGGGAGAGTGTTAGTAAAGCGTCTGGAATGTTGCACCCGAGTACCAGGGGAGGAAAACTGAGACATATTTGAACACGTCTCCCGTTCACATGGTTGATCATACTTGGGTTCCACATGCATGTTTTAGCTGAAGGAAGAATACCTTAAACCTGGGTAGTTGAAACCCGTGGAATGGGTACCATGCAATATGACTTCAAAGGGTCTTCATTTGCTCACCGAACCTCTCCAATCCTATCACTGCTGCGTTTATGCCCCTGTACACATGCTTGATTCTTTTTCGGAGACATAGCAATCCATAGGTTTTAAGATACTTACTAGTCAGGTACATTCTTAGGCGTTTAATATGGGGTGTTGAGTCCATTTCGTTGAGCAAGGAGTAGCTCTTGTCTATTCCATATTTGGCTTAAGGAACTTTATCTGTGCTCATTTCAATCTCTGGTTTTATGCAGCACCCCAACTCACCTTTACCCTTAAGCAAGAATAAGTTGGTTTTCTAAATTTGAGACCCTGTTCTGTTCTGTAATTCAGTTCCTGTGTAGCCAAGTTTACATTCCGTGTATTACTGATATCTTATGATGTTTCTTTTTCTGTGTGACTTATTTCAGTTATAATCATCATACCTGAATCCACTCATTGTGCTGCTAAGGGCCTGATGACACAGATTTCATTGCTGAGTGATATTGCTTTGTAAGTAAATACCACAACTTCTTTATCCATTTTTCACTTTCTGCGATGTTGAACTTGTACTGTAAACGAGGTTCTTGTAAACAGAGCCGTTCCAAACTTTGGGGTGGCTGTGTCTTTTTGATTTTAATTTCCCTAAGCTATAGGACCATAAGTGGAAGTGCCCTAGGCTCTGTTGCTTTGTTTTTTAGATGTTTCAGGAAACACCATACACTTCTCCCAAATGTCTGTTGGCAATTTACATCCCGCCCATCAGCATAACAAGGCTCCCAGTTCTCAATGGCCTGTTGCCTTTCTGGATTTTACACTTTTTTCAGATGGCCCTTTTGACCGGGGGGAAGTGAGACTTCATTGTAGTGCAGATTTCCTTTGCAAGCTTGCTTGGTTGGCCAAAAAGGGCGTATGCGTTTTTTCCTGAATATATTCAGGAAAAAACGCATACGCCCTTTTTGGCCAAGTGCATCATTGTGGACGTTCTGCCTCTTTTCCTATGCTTGCAATGCAATTCCAGTCTACCTCCTGAAATCGGTTTCCTGCAATTCTGCCCCGCTTTCAAGTCCTCTTGGCAGCCTTACTTCAGTCTATTTTTGGACGATAGCTGTCATTTATAACTCTGCAGGTTTGTGAATTACAGTGCCCCTGAGCTCCTTTCTTCAACTCGCTTTCTTTTCAGCTGGCCGCAACACCGCAGGATGGCTTCAGGCCCTAATCTGGTTCCGGTACGGCACGCTGAGCCTTTGGTTATTTCCTCTTGCTGGTGGGAAATGAGAGTTAAATTTGCCCGTCCAGACACCTCCAGCTAGCCTCTCATTGGTTCTCGCTATTCCTGTTCATCTTCCAAGAAATTGCAAACTGTGCCAAACAGGAGGTTAAAGGCGCTGACTCTCCAAGTGGGGAGAGTGTTAGTAAAGCGTCTGGAATGTTGCACCCGAGTACCAGGGGAGGAAAACTGAGACATATTTGAACACGTCTCCCGTTCACATGGTTGATCATACTTGGGTTCCACATGCATGTTTTAGCTGAAGGAAGAATACCTTAAACCTGGAGAGTTGAGACCCGTGTAATGGGTACCATGCAATATGACTTCAAAGGGTCTTCATTTGCTCACCGAACCTCTCCAATCCTATCACTGCTGCGTTTATGCCCCTGTACACACGCTTGATTCTCTTTCAGAGACATAGCAATCCATAGGTTTTAAGATACTTACTAGTCAGGTACATTCTTAGGCGTTTAATATGGGGTGTTGAGTCCATTTCGTTGAGCAAGGAGTAGCTCTTGTCTATTCCATATTTGGCTTAAGGAACTTTATCTGTGCTCATTTCAATCTCTGGTTTTATGCAGCACCCCAACTCACCTTTACCCTTAAGCAAGCATAAGTTGGTTTTGTAAATTTGAGACCCTGTTCTGTTCTGTAATTCAGTTCCTGTGTAGCCAAGTTTACATTCCGTGTATTACTGATATCTTATGATGTTTCTTTTTCTGTGTGACTTATTTCAGTTAGAATCATCATACCTGAATCCACTCATTGTGCTGCTAAGGGCCTGATGACACAGATTTCATTGCTGAGTGATATTGCTTTGTAAGTAAATACCACAACTTCTTTATCCATTTTTCACTTTCTGCGATGTTGAACTTGTACTGTAAACGAGGTTCTTGTAAACAGAGGCATCCCAAACTTTGGGGTGGCTGTGTCTTTTTGATTTTAATTTCCCTAAGCTATAGGACCATAAGTGGCAGTGCCCTAGGCTCTGTTGCTTTGTTTTTTAGATGTTTCAGGAAACACCATACACTTCTCCCGAGTGGTTGTTGGCAATTTACATCCCGCCCATCAGCGTAACAAGGCTCCCAGTTCTCCATGGCCTGTCCTGCCTTTCTGGATTTTACACTTTTTTCAGATGGCCCTTTTGACCGGGGAGATGTGAGACTTCATTGTAGTGCAGATTTCCTTTGCAAGCTTGCTTGGTTGGCCAAAAAGGGCGTATGCGTTTTTTCCTGAATATATTCAGGAAAAAACGCATACGCCCTTTTTGGCCAAGTGCATCATTGTGGACGTTCTGCCTCTTTTCCTATGCTTTCAATGCAATTCCAGTGTACCTCCTGAAATCGGTTTCCTGCAATTCTGCCCCGCTTTCAAGTCCTCTTGGCAGCCTTACTTCACTCTATTTTTGGACGATAGCTGTCATTTATAACTCTGCAGGTTTGTGAATTACAGTGCCCCTGAGCTCCTTTCTTCAACTCGCTTTCTTGTGACCTGGCCGCAACACCGCAGGATGGCTTCAGGCCCTAATCTGGTTCCGGCACGGCACGCTGAGCCTTTGGTTTTTTCCTCTTCCTGGTGGGAAATGAGAGTTAAATTTGCCCGTCCAGACACCTCCAGCTAGTCTCTCATTGGTTCTCGCTATTCCTGTTCATCTTCCGCAGAAATTGCAAACTGGGCCAAACAGGAGGTTAAAGGCGCTGACTCTCCAAGTGGGGAGAGTGTTAGTAAAGCGTCTGGAATGTTGCACCCGAGTACCAGGGGAGGAAAACTGAGACATATTTGAACACGTCTCCCGTTCACATGGTTGATCATACTTGGGTTCCACATGCATGTTTTAGCTGAAGGAAGAATACCTTAAACCTGGGTAGTTGAAACCCGTGGAATGGGTACCATGCAATATGACTTCAAAGGGTCTTCATTTGCTCACCGAACCTCTCCAATCCTATCACTGCTGCGTTTATGCCCCTGTACACATGCTTGATTCTTTTTCGGAGACATAGCAATCCATAGGTTTTAAGATACTTACTAGTCAGGTACATTCTTAGGCGTTTAATATGGGGTGTTGAGTCCATTTCGTTGAGCAAGGAGTAGCTCTTGTCTATTCCATATTTGGCTTAAGGAACTTTATCTGTGCTCATTTCAATCTCTGGTTTTATGCAGCACCCCAACTCACCTTTACCCTTAAGCAAGCATAAGTTGGTTTTGTAAATTTGAGACCCTGTTCTGTTCTGTAATTCAGTTCCTGTGTAGCCAAGTTTACATTCCGTGTATTACTGATATCTTATGATGTTTCTTTTTCTGTGTGACTTATTTCAGTTAGAATCATCATACCTGAATCCACTCATTGTGCTGCTAAGGGCCTGATGACACAGATTTCATTTCTGAGTGATATTGCTTTGTAAGTAAATACCACAACTTCTTTATCCATTTTTCACTTTCTGCGATGTTGAACTTGTACTGTAAACGAGGTTCTTGTAAACAGAGGCATCCCAAACTTTGGGGTGGCTGTGTCTTTTTGATTTTAATTTCCCTAAGCTATAGGACCATAAGTGGCAGTGCCCTAGGCTCTGTTGCTTTGTTTTTTAGATGTTTCAGGAAACACCATACACTTCTCCCGAGTGGTTGTTGGCAATTTACATCCCGCCCATCAGCGTAACAAGGCTCCCAGTTCTCCATGGCCTGTCCTGCCTTTCTGGATTTTACACTTTTTTCAGATGGCCCTTTTGACCGGGGAGATGTGAGACTTCATTGTAGTGCAGATTTCCTTTGCAAGCTTGCTTGGTTGGCCAAAAAGGGCGTATGCGTTTTTTCCTGAATATATTCAGGAAAAAACGCATACGCCCTTTTTGGCCAAGTGCATCATTGTGGACGTTCTGCCTCTTTTCCTATGCTTTCAATGCAATTCCAGTGTACCTCCTGAAATCGGTTTCCTGCAATTCTGCCCCGCTTTCAAGTCCTCTTGGCAGCCTTACTTCACTCTATTTTTGGACGATAGCTGTCATTTATAACTCTGCAGGTTTGTGAATTACAGTGCCCCTGAGCTCCTTTCTTCAACTCGCTTTCTTGTGACCTGGCCGCAACACCGCAGGATGGCTTCAGGCCCTAATCTGGTTCCGGCACGGCACGCTGAGCCTTTGGTTTTTTCCTCTTCCTGGTGGGAAATGAGAGTTAAATTTGCCCGTCCAGACACCTCCAGCTAGTCTCTCATTGGTTCTCGCTATTCCTGTTCATCTTCCGCAGAAATTGCAAACTGGGCCAAACAGGAGGTTAAAGGCGCTGACTCTCCAAGTGGGGAGAGTGTTAGTAAAGCGTCTGGAATGTTGCACCCGAGTACCAGGGGAGGAAAACTGAGACATATTTGAACACGTCTCCCGTTCACATGGTTGATCATACTTGGGTTCCACATGCATGTTTTAGCTGAAGGAAGAATACCTTAAACCTGGGTAGTTGAAACCCGTGGAATGGGTACCATGCAATATGACTTCAAAGGGTCTTCATTTGCTCACCGAACCTCTCCAATCCTATCACTGCTGCGTTTATGCCCCTGTACACATGCTTGATTCTTTTTCGGAGACATAGCAATCCATAGGTTTTAAGATACTTACTAGTCAGGTACATTCTTAGGCGTTTAATATGGGGTGTTGAGTCCATTTCGTTGAGCAAGGAGTAGCTCTTGTCTATTCCATATTTGGCTTAAGGAACTTTATCTGTGCTCATTTCAATCTCTGGTTTTATGCAGCACCCCAACTCACCTTTACCCTTAAGCAAGAATAAGTTGGTTTTCTAAATTTGAGACCCTGTTCTGTTCTGTAATTCAGTTCCTGTGTAGCCAAGTTTACATTCCGTGTATTACTGATATCTTATGATGTTTCTTTTTCTGTGTGACTTATTTCAGTTAGAATCATCATACCTGAATCCACTCATTGTGCTGCTAAGGGCCTGATGACACAGATTTCATTGCTGAGTGATATTGCTTTGTAAGTAAATACCACAACTTCTTTATCCATTTTTCACTTTCTGCGATGTTGAACTTGTACTGTAAACGAGGTTCTTGTAAACAGAGCCGTTCCAAACTTTGGGGTGGCTGTGTCTTTTTGATTTTAATTTCCCTAAGCTATAGGACCATAAGTGGAAGTGCCCTAGGCTCTGTTGCTTTGTTTTTTAGATGTTTCAGGAAACACCATACACTTCTCCCAAGTGTCTGTTGGCAATTTACATCCCGCCCATCAGCATAACAAGGCTCCCAGTTCTCAATGGCCTGTTGCCTTTCTGGATTTTACACTTTTTTCAGATGGCCCTTTTGACCGGGGGGAAGTGAGACTTCATTGTAGTGCAGATTTCCTTTGCAAGCTTGCTTGGTTGGCCAAAAAGGGCGTATGCGTTTTTTCCTGAATATATTCAGGAAAAAACGCATACGCCCTTTTTGGCCAAGTGCATCATTGTGGACGTTCTGCCTCTTTTCCTATGCTTTCAATGCAATTCCAGTCTACCTCCTGAAATCGGTTTCCTGCAATTCTGCCCCGCTTTCAAGTCCTCTTGGCAGCCTTACTTCAGTCTATTTTTGGACGATAGCTGTCATTTATAACTCTGCAGGTTTGTGAATTACAGTGCCCCTGAGCTCCTTTCTTCAACTCGCTTTCTTTTCAGCTGGCCGCAACACCGCAGGATGGCTTCAGGCCCTAATCTGGTTCCGGTACGGCACGCTGAGCCTTTGGTTATTTCCTCTTCCTGGTGGGAAATGAGAGTTAAATTTGCCCGTCCAGACACCTCCAGCTAGCCTCTCATTGGTTCTCGCTATTCCTGTTCATCTTCCAAGAAATTGCAAACTGTGCCAAACAGGAGGTTAAAGGCGCTGACTCTCCAAGTGGGGAGAGTGTTAGTAAAGCGTCTGGAATGTTGCACCCGAGTACCAGGGGAGGAAAACTGAGACATATTTGAACACGTCTCCCGTTCACATGGTTGATCATACTTGGGTTCCACATGCATGTTTTAGCTGAAGGAAGAATACCTTAAACCTGGAGAGTTGAGACCCGTGTAATGGGTACCATGCAATATGACTTCAAAGGGTCTTCATTTGCTCACCGAACCTCTCCAATCCTATCACTGCTGCGTTTATGCCCCTGTACACACGCTTGATTCTCTTTCAGAGACATAGCAATCCATAGGTTTTAAGATACTTACTAGTCAGGTACATTCTTAGGCGTTTAATATGGGGTGTTGAGTCCATTTCGTTGAGCAAGGAGTAGCTCTTGTCTATTCCATATTTGGCTTAAGGAACTTTATCTGTGCTCATTTCAATCTCTGGTTTTATGCAGCACCCCAACTCACCTTTACCCTTAAGCAAGCATAAGTTGGTTTTCTAAATTTGAGACCCTGTTCTGTTCTGTAATTCAGTTCCTGTGTAGCCAAGTTTACATTCCGTGTATTACTGATATCTTATGATGTTTCTTTTTCTGTGTGACTTATTTCAGTTAGAATCATCATACCTGAATCCACTCATTGTGCTGCTAAGGGCCTGATGACACAGATTTCATTGCTGAGTGATATTGCTTTGTAAGTAAATACCACAACTTCTTTATCCATTTTTCACTTTCTGCGATGTTGAACTTGTACTGTAAACGAGGTTCTTGTAAACAGAGGCGTCCCAAACTTTGGGGTGGCTGTGTCTTTTTGATTTTAATTTCCCTAAGCTATAGGACCATAAGTGGCAGTGCCCTAGGCTCTGTTGCTTTGTTTTTTAGATGTTTCAGGAAACACCATACACTTCTCCCGAGTGGTTGTTGGCAATTTACATCCCGCCCATCAGCGTAACAAGGCTCCCAGTTCTCCATGGCCTGTCCTGCCTTTCTGGATTTTACACTTTTTTCAGATGGCCCTTTTGACCGGGGAGATGTGAGACTTCATTGTAGTGCAGATTTCCTTTGCAAGCTTGCTTGGTTGGCCAAAAAGGGCGTATGCGTTTTTTCCTGAATATATTCAGGAAAAAACGCATACGCCCTTTTTGGCCAAGTGCATCATTGTGGACGTTCTGCCTCTTTTCCTATGCTTTCAATGCAATTTCAGTGTACCTCCTGAAATCGGTTTCCTGCAATTCTGCCCCGCTTTCAAGTCCTCTTGGCAGCCTTACTTCACTCTATTTTTGGACGATAGCTGTCATTTATAACTCTGCAGGTTTGTGAATTACAGTGCCCCTGAGCTCCTTTCTTCAACTCGCTTTCTTGTGACCTGGCCGCAACACCGCAGGATGGCTTCAGGCCCTAATCTGGTTCCGGCACGGCACGCTGAGCCTTTGGTTTTTTCCTCTTCCTGGTGGGAAATGAGAGTTAAATTTGCCCGTCCAGACACCTCCAGCTAGTCTCTCATTGGTTCTCGCTATTCCTGTTCATCTTCCGCAGAAATTGCAAACTGGGCCAAACAGGAGGTTAAAGGCGCTGACTCTCCAAGTGGGGAGAGTGTTAGTAAAGCGTCTGGAATGTTGCACCCGAGTACCAGGGGAGGAAAACTGAGACATATTTGAACACGTCTCCCGTTCACATGGTTGATCATACTTGGGTTCCACATGCATGTTTTAGCTGAAGGAAGAATACCTTAAACCTGGGTAGTTGAAACCCGTGGAATGGGTACCATGCAATATGACTTCAAAGGGTCTTCATTTGCTCACCGAACCTCTCCAATCCTATCACTGCTGCGTTTATGCCCCTGTACACATGCTTGATTCTTTTTCGGAGACATAGCAATCCATAGGTTTTAAGATACTTACTAGTCAGGTACATTCTTAGGCGTTTAATATGGGGTGTTGAGTCCATTTCGTTGAGCAAGGAGTAGCTCTTGTCTATTCCATATTTGGCTTAAGGAACTTTATCTGTGCTCATTTCAATCTCTGGTTTTATGCAGCACCCCAACTCACCTTTACCCTTAAGCAAGAATAAGTTGGTTTTCTAAATTTGAGACCCTGTTCTGTTCTGTAATTCAGTTCCTGTGTAGCCAAGTTTACATTCCGTGTATTACTGATATCTTATGATGTTTCTTTTTCTGTGTGACTTATTTCAGTTATAATCATCATACCTGAATCCACTCATTGTGCTGCTAAGGGCCTGATGACACAGATTTCATTGCTGAGTGATATTGCTTTGTAAGTAAATACCACAACTTCTTTATCCATTTTTCACTTTCTGCGATGTTGAACTTGTACTGTAAACGAGGTTCTTGTAAACAGAGCCGTTCCAAACTTTGGGGTGGCTGTGTCTTTTTGATTTTAATTTCCCTAAGCTATAGGACCATAAGTGGAAGTGCCCTAGGCTCTGTTGCTTTGTTTTTTAGATGTTTCAGGAAACACCATACACTTCTCCCAAGTGTCTGTTGGCAATTTACATCCCGCCCATCAGCATAACAAGGCTCCCAGTTCTCAATGGCCTGTTGCCTTTCTGGATTTTACACTTTTTTCAGATGGCCCTTTTGACCGGGGGGAAGTGAGACTTCATTGTAGTGCAGATTTCCTTTGCAAGCTTGCTTGGTTGGCCAAAAAGGGCGTATGCGTTTTTTCCTGAATATATTCAGGAAAAAACGCATACGCCCTTTTTGGCCAAGTGCATCATTGTGGACGTTCTGCCTCTTTTCCTATGCTTTCAATGCAATTCCAGTCTACCTCCTGAAATCGGTTTCCTGCAATTCTGCCCCGCTTTCAAGTCCTCTTGGCAGCCTTACTTCAGTCTATTTTTGGACGATAGCTGTCATTTATAACTCTGCAGGTTTGTGAATTACAGTGCCCCTGAGCTCCTTTCTTCAACTCGCTTTCTTTTGAGCTGGCCGCAACACCGCAGGATGGCTTCAGGCCCTAATCTGGTTCCGGTACGGCACGCTGAGCCTTTGGTTATTTCCTCTTCCTGGTGGGAAATGAGAGTTAAATTTGCCCGTCCAGACACCTCCAGCTAGCCTCTCATTGGTTCTCGCTATTCCTGTTCATCTTCCAAGAAATTGCAAACTGTGCCAAACAGGAGGTTAAAGGCGCTGACTCTCCAAGTGGGGAGAGTGTTAGTAAAGCGTCTGGAATGTTGCACCCGAGTACCAGGGGAGGAAAACTGAGACATATTTGAACACGTCTCCCGTTCACATGGTTGATCATACTTGGGTTCCACATGCATGTTTTAGCTGAAGGAAGAATACCTTAAACCTGGAGAGTTGAGACCCGTGTAATGGGTACCATGCAATATGACTTCAAAGGGTCTTCATTTGCTCACCGAACCTCTCCAATCCTATCACTGCTGCGTTTATGCCCCTGTACACACGCTTGATTCTCTTTCAGAGACATAGCAATCCATAGGTTTTAAGATACTTACTAGTCAGGTACATTCTTAGGCGTTTAATATGGGGTGTTGAGTCCATTTCGTTGAGCAAGGAGTAGCTCTTGTCTATTCCATATTTGGCTTAAGGAACTTTATCTGTGCTCATTTCAATCTCTGGTTTTATGCAGCACCCCAACTCACCTTTCCCCTTAAGCAAGCATAAGTTGGTTTTCTAAATTTGAGACCCTGTTCTGTTCTGTAATTCAGTTCCTGTGTAGCCAAGTTTACATTCCGTGTATTACTGATATCTTATGATGTTTCTTTTTCTGTGTGACTTATTTCAGTTAGAATCATCATACCTGAATCCACTCATTGTGCTGCTAAGGGCCTGATGACACAGATTTCATTGCTGAGTGATATTGCTTTGTAAGTAAATACCACAACTTCTTTATCCATTTTTCACTTTCTGCGATGTTGAACTTGTACTGTAAACGAGGTTCTTGTAAACAGAGCCGTTCCAAACTTTGGGGTGGCTGTGTCTTTTTGATTTTAATTTCCCTAAGCTATAGGACCATAAGTGGAAGTGCCCTAGGTTCTGTTGCTTTGTTTTTTAGATGTTTCAGGAAACACCATACACTTCTCCCGAGTGGTTGTTGGCAATTTACATCCCGCCCATCAGCATAACAAGGCTCTCAGTTCTCCATGGCCTGTCCTGCCTTTCTGGATTTTACACTTTTTTCAGATGGCCCCTTTGCCCGGGGGGAAGTGAGACTTCATTGTAGTGCAGATTTCCTTTGCAAGCTTGCTTGGTTGGCCAAAAAGGGCGTATGCGTTTTTTCCTGAATATATTCAGGAAAAAACGCATACGCCCTTTTTGGCCAAGTGCATCATTGTGGACGTTCTGCCTCTTTTCCTATGCTTTCAATGCAATTCCAGTCTACCTCCTGAAATCGGTTTCCTGCAATTCTGCCCCGCTTTCAAGTCCTCTTGGCAGCCTTACTTCAGTCTATTTTTGGACGATAGCTGTCATTTATAACTCTGCAGGTTTGTGAATTACAGTGCCCCTGAGCTCCTTTCTTCAACTCGCTTTCTTGTGACCTGGCCGCAACACCGCAGGATGGCTTCAGGCCCTAATCTGGTTCCGGCCCGGCATGCTGAGCCTTTGGTTAATTCCTCTTCCTGGTGGGAAATGAGAGTTAAATTTGCCCGTTCAGACACCTCCAGCTAGTCTCTCATTGGTTCTCGCTATTCCTGTTCATCTTCCGCAGAAATTGCAAACTGGGCCAAACAGGAGGTTAAAGGCGCTGACTCTCCAAGTGGGGAGAGTGTTAGTAAAGCATCTGGAATGTTGCACCCGAGTACCAGGGGAGGAAAACTGAGATATATTTGAACACGTCTCCCGATCACATGGTTGATCATACTCTAGGTTCCACATGCATGTTTTAGCTGAAGGAACAATACCTTAAACCTGGGTAGTTGAAACCCGTGGAATGGGTACCATGCAATATGATTTCAAAGGGTCTTCATTTGCTCACCGAACCTCTCCAATCCTATCACTGCTGCGTTTATGCCCCTGTACACATGCTTGATTCTCTTTCGGAGACATAGCAATCCATAGGTTTTAAGATACTTACTAGTCAGGTACATTCTTAGGCGTTTAATATGCGGTGTTGAGTCCTTTTCGTTGAGCAAGGAGTAGCTCTTGTCTATTCCATATTTGACTTAAGGAACTTTATCTGTGCTCATTTCAATCTCTGGTTTTATGCAGCACCCCAACTCACCTTTACACTTAAGCAAGCATAAGTTGGTTTTCTAAATTTGAGACCCTGTTCTGTTCTGTAATTCAGTTCCTGTGTAGCCAAGTTTACATTCCGTGTATTACTGATATCTTATGATGTTTCTTTTTCTGTGTGACTTACTTCAGTTAGAATCATCATACCTGAATCCACTCATTGTGCTGCTAAGGGCCTGATGACACAGATTTCATTGCTGAGTGATATTGCTTTGTAAGTAAATACCACAACTTCTTTATCCATTTTTCACTTTCTGCGATGTTGAACTTGTACTGTAAACGAGGTTCTTGTAAACAGAGCCGTTCCAAACTTTGGGGTGGCTGTGTCTTTTTGATTTTAATTTCCCTAAGCTATAGGACCATAAGTGGAAGTGCCCTAGGTTCTGTTGCTTTGTTTTTTAGATGTTTCAGGAAACACCATACACTTCTCCCGAGTGGTTGTTGGCAATTTACATCCCGCCCATCAGCATAACAAGGCTCCCAGTTCTCCATGGCCTGTCCTGCCTTTCTGGATTTTACACTTTTTTCAGATGGCCCTTTTGACCGGGGGGAAGTGAGACTTCATTGTAGTGCAGATTTCCTTTGCAAGCTTGCTTGGTTGGCCAAAAAGGGCGTATGCGTTTTTTCCTGAATATATTCAGGAAAAAACGCATACGCCCTTTTTGGCCAAGTGCATCATTGTGGACGTTCTGCCACTTTTCCTATGCTTGCAATGCAATTCCAGTCTACCTCCTGAAATCGGTTTCCTGCAATTCTGCCCCGCTTTCAAGTCCTCTTGGCAGCCTTACTTCAGTCTATTTTTGGACGATAGCTGTCATTTATAACTCTGCAGGTGTGTGAATTACAGTGCCCCTGAGCTCCTTTGTTCAACTTGCTTTCTTGTGACCTGGCCGCAACACCGCAGGATGGCTTCAGGCCCTAATCTGGTTCAGGCACGGCACGCTGAGCCTTTGGTTATTTCCTCTTCCTGGTGGGAAATGAGAGTTAAATTTGCCCGTCCAGACACCTCCAGCTAGTCTCTCATTGGTTCTCGTTATTCCTGTTCATCTTCCGCAGAAATTGCAAACTGGGCCAAACAGGAGGTTAAAGGCGCTGTCTCTCCAAGTGGGGAGAGTGTTAGTAAAGCGTCTGGAATGTTGCACCCGAGTACCAGGGGAGGAAAACTGAGACATATTTGAACACGTCTCCCGTTCAGATGGTTGATCATACTCTGGGTTCCACATGCATGTTTTAGCTGAAGGAAGAATACCTTAAACCTGGAGAGTTAAGACCCGTGTAATGGGTACCATGCAATATGACTTCAAAGGGTCTTCATTTGCTCACCGAACCTCTCCAATCCTATCACTGCTGCGTTTATGCCCCTGTACACATGCTTGATTCTCTTTCGGAGACATAGCAATCCATAGGTTTTAAGATACTTACTAGTCAGGTACATTCTTAGGCGTTTAATATGCGGTGTTGAGTCCATTTCGTTGAGCAAGGAGTAGCTCTTGTCTATTCCATATTTGACTTAAGGAACTTTATCTGTGCTCATTTCAATCTCTGGTTTTATGCAGCACCCCAACTCACCTTTACCCTTAAGCAAGCATAAGTTGGTTTTCTAAATTTGAGACCCTGTTCTGTTCTGTAATTCAGTTCCTGTGTAGCCAAGTTTACATTCCGTGTATTACTGATATCTTATGATGTTTCTTTTTCTGTGTGACTTACTTCAGTTAGAATCATCATACCTGAATCCACTCATTGTGCTGCTAAGGGCCTGAGGACACAGATTTCATTGCTGAGTGATATTGCTTTGTAAGTAAATACCACAACTTCTTTATCCATTTTTCACTTTCTGCGATGTTGAACTTGTACTGTAAACGAGGTTCTTGTAAACAGAGCCGTTCCAAACTTTGGGGTGGCTGTGTCTTTTTGGTTTTAATTTCCCTAAGCTATAGGACCATAAGTGGAAGTGCCCTAGGTTCTGTTGCTTTGTTTTTTAGATGTTTCAGGAAACACCATACACTTCTCCCGAGTGGTTGTTGGCAATTTACATCCCGCCCATCAGCATAACAAGGCTCCCAGTTCTCCATGGCCTGTCCTGCCTTTCTGGATTTTACACTTTTTTCAGATGGCCCTTTTGACCGGGGGGAAGTGAGACTTCATTGTAGTGCAGATTTCCTTTGCAAGCTTGCTTGGTTGGCCAAAAAGGGCGTATGCGTTTTTTCCTGAATATATTCAGGAAAAAACGCATACGCCCTTTTTGGCCAAGTGCATCATTGTGGACGTTCTGCCTCTTTTCCTATGCTTGCAATGCAATTCCAGTCTACCTCCTGAAATCGGTTTCCTGCAATTCTGCCCCGCTTTCAAGTCCTCTTGGCAGCCTTACTTCAGTCTATTTTTGGACGATAGCTGTCATTTATAACTCTGCAGGTGTGTGAATTACAGTGCCCCTGAGCTCCTTTGTTCAACTTGCTTTCTTGTGACCTGGCCGCAACACCGCAGGATGGCTTCAGGCCCTAATCTGGTTCCGGCACGGCACGCTGAGCCTTTGGTTATTTCCTCTTCCTGGTGGGAAATGAGAGTTAAATTTGCCCGTCCAGACACCTCCAGCTAGTCTCTCATTGGTTCTCGCTATTCCTGTTCATCTTCCGCAGAAATTGCAAACTGGGCCAAACAGGAGGTTAAAGGCGCTGACTCTCCAAGTGGGGAGAGTGTTAGTAAAGCGTCTGGAATGTTGCACCCGAGTACCAGGGGAGGAAAACTGAGACATATTTGAACACGTCTCCCGTTCAGATGGATGATCATACTTGGGTTCCACATGCATGTTTTAGCTGAAGGAAGAATACCTTAAACCTGGAGAGTTAAGACCCGTGTAATGGGTACCATGCAATATGACTTCAAAGGGTCTTCATTTGCTCACCGAAGCTCTCCAATCCTATCACTGCTGCGTTTATGCCCCTGTACACATGCTTGATTCTCTTTCGGAGACATAGCAATCCATAGGTTTTAAGATACTTACTAGTCAGGTACATTCTTAGGCGTTTAATATGCGGTGTTGAGTCCATTTCGTTGAGCAAGGAGTAGCTCTTGTCTATTCCATATTTGACTTAAGGAACTTTATCTGTGCTCATTTCAATCTCTGGTTTTATGCAGCACCCCAACTCACCTTTACACTTAAGCAAGCATAAGTTGGTTTTCTAAATTTGAGACCCTGTTCTGTTCTGTAATTCAGTTCCTGTGTAGCCAAGTTTACATTCCGTGTATTACTGATATCTTATGATGTTTCTTTTTCTGTGTGACTTACTTCAGTTAGAATCATCATACCTGAATCCACTCATTGTGCTGCTAAGGGCCTGATGACACAGATTTCATTGCTGAGTGATATTGCTTTGTAAGTAAATACCACAACTTCTTTATCCATTTTTCACTTTCTGCGATGTTGAACTTGTACTGTAAACAAGGTTCTTGTAAACAGAGCCGTTCCAAACTTTGGGGTGGCTGTGTCTTTTTGATTTTAATTTCCCTAAGCTATAGGACCATAAGTGGAAGTGCCCTAGGTTCTGTTGCTTTGTTTTTTAGATGTTTCAGGAAACACCATACACTTCTCCCGAGTGGTTGTTGGCAATTTACATCCCGCCCATCAGCATAACAAGGCTCCCAGTTCTCCATGGCCTGTCCTGCCTTTCTGGATTTTACACATTTTTCAGATGGCCCTTTTGACCGGGGGGAAGTGAGACTTCATTGTAGTGCAGATTTCCTTTGCAAGCTTGCTTGGTTGGCCAAAAAGAGCGTATGCGTTTTTTCCTGAATATATTCAGGAAAAAACGCATACGCCCTTTTTGGCCAAGTGCATCATTGTGGACGTTCTGCCTCTTTTCCTATGCTTGCAATGCAATTCCAGTCTACCTCCTGAAATCGGTTTCCTGCAATTCTGCCCCGCTTTCAAGTCCTCTTGGCAGCCTTACTTCAGTCTATTTTTGGACGATAGCTGTCATTTATAACTCTGCAGGTTTGTGAATTACAGTGCCCCTGAGCTCCTTTCTTCAACTCGCTTTCTTTTGAGCTGGCCGCAACACCGCAGGATGGCTTCAGGCCCTAATCTGGTTCCGGCACGGCACGCTGAGCCTTTGGTTATTTCCTCTTCCTGGTGGGAAATGAGAGTTAAATTTGCCCGTCCAGACACCTCCAGCAAGCCTCTCATTGGTTCTCGCTATTCCTGTTCATCTTCCGCAGAAATTGCAAACTGGGCCAAACAGGAGGTTAAAGGCGCTGACTTTCCAAGTGGGGAGAGTGTTAGTAAAGCGTCTGGAATGTTGCACCCGAGTACCAGGGGAGGAAAACTGAGACATATTTGAACACGTCTCCCGTTCACATGGTTGATCATACTTGGGTTCCACATGCATGTTTTAGCTGAAGGAAGAATACCTTAAACCTGGGTAGTTGAAACCCGTGGAATGGGTACCATGCAATATGACTTCAAAGGGTCTTCATTTGCTCACCGAACCTCTCCAATCCTATCACTGCTGCGTTTATGCCCCTGTACACATGCTTGATTCTCTTTCGGAGACATAGCAATCCATAGGTTTTAAGATACTTACTAGTCAGGTACATTCTTAGGCGTTTAATATGCGGTGTTGAGTCCATTTCGTTGAGCAAGGAGTAGCTCTTGTCTATTCCATATTTGGCTTAAGGAACTTTATCTGTGCTCATTTCAATCTCTGGTTTTATGCAGCACCCCAACTCACCTTTCCCCTTAAGCAAGCATAAGTTGGTTTTCTAAATTTGAGACCCTGTTCTGTTCTGTAATTCAGTTCCTGTGTAGCCAAGTTTACATTCCGTGTATTACTGATATCTTATGATGTTTCTTTTTCTGTGTGACTTATTTCAGTTAGAATCATCATACCTGAATCCACTCATTGTGCTGCTAAGGGCCTGATGACACAGATTTCATTGCTGAGTGATATTGCTTTGTAAGTAAATACCACAACTTCTTTATCCATTTTTCAATTTCTGCGATGTTGAACTTGTACTGTAAACGAGGTTCTTGTAAACAGAGCCGTTCCAAACTTTGGGGTGGCTGTGTCTTTTTGATTTTAAATTCCCTAAGCTATAGGACCATAAGTGGAAGTGGCCTAGGCTCTGTTGCTTTGTTTTTTAGATGTTTCAGGAAACACCATACACTTCTCCCGAGTGGTTGTTGGCAATTTACATCCCGCCCATCAGCATAACAAGGCTCCCAGTTCTCCATGGACTGTCCTGCCTTTCTGGATTTTACACTTTTTTCAGATGGTCCTTTTGACCGGGGGGAAGTGAGACTTCATTGTATTGCAGATTTCCTTTGCAAGCTTGCTTGGTTGGCCAAAAAGGGCGTATGCGTTTTTTCCTGAATATATTCAGGAAAAAACGCATACGCCCTTTTTGGCCAAGTGCATCATTGTGTACGTTCTGCCTCTTTTCCTATGCTTTCAATGCAATTCCAGTCTACCTCCTGAAATCGGTTTCCTGCAATTCTGCCCTGCTTTCAAGTCCTCTTGGCAGCCTTACTTCAGTCTATTTTTGGACGATAGCTGTCATTTATAACTCTGCAGGTTTGTGAATTACAGTGCCCCTGAGCTCCTTTCTTCAACTCGCTTTCTTGTGAGCTGGCCGCAACACCGCAGGATGGCTTCAGGCCCTAATCTGGTTCCGGCACGGCACGCTTAGCCTTTGGTTATTTCCTCTTCCTGGTGGGAAATGAGAGTTAAATTTGCCCGTCCAGACACCTCCAGCTAGTCTCTCATTGGTTCTCGCTATTCCTGTTCATCTTCCGCAGAAATTGCAAACTGGGCCAAACAGGAGGTTAAAGGCGCTGACTCTCCAAGTGGGGAGAGTGTTAGTAAAGCGTCTGGAATGTTGCACCCGAGTACCAGGGGAGGAAAACTGAGACATATTTGAACACGTCTCCCGTTCACACGGTTGATCATACTCTGGGTTCCACATGCATGTTTTAGCTGAAGGAAGAATACCTTAAACCTGGAGAGTTGAGACCCGTGGAATGGGTACCATGCAATATGACTTCAAAGGGTCTTCATTTGCTCACCGAACCTCTCCAATCCTATCACTGCTGCGTTTATGCCCCTGTACACACGCTTGATTCTCTTTTGGAGACATAGCAATCCATAGGTTTTAAGATACTTACTAGTCAGGTACATTCTTAGGCGTTTAATATGGGGTGTTGAGTCCATTTCATTGAGCAAGGAGTAGCTCTTGTCTATTCCATATTTGGCTTAAGGAACTTTATCTGTGCTCATTTCAATCTCTGGTTTTATGAGCACGCCAACTCACCTTTCCCCTTAAGCAAGCATAAGTTGGTTTTCTAAATTTGAGACCCTGTTCTGTTTTGGAATTCAGTTCCTGTGTAGCCAAGTTTACATTCCGTGTATTAGTGATATCTTATGATGTTTCTTTTTCTGTGTGACTTATTTCAGTTAGAATCATCGTACCTGAATCCACTCATTATGCTGCTACGGGCCTGATGACATAGATTTCATTGCTGAGTGATACTGCATTGTACGTAAGTACCACAAGTTCTTTATCCATTTTTCACTTTCTGTGATATTGAACTTGTACGGTAAACGAGGTTCTTGTAAACAGAGGCGTCCCAAACTTTGGGGTGGCTGTGTCTTTTTGATTTTAATTTCCCTAAGCTATAGGACCATAAGTGGAAGTGCCCTAGGCTCTGTTGCTTTGTTTTTTAGATGTTTCAGGAAACACCATACACTTCTCCCGAGTGTCTGTTGGCAATTTACATCCCGCCCATCAGCATAACAAGGCTCCCAGTTCTCCATGGCCTGTCCTGCCTTTCTGGATTTTACACTTTTTTCAGATGGCCCTTTTGACCGGGGGGAAGTGAGACTTCATTGTAGTGCAGATTTCCTTTGCAAGCTTGCTTGGTTGGCCAAAAAGGGCGTATGCGTTTTTTCCTGAATATATTCAGGAAAAAACGCATACGCCCTTTTTGGCCAAGTGCATCATTGTGGACGTTCTGCCTCTTTTCCTATGCTTTCAATGCAATTCCAGTCTACCTCCTGAAATCGGTTTCCTGCAATTCTGCCCCGCTTTCAAGTCCTCTTGGCAGCCTTACTTCAGTCTATTTTTGGACGATAGCTGTCATTTATAACTCTGCAGGTTTGTGAATTGTACTGCCCCTGAGCTCGTTTCTTCAACTCGCTTTCTTGTGACCTGGCCGCAACACCGCAGGATGTCTTCAGGCCCTAATCTGGTTCCGGCACGGCACGCTGAGCCTTTGGTTAATTCCTCTTCCTGGTGGGAAATGAGAGTTAAATTTGCCCGTCCAGACACCTCCAGCTAGTCTCTCATTGGTTCTCGCTATTCCTGTTCATCTTCCGCAGAAATTGCAAACTGGGCCAAACAGGAGGTTAAAGGCGCTGACTCTCCAAGTGGGGAGAGTGTTAGTAAAGCGTCTGGAATCTTGCACCCGAGTACCAGGGGAGGAAAACTGAGACATATTTGAACACGTCTCCCGTTCACATGGTTGATCATACTTGGGTTCCACATGCATGTTTTAGCTGAAGGAAGAATACCTTAAACCTGGAGAGTTAAGACCCGTGTAATGGGTACCATGCAATATGACTTCAAAGGGTCTTCATTTGCTCACCGAACCTCTCCAATCCTATCACTGCTGCGTTTATGCCCCTGTACACATGCTTGATTCTCTTTCGGAGACATAGCAATCCATAGGTTTTAAGATACTTACTAGTCAGGTACATTCTTAGGCGTTTAATATGCGGTGTTGAGTCCATTTCGTTGAGCAAGTAGTAGCTCTTGTCTATTCCATATTTGACTTAAGGTACTTTGTCTGTGCTCATTTCAATCTCTGGTTTTATGCAGCACCCCAACTCACCTTTACCCTTAAGCAAGCATAAGTTGGTTTTCTAAATTTGAGACCCTGTTCTGTTCTGTAATTCAGTTCCTGTGTAGCCAAGTTTCCATTCCGTGTATTACTGATATCTTATGATGTTTCTTTTTCTGTGTGACTTACTTCAGTTAGAATCATCATACCTGAATCCACTCATTGTGCTGCTAAGGGCCTGATGACACAGATTTCATTGCTGAGTGATATTGCTTTGTAAGTGAATACCACAACTTCTTTATCCATTTTTCACTTTCTGCGATGTTGAACTTGTACTGTAAACGAGGTTCTTGTAAACAGAGCCGTTCCAAACTTTGGGGTGGCTGTGTCTTTTTGATTTTAATTTCCCTAAGCTATAGGACCATAAGTGGAAGTGCCCTAGGTTCTGTTGCTTTGTTTTATAGATGTTTCAGGAAACACCATACACTTCTCCCGAGTGGTTGTTGGCAATTTACATCCCGCCCATCAGCATAACAAGGCTCCCAGTTCTCCATGGCCTGTCCTGCCTTTCTGGATTTTACACTTTTTTCAGATGGCCCTTTTGACCGGGGGGAAGTGAGACTTCATTGTAGTGCAGATTTCCTTTGCAAGCTTGCTTGGTTGGCCAAAAAGGGCGTATGCGTTTTTTCCTGAATACGCCCTTTTTGGCCAAGTGCATCATTGTGGACGTTCTGCCTCTTTTCCTATGCTTTCAATGCAATTCCAGTCTACCTCCTGAAATCGGTTTCCTGCAATTCTGCCCCGCTTTCAAGTCCTCTTGGCAGCCTTACTTCAGTCTATTTTTGGACGATAGCTGTCATTTATAACTCTGCAGGTTTTTGAATTACAGTGCCCCTGAGCTCGTTTCTTCAACTCGCTTTCTTGTGACCTGGCCGCAACACCGCAGGATGGCTTCAGGCCCTAATCTGGTTCCGGCACGGCACGCTGAGCCTTTGGTTATTTCCTCTTCCTGGTGGGAAATGAGAGTTAAATTTGCCCGTCCAGACACCTCCAGCTAGTCTCTCATTGGTTCTCGCTATTCTTGTTCATCTTCCGCAGTAATTGCAAACTGGGCCAAACAGGAGGTTAAAGGCGCTGACTCTCCAAGTGGGGAGAGTGTTAGTAAAGCGTCTGGAATGTTGCACCCGAGTACCAGGGGAGGAAAACTGAGACATATTTGAACAGGTCTCCCGTTCACATGGTTGATCATACTTGGGTTCCACATGCATGTTTTAGCTGAAGGAAGAATACCTTAAACCTCGGTAGTTGAAACCCGTGGAATGGGTACCATACAATATGACTTCAAAGGTTCTTCATTTGCTCACCGAACCTCTCCAATCCTATCACTGCTGCGTTTATGCCCCTGTACACATGCTTGATTCTCTTTCGGAGACATAGCAATCCATAGGTTTTAAGATACTTACTAGTCAGGTACATTCTTAGGCGTTTAATATGCGGTGTTGAGTCCATTTCGTTGAGCAAGGAGTAGCTCTTGTCTATTCCATATTTGGCTTAAGGAACTTTATCTGTGCTCATTTAGATCTCTGGTTATGCAGCACCCCAATTCACCTTTCCCCTTAAGCAAGCATAAGTTGGTTTTCTAAATTTGAGACCCTGTTCTGTTCTGTAATTCAGTTCCTGTGTAGCCAAGTTTACATTCCGTGTATTACTGATATCTTATGATGTTTCTTTTTCTGTGTGACTTATTTCAGTTAGAATCATCGTACCTGAATCCACTCATTATGCTGCTACGGGCCTGATGACATAGATTTCATTGCTGAGTGATACTGCATTGTACGTAAGTACCACAAGTTCTTTATCCATTTTTCACTTTCTGTGATATTGAACTTGTACGGTAAACGACGTTCTTGTAAACGGAGGCGTCCCAAACTTTGGGGTGGCTGTGTCTTTTTGATTTTAATTTCCCTAATCTATAGGACCATAAGTGGAAGTGCCCTAGGCTCTGATGCTTTGTTTTTTAGATGTTTCAGGAAACACCATACACTTCTCCTGAGTGTCTGTTGGCAATTTACATCCCGCCCATCAGCATAACAAGGCTCCCAGTTCTCCATGGCCTGTCCTGCCTTTCTGGAGTTTACACTTTTTTCAGATGGCCCTTTACCGGGGGGAAGTGAGACTTCATTGTAGTGCAGATTTCCTTTGCAAGCTTGCTTGGTTGGCCAAAAAGGGCATATGCGTTTTTTCCTGAATATATTCAGGAAAAAACGCATACGCCCTTTTTGGCCAAGTGCATCATTGTGGACGTTCTGCCTCTTTTCCTATGCTTTCAATGCAATTCCAGTCTACCTCCTGAAATCGGTTTCCTGCAATTCTGCCCCGCTTTCAAGTCCTCTTGGCAGCCTTACTTCAGTCTATTTTTGGACGATAGCTGTCATTTATAACTCTGCAGGTTTGTGAATTACAGTGCCCCTGAGCTCCTTTCTTCAACTCGCTTTCTTGTGACCTGGCCGCAACACCGCATGATGGCTTCAGGCCCTAATCTGGTTCCGGCACGGCACGCTGAGCCTTTGGTTATTTCCTCTTCCTGGTGGGAAATGAGAGTTAAATTTGCCCGTCCAGACACCTCCAGCTAGTCTCTCATTGGTTCTCGCTATTCCTGTTCATCTTCCGCAGAAATTGCAAACTGGGCCAAACAGGAGGGTAAAAGCGCTGACTCTCCAAGTGGGGAGAGTGTTAGTAAAGCGTCTGGAATGTTGCACCCGAGTACCAGGGGAGGAAAACTGAGACATATTTGAACACGTCTCCCGTTCACATGGTTGATCATACTTGGGTTCCACATGCATGTTTTAGCTGAAGGAAGAATACCTTAAACCTGGAGAGTTAAGACCCGTGGAATGGGTACCATGCAATATGACTTCAAAGGGTCTTCATTTGCTCACCGAACCTCTCCAATCCTATCACTGCTGCGTTTATGCCCCTGTACACATGCTTGATTCTCTTTCGGAGACATAGCAATCCATAGGTTTTAAGATACTTACTAGTCAGGTACATTCTTAGGCGTTTAATATGCGGTGTTGAGTCCATTTCGTTGAGCAAGGAGTAGCTCTTGTCTATTCCATATTTGACTTAAGGTACTTTATCTGTGCTCATTTCAATCTCTGGTTTTATGCAGCACCCCAACTCACCTTTACCCTTAAGCAAGCATAAGTTGGTTTTCTAAATTTGAGACCCTGTTCTGTTCTGTAATTCAGTTCCTGTGTAGCCAAGTTTACATTCCGTGTATTACTGATATCTTATGATGTTTCTTTTTCTGTGTGACTTACTTCAGTTAGAATCATCATACCTGAATCCACTCATTGTGCTGCTAAGGGCCTGATGACACAGATTTCATTGCTGAGTGATATTGCTTTGTAAGTGAATACCACAACTTCTTTATCCATTTTTCACTTTCTGCGATGTTGAACTTGTACTGTAAACGAGGTTCTTGTAAACAGAGCCGTTCCAAACTTTGGGGTGGCTGTGTCTTTTTGATTTTAATTTCCCTAAGCTATAGGACCATAAATGGAAGTGCCCTAGGTTCTGTTGCTTTGTTTTCTAGATGTTTCAGGAAACACCATACACTTCTCCCGAGTGGTTGTTGGCAATTTACATCCCGCCCATCAGCATAACAAGGCTCCCAGTTCTCCATGGCCTGTCCTGCCTTTCTGGATTTTACACTTTTTTCAGATGGTCCTTTTGACCGGGGGGAAGTGAGACTTCATTGTAGTGCAGATTTCCTTTGCAAGCTTGCTTGGTTGGCCAAAAAGGGCGTATGCGTTTTTTCCTGAATATATTCAGGAAAAAACGCATACGCCCTTTTTGGCCAAGTGCATCATTGTGTACGTTCTGCCTCTTTTCCTATGCTTTCAATGCAATTTGAGTCTACCTCCTGAAATCGGTTTCCTGCAATTCTGCCCCGCTTTGAAGTCCTCTTGGCAGCCTTACTTCAGTCTATTTTTGGACGATAGCTGTCATTTATAACTCTGCAGGTTTGTGAATTACAGTGTCCCTGAGCTCCTTTCTTCAACTCGCTTTCTTGTGAGCTGGCCGCAACACCGCAGGATGGCTTCAGGCCCTAATCTGGTTCCGGCACGGCACGCTTAGCCTTTGGTTATTTCCTCTTCCTGGTGGGAAGTGAGAGTTAAATTTGCCCGTCCAGACACCTCCAGCTAGTCTCTCATTGGTTCTCGCTATTCCTGTTCATCTTCCGCAGAAATTGCAAACTGGGCCAAACAGGAGGTTAAAGGCGCTGACTCTCCAAGTGGGGAGAGTGTTAGTAAAGCGTCTGGAATGTTGCACCCGAGTACCAGGGGAGGAAAACTGAGACATATTTGAACACGTCTCCCGTTCACACGGTTGATCACACTCTGGGTTCCACATGCATGTTTTAGCTGAAGGAAGAATACCTTAAACCTGGAGAGTTGAGACCCGTGGAATGGGTACCATGCAATATGACTTCAAAGGGTCTTCATTTGCTCACGAACCTCTCCAATCCTATCACTGCTGCGTTTATGCCCCTGTACACGCGCTTGATTCTCTTTCGGAGACATAGCAATCCATAGGTTTTACGATACTTACTAGTCAGGTGCATTCTTAGGCGTTTAATATGGGGTTTTGTGTCCATTTCGTTGAGCAAGGAGTAGCTCTTGTCTATTCCATATTTGGCTTAAGGAACTTTATCTGTGCTCATTTCAATCTCTGGTTTTATGCAGCACCCCAACTCACCTTTCACCTTAAGCAAGCATAAGTTGGTTTTCTAAATTTGAGACCCTGTTCTGTTTTGGAATGCAGTTCCTGTGTAGCCAAGTTTACATTCCGTGTATTAGTGATATCTTATGATGTTTCTCTTTCTGTGTGACTTATTTCAGTTAGAATCATCGTACCTGAATCCACTCATTATGATGCTACGGGCCTGATGACACAGATTTCATTGCTGAGTGATATTGCTTTGTACGTAAATACCACAACTTCTTTATCCATTTTTCACTTTCTGCGATGTTGAACTTGTACTGTAAACGAGGTTCTTGTAAACAGAGCCATTCCAAACTTTGGGGTGGCTGTGTCTTTTTGATTTTAATTTCCCTAAGCTATAGGACCATAAGTGGAAGTGCCCTAGGTTCTGTTGCTTTGTTTTTAGATGTTTCAGGAAACACCATACACTTCTCCCGAGTGGTTGTTGGCAATTTACATCCCACCCATCAGCATAACAAGGCTCCCAGTTCTCCATGGCCTGTCCTGCCTTTCTGGATTTTACACTTTTTTCAGATGGCCCTTTTGACCAGGGGGAAGTGAGACTTCATTGTAGTGCAGATTTCCTTTGCAAGCTTGCTTGGTTGGCCAAAAAGGGCGTATGCGTTTTTTCCTGAATATATTCAGGAAAAAACGCATACGCCCTTTTTGGCCAAGTGCATCATTGTGGACGTTCTGCCTCTTTTCCTATGCTTTCAATGCAATTCCAGTCTACCTCCTGAAATCGGTTTCCTGCAATTCTGCCCCGCTTTCAAGTCCTCTTGGCAGCCTTACTTCAGTCTATTTTTGGACGATAGCTGTCATTTATAACTCTGCAGGTTTGTGAATTACAGTGCCCCTGAGCTCGTTTCTTCAACTCGCTTTCTTGTGACCTGGCCGCAACACCGCAGGATGGCTTCAGGCCCTAATCTGGTTCCGGCACGGCACGCTGAGCCTTTGGTTATTTCCTCTTCCTGGTGGGAAATCAGAGTTAAATTTGCCCGTCCAGACACCTCCAGCTGGTCTCTCATTGGTTCTCCTATTCCTGTTCATCTTCCGCAGAAATTGCAAACTGGGCCAAACAGGAGGTTAAAGGCGCTGACTCTCCAAGTGGGGAGAGTGTTAGTAAAGCGTCTGGAATGTTGCACCCGAGTACCAGGGGAGGAAAACTGAGACATATTTGAACACGTCTCCCGTTCACATGGTTGATCATACTTGGGTTCCACATGCATGTTTTAGCTGAAGGAAGAATACCTTAAACCTCGGTAGTTGAAACCCGTGGAATGGGTACCATACAATATGACTTCAAAGGTTCTTCATTTGCTCACCGAACCTCTCCAATCCTATCACTGCTGCGTTTATGCCCCTGTACACATGCTTGATTCTCTTTCGGAGACATAGCAATCCATAGGTTTTAAGATACTTACTAGTCAGGTACATTCTTAGGCGTTTAATATGCGGTGTTGAGTCCATTTCGTTGAGCAAGGAGTAGCTCTTGTCTATTCCATATTTGGCTTAAGGAACTTTATCTGTGCTCATTTCGATCTCTGGTTATGCAGCACCCCAATTCACCTTTCCCCTTAAGCAAGCATAAGTTGGTTTTCTAAATTTGAGACCCTGTTCTGTTCTGTAATTCAGTTCCTGTGTAGCCAAGTTTACATTCCGTGTATTACTGATATCTTATGATGTTTCTTTTTCTGTGTGACTTATTTCAGTTAGAATCATCATACCTGAATCCACTCATTGTGCTGCTAAGGGCCTGATGACATAGATTTCATTGCTGAGTGATATTGCTTTGTAAGTAAATACCATAACTTCTTTATCCATTTTTCACTTTCTGCGATGTTGAACTTGTACTGTAAACGAGGTTCTTGTAAACAGAGCCGTTTCAAACTTTGGGGTGGCTGTGTCTTTTTGATTTTAATTTCCCTAAGCTATAGGACCATAAGTGGAAGTGCCCTAGGCTCTGTTGATTTGTTTTTTAGATGTTTCAGGAAACACCATACACTTCTCCCTAGTGGTTGTTGGCAATTTACATCCCGCCCATCAGCATAACAAGGCTCCCAGTTCTCCATGGCCTGTCCTGCCTTTCTGGATTTTACACTTTTTTCAGATAGCCCTTTTGACCGGGGGGAAGTGAGACTTCATTGTAGTGCAGATTTCCTTTGCAAGCTTGCTTGGTTGGCCAAAAAGGGCGTATGCGTTTTTTCCTGAATATATTCAGGAAAAAACGCATACGCCCTTTTTGGCCAAGTGCATCATTGTGGACGTTCTGCCTCTTTTCCTATGCTTTCAATGCAATTCCAGTCTACCTCCTGAAATCGGTTTCCTGCAATTCTGCCCCGCTTTCAAGTCCTCTTGGCAGCCTTACTTCAGTCTATTTTTGGACGATAGCTGTCATTTATAACTCTGCAGGTTTGTGAATTACAGTGCCCCTGAGCTCCTTTCTTCAACTCGCTTTCTTGTGAGCTGGCCGCAACACCGCAGGATGGCTTCAGGCCCTAATCTGTTTCCGGCCCGGCATGCTGAGCCTTTGGTTATTTCCTCTTCCTGGTGGGAAATGAGAGTTAAATTTGCCCGTCCAGACACCTCCAGCTAGCCTCTCATTGGTTCTCGCTATTCCTGTTCATCTTCCGCAGAAATTGCAAACTGGGCCAAACAGGAGGTTAAAGGCGCTGACTTTCCAAGTGGGGAGAGTATTAGTAAAGCGTCTGGAATGTTGCACCCGAGTACCAGGGGAAGAAAACTGAGACATATTTGAACATGTCTCCCGTTCACATGGTTGATCATACTTGGGTTCCACATGCATGTTTTAGCTGGAGGAAGAATACCTAAAAGCTGGGTAGTTGAAACCCGTGGAATGGGTACCATGCAATATGACTTCAAATGGTCTTCATTTGCTCACCGAACCTCTCCAATCCTATCACTGCTGTGTTTATTGCCCCTGTACACATGCTTGATTCTCTTTCAGAGACATAGCAATCCATAGGTTTTAAGATACTTACTAGTCAGGTACATTCTTAGGCGTTTAATATGCGGTGTTGAGTCCATTTCGTTGAGCAAGGAGTAGCTCTTGTCTATTCCATATTTGGCTTAAGGAACTTTATCTGTGCTCATTTCAATCTCTGGTTTTATGCAGCACCCCAACTCACCTTTCCCCTTAAGCAAGCATAAGTTGGTTTTCTAAATTTGAGACCCTGTTCTGTTTTGGAATGCAGTTCCTGTGTAGCCAAGTTTACATTCTGTGTATTAGTGATATCTTATGATGTTTCTTTTTCTGTGTGACTTATTTCAGGTAGAATCATCGTACCTGAATCCACTCATTATGCTGCTACGGGCCTGATGACATAGATTTCATTGCTGAGTGATACTGCATTGTACGTAAGTACCACAAGTTCTTTATCCATTTTTCACTTTCTGTGATATTGAACTTGTACGGTAAACGAGGTTCTTGTAAACAGAGCCGTCCCAAACTTTGGGGTGGCTGTGTCTTTTTGATTTTAATTTCCCTAAGCTATAGGACCATAAGTGGAAGTGCCCTAGGCTCTGATGCTTTGTTTTTTAGATGTTTCAGGAAACACCATACACTTCTCCTGAGTGTCTGTTGGCAATTTACATCCCGCCCATCAGCATAACAAGGCTCCCAGTTCTCCATGGCCTGTCCTACCTTTCTGGAGTTTACACTTTTTTCACATGGCCCTTTACCGGGGGAAAGTGAGACTTCATTGTAGTGCAGAATTCCTTTGCAAGTTTGCTTGGTTGGCCAAAAAGGGCGTATGCGTTTTTTCCTGAATATATTCAGGAAAAAACGCATACGCCCTTTTTGGCCAAGTGCATCATTGTGGACGTTCTGCCTCTTTTCCTATGCTTTCAATGCAATTCCAGTCTACCTCCTGAAATCGGTTTCCTGCAATTCTGCCCCGCTTTCAAGTCCTCTTGGCAGCCTTACTTCAGTCTATTTTTGGACAATAGCTGTCATTTATAACTCTGCAGGTTTGTGAATTGCAGTGCCCCTGAGCTCCTTTCTTCAACTCGCTTTCTTGTGACCTGGCCGCAACACCGCAGGATGTCTTCAGGCCCTAATCTGGTTCTGGCACGGCACGCTGAGCCTTTGGTTAATTCCTCTTCCTGGTGGGAAATGAGAGTTAAATTTGCCCGTCCAGACACCTCCAGCTAGTCTCTCATTGGTTCTCGCTATTCCTGTTCATCTTCCGCAGAAATTGCAAACTGGGCCAAACAGGAGGTTAAAGGCGCTGACTCTCCAAGTGGGGAGAGTGTTAGTAAAGCGTCTGGAATCTTGCACCCGAGTACCAGGGGAGGAAAACTGAGACATATTTGAACACGTCTCCCGTTCACATGGTTGATCATACTTGGGTTCCACATGCATGTTTTAGCTGAAGGAAGAATACCTTAAACCTGGAGAGTTAAGACCCGTGTAATGGGTACCATGCAATATGACTTCAAAGGGTCTTCATTTGCTCACCGAACCTCTCCAATCCTATCACTGCTGCGTTTATGCCCCTGTACACATGCTTGATTCTCTTTCGGAGACATAGCAATCCATAGGTTTTAAGATACTTACTAGTCAGGTACATTCTTAGGCGTTTAATATGGGGTGTTGAGTCCATTTCGTTGAGCAAGGAGTAGCTCTTGTCTATTCCATATTTGGCTTAAGGAACTTTATCTGTGCTCATTTCAATCTCTGGTTTTATGCAGCACCCCTACTCACCTTTACCCTTAAGCAAGCATAAGTTGGTTTTCTAAATTTGAGTCCCTGTTCTGTTCTGTAATTCAGTTCCTGTGTAGCCAAGTTTCCATTCCGTGTATTAGTGATATCTTATGATGTTTCTTTTTCTGTGTGACTTATTTCAGTTAGAATCATCATACCTGAATCCACTCATTGTGCTGCTAAGGGCCTGGTGACATAGATTTCATTGCTGAGTGATATTGCTTTGTAAGTAAATACCGCAACTTCTTTATCCATTTTTCACTTTCTGAGATGTTGAACTTGTACTGAAAACGAGGTTCTTGTAAACAGAGCCGTTCCAAACTTTGGGGTGGCTGTGTCTTTTTGATTTTAATTTCCCTAAGCTATAGGACCATAAGTGGAAGTGCCCTAGGCTCTGTTGCTTTGTTTTTTAGATGTTTCAGGAAACACCATACACTTCTCCCGAGTGTCTGTTGACAATTTACATCCCGCCCATCAGCATAACAAGGCTCCCAGTTCTCCATGGCCTGTCCTGCCTTTCTGGATTTTACACTTTTTTCAGATGGCCCTTTTGACCGGGGGGAAGTGAGACTTCATTGTAGTGCAGATTTCCTTTGCAAGCTTGCTTGGTTGGCCAAAAAGGGCGTATGCGTTTTTTCCTGAATATATTCAGGAAAAAATGCATACGCCCTTTTTGGCCAAGTGCATCACTGTGGACGTTCTGCCTCTTTTCCTATGCTTTCAATGCAATTCCAGTCTACCTCCTGAAATCGGTTTCCTGCAATTCTGCCCCGCTTTCAAGTCCTCTTGGCAGCCTTACTTCAGTGTATTTTTGGACGATAGCTGTCATTTATAACTCTACAGGTTTGTGAGTTACAGTGCCCCTGAGCTCCTTTCTTCAACTCGCTTTCTTGTGACCTGGCCGCAACACCGCAGGATGGCTTCAGGCCCTAATCTGGTTCCGGCACGGCACGCTGAGCCTTTGGTTATTTCCTCTTCCTGGTGGGAAATGAGAGTTAAATTTCCCCGTCCAGACACCTCCAGCTAGTCTCTCATTGGTTCTCCCTATTCCTGTTCATCTTCCGCAGAAATTGCAAACTGGGCCAAACAGGAGGTTAAAGGCGCTGACTCTCCAAGTGGGGAGAGTGTTAGTAAAGCGTCTGGAATGTTGCACCCGAGTACCAGGGGAGGAATACTGAGACATATTTGAACACGTCTCCCGATCACATGGTTGATCATACTCTGGGTTCCACATGCATGTTTTAGCTGAAGGAAGAATACCTAAAACCTGGGTAGTTGAAACCCGTGGAATGGGTACCATGCAATATGACTTCAAAGGGTCTTCATTTGCTCACCGAACCTCTCCAATCCTATCACTGCTGCGTTTATGCCCCTGTACACATGCTTGATTCTCTTTCGGAGACATAGCAATCCATAGGTTTTAAGATACTTACTAGTCAGGTACATTCTTAGGCATTTAATATGCGGTGTTGAGTCCATTTCGTTGAGCAAGGAGTAGCTCTTGTCTATTCCATATTTGGCTTAAGGAACTTTATCTGTGCTCATTTCAATCTCTGGTTTTATGCAGCACCCCAACTCACCTTTCCCCTTAAGCAAGCATAAGTTGGTTTTCTAAATTTGAGAACCTGTTCTGTTTTGGAATTCAGTTCCTGTGTAGCCAAGTTTACATTCCGTGTATTAGTGATATCTTATGATGTTTCTTTTTCTGTGTGACTTATTTCAGTTAGAATCATCGTACCTGAATCCACTCATTATGCTGCTACGGGCCTGATGACATAGATTTCATTGCTGAGTGATACTGCATTGTACGTAAGTACCACAAGTTCTTTATCCATTTTTCACTTTCTGCGATGTTGAACTTGTACTGTAAACGAGGTTCTTGTAAACAGAGCCGTTCCAAACTTTGGGGTGGCTGTGTCTTTTTGAATTTAATTTCCCTAAGCTATAGGACCATAAGTGGAAGTGCCCTAGGCTCTGTTGCTTTGTTTTTTAGATGTTTCAGGAAACACCATACACTTCTCCCGAGTGGTTGTTGGCAATTTACATCCCGCCCATCAGCATAACAAGGCTCCCAGTTCTCCATGGCCTGTCCTGCCTTTCTGGATTTTACACTTTTTTCAGATAGCCCTTTTGACCGGGGGGAAGTGAGACTTCATTGTAGTGCAGATTTCCTTTGCAAGCTTGCTTCGTTGGCCAAAAAGGGCGTATGCGTTTTTTCCTGAATATATTCAGGAAAAAACGCATACGCCCTTTTTGGCCAAGTGCATCATTGTGGACGTTCTGCCTCTTTTCCTATGCTTTCAATGCAATTCCAGTCTACCTCCTGAAATCGGTTTCCTGCAATTCTGCCCCGCTTTCAAGTCCTCTTGGCAGACTTACTTCAGTCTATTTTTGGACGATAGCTGTCATTTATAACTCTGCAGGTTTGTGAATTACAGTGCCCCTGAGCTCCTTTCTTCAACTCGCTTTCTTGTGAGCTGGCCGAAACACCCAGGATGGCTTCAGGCCCTAATCTGGTTCCGGCACGGCACGCTGAGCCTTTGGTTAATTCCTCTTCCTGGTGGGAAATGAGAGTTAAATTTGCCCGTCCAGACACCTCCAGCTAGTCTCTCATTGGTTCTCGCTATTCCTGTTCATCTTCCGCAGAAATTGCAAACTGGGCCAAACAGGAGGTTAAAGGGACTGACTCTCCAAGTGGGGAGAGTGTTAGTAAAGCGTCTGGAATGTTGCACCCGAGTACCAGGGGAGGAAAACTGAGACATATTTGAACACGTCTCCCGATCACATGGTTGATCATACTCTAGGTTCCACAAGCATGTTTTAGCTGAAGGAAGAATACCTTAAACCTGGGTAGTTGAAACCCGTGGAATGGGTACCATGCAATATGACTTCAAAGGGTCTTCATTTGCTCACCGAACCTCTCCAATCCTATCACTGCTGCGTTTATGCCCCTGTACACATGCTTGATTCTCTTTCGGAGACATAGCAATCCATAGGTTTTAAGATACTTACTAGTCAGGTACATTCTTAGGCGTTTAATATGGGGTGTTGAGTCCATTTCGTTGAGCAAGGAGTAGCTCTTGTCTATTCCATATTTGGCTTAAGGAACTTTATCTGTGCTCATTTCAATCTCTGGTTTTATGCAGCACCCCAACTCACCTTTACCCTTAAGCAAGAATAAGTTGGTTTTCTAAATTTGAGACCCTGTTCTGTTCTGTAATTCAGTTCCTGTGTAGCCAAGTTTACATTCCGTGTATTACTGATATCTTATGATGTTTCTTTTTCTGTGTGACTTATTTCAGTTAGAATCATCATACCTGAATCCACTCATTGTGCTGCTAAGGGCCTGATGACACAGATTTCATTGCTGAGTGATATTGCTTTGTAAGTAAATACCACAACTTCTTTATCCATTTTTCACTTTCTGCGATGTTGAACTTGTACTGTAAACGAGGTTCTTGTAAACAGAGGCGTCCCAAACTTTGGGGTGGCTGTGTCTTTTTGATTTTAATTTCCCTAAGCTATAGGACCATAAGTGGAAGTGCCCTAGGCTCTGTTGCTTTGTTTTTTAGATGTTTCAGGAAACACCATACACTTCTCCCAAGTGTCTGTTGGCAATTTACATCCAGCCCATCAGCATAACAAGGCTCCCAGTTCTCAATGGCCTGTCCTGCCTTTCTGGATTTTACACTTTTTTCAGATGGCCCTTTTGACCGGGGGGAAGTGAGACTTCATTGTAGTGCAGATTTCCTTTGCAAGCTTGCTTGGTTGGCCAAAAAGGGCGTATGCGTTTTTTCCTGAATATATTCAGGAAAAAACGCATACGCCCTTTTTGGCCAAGTGCATCATTGTGGACGTTCTGCCTCTTTTCCTATGCTTTCAATGCAATTCCAGTCTACCTCCTGAAATCGGTTTCCTGCAATTCTGCCCCGCTTTCAAGTCCTCTTGGCAGCCTTACTTCAGTCTATTTTTGGACGATAGCTGTCATTTATAACTCTGCAGGTTTGTGAATTACAGTGCCCCTGAGCTCCTTTCTTCAACTCGCTTTCTTGTGACCTGGCCGCAACACCGCAGGATGGCTTCAGGCCCTAATCTGGTTCCGGCCCGGCACGCTGAGCCTTTGGTTAATTCCTCTTCCTGGTGGGAAATGAGAGTTAAATTTGCCCGTTCAGACACCTCCAGCTAGCCTCTCATTGGTTCTCGCTATTCCTGTTCATCTTCCGCAGAAATTGCAAACTGGGCCAAACAGGAGGTTAAAGGGACTGACTCTCCAAGTCGGGAGAGTGTTAGTAAAGCGTCTGGAATGTTGCACCCGAGTACCAGGGGAGGAAAACTGAGACATATTTGAACACGTCTCCCGTTCACATGGTTGATCATACTCTGGGTTCCACATGCATGTTTTAACTGAAGGAAGAATACCTAAAACATGGAGAGTTGAGACCCGTGTAATGGGTACCATGCAATATGACTTCAAAGGGTCTTCATTTGCTCACCGAACCTCTCCAATCCTATCACTGCTGCGTTTATGCCCCTGTACACACGCTTGATTCTCTTTTGGAGACATAGCAATCCATAGGTTTTAAGATACTTACTAGTCAGGTACATTCTTAGGCGTTTAATATGGGGTGTTGAGTCCATTTCGTTGAGCAAGGAGTAGCTCTTGTCTATTCCGTATTTGGCTTAAGGAACTTTATCTGTGCTCATTTCAATCTCTGGTATTATGCAGCACCCCAACTCACCTTTCCCCTTAAGCAAGCATAAGTTGGTTTTCTAAATTTGAGACCCTGTTCTGTTTTGGAATGCAGTTCCTGTGTAGCCAAGTTTACATTCCGTGTATTACTGATATCTTATGATGTTTCTTTTTCTGTGTGACTTATTTCAGTTAGAATCATCGTACCTGAATCCACTCATTATGCTGCTAAGGGCCTGATGACATAGATTTCATTGCTGAGTGATACTGCATTGTACGTAAGTACCTCAAGTTCTTTATCCATTTTTCACTTTCTGTGATATTGAACTTGTACGGTAAACGAGGTTCTTGTAAACGGAGGCGTCCCAAACTTTGGGGTGGCTGTGTCTTTTTGATTTTAATTTCCCTAAGCTATAGGACCATAAGTGGAAGTGCCCTAGGCTCTGTTGCTTTGTTTTTTAGATGTTTCAGGAAACACCATACACTTCTCCAGAGTGGCTGTTGGCAATTTACATCCCGCCCATCAGCATAAGAAGGCTCCCAGTTCTCCATGGCCTGTCGTGCCTTTATGGATTTTACACTTTTTTCAGATGGCCCTTTTGACCAGGTGGAAGTGAGACTTCATTGTAGTGCAGATTTCCTTTGCAAGCTTGCTTGGTTGGCCAAAAAGTGCGTATGCGTTTTTTCCTGAATATATTCAGGAAAAAACGCATACGCCCTTTTTGGCCAAGTGCATCATTGTGTACGTTCTGCCTCTTTTCCTATGCTTTCAATGCAATTTGAGTCTACCTCCTGAAATCGGTTTCCTGCAATTCTGCCCCGCTTTCAAGTCCTCTTGGCAGCCTTACTTCAGTCTATTTTTGGACGATAGCTGTCATTTATAACTCTGCAGGTTTGTGAATTACAGTGCCCCTGAGCTCCTTTCTTCAACTCGCTTTCTTGTGACCTGGCCGCAACACCGCAGGATGGCTTCAGGCCCTAATCTGGTTCCGGCACGGCACGCTGAGCCTTTGGTTAATTCCTCTTCCTGGTGGGAAATGAGAGTTAAATTTGCCCGTCCAGACACCTCCAGCTAGTCTCTCATTGGTTCTCGCTATTCCTGTTCATCTTCCGCAGAAATTGCAAACTGGGCCAAACAGGAGGTTAAAGGGACTGACTCTCCAAGTCGGGAGAGTGTTAGTAAAGCGTCTGGAATGTTGCACCCGAGTACCAGGGGAGGAAAACTGAGACATATTTGAACACGTCTCCTGTTCACACGGTTGATCATACTCTGGGTTCCACATGCATGTTTTAGCTGAAGGAAGAATACCTTAAACCTGGAGAGTTGAGACCCGTGTAATGGGTACCATGCAATATGACTTCAAAGGGTCTTCATTTGCTCACGAACCTCTCCAATCCTATCACTGCTGCGTTTATGCCCTTGTACACATGCTTGATTCTCTTTCGGAGACATAGCAATCCATAGGTTTTAAGATACTTACTAGACAGGTACATTCTTAGGCGTTTAATATGCGGTGTTGAGTCCATTTCGTTGAGCAAGGAGTAGCTCTTGTCTATTCCATATTTGGCTTAAGGAACTTTATCTGTGCTCATTTCAATCTCTGGTTTTATGCAGCACCCCAACTCACCTTTCCCCTTAAGCAAGCATAAGTTGGTTTTATAAATTTGAGACCCTGTTCTGTTCTGTAATTCAGTTCCTGTGTAGCCAAGTTTACATTCCGTGTATTACTGATATCTTATGATGTTTCTTTTTCTGTGTGACTTATTTCAGTTAGAATCATCGTACCTGAATCCACTCATTATGCTGCTACGGCCTGATGACATAGATTTCATTGCTGAGTGATACTGCATTGTACGTAAGTACCACAAGTTCTTTATCCATTTTTCACTTTCTGCGATGTTGAACTTGTACTGTAAACGAGGTTCTTGTAAACAGAGCCGTTCCAAACTTTGGGGTGGCTGTGTCTTTTTGAATTTAATTTCCCTAAGCTATAGGACCATAAGTGGAAGTGCCCTAGGCTCTGTTGCTTTGTTTTTTAGATGTTTCAGGAAACACCATACACTTCTCCCGAGTGGTTGTTGGCAATTTACATCCCGCCCATCAGCATAACAAGGCTCCCAGTTCTCCATGGCCTGTCCTGCCTTTCTGGATTTTACACTTTTTTCAGATGGCCCTTTTGACCGGGGGGAAGTGAGACTTCATTGTAGTGCAGATTTCCTTTGCAAGCTTGCTTGGTTGGCCAAAAAGGGCGTATGGGTTTTTTCCTGAATATATTCAGGAAAAAACCCATACGCCCTTTTTGGCCAAGTGCATCATTGTGGACGTTCTGCCTCTTTTCCTATGCTTTCAATGCAATTCCAGTCTACCTCCTGAAATCGGTTTCCTGCAATTCTGCCCCGCTTTCAAGTCCTCTTTGCAGCCTTACTTCAGTCTATTTTTGGACGATAGCTGTCATTTATAACTCTGCAGGTTTGTGAATTACAGTGCCCCTGAGCTCCTTTCTTCAACTCGCTTTCTTGTGACCTGGCCGCAACACCGCAGGATGTCTTCAGGCCCTAATCTGGTTCCGGCACGGCACGCTGAGCCTTTGGTTATTTCCTCTTCCTGGTGGGAAATGAGAGTTAAATTTGCCCGTCCAGACACCTCCAGCTAGCCTCTCATTGGTTCTCGCTATTCCTGTTCATCTTCCGCAGAAATTGCAAACTGGGCCAAACAGGAGGTTAAAGGCGCTGACTTTCCAAGTGGGGAGAGTGTTAGTAAAGCGTCTGGAATGTTGCACCCGAGTACCAGGGGAGGAAAACTGAGACATATTTGAACACGTCTCCCGTTCACATGGTTGATCATACTTGGGTTCCACATGCATGTTTTAGCTGAAGGAAGAATACCTTAAACCTGGGTAGTTGAAACCCGTGGAATGGGTACCATGCAATATGACTTCAAAGGTTCTTCATTTGCTCACCGAACCTCTCCAATCCTATCACTGCTGCGTTTATGCCCCTGTACACATGCTTGATTCTCTTTCGGAGACATAGCAATCCATAGGTTTTAAGATACTTACTAGTCAGGTACATTCTTAGGCGTTTAATATGCGGTGTTGAGTCCATTTCGTTGAGCAAGGAGTAGCTCTTGTCTATTCCATATTTGGCTTAAGGAACTTTATCTGTGCTCATTTCAATCTCTGGTTTTATGCAGCACCCCAACTCACCTTTCCCCTTAAGCAAGCATAAGTTGGTTTTCTAAATTTGAGACCCTGTTCTGTTCTGTAATTCAGTTCCTGTGTAGCCAAGTTTACATTCCGTGTATTACTGATATCTTATGATGTTTCTTTTTCTGTGTGACTTATTTCAGTTAGAATCATCATACCTGAATCCACTCATTGTGCTGCTAAGGGCCTGATGACACAGATTTCATTGCTGAGTGATATTGCTTTGTAAGTAAATACCACAACTTCTTTATGCATTTTTCAATTTCTGCGATGTTGAACTTGTACTGTAAACGAGGTTCTTGTAAACAGAGCCGTTCCAAACTTTGGGGTGGCTGTGTCTTTTTGATTTTAAATTCCCTAAGCTATAGGACCATAAGTGGAAGTGCCCTAGGCTCTGTTGCTTTGTTTTTTAGATGTTTCAGGAAACACCATACACTTCTCCCGAGTGGTTGTTGGCAATTTACATCCCGCCCATCAGCATAACAAGGCTCCCAGTTCTCCATGGCCTGTCCTGCCTTTCTGGATTTTACACTTTTTTCAGATGGTCCTTTTGACCGGGGGGACGTGAGACTTCATTGTAGTGCAGATTTCCTTTGCAAGCTTGCTTGGTTGGCCAAAAAGGGCGTATGCGTTTTTTCCTGAATATATTCAGGAAAAAACGCATACGCCCTTTTTGGCCAAGTGCATCATTGTGTACGTTCTGCCTCTTTTCCTATGCTTTCAATGCAATTTGAGTCTACCTCCTGAAATCGGTTTCCTGCAATTCTGCCCCGCTTTCAAGTCCTCTTGGCAGCCTTACTTCAGTCTATTTTTGGACGATAGCTGTCATTTATAACTCTGCAGGTTTGTGAATTACAGTGCCCCTAAGCTCCTTTCTTCAACTCGCTTTCTTGTGACCTGGCCGCAACACCGCAGGATGGCTTCAGGCCCTAATCTGGTTCCGGCACGGCACGCTGAGCCTTTGGTTAATTCCTCTTCCTGGTGGGAAATGAGAGTTAAATTTGCCCGTCCAGACACCTCCAGCTAGTCTCTCATTGGTTCTCGCTATTCCTGTTCATCTTCCGCAGAAATTGTAAACTGGGCCAAACAGGAGGTTAAAGGGACTGACTCTCCAAGTCGGGAGAGTGTTAGTAAAGCGTCTGGAATGTTGCACCCGAGTACCAGGGGAGGAAAACTGAGACATATTTGAACACGTCTCCCGTTCACACGGTTGATCATACTCTGGGTTCCACATGCATGTTTTAGCTGAAGGAAGAATACCTTAAACCTGGAGAGTTGAGACCCGTGTAATGGGTACCATGCAATATGACTTCAAAGGGTCTTCATTTGCTCACGAACCTCTCCAATCCTATCACTGCTGCGTTTATGCCCCTGTACACATGCTTGATTCTCTTTCGGAGACATAGCAATCCATAGGTTTTAAGATACTTACTAGTCAGGTACATTCTTAGGCGTTTAATATGCGGTGTTGAGTCCATTTCGTTGAGCAAGGAGTAGCTCTTGTCTATTCCATATTTGGCTTAAGGAACTTTATCTGTGCTCATTTCAATCTCTGGTTTTATGCAGCACCCCAACTCACCTTTCCCCTTAAGCAAGCATAAGTTGGTTTTCTAAATTTGAGACCCTGTTCTGTTCTGTAATTCAGTTCCTGTGTAGCCAAGTTAACATTCCGTGTATTAGTGATATCTTATGATGTTTCTTTTTCTGTGTGACTTATTTCAGTTAGAATCATCGTACCTGAATCCACTCATTATGCTGCTACGGCCTGATGACATAGATTTCATTGCTGAGTGATACTGCATTGTACGTAAGTACCACAAGTTCTTTATCCATTTTTCACTTTCTGCGATGTTGAACTTGTACTGTAAACGAGGTTCTTGTAAACAGAGCCGTTCCAAACTTTGGGGTGGCTGTGTCTTTTTGAATTTAATTTCCCTAAGCTATAGGACCATAAGTGGAAGTGCCCTAGGCTCTGTTGCTTTGTTTTTTAGATGTTTCAGGAAACACCATACACTTCTCCCGAGTGGTTGTTGGCAATTTACATCCCGCCCATCAGCATAACAAGGCTCCCAGTTCTCCATGGCCTGTCCTGCCTTTCTGGATTTTACACTTTTTTCAGATGGCCCTTTTGACCGGGGGGAAGTGAGACTTCATTGTAGTGCAGATTTCCTTTGCAAGCTTGCTTGGTTGGCCAAAAAGGGCGTATGGGTTTTTTCCTGAATATATTCAGGAAAAAACGCATACGCCCTTTTTGGCCAAGTGCATCATTGTGGACGTTCTGCCTCTTTTCCTATGCTTTCAATGCAATTCCAGTTTACCTCCTGAAATCGGTTTCCTGCAATTCTGCCCCGCTTTCAAGTCCTCTTTGCAGCCTTACTTCAGTCTATTTTTGGACGATAGCTGTCATTTATAACTCTGCAGGTGTGTGAATTACAGTGCCCCTGAGCTCCTTTCTTCAACTCGCTTTCTTGTGACCTGGCCACAACACCGCAGGATGTCTTCAGGCCCTAATCTGGTTCCGGCACGGCACGCTGAGCCTTTGGTTATTTCCTCTTCCTGGTGGGAAATGAGAGTTAAATTTGCCCGTCCAGACACCTCCAGCTAGCCTCTCATTGGTTCTCGCTATTCCTGTTCATCTTCCGCAGAAATTGCAAACTGGGCCAAACAGGAGGTTAAAGGCGCTGACTTTCCAAGTGGGGAGAGTGTTAGTAAAGCGTCTGGAATGTTGCACCCGAGTACCAGGGGAGGAAAACTGAGACATATTTGAACACGTCTCCCGTTCACATGGTTGATCATACTTGGGTTCCACATGCATGTTTTAGCTGAAGGAAGAATACCTTAAACCTGGGTAGTTGAAACCCGTGGAATGGGTACCATGCAATATGACTTCAAAGGGTCTTCATTTGCTCACCGAACCTCTCCAATCCTATCACTGCTGCGTTTATGCCCCTGTACACATGCTTGATTCTCTTTCGGAGACATAGCAATCCATAGGTTTTAAGATACTTACTAGTCAGGTACATTCTTAGGCGTTTAATATGCGGTGTTGAGTCCATTTCGTTGAGCAAGGAGTAGCTCTTGTCTATTCCATATTTGGCTTAAGGAACTTTATCTGTGCTCATTTCAATCTCTGGTTTTATGCAGCACCCCAACTCACCTTTCCCCTTAAGCAAGCATAAGTTGGTTTTCTAAATTTGAGACCCTGTTCTGTTCTGTAATTCAGTTCCTGTGTAGCCAAGTTTACATTCCGTGTATTACTGATATCTTATGATGTTTCTTTTTCTGTGTGACTTATTTCAGTTAGAATCATCATACCTGAATCCACTCATTGTGCTGCTAAGGGCCTGATGACACAGATTTCATTGCTGAGTGATATTGCTTTGTAAGTAAATACCACAAATTCTTTATCCATTTTTCAATTTCTGCGATGTTGAACTTGTACTGTAAACGAGGTTCTTGTAAACAGAGCCGTTCCAAACTTTGGGGTGGCTGTGTCTTTTTTATTTTAAATTCCCTAAGCTATAGGACCATAAGTGGAAGTGCCCTAGGCTCTGTTGCTTTGTTTTTTAGATGTTTCAGGAAACACCATACACTTCTCCCCAGTGGTTGTTGGCAATTTACATCCCGCCCATCAGCATAACAAGGCTCCCAGTTCTCCATGGCCTGTCCTGCCTTTCTGGATTTTACACTTTTTTCAGATGGTCCTTTGGACCGGGGGGAAGTGAGACTTCATTGTAGTGCAGATTTCCTTTGCAAGCTTGCTTGGTTGGCCAAAAAGGGCGTATGCGTTTTTTCCTGAATATATTCAGGAAAAAACGCATACGCCCTTTTTGGCCAAGTGCATCATTGTGTACGTTCTGCCTCTTTTCCTATGCTTTCAATGCAATTTGAGTCTACCTCCTGAAATCGGTTTCCTGCAATTCTGCCCCGCTTTCAAGTCCTCTTGGCAGCCTTACTTCAGTCTATTTTTGGACGATAGCTGTCATTTATAACTCTGCAGGTTTGTGAATTACAGTGCCCCTAAGCTCCTTTCTTCAACTCGCTTTCTTGTGACCTGGCCGCAACACCGCAGGATGGCTTCAGGCCCTAATCTGGTTCCGGCACGGCACGCTGAGCCTTTGGTTAATTCCTCTTCCTGGTGGGAAATGAGAGTTAAATTTGCCCGTCCAGACACCTCCAGCTAGTCTCTCATTGGTTCTCGCTATTCCTGTTCATCTTCCGCAGAAATTGCAAACTGGGCCAAACAGGAGGTTAAAGGGACTGACTCTCCAAGTGGGGAGAGTGTTAGTAAAGTGTCTGGAATGTTGCACCCGAGTACCAGGGGAGGAAAACTGAGACATATTTGAACACGTCTCCCGATCACACGGTTGATCATACTCTGGGTTCCACATGCATGTTTTAGCTGAAGGAAGAATACCTTAAACCTGGAGAGTTGAGACCCGTGTAATGGGTACCATGCAATATGACTTCAAAGGGTCTTCATTTGCTCACGAACCTCTCCAATCCTATCACTGCTGCGTTTATGCCCCTGTACACATGCTTGATTCTCTTTCGGAGACATAGCAATCCATAGGTTTTAAGATACTTACTAGACAGGTACATTCTTAGGCGTTTAATATGCGGTGTTGAGTCCATTTCGTTGAGCAAGGAGTAGCTCTTGTCTATTCAATATTTGGCTTAAGGAACTTTATCTGTGCTCATTTCAATCTCTGGTTTTATACAGCACCCCAACTCACCTTTCCCCTTAAGCAAGCATAAGTTGGTTTTCTAAATTTGAGACCCTGTTCTGTTCTGTAATTCAGTTCCTGTGTAGCCAAGTTTACATTCCGTGTATTAGTGATATCTTATGATGTTTTTTTTTCTGTGTGACTTATTTCAGTTAGAATCATCGTACCTGAATCCACTCATTATGCTGCTACGGCCTGATGACATAGATTTCATTGCTGAGTGATACTGCATTGTACGTAAGTACCACAAGTTCTTTATCCATTTTTCACTTTCTGCGATGTTGAACTTGTACTGTAAACGAGGTTCTTGTAAACAGAGCCGTTCCAAACTTTGGGGTGGCTGTGTCTTTTTGAATTTAATTTCCCTAAGCTATAGGACCATAAGTGGAAGTGCCCTAGGCTCTGTTGCTTTGTTTTTTAGATGTTTCAGGAAACACCATACACTTCTCCCGAGTGGTTGTTGGCAATTTACATCCCGCCCATCAGCATAACAAGGCTCCCAGTTCTCCATGGCCTGTCCTGCCTTTCTGGATTTTACACTTTTTTCAGATGGCCCTTTTGATCTGGGGGAAGTGAGACTTCATTGTAGTGCAGATTTCCTTTGCAAGCTTGCTTGGTTGGCCAAAAAGGGCATATGGGTTTTTTCCTGAATATATTCAGGAAAAAACGCATACGCCCTTTTTGGCCAAGTGCATCATTGTGGACGTTCTGCCTCTTTTCCTATGCTTTCAATGCAATTCCAGTCTACCTCCTGAAATCGGTTTCCTGCAATTCTGCCCCGCTTTCAAGTCCTCTTTGCAGCCTTACTTCAGTCTATTTTTGGACGATAGCTGTCATTTATAACTCTGCAGGTTTGTGAATTACAGTGCCCCTGAGCTCCTTTCTTCAACTCGCTTTCTTGTGACCTGGCCGCAACACCGCAGGATGTCTTCAGGCCCTAATCTGGTTCCGGCACGGCACGCTGAGCCTTTGGTTATTTCCTCTTCCTGGTGGGAAATGAGAGTTAAATTTGCCCGTCCAGACACCTCCAGCTAGCCTCTCATTGGTTCTCGCTATTCCTGTTCATCTTCCGCAGAAATTGCAAACTGGGCCAAACAGGAGGTTAAAGGCGCTGACTTTTAAGTGGGGAGAGTGTTAGTAAAGCGTCTGGAATGTTGCACCCGAGTACCAGGGGAGGAAAACTGAGACATATTTGAACACGTCTCCCGTTCACATGGTTGATCATACTTGGGTTCCACATGCATGTTTTAGCTGAAGGAAGAATACCTTAAACCTGGGTAGTTGAAACCCGTGGAATGGGTACCATGCAATATGACTTCAAAGGGTCTTCATTTGCTCACCGAACCTCTCCAATCCTATCACTGCTGCGTTTATGCCCCTGTACACATGCTTGATTCTCTTTCGGAGACATAGCTATCCATAGGTTTTAAGATACTTACTAGTCAGGTACATTCTTAGGCGTTTAATATGCGGTGTTGAGTCCATTTCGTTGAGCAAGGAGTAGCTCTTGTCTATTCCATATTTGGCTTAAGGAACTTTATCTGTGCTCATTTCAATCTCTGGTTTTATGCAGCACCCCAACTCACCTTTCCCCTTAAGCAAGCATAAGTTGGTTTTCTAAATTTGAGACCCTGTTCTGTTCTGTAATTCAGTTCCTGTGTAGCCAAGTTTACATTCCGTGTATTACTGATATCTTATGATGTTTCTTTTTCTGTGTGACTTATTTCAGTTAGAATCATCATACCTGAATCCACTCATTGTGCTGCTAAGAGCCTGATGACACAGATTTCATTGCTGAGTGATATTGCTTTGTAAGTAAATACCACAACTTCTTTATCCATTTTTCAATTTCTGCGATGTTGAACTTGTACTGTAAACGAGGTTCTTGTAAACAGAGCCGTTCCACACTTTGGGGTGGCTGTGTCTTTTTGATTTTAAATTCCCTAAGCTATAGGACCATAAGTGGAAGTCGCCTAGGCTCTGTTGCTTTGTTTTTTAGATGTTTCAGGAAACACCATACACTTCTCCCAAGTGGTTGTTGGCAATTTACATCCCGCCCATCAGCATAACAAGGCTCCCAGTTCTCCATGGCCTGTCCTGCCTTTCTGGATTTTAACTTTTTTCAGATGGCCCTTTTGACCGGGGGGAAGTGAGACTTCATTGTAGTGCAGATTTCCTTTGCAAGCTTGCTTGGTTGGCCAAAAAGGGCGTATGCGTTTTTTCCTGAATATATTCAGGAAAAAACGCATACGCCCTTTTTGGCCAAGTGCATCATTGTGGACGTTCTGCCTCTTTTCCTATGCTTTCAATGCAATTCCAGTCTACCTCCTGAAATCGGTTTCCTGCAATTCTGCCCCGCTTTCAAGTCCTCTTGGCAGCCTTACTTCAGTCTATTTTTGGACGATAGCTGTCATTTATAACTCTGCAGGTTTGTGAATTACAGTGCCCCTGAGCTCCTTTCTTCAACTCGCTTTCTTGTGACCTTGCCGCAACACCGCAGGATGTCTTCAGGCCCTAATCTGTTTCTGGCACGGCACGCTGAGCCTTTGGTTAATTCCTCTTCCTGGTGGGAAATGAGAGTTAAATTTGCCCATCCAGACACCTCCAGCTAGACTCTCATTGGTTCTCGCTATTCCTGTTCTTCTTCCACAGAAATTGCAAACTGGGCCAAACAGGAGGTTAAAGGGACTGACTCTCCAAGTGGGGAGAGTGTTAGTAAAGCGTCTGGAATGTTGCACCCGAGTATCAGGGTACGAAAACTGAGACATATTTGAACACGTCTCCCGATCACATGGTTGATCATACTCTAGGTTCCACATGCATGTTTTAGCTGAAGGAAGAATACCTTAAACCTGGGTAGTTGAAACCCGTGGAATGGGTACCATGCAATATGACTTCAAAGGGTCTTCATTTGCTCACCGAACCTCTCCAATCCTATCACTGCTGCGTTTATGCCCCTGTACACACGCTTGATTCTCTTTCGGAGACATAGCAATCCATAGGTTTTAAGATACTTACTAGTCAGGTACATTCTTAGGCATTTAATATGCGGTGTTGAGTCCATTTCGTTGAGCAAGGAGTAGCTCTTGTCTATTCCATATTTGGCTTAAGGAACTTTATCTGTGCTCATTTCAATCTCTGGTTTTATGCAGCACCCCAACTCACCTTTCCCCTTAAGCAAGCATAAGTTGGTTTTCTAAATTTGAGACCCTGTTCTGTTCTGTAATTCAGTTCCTGTATAGCCAAGTTTACATTCCGTGTATTACTGATATCTTATGATGTTTCTTTTTCTGTGTGACTTATTTCAGTTAGAATCATCGTACCTGAATCCACTCATTATGCTGCTACGGGCCTGATGACATAGATTTCATTGCTGAGTGATACTGCATTGTACGTAAGTACCACAAGTTCTTTATCCATTTTTCACTTTCTGCGATGTTGAACTTGTACTGTAAACGAGGTTCTTGTAAACAGAGCCGTTCCAAACTTTGGGGTGGCTGTGTCTTTTTGATTTTAAATTCCCTAAGCTATAGGACCATAAGTGGAAGTGCCCTAGGCTCTGTTGCTTTGTTTTTTAGATGTTTCAGGAAACACCATACACTTCTCCCGAGTGTTTGTTGGCAATTTACATCCCGCCCTTCAGCATAACAAGGCTCCCAGTTCTCCATGGCCTGTCCTGCCTTTCTGGATTTTACACTTTTTTCAGATGGCCCTTTTGACCGGGGGGAAGTGAGACTTCATCGTAGTGCAGATTTCCTTTGCAAGCTTGCTTGGTTGGCCAAAAAGGGCGTATGCGTTTTTTCCTGAATATATTCAAGAAAAAACGCATACGCCCTTTTTGGCCAAGTGCATCATTGTGGACGTTCTGCCTCTTTTCCTGTGCTTTCAATGCAATTCCAGTCTACCTCCTGAAATCGGTTTCCTGCAATTCTGCCCCGCTTTCAAGTCCTCTTTGCAGCCTTACTTCAGTCTATTTTTGGACGATAGCTGTCATTTATAACTCTGCAGGTTTGTGAATTACAGTGCCCCTGAGCTCCTTTCTTCAACTCGCTTTCTTGTGACCTGGCCGCAACACCGCAGGATGTCTTCAGGCCCTAATCTGGTTCCGGCACGGCACGCTGAGCCTTTGGTTATTTCCTCTTCCTGGTGGGAAATGAGAGTTAAATTTGCCCGTCCAGACACCTCCAGCTAGCCTCTCATTGGTTCTCGCTATTCCTGTTCATCTTCCGCAGAAATTGCAAACTGGGCCAAACAGGAGGTTAAAGGCGCTGACTTTCCAAGTGGGGAGAGTGTTAGTAAAGCGTCTGGAATGTTGCACCCGAGTACCAGGGGAGGAAAACTGAGACATATTTGAACACGTCTCCCGTTCACATGGTTGATCATACTTGGGTTCCACATGCATGTTTTAGCTGAAGGAAGAATACCTTAAACCTGGGTAGTTGAAACCCGTGGAATGGGTACCATGCAATATGACTTCAAAGGGTCTTCATTTGCTCACCGAACCTCTCCAATCCTATCACTGCTGCGTTTATGCCCCTGTACACATGCTTGATTCTCTTTCGGAGACATAGCAATCCATAGGTTTTAAGATACTTACTAGTCAGGTACATTCTTAGGCGTTTAATATGCGGTGTTGAGTCCATTTCGTTGAGCAAGGAGTAGCTCTTGTCTATTCCATATTTGGCTTAAGGAACTTTATCTGTGCTCATTTCAATCTCTGGTTTTATGCAGCACCCCAACTCACCTTTCCCCTTAAGCAAGCATAAGTTGGTTTTCTAAATTTGAGACCCTGTTCTGTTCTGTAATTCAGTTCCTGTGTAGCCAAGTTTACATTCCGTGTATTACTGATATCTTATGATGTTTCTTTTTCTGTGTGACTTATTTCAGTTAGAATCATCATACCTGAATCCACTCATTGTGCTGCTAAGGGCCTGATGACACAGATTTCATTGCTGAGTGATATTGCTTTGTAAGTAAATACCACAACTTCTTTATCCATTTTTCAATTTCTGCGATGTTGAACTTGTACTGTAAACGAGGTTCTTGTAAACAGAGCCGTTCCACACTTTGGGGTGGCTGTGTCTTTTTGATTTTAAATTCCCTAAGCTATAGGACCATAAGTGGAAGTGGCCTAGGCTCTGTTGCTTTGTTTTTTAGATGTTTCAGGAAACACCATACACTTCTCCCGAGTGGTTGTTGGCAATTTACATCCCGCCCATCAGCATAACAAGGCTCCCAGTTCTCCATGGCCTGTCCTGCCTTTCTGGATTTTAACTTTTTTCAGATGGCCCTTTCGACCGGGGGGAAGTGAGACTTCATTGTAGTGCAGATTTCCTTTGCAAGCTTGCTTGGTTGGCCAAAAAGGGCGTATGCGTTTTTTCCTGAATATATTCAGGAAAAAACGCATACGCCCTTTTTGGCCAAGTGCATCATTGTGGACGTTCTGCCTCTTTTCCTATGCTTTCAATGCAATTCCAGTCTACCTCCTGAAATCGGTTTCCTGCAATTCTGCCCCGCTTTCAAGTCCTCTTGGCAGCCTTACTTCAGTCTATTTTTGGACGATAGCTGTCATTTATAACTCTGCAGGTTTGTGAATTACAGTGCCCCTAAGCTCCTTTCTTCAACTCGCTTTCTGGTGACCTGGCCGCAACACCGCAGGATGGCTTCAGGCCCTAATCTGGTTCCGGCACGGCACGCTGAGCCTTTGGTTAATTCCTCTTCCTGGTGGGAAATGAGAGTTAAATTTGCCCGTCCAGACACCTCCAGCTAGTCTCTCATTGGTTCTCGCTATTCCTGTTCATCTTCCGCAGAAATTGCAAACTGGGCCAAACAGGAGGTTAAAGGGACTGACTCTCCAAGTGGGGAGAGTGTTAGTAAAGTGTCTGGAATGTTGCACCCGAGTACCAGGGGAGGAAAACTGAGACATATTTGAACACGTCTCCCGATCACACGGTTGATCATACTCTGGGTTCCACATGCATGTTTTAGCTGAAGGAAGAATACCTTAAACCTGGAGAGTTGAGACCCGTGTAATGGGTACCATGCAATATGACTTCAAAGGGTCTTCATTTGCTCACGAACCTCTCCAATCCTATCACTGCTGCGTTTATGCCCCTGTACACATGCTTGATTCTCTTTCGGAGACATAGCAATCCATAGGTTTTAAGATACTTACTAGACAGGTACATTCTTAGGCGTTTAATATGCGGTGTTGAGTCCATTTCGTTGAGCAAGGAGTAGCTCTTGTCTATTCAATATTTGGCTTAAGGAACTTTATCTGTGCTCATTTCAATCTCTGGTTTTATACAGCACCCCAACTCACCTTTCCCCTTAAGCAAGCATAAGTTGGTTTTCTAAATTTGAGACCCTGTTCTGTTCTGTAATTCAGTTCCTGTGTAGCCAAGTTTACATTCCGTGTATTAGTGATATCTTATGATGTTTTTTTTTCTGTGTGACTTATTTCAGTTAGAATCATCGTACCTGAATCCACTCATTATGCTGCTACGGCCTGATGACATAGATTTCATTGCTGAGTGATACTGCATTGTACGTAAGTACCACAAGTTCTTTATCCATTTTTCACTTTCTGCGATGTTGAACTTGTACTGTAAACGAGGTTCTTGTAAACAGAGCCGTTCCAAACTTTGGGGTGGCTGTGTCTTTTTGAATTTAATTTCCCTAAGCTATAGGACCATAAGTGGAAGTGCCCTAGGCTCTGTTGCTTTGTTTTTTAGATGTTTCAGGAAACACCATACACTTCTCCCGAGTGGTTGTTGGCAATTTACATCCCGCCCATCAGCATAACAAGGCTCCCAGTTCTCCATGGCCTGTCCTGCCTTTCTGGATTTTACACTTTTTTCAGATGGCCCTTTTGATCTGGGGGAAGTGAGACTTCATTGTAGTGCAGATTTCCTTTGCAAGCTTGCTTGGTTGGCCAAAAAGGGCATATGGGTTTTTTCCTGAATATATTCAGGAAAAAACGCATACGCCCTTTTTGGCCAAGTGCATCATTGTGGACGTTCTGCCTCTTTTCCTATGCTTTCAATGCAATTCCAGTCTACCTCCTGAAATCGGTTTCCTGCAATTCTGCCCCGCTTTCAAGTCCTCTTTGCAGCCTTACTTCAGTCTATTTTTGGACGATAGCTGTCATTTATAACTCTGCAGGTTTGTGAATTACAGTGCCCCTGAGCTCCTTTCTTCAACTCGCTTTCTTGTGACCTGGCCGCAACACCGCAGGATGTCTTCAGGCCCTAATCTGGTTCCGGCACGGCACGCTGAGCCTTTGGTTATTTCCTCTTCCTGGTGGGAAATGAGAGTTAAATTTGCCCGTCCAGACACCTCCAGCTAGCCTCTCATTGGTTCTCGCTATTCCTGTTCATCTTCCGCAGAAATTGCAAACTGGGCCAAACAGGAGGTTAAAGGCGCTGACTTTTAAGTGGGGAGAGTGTTAGTAAAGCGTCTGGAATGTTGCACCCGAGTACCAGGGGAGGAAAACTGAGACATATTTGAACACGTCTCCCGTTCACATGGTTGATCATACTTGGGTTCCACATGCATGTTTTAGCTGAAGGAAGAATACCTTAAACCTGGGTAGTTGAAACCCGTGGAATGGGTACCATGCAATATGACTTCAAAGGGTCTTCATTTGCTCACCGAACCTCTCCAATCCTATCACTGCTGCGTTTATGCCCCTGTACACATGCTTGATTCTCTTTCGGAGACATAGCTATCCATAGGTTTTAAGATACTTACTAGTCAGGTACATTCTTAGGCGTTTAATATGCGGTGTTGAGTCCATTTCGTTGAGCAAGGAGTAGCTCTTGTCTATTCCATATTTGGCTTAAGGAACTTTATCTGTGCTCATTTCAATCTCTGGTTTTATGCAGCACCCCAACTCACCTTTCCCCTTAAGCAAGCATAAGTTGGTTTTCTAAATTTGAGACCCTGTTCTGTTCTGTAATTCAGTTCCTGTGTAGCCAAGTTTACATTCCGTGTATTACTGATATCTTATGATGTTTCTTTTTCTGTGTGACTTATTTCAGTTAGAATCATCATACCTGAATCCACTCATTGTGCTGCTAAGAGCCTGATGACACAGATTTCATTGCTGAGTGATATTGCTTTGTAAGTAAATACCACAACTTCTTTATCCATTTTTCAATTTCTGCGATGTTGAACTTGTACTGTAAACGAGGTTCTTGTAAACAGAGCCGTTCCACACTTTGGGGTGGCTGTGTCTTTTTGATTTTAAATTCCCTAAGCTATAGGACCATAAGTGGAAGTCGCCTAGGCTCTGTTGCTTTGTTTTTTAGATGTTTCAGGAAACACCATACACTTCTCCCAAGTGGTTGTTGGCAATTTACATCCCGCCCATCAGCATAACAAGGCTCCCAGTTCTCCATGGCCTGTCCTGCCTTTCTGGATTTTAACTTTTTTCAGATGGCCCTTTTGACCGGGGGGAAGTGAGACTTCATTGTAGTGCAGATTTCCTTTGCAAGCTTGCTTGGTTGGCCAAAAAGGGTGTATGCGTTTTTTCCTGAATATATTCAGGAAAAAACGCATACGCCCTTTTTGGCCAAGTGCATCATTGTGGACGTTCTGCCTCTTTTCCTATGCTTTCAATGCAATTCCAGTCTACCTCCTGAAATCGGTTTCCTGCAATTCTGCCCCGCTTTCAAGTCCTCTTGGCAGCCTTACTTCAGTCTATTTTTGGACGATAGCTGTCATTTATAACTCTGCAGGTTTGTGAATTACAGTGCCCCTGAGCTCCTTTCTTCAACTCGCTTTCTTGTGACCTTGCCGCAACACCGCAGGATGTCTTCAGGCCCTAATCTGTTTCTGGCACGGCACGCTGAGCCTTTGGTTAATTCCTCTTCCTGGTGGGAAATGAGAGTTAAATTTGCCCATCCAGACACCTCCAGCTAGACTCTCATTGGTTCTCGCTATTCCTGTTCTTCTTCCACAGAAATTGCAAACTGGGCCAAACAGGAGGTTAAAGGGACTGACTCTCCAAGTGGGGAGAGTGTTAGTAAAGCGTCTGGAATGTTGCACCCGAGTACCAGGGTACGAAAACTGAGACATATTTGAACACGTCTCCCGATCACATGGTTGATCATACTCTAGGTTCCACATGCATGTTTTAGCTGAAGGAAGAATACCTTAAACCTGGGTAGTTGAAACCCGTGGAATGGGTACCATGCAATATGACTTCAAAGGGTCTTCATTTGCTCACCGAACCTCTCCAATCCTATCACTGCTGCGTTTATGCCCCTGTACACATGCTTGATTCTCTTTCGGAGACATAGCAATCCATAGGTTTTAAGATACTTACTAGTCAGGTACATTCTTAGGCATTTAATATGCGGTGTTGAGTCCATTTCGTTGAGCAAGGAGTAGCTCTTGTCTATTCCATATTTGGCTTAAGGAACTTTATCTGTGCTCATTTCAATCTCTGGTTTTATGCAGCACCCCAACTCACCTTTCCCCTTAAGCAAGCATAAGTTGGTTTTCTAAATTTGAGACCCTGTTCTGTTCTGTAATTCAGTTCCTGTATAGCCAAGTTTACATTCCGTGTATTACTGATATCTTATGATGTTTCTTTTTCTGTGTGACTTATTTCAGTTAGAATCATCGTACCTGAATCCACTCATTATGCTGCTACGGGCCTGATGACATAGATTTCATTGCTGAGTGATACTGCATTGTACGTAAGTACCACAAGTTCTTTATCCATTTTTCACTTTCTGCGATGTTGAACTTGTACTGTAAACGAGGTTCTTGTAAACAGAGCCGTTCCAAACTTTGGGGTGGCTGTGTCTTTTTGATTTTAAATTCCCTAAGCTATAGGACCATAAGTGGAAGTGCCCTAGGCTCTGTTGCTTTGTTTTTTAGATGTTTCAGGAAACACCATACACTTCTCCCGAGTGTTTGTTGGCAATTTACATCCCGCCCTTCAGCATAACAAGGCTCCCAGTTCTCCATGGCCTGTCCTGCCTTTCTGGATTTTACACTTTTTTCAGATGGCCCTTTTGACCGGGGGGAAGTGAGACTTCATCGTAGTGCAGATTTCCTTTGCAAGCTTGCTTGGTTGGCCAAAAAGGGCGTATGCGTTTTTTCCTGAATATATTCAAGAAAAAACGCATACGCCCTTTTTGGCCAAGTGCATCATTGTGGACGTTCTGCCTCTTTTCCTGTGCTTTCAATGCAATTCCAGTCTACCTCCTGAAATCGGTTTCCTGCAATTCTGCCCCGCTTTCAAGTCCTCTTTGCAGCCTTACTTCAGTCTATTTTTGGACGATAGCTGTCATTTATAACTCTGCAGGTTTGTGAATTACAGTGCCCCTGAGCTCCTTTCTTCAACTCGCTTTCTTGTGACCTGGCCGCAACACCGCAGGATGTCTTCAGGCCCTAATCTGGTTCCGGCACGGCACGCTGAGCCTTTGGTTATTTCCTCTTCCTGGTGGGAAATGAGAGTTAAATTTGCCCGTCCAGACACCTCCAGCTAGCCTCTCATTGGTTCTCGCTATTCCTGTTCATCTTCCGCAGAAATTGCAAACTGGGCCAAACAGGAGGTTAAAGGCGCTGACTTTCCAAGTGGGGAGAGTGTTAGTAAAGCGTCTGGAATGTTGCACCCGAGTACCAGGGGAGGAAAACTGAGACATATTTGAACACGTCTCCCGTTCACATGGTTGATCATACTTGGGTTCCACATGCATGTTTTAGCTGAAGGAAGAATACCTTAAACCTGGGTAGTTGAAACCCGTGGAATGGGTACCATGCAATATGACTTCAAAGGGTCTTCATTTGCTCACCGAACCTCTCCAATCCTATCACTGCTGCGTTTATGCCCCTGTACACATGCTTGATTCTCTTTCGGAGACATAGCAATCCATAGGTTTTAAGATACTTACTAGTCAGGTACATTCTTAGGCGTTTAATATGCGGTGTTGAGTCCATTTCGTTGAGCAAGGAGTAGCTCTTGTCTATTCCATATTTGGCTTAAGGAACTTTATCTGTGCTCATTTCAATCTCTGGTTTTATGCAGCACCCCAACTCACCTTTCCCCTTAAGCAAGCATAAGTTGGTTTTCTAAATTTGAGACCCTGTTCTGTTCTGTAATTCAGTTCCTGTGTAGCCAAGTTTACATTCCGTGTATTACTGATATCTTATGATGTTTCTTTTTCTGTGTGACTTATTTCAGTTAGAATCATCATACCTGAATCCACTCATTGTGCTGCTAAGGGCCTGATGACACAGATTTCATTGCTGAGTGATATTGCTTTGTAAGTAAATACCACAACTTCTTTATCCATTTTTCAATTTCTGCGATGTTGAACTTGTACTGTAAACGAGGTTCTTGTAAACAGAGCCGTTCCACACTTTGGGGTGGCTGTGTCTTTTTGATTTTAAATTCCCTAAGCTATAGGACCATAAGTGGAAGTGGCCTAGGCTCTGTTGCTTTGTTTTTTAGATGTTTCAGGAAACACCATACACTTCTCCCGAGTGGTTGTTGGCAATTTACATCCCGCCCATCAGCATAACAAGGCTCCCAGTTCTCCATGGCCTGTCCTGCCTTTCTGGATTTTAACTTTTTTCAGATGGCCCTTTCGACCGGGGGGAAGTGAGACTTCATTGTAGTGCAGATTTCCTTTGCAAGCTTGCTTGGTTGGCCAAAAAGGGCGTATGCGTTTTTTCCTGAATATATTCAGGAAAAAACGCATACGCCCTTTTTGGCCAAGTGCATCATTGTGGACGTTCTGCCTCTTTTCCTATGCTTTCAATGCAATTCCAGTCTACCTCCTGAAATCGGTTTCCTGCAATTCTGCCCCGCTTTCAAGTCCTCTTGGCAGCCTTACTTCAGTCTATTTTTGGACGATAGCTGTCATTTATAACTCTGCAGGTTTGTGAATTACAGTGCCCCTGAGCTCCTTTCTTCAACTCGCTTTCTTGTGACCTTGCCGCAACACCGCAAGATGTCTTCAGGCCCTAATCTGTTTCTGGCACGGCACGCTGAGCCTTTGGTTAATTCCTCTTCCTGGTGGGAAATGAGAGTTAAATTTGCCCATCCAGACACCTCCAGCTAGTCTCTCATTGGTTCTCGCTATTCCTGTTCTTCTTCCACAGAAATTGCAAACTGGGCCAAACAGGAGGTTAAAGGGACTGACTCTCCAAGTGGGGAGAGTGTTAGTAAAGCGTCTGGAATGTTGCACCCGAGTACCAGGGTACGAAAACTGAGACATATTTGAACACGTCTACCGATCACATGGTTGATCATACTCTAGGTTCCACATGCATGTTTTAGCTGAAGGAAGAATACCTTAAACCTGGGTAGTTGAAACCCGTGGAATGGGTACCATGCAATATGACTTCAAAGGGTCTTCATTTGCTCACCGAACCTCTCCAATCCTATCACTGCTGCGTTTATGCCCCTGTACACATGCTTGATTCTCTTTCGGAGACATAGCAATCCATAGGTTTTAAGATACTTACTAGTCAGGTACATTCTTAGGCATTTAATATGCGGTGTTGAGTCCATTTCGTTGAGCAAGGAGTAGCTCTTGTCTATTCCATATTTGGCTTAAGGAACTTTATCTGTGCTCATTTCAATCTCTGGTTTTATGCAGCACCCCAACTCACCTTTCCCCTTAAGCAAGCATAAGTTGGTTTTCTAAATTTGAGACCCTGTTCTGTTCTGTAATTCAGTTCCTGTGTAGCCAAGTTTACATTCCGTGTATTACTGATATCTTATGATGTTTCTTTTTCTGTGTGACTTATTTCAGTTAGAATCATCGTACCTGAATCCACTCATTATGCTGCTACGGGCCTGATGACATAGATTTCATTGCTGAGTGATACTGCATTGTACGTAAGTACCACAAGTTCTTTATCCATTTTTCACTTTCTGCGATGTTGAACTTGTACTGTAAACGAGGTTCTTGTAAACAGAGCCGTTCCAAACTTTGGGGTGGCTGTGTCTTTTTGATTTTAATTTCCCTAAGCTATAGGACCATAAGTGGAAGTGCCCTAGGCTCTGTTGCTTTGTTTTTTAGATGTTTCAGGAAACACCATACACTTCTCCCGAGTGGTTGTTGGCAATTTACATCCCGCCCATCAGCATAACAAGGCTCCCAGTTCTCCATGGCCTGTCCTGCCTTTCTGGATTTTACACTTTTTTCAGATGGCCCTTTTGACCGGGGGGAAGTGAGACTTCATTGTAGTGCAGATTTCCTTTGCAAGCTTGCTTGGTTGGCCAAAAAGGGCGTATGCGTTTTTTCCTGAATATATTCAGGAAAAAACGCATACGCCCTTTTTGGCCAAGTGCATCATTGTGGACGTTCTGCCTCTTTTCCTATGCTTTCAATGCAATTTGAGTCTACCTCCTGAAATCGGTTTCCTGCAATTCTGCCCCGCTTTCAAGTCCTCTTGGCAGCCTTACTTCAGTCTATTTTTGGACGATAGCTGTCATTTATAACTCTGCAGGTTTGTGAATTACAGTGCCCCTGAGCTCCTTTCTTCAACTCGCTTTCTTTTGAGCTGGCCGCAACACCGCAGGATGGCTTCAGGCCCTAATCTGGTTCCGGCACGGCACGCTGAGCCTTTGGTTATTTCCTCTTCCTGGTGGGAAATGAGAGTTAAATTTGCCCGTCCAGACACCTCCAGCTAGCCTCTCATTGGTTCTCGCTATTCCTGTTCATCTTCCGCAGAAATTGCAAACTGGGCCAAACAGGAGGTTAAAGGCGCTGACTCTCCAAGTGGGGAGAGTGTTAGTAAAGCGTCTGGAACGTTGCACCCGAGTACCAGGGGAGGAAAACTGAGACATATTTGAACACGTCTCCCGTTCACATGGTTGATCATACTTGGGTTCCACATGCATGTTTTAGCTGAAGGAAGAATACCTAAAACCTGGGTAGTTGAAACCCGTGGAAAGGGTACCATGCAATATGACTTCAAAGGGTCTTCATTTGCTCACCGAACCTCTCCAATCCTATCACTGCTGCGTTTATGCCCCTGTACACATGCTTGATTCTGTTTCGGAGACATAGCAATCCATAGGTTTTAAGATACTTACTAGTCAGGTACATTCTTAGGCGTTTAATATGCGGTATTGAGTCCATTTCGTTGAGCAAGGAGTAGCTCTTGTCTATTCCATATTTGGCTTAAGGAACTTTATCTGTGCTCATTTCAATCTCTGGTTTTATGCAGCACCCCAACTCACCTTTCCCCTTAAGCAAGCATAAGTTGGTTTTCTAAATTTGAGACCCTGTTCTGTTCTGTAATTCAGTTCCTGTGTAGCCAAGTTTACATTCCGTGTATTACTGATATCTTATGATGTTTCTTTTTCTGTGTAACTTATTTCAGTTAGAATCATCATACCTGAATCCACTCATTGTGCTGCTAAGGGCCTGATGACACAGATTTCATTGCTGAGTGATATTGCTTTGTAAGTAAATACCACAACTTCTTTATCCATTTTTCAATTTCTTCGATGTTGAACTTGTACTGTAAACGAGGTTCTTGTAAACAGAGCCTTTCCAAACTTTGGGGTGGCTGTGTCTTTTTGAATTTAAATTCCCTAAGCTATAGGACCATAAGTGGAAGTGCCCTAGGCTCTGTTGCTTTGTTTTTTAGATGTTTCAGGAAACACCATACACTTCTCCCGAGTGGTTGTTGGCAATTTACATCCCGCCCATCAGCATAACAAGGCTCCCAGTTCTCCATGGCCTGTCCTGCCTTTCTGGATTTTACACTTTTTTCAGATGGCCCTTTTGACCGGGGGGAAGTGAGACTTCATTGTAGTGCAGATTTCCTTTGCAAGCTTGCTTGGTTGGCCAAAAAGGGCGTATGCGTTTTTTCCTGAATATATTCAGGAAAAAACGCATACGCCCTTTTTGGCCAAGTGCATCATTGTGGACGTTCTGCCTCTTTTCCTATGCTTTCAATGCAATTCCAGTCTACCTCCTGAAATCGGTTTCCTGCAATTCTGCCCCGCTTTCAAGTCCTCTTGGCAGCCTTACTTCAGTCTATTTTTGGACGATAGCTGTCATTTATAACTCTGCAGGTTTGTGAATTACAGTGCCCCTGAGCTCCTTTCTTCAACTCGCTTTCTTGTGACCTGGCCGCAACACCGCAGGATGTCTTCAGGCCCTAATCTGGTTCCGGCACGGCACGCTGAGCCTTTGGTTAATTCCTCTTCCTGGTGGGAAATGAGAGTTAAATTTGCCCATCCAGACACCTCCAGCTAGTCTCTCATTGGTTCTCGCTATTCCAGTTAATCTTCCGCAGAAATTGCAAACTGGGCCAAACAGGAGGTTAAAGGGACTGACTCTCCAAGTGGGGAGAGTGTTAGTAAAGCGTCTGGAATGTTGCACCCGAGTACCAGGGTACGAAAACTGAGACATATTTGAACACGTCTCCCGGTCACATGGTTGATCATACTCTAGGTCCCACATGCATGTTTTAGCTGAAGGAAGAATACCTTAAACCTGGGTAGTTGAAACCCGTGGAATGGGTACCATGCAATATGACTTCAAAGGGTCTTCATTTGCTCACCGATCCTCTCCAATCCTATCACTGCTGCGTTTATGCCCCTGTACACATGCTTGATTCTCTTTCGGAGACATAGCAATCCATAGGTTTTAAGATACTTACTAGTCAGGTACATTCTTAGGCGTTTAATATGCGGTGTTGAGTCCATTTCGTTGAGCAAGGAGTAGCTCTTGTCTATTCCATATTTGGCTTAAGGAACTTTATCTGTGCTCATTTCAATCTCTGGTTTTATGCAGCACCCCAACTCACCTTTACCCTTAAGCAAGCATAAGTTGGTTTTCTAAATTTGAGACCCTGTTCTGTTCTGTAATTCAGTTCCTGTGTAGCCAAGTTTACATTCCGTGTATTAGTGGTATCTTATGATGTTTCTTTTTCTGTGTGACTTATTTCAGTTAGAATCATCGTACCTGAATCCACTCATTATGCTGCTAAGTGCCTGATGACATAGATTTCATTGCTGAGTGATACTGCATTGTACGTAAGTACCACAAGTTCTTTATCCATTTTTCACTTTCTGCGATGTTGAACTTGTACTGTAAACGAGGTTCTTGTAAACAGAGCCGTTCCACACTTTGGGGTGGCTGTGTCTTTTTGATTTTAAATTCCCTAAGCTATAGGACCATAAGTGGAAGTGCCCTAGGCTCTGTTGCTTTGTTTTTTAGATGTTTCAGGAAACACCATACACTTCTCCCGAGTGGTTGTTGGCAATTTACATCCCGCCCATCAGCATAACAAGGCTCCCAGTTCTCCATGGCCTGTCCTGCCTTTCTGGATTTTACACTTTTTTCAGATGGCCCTTTTGACCGGGGGGAAGTGAGACTTCATTGTAGTGCAGATTTCCTTTGCAAGCTTGCTTGGTTGGCCAAAAAGGGCGTATGCGTTTTTTCCTGAATATATTCAGGAAAAAACGCATACGCCCTTTTTGGCCAAGTGCATCATTGTGGACGTTCTGCCTCTTTTCCTATGCTTTCAATGCAATTCCAGTCTACCTCCTGAAATCGGTTTCCTGCAATTCTGCCCCGCTTTCAAGTCCTCTTGGCAGCCTTACTTCAGTCTATTTTTGGACGATAGCTGTCATTTATAACTCTGCAGGTTTGTGAATTACAGTGCCCCTGAGCTCCTTTCTTCAACTCGCTTTCTTTTGAGCTGGCCGCAACACCGCAGGATGGCTTCAGGCCCTAATCTGGTTCCGGCACGGCACGCTGAGCCTTTGGTTATTTCCTCTTCCTGGTGGGAAATGAGAGTTAAATTTGCCCGTCCAGACACCTCCAGCTAGCCTCTCATTGGTTCTCGCTATTCCTGTTCATCTTCCGCAGAAATTGCAAACTGGGCCAAACAGGAGGTTAAAGGCGCTGACTTTCCAAGTGGGGAGAGTGTTAGTAAAGCGTCTGGAATGTTGCACCCGAGTACCAGGGGAGGAAAACTGAGACATATTTGAACACGTCTCCCGTTCACATGGTTGATCATACTTGGGTTCCACATGCATGTTTTAGCTGAAGGAAGAATACCTAAAACCTGGGTAGTTGAAACCCGTGGAATGGGTACCATGCAATATGACTTCAAAGGGTCTTCATTTGCTCACCGAACCTCTCCAATCCTATCACTGCTGCGTTTATGCCCCTGTACACATGCTTGATTCTGTTTCGGAGACATAGCAATCCATAGGTTTTAAGATACTTACTAGTCAGGTACATTCTTAGGCGTTTAATATGCGGTGTTGAGTCCATTTCGTTGAGCAAGGAGTAGCTCTTGTCTATTCCATATTTGGCTTAAGGAACTTTATCTGTGCTCATTTGAATCTCTGGTTTTATGCAGCACCCCAACTCACCTTTCCCCTTAAGCAAGCATAAGTTGGTTTTCTAAATTTGAGACCCTGTTCTGTTCTGTAATTCAGTTCCTGTGTAGCCAAGTTTACATTCCGTGTATTACTGATATCTTATGATGTTTCTTTTTCTGTGTGACTTATTTCAGTTAGAATCATCATACCTGAATCCACTCATTGTGCTGCTAAGGGCCTGATGACACAGATTTCATTGCTGAGTGATATTGCTTTGTAAGTAAATACCACAACTTCTTTATCCATTTTTCAATTTCTGCGATGTTGAACTTGTACTGTAAACGAGGTTCTTGTAAACAGAGCCGTTCCAAACTTTGGGGTGGCTGTGTCTTTTTGATTTTAAATTCCCTAAGCTATAGGACCATAAGTGGAAGTGCCCTAGGCTCTGTTGCTTTGTTTTTTAGATGTTTCAGGAAACACCATACACTTCTCCCGAGTGGTTGTTGGCAATTTACATCCCGCCCATCAGCATAACAAGGCTCCCAGTTCTCCATGGCCTGTCCTGCCTTTCTGGATTTTACACTTTTTTCAGATGGCCCTTTTGACCGGGGGGAAGTGAGACTTCATTGTAGTGCAGATTTCCTTTGCAAGCTTGCTTGGTTGGCCAAAAAGGGCGTATGCGTTTTTTCCTGAATATATTCAGGAAAAAACGCATACGCCCTTTTTGGCCAAGTGCATCATTGTGGACGTTCTGCCTCTTTTCCTATGCTTTCAATGCAATTCCAGTCTACCTCCTGAAATCGGTTTCCTGCAATTCTGCCCCGCTTTCAAGTCCTCTTGGCAGCCTTACTTCAGTCTATTTTTGGACGATAGCTGTCATTTATAACTCTGCAGGTTTGTGAATTACAGTGCCCCTGAGCTCCTTTCTTCAACTCGCTTTCTTGTGACCTGGCCGCAACACCGCAGGATGTCTTCAGGCCCTAATCTGGTTCTGGCACGGCACGCTGAGCCTTTGGTTAATTCCTCTTCCTGGTGGGAAATGAGAGTTAAATTTGCCCATCCAGACACCTCCAGCTAGTCTCATTGGTTCTCGCTATTCCTGTTCATCTTCCACAGAAATTGCAAACTGGGCCAAACAGGAGGTTAAAGGGACTGACTCTCCAAGTGGGGAGAGTGTTAGTAAAGCGTCTGGAATGTTGCACCCGAGTACCAGGGTACGAAAACTGAGACATATTTGAACACGTCTCCCGATCACATGGTTGATCATACTCTAGGTCCCACATGCATGTTTTAGCTGAAGGAAGAATACCTTAAACCTGGGTAGTTGAAACCCGTGGAATGGGTACCATGCAATATGACTTCAAAGGGTCTTCATTTGCTCACCGAACCTCTCCAATCCTATCACTGCTGCGTTTATGCCCCTGTACACATGCTTGATTCTCTTTCGGAGACATAGCAATCCATAGGTTTTAAGATACTTACTAGTCAGGTACATTCTTAGGCATTTAATATGCGGTGTTGAGTCCATTTCGTTGAGCAAGGAGTAGCTCTTGTCTATTCCATATTTGGCTTAAGGAACTTTATCTGTGCTCATTTCAATCTCTGGTTTTATGCAGCACCCCAACTCACCTTTACCCTTAAGCAAGCATAAGTTGGTTTTCTAAATTTGAGACCCTGTTCTGTTCTGTAATTCAGTTCCTGTGTAGCCAAGTTTACATTCCGTGTATTAGTGATATCTTATGATGTTTCTTTTTCTGTGTGACTTATTTCTGTTAGAATCATCGTACCTGAATCCACTCATTATGCTGCTACGGGCCTGATGACATAGATTTCATTGCTGAGTGATACTGCATTGTACGTAAGTACCACAAGTTCTTTATCCATTTTTCACTTTCTGCGATGTTGAACTTGTACTGTAAACGAGGTTCTTCTAAACAGAGCCTTTCCAAACTTTGGGGTGGCTGTGTCTTTTTGATTTTAATTTCCCTAAGCTATAGGACCATAAGTGGAAGTGCCCTAGGCTCTGTTGCTTTGTTTTTTAGATGTTTCAGGAAACACCATACACTTCTCCTGAGTGTCTGTTGGCAATTTACATCCCGCCCATCAGCATAACAAGGCTCCCAGTTCTCCTTGGCCTGTCCTGCCTTTCTGGATTTTACACTTTTTTCAGATGGCCCTTTTAACCGGGGAGAAGTGAGACTTCATTGTACTGCAGATTTCCTTTGCAAGTTTGCTTGGTTGACCAAAAAGGGCGTATGCGTTTTTCCCTGAATATATTCAGGAAAAAACGCATACGCCCTTTTTGGCCAAGTGCATCATTGTGGACGTTCTGCCTCTTTTCCTATGCTTTCAATGCAATTCCAGTCTACCTCCTGAAATCGGTTTCCTGCAATTCTGCCCCGCTTTCAAGTCCTCTTGGCAGCCTTACTTCAGTCTATTTTTGGACGATAGCTGTCATTTATAACTCTGCAGGTTTGTGAATTACAGTGCCCCTGAGCTCCTTTCTTCAACTCGCTTTCTTGTGACCTGGCCGCAACACCGCAGGATGTCTTCAGGCCCTAATCTGGTTCTGGCACGGCACGCTGAGCCTTTGGTTAATTCCTCTTCCTGGTTTGAAATGAGAGTTAAATTTGCCCATCCTAACACCTCCAGCTAGTCTCTCATTGATTCTCGCTATTCCTGTTCATCTTCCGCAGAAATTGCAAACTGGGCCAAACAGGAGGTTAAAGGGACTGACTCTCCAAGTGGGGAGAGTGTTAGTAAGCGTCTGGAATCTTGCACCCGAGTACCAGGGTATGAAAACTGAGACATATTTGAACACGTCTCCCGATCACATGGTTGATCATACTCTAGGTTCCACATGCATGTTTTAGCTGAAGGAAGAATACCTTACCCTGGGTAGTTGAAACCCGTGAAATGGGTACCATGCAATATGACTTCAAACGGTCTTCATTTGCTCACCGAACCTCTCCAATCCTATCACTGCTGCGTTTATGCCCCTGTACACATGCTTGATTCTCTTTCGGAGACATAGCAATCCATAGGTTTTAAGATACTTACTAGACAGGTACATTCTTAGGCGTTTAATATGCGGTGTTGAGTCCATTTCGTTGAACAAGGAGTAGCTCTTGTCTATTCCATATTTGGCTTAAGGAACTTTATCTGTGCTCATTTCAATCTCTGGTTTTATGCAGCACCCCAACTCACCTTTACCCTTAAGCAAGCATAAGTTGGTTTTCTAAACTTGAGACACTGTTCTGTTTTGTAATTCAGTTCATGTGTAGCCAAGTTCACATTCTGTGTATTAGTGATACCTTATGATGTTTCTCTTTCTGTGTGACTTATTTCAGTTCGAATCATCATACCTGCATCCACTCATTATGCTGCTATGGGCCTGATGACATAGATTTCATTGCTGAGTGATATTGCATTGTACGTAAGTACCACAAGTTCTTTATCCATTTTTCACTTTCTGCGATATTGAACTTGTACTGTAAACGAGGTTCTTGTAAACAGAGCCGTCCCAAACTTTGGGGTGGCTGTGTCTTTTTGATTTTAATTTCCCTAAGCTATAGGACCATAAGTGGAAGTGCCCTAGGCTCTGTTGCTTTGTTTTTTAGATGTTTCAGGAAACACCATACACTTCTCCAGAGTGGCTGTTGGCAATTTACATCCCGCCCATCAGCATAAGAAGGCTCCCAGTTCTCCATGGCCTGTCCTGCCTTTCTGGATTTTACACTTTTTTCAGATGGCCCTTTTGACCGGGGGGAAGTGAGACTTCATTGTAGTGCAGATTTCCTTTGCAAGCTTGCTTGGTTGGCCAAAAAGTGCGTATGCGTTTTTTCCTGAATATATTCAGGAAAAAACGCATACGCCCTTTTTGGCCAAGTGCATCATTGTGGACGTTCTGCCTCTTTTCCTATGCTTTCAATGCAATTCCAGTCTACCTCCTGAAATCGGTTTCCTGCAATGCTGCCCCGCTGTCAAGTCCTCTTGGCAGCCTTACTTCAGTCTATTTTTGGACGATAGCTGTCATTTATAACTCTGCAGGTTTGTGAATTACAGTGCCCCTGAGCTCCTTTCTTCAACTCGCTTTCTTGTGACCTGGCCGCAACACCGCAGGATGGCTTCAGGCCCTAATCTGGTTCTGGCACGGCACGCTGAGCCTTTGGTTAATTCCTCTTCCTGGTGGGAAATGAGAGTTAAACTTGCCCGTCCAGACACCTCCAGCTAGTCTCTCATTGGTTCTCGCTATTCCTGTTCATCTTCCGCAGAAATTGCAAACTGGGCCAAAGAGGAGGTTAAAGGGACTGACTCTCCAAGTCGGGAGAGTGTTAGTAAAGCGTCTGGAATGTTGCAGCCGAGTACCAGGGTACGAAAACTGAGACATATTTGAACACGTCTCCCGATCACATGGTTGATCATACTCTGGGTTCCACATGCATGTTTTAGCTGAAGGAAGAATACCTTAAACCTGGGTAGTTGAAACCCGTGGAATGGGTACCATGCAATATGACTTCAATGGGTCTTCATTTCCTCACCAAACCTCTCCAATCCTATCACTGCTGCGTTTATGCCCCTGTACACACGCTTGATTCTCTTTTGGAGACATAGCAATCCATAGGTTTTAAGATACTTACTAGTCAGGTACATTCTTAGGCGTTTAATATGCGGTGTTGAGTCCATTTCGTTGAGCAAGGAGTAGCTCTTGTCTATTCCATATTTGGCTTAAGGAACTTTATCTGTGCTCATTTCAATCTCTGGTTTTATGCAGCACCCCAACTCACCTTTCCCCTTAAGCAAGCGTAAGTTGGTTTTCTAAATTTGAGACCCTGTTCTGTTTTGGAATGCAGTTCCTGTGTAGCCAAGTTTACATTCCGTGTATTACTGATATCTTATGATGTTTCTTTTTCTGTGTGACTTATTTCAGTTAGAATCATCGTACCTGAATCCACTCATTATGCTGCTAAGGGCCTGATGACATAGATTTCATTGCTGAGTGATACTGCATTGTACGTAAGTACCTCAAGTTCTTTATCCATTTTTCACTTTCTGTGATATTGAACTTGTACGGTAAACGAGGTTCTTGTAAACGGAGGCGTTCGAAACTTTGGGGTGGCTGTGTCTTTTTTGATTTTAATTTCCCTAAGCTATAGGACCATAAGTGGAAGTGCCCTAGGCTCTGTTGCTTTGTTTTTTAGATGTTTCAGGAAACACCATACACTTCTCCTGAGTGTCTGTTGGCAATTTACATCCCGCCCATCAGCATAACAAGGCTCCCAGTTCTCCTTGGCCTGTCCTGCCTTTCTGGATTTTACACTTTTTTCAGATGGCCCTTTTAACCGGGGAGAAGTGAGACTTCATTGTACTGCAGATTTCCTTTGCAAGTTTGCTTGGTTGACCAAAAAGGGCGTATGCGTTTTTCCCTGAATATATTCAGGAAAAAACGCATACGCCCTTTTTGGCCAAGTGCATCATTGTGGACGTTCTGCCTCTTTTCCTATGCTTTCAATGCAATTCCAGTCTACCTCCTGAAATCGGTTTCCTGCAATTCTGCCCCGCTTTCAAGTCCTCTTGGCAGCCTTACTTCAGTCTATTTTTGGACGATAGCTGTCATTTATAACTCTGCAGGTTTGTGAATTACAGTGCCCCTGAGCTCCTTTCTTCAACTCGCTTTCTTGTGACCTGGCCGCAACACCGCAGGATGTCTTCAGGCCCTAATCTGGTTCTGGCACGGCACGCTGAGCCTTTGGTTAATTCCTCTTCCTGGTTTGAAATGAGAGTTAAATTTGCCCATCCTAACACCTCCAGCTAGTCTCTCATTGATTCTCGCTATTCCTGTTCATCTTCCGCAGAAATTGCAAACTGGGCCAAACAGGAGGTTAAAGGGACTGACTCTCCAAGTGGGGAGAGTGTTAGTAAGCGTCTGGAATCTTGCACCCGAGTACCAGGGTATGAAAACTGAGACATATTTGAACACGTCTCCCGATCACATGGTTGATCATACTCTAGGTTCCACATGCATGTTTTAGCTGAAGGAAGAATACCTTACCCTGGGTAGTTGAAACCCGTGAAATGGGTACCATGCAATATGACTTCAAACGGTCTTCATTTGCTCACCGAACCTCTCCAATCCTATCACTGCTGCGTTTATGCCCCTGTACACATGCTTGATTCTCTTTCGGAGACATAGCAATCCATAGGTTTTAAGATACTTACTAGACAGGTACATTCTTAGGCGTTTAATATGCGGTGTTGAGTCCATTTCGTTGAACAAGGAGTAGCTCTTGTCTATTCCATATTTGGCTTAAGGAACTTTATCTGTGCTCATTTCAATCTCTGGTTTTATGCAGCACCCCAACTCACCTTTACCCTTAAGCAAGCATAAGTTGGTTTTCTAAACTTGAGACACTGTTCTGTTTTGTAATTCAGTTCATGTGTAGCCAAGTTCACATTCTGTGTATTAGTGATACCTTATGATGTTTCTCTTTCTGTGTGACTTATTTCAGTTCGAATCATCATACCTGCATCCACTCATTATGCTGCTATGGGCCTGATGACATAGATTTCATTGCTGAGTGATATTGCATTGTACGTAAGTACCACAAGTTCTTTATCCATTTTTCACTTTCTGCGATATTGAACTTGTACTGTAAACGAGGTTCTTGTAAACAGAGCCGTCCCAAACTTTGGGGTGGCTGTGTCTTTTTGATTTTAATTTCCCTAAGCTATAGGACCATAAGTGGAAGTGCCCTAGGCTCTGTTGCTTTGTTTTTTAGATGTTTCAGGAAACACCATACACTTCTCCAGAGTGGCTGTTGGCAATTTACATCCCGCCCATCAGCATAAGAAGGCTCCCAGTTCTCCATGGCCTGTCCTGCCTTTCTGGATTTTACACTTTTTTCAGATGGCCCTTTTGACCGGGGGGAAGTGAGACTTCATTGTAGTGCAGATTTCCTTTGCAAGCTTGCTTGGTTGGCCAAAAAGTGCGTATGCGTTTTTTCCTGAATATATTCAGGAAAAAACACATACGCCCTTTTTGGCCAAGTGCATCATTGTCGAGTTTCTGACTCTCTTCATATGCTTTCAATGCAATTCCAGTCTACCTCCTGAAATCGGATTCCTGCAATTCTGCCTTGCTTTCAATGCCTCTTCATAGCCTTACCTCAATATATTTTTTAAAAATAGTTGGCCTTTATAACTCTGCAGGGTTTTGAATTGCAGTGGCCCTTAGCTCCATTTTTTAGCTCTTATTTTTGTGGTATTGCCCCATAACCAAAGGATTCCTTGAAGCCCTATTTTTCTTCTGGGGCACCTGCTGTGCCTTTGGTTAATTCTTCTTACTGATGTGATATTAGAGTGACATGTGCCCATTGAAACCGCTACAGCTAGTTTCTCACTGGTTCCCCCTATTCCCATTCATCCTCTGCACTAACTGCAGACTGTGCGATACCAGAACTTAAAGGCATTGACTCCATGTGGGGATGTTGTTAGTAAAGCGGCTGGAATGTCGATCCGGAGCCCCAGGAGAGGAAAAATGAGGTGCGTTTTAGAAACCTTTCCCGATCATATGGTATACCAGTCGCTGGGTTTCCCAAGCATGGTTTAGCTGTAGGAAGATTCCCTTCAACCTGGAGTGTTGGGACCCTTGGACTGAGTAGCATGAAGTATTGCATTAAACTTTCGGCAGTTGCTCACCAAAGCTCACCAATCCTGTCAGCCCCAAGTGTCCAGCCTTATGTCTTATCCAGCTGTGGGTTTATATGTGGTCAATCCAGGTTGCATCACAGCCCCTGAGCGAATTTTGTAAGAATTTTTCTCTCTTTCATTGTTTCAGCGTTTTGTTTTTAAAATTTATTTCTATAATGGGGTTTAGCTCCTTTTCACTGCTGTGTTTGTGCCGCTCTGCACACACTTGATTCCCTTATGGAGATATATCAATACATGGGTTTTAAGATTCTTATTCCTCAGATATATTTCTCTGCGGTGTATAGGGTGTGTTGAGGCCTGTTCATTGAGCAAGGTGTAGATCTTGTCTAATACCTATTTGGTTTATTGAACGGTATCTGTGCTAATTTCAAACTCTGGTTTTATGCATCACCCCACCTCTCCTTTCCCCTTAAGCTGACATAAGTGTGTTTTCTAAATGTGAGACACTGTTCTGTTCTGTAATTCATTTCTTGTGCAGCCATATTTACCCTCCCTCTATAAGTGATATCTTATGATATGTTTCTTTTTCTGTTTGACTTATTTCAAGTAGTATTATCGGACCTAAATCCACTCTTTATCCTTCTACTAGCCTTATTACATTGATTTCATGGTGAAGAGATATTCCATTGTACATAAGTACCACATCTTCTTTATCCATTGTTCTCTTTCCTGGGATATTTAAGGTGTACTGAAGTTGAGGTTCTTGTAAACAGAGTAGCCCTAAACTGTGGTGTGCTTGTGTCTTGTTGATTTTTAGACTTCCCTAGATATACTCCCATGATTGGAAGTGTCCTATGCTCTGTAGCTCTGTTTTTTAGATGATTTAGGAACCACCATACACTTCTCCAGAGTGGCTCTCGGCAGTTCACACACTGCCCATCAGCGTATAAAGGCTCCCTGTTCTCCATGGCCTGTCCTGCATTTCTGGTTTTTACAATTTTTTAGGATGGCCCTTTTGACCGGTGGGAAGTGAGACTTCTTTGTTGTGCACATTTGCATTGCTTGCTTGCTTCGTTGCCCATAAAGTGCGTATGCGTTTTTTCCTGGATATAATCAGGAAAAAACGCATACGCCCTTTTGGGCCAACTGCATCATTGTCGAAATTCTGCCGCTTTTCATGTGCGTTAAAGACGAGTCCAATCTATCTCTTGAAATCTGTTTCTTGCAATTCTGTTTTGCATTCAGATCCTCTTCTTTGCCTTACCTCAACATATTTTTGGACGTTAGTTTTCATTTATAACTCTGCAGGTTTGTGAATTGCAGTGACCCTGAGCTCCATTTTTTAAGTTGCTCTTTTGTGAGCTGGCCTCAAACCCGCAGGATTGCTTCAGGCCCTATTTTGGCTCCGGCGAGGCAGGCTGAGCCTTTCTTTAATTCTTATTCTTAATGGGAAATTAGAGTGATATGTGCCCGTCCAAACCCCTACAACTCTTCTCTCATTGGTTCCCCCTCTTCCCGTTCATCCTCCTCACAATTTGCAAAATGTGTGAAACAGAAGTTTAAATGTGCTGATTCTCCAAGTGGGGAGATTCTAAGTAGCGTGGCTGGAATGGTGAACAGGAGCACCAGGAGAGGATAAATGAGGTGCATTTTAGACACATCTCCCGATCACATGGTGTACAGTCCTCTGGGTTTTCCATGCATGTTTTAGCTGTAGGAAGATCCCTTGAACCTGCAGATTTGGGACCCATTGAATGGGTACCAGGTAGTATTACTTTAAAGGGTGTGCATTTCCTCACCCAACCTCACATTTCTCTTAGCGCAAACAGTTTCCAGCCTTATGTCTCATCCTGCTGTGGGTCTAGATGTGTTCAATCCATGTTGCATCACCGTCCCTGAGGAAAAGTTGTAAGAGGTTTTCTCTGTCTCTCTGTCGTTTATTTTTTTCAATTTATTACTATATTGGTTACAGCTGATTTTCAAAGCTCTGTTTCTTGCTGCTGTACATCCACTTGATTCGCGTACAGAGAGACATCAATAAATTCTTTTTCAGATTCTTACCAGTCGTATATATTCTTTTCCGGTGACTTGAGTGTGCTGAGTGCAGTTCTTTTAGCTACCGTGTAGGCCTTGTTGATTATCAGTTTGGTATTTGGAATGGTATCTTTGCTAATTTCAACCTCCTGGATGATGCCTCACCCCTCCCCACCTTTCCCGTTTAGCAGCCTTATGCGTGTTTTCTACATATTTGACTATGTTTTTGTTTTGTAATTTATTTCATGTGTAGCCATTTTGGATTCCACCTTTAAGTGATATCTTATGATATGTGTCTTTTTCTTTTTGAATTCTGTCACTTAGAATGATCATACGTAACTCCTCCGGAGTTGTTACAACTGGCCATATTTCATTGATTTCCAGGCTGAATAATATTCCACTCTACCTAAGTACCACATTTTTTCCCTCCAGAGACATTTAAGTTATATCCTAGTCGAGGATCTTTTAAACAGAGAGGGGGTAAACATTGGGGTGCCTGTGTCCTCTCGATTTTTGTTTTTCCCAAGATATACGCCCATGAGTGCAAGTGCCCTATGCTCTGTAGCTCATTTTTTAGATGCTTTAGTAAACACAATACACTTCTCCAGAATGGCCGTTGGCAATATACATTTCCACTATAAGTCTCACAGGGCTCCCTCTTCTCGTTGCCCTGTCCTGCATTTCTGTTGTTTACGCTTTATGAGGATGGCTCTTCTGACTGATGCGAAGTGATATCTTTTGTAGTATTGACTTCCAGTGCCCACCTGTTTGGTTGGCTAAAAAAGTGTATGCCCTTTTCTTGAATATATACAGAAAAGAACGCATACACCCTTTTTGGCCAACTGCAATGTTGGCAATGTTCAGCTCCTTTTCTTGTGCTTAATGGCGAGTCCTTTCTACCTCCTCAAATCCCTTTCCTGCCATTCTCCCTTGCTTACAAGTCCTTTTCTCTGACTTTCCTCAAGACATTTTTCAGTGATGGATATTTTCAACTCTGCAGTTTTGTGAATTTTACTGCCCCTGAGTTCCATTGTTCAACTCGTGTTTATGGGAACTGGCCACAAAGCAGCGGGATTTCCTCAAGCCCTATACTGTTTCCATGGGCAACCCTAGCCTTTGGTCAATTCGTCTTCCTGATTGGAAATTAGAGTGACATGTGCCTGTCTGAACACCTAGGACTTGTCTCTCATTGTTCCTCATCCTTCCGCTTCATCCTCTGGACAAATTCCAAACTGTACGCAACAGGATGTTGACAGTGCTGACATCTCCAAGTGGGGAGACTGTTAGTAAAGACGCTGGAGGGGTGAACCCGAGCACCAGGAGATGAGGAGATGAGATGCCTTTTCCAAACTCTTCCCGATCAGACGGTATACCATCCTCTGGGTGTGACAGACATGTTTTAGCAGTAGGAAGAGTCCCATTCATGTAAGGAGAACACCAGGGCTTTTTCAAAATCAGTGTCTCCCCGAAACCCAAACTGGGGAAGTTTTTAAGCTACGGCTACACATATGTTCATTAAGGGCCTTGGGAAGTAGGCAGAGTCCAAACTTTAGATGATTGAAGTCTTCAGGGTCAGAAGCACTCACCACCAGCTTCCCTTAGGCTACACTTTAACTGTCATTGATAGATGATGTCAATAAAAATATCTATTCTTTTTCAGATTATTTCCCCTTATAGGTTATTGCAAAATGTTGAGTGTAGTTCCCTGTGCTATACAGTAGTTCCTTGTTGATGATCTATTTTATACATAGCAGTGTGTATGTGTTCATTCCAAACTGTTAATTTATCCCTCCTCCCACCTTTCCCCTTTGGTAATAATAAATTATAAGATTTTATACTTCTCAGAAATGGGGGAGCTGAAAGAGAGGTATCATTTTCAATGGAAAAGCATTTAAAACAAGATTGAAGGTTTAACCAAGATTATTAGCTGTACATCCTTGGAAAGAAATCACTTCGTTTCTCTAATATTGACCTGACAAATAAGACAAACCTTTTCACTGAACTTGCTTATAAAAAGTGATGGAAATATCAAATGGAAGTGTTAAAAACATCTTATTTTACCCGAGCCTTATACACTGTTCTATGTTAACTACAGTTTGGCTCACACATCTGTTCATTGAGGTTACAATAGTCTCAATTTCTGTTACTGATCCTCCAGAGTGGACCCCAACAAGTGTCCCCCTGCCCAGTGTCATTGGGGCCAACAGATCGAGACTGAGTTTGGTTCACAAGCAAAGGAAACTTTATATTTTGATCAGAGAATGGAGAGGTGAGAGCATGCACTACCCCGTGGGCTGTGGGCTGGGCTGCTGTGTAGAGATCCTGTCAGAGTCAGTGGGAGGGAGGGAGGCGGCGGAGCTCTCGAGGGCCGGGTTGGCTGTAGCTCAGGCTCTATATCGTGGAGTCTGCACTGGGCCCCAGGAGCTGAGGTGTCGACCCAGCCATTCTGCACTAGGAAATCTGGTCTGAAGTGCCGGGTGTGGAACCTCTGCATGCGGGACCCTAGGAGCACGTGAAATTAGACAAAGCACAAAGGATAAAAAAGGTTAGACTTGACTTTATTGCCCAGATTCTATTTTTATCTCCCAGGGATTTTTAATGGGCTTTGCTGGGGACAAACCCCTCCTCTGCCTTTTGTCCCGTTCCTCATTCTTGGAGTGCTGAGGGTGCAGACCCTTCTTCTGTAACTGCTGAGTGCTGAGTTGGGAGCCCTCATACCCTGGGGCGAGGGTCAGAGCTTCTCCCCAGCAGCCTCCCGGTGACGTTGATTGTCCCCAGGACCCCTGCCTCCCTGCTCGTCCACCTGAGCACCAGCATTGGAAGTGTTATAGATTCTAATGACCTTTAAGGGTCCAGGAAAGAGATGTGCAGAGACGCTGTGGGGGCCGGTTTCACCCCGCCCCACATTTGTTCGGCCACCTTAGGCTGACCGTCTCTGCCAGCCTAGATGCTCTGACCAGTAGTCTGCGCTTTCTTCAGTTAGGCCCCTGAATTAACGTACAAACAGCACCAGGTGTCAGAGCCCTGCCCGCTCAACTCCCAGACAGTCCAGGGTCAGTGGTGATCAAGGACCATGATGGCTACTGAGTCAACAGCCTTTTGAAGTAAACAGGAGTCCAGCCGGTCTTATTGGCCACCATCATCACGGTGTCTGTAGGCTTTTCTATGGTGACAGTGTGGTATACTGTTCCCCCGCCAAGATTATTAGCTCCCCTCTGGGTGCAGTAAGTCCTGCAAGCAGTAGTCTACTCTTTTGGGACACACTCTTGTTGTTTTATGAGAGAAACTCCAGGTCAAGTGATGTTCACACGAGTCGTCATGGTGCCCTGTTGCCCCCGGTTATCTCTCTGGATGTTGGAGTTGGAGGGCCTCCTCACTCGAGGTCGGTGTGCCCACGGAGCGAACCCTGCAACTTCAGGGCATGGTTGGTGGTTAGGATCACCACGTGGGGTCCTTTTCCCTTAGGAGGGAGGTGGCCTTTTGGGCTGCTGATTTCCAGGTTTTTAGATACCGCCAGTATCTTGGCCAGATGTGGCAGTGGGCCAAGCCCCTTAGTGACCGTAGTTTATCCTACCTGGATGGCATTCTTGCATTGTTCCATTTCAAGTGGTCCCAGTTTTTGCACTAATTCTCCAATGGCGATTCACCTTTCACCGGGAATGTAAAGGTCAAAGGGTTTAGCTAAATTAGGGAGTTCCAGGGCAAGGGTCTGAATTGACTGCTCTTTCCATTCTTGAAAGGCCACTTCTGGATTCTATTCAAAAGGATCATCATCTTTTCCTTTCAGTGTTTCATATAGAGGCCCAGCTAGTAGACTGTAGCTAGGGATCCAGAAGCAGCAAACCCTGGCCTCCCCAGGAACCCCTAAGCTGTCTTCTAGTTTTAGAAAGGGGTAAGGCTGAAAATGGTTTCTTCCCTTTCCTGGGATGGGCTTCTCTGACCTTCTGTGAGAATGAAGCCCAGGCAGGTCACCGCAGTCTGTGATATTTGAGCTTTTTCTTGGACAACTTCTATCCTTTATTGGCTTGGTAGTTCAGAGGCCTCCTTAGTAGGGCTGGTGATCAGAATGTCGTCTGCATACTGAAGGAGGGTTTCCTTTTCCAGAGGTAGAACTTTTAGGTCTTTAGCTAAGCTTTCCCCAAAGATGGTGTGGGAATTTTTGCACCCTTGGGGCCAGACGGCCCGGAAGTATTGTTTTAGTTGTATGTTGAGTCCTGCCACTCACAAGCCAAAATTTCTTGTGACTCTGGGACTAATGGAATACAAAAGAAGGCATCATTGAAGACTAATACAGAATACCATGTCCTGGTGGTTGGTAGAATGACCAGCAGGGTGTAGGAATTAGGAGCAACTGGAGGTATATCCTCGGTGGCTTCACTGACTGTCCTGACATCCTTTACCAGGTCCCCAGCAGCCCATGGGGCTCTCGTGGTCAGACCAATCCCAGAATATGGAGCTCACCTGGGCAGGTACCCCACCCCCACCCCAGCCCACGGGGCTCTCGTGGTCAGGCCCCTCCCAGGATACAGAGCTACCCTTGCAGGTACCGTGGCAGGGCTGGGCACACAGGAACCGTGCACATAGCCCTCATTGCAGAGCACCCCCAGCTCACCTGTCGCTCAGAGCTGACACAGAGCACCTCAGAGCAGGACTTGAACTAACAAACAGCAGCTGCGACAGGTCTGTGACCCTGGGCATCACTCCGTGAGGCCTCCCTCCACCTGGTCTTCCAGAGACTTCCACTGCACCCGGGGCACCAGGCCTCTGTCTCCAACCACCACCCACCCTTCCTCTCCCTGACTCCTGGGTTCCTCTCATTAGGAGAGGGTTTTCTTGAAGTTGTCTCCCACTCATGGGCCAGATAAAATGATTAGAAAACAAGCCAAAGCTGCAGCCCCTTGTCTATCCTGACTCTCAGGAGCCCACACCTGTTCCTTGGACCTGGCCGGTTCAGCAAGTTCCATTTTCTGCAACTGTGAGCCCCTGAGGGGTGATGATTGGCTGACCTGGGCAGCCTTACCGTGCCGGCCAGCCCTCCCCAGGTGTGCCTGGGTTGAGATCAATATAAATACCACTCCAGGCAGCAAGAGCCCCTGCAGCCGTGCCTGACGGCATTTTCTCTGCCCTGTCAGCAGTCTCGGGGCTGGGCTGGTGGGAGGGAGTGAGAGGCCACGGCTTTGTGGGTGGCCCAGTGTGAGTGGGGCTCTGCTGGACTTTCTGCAGCAGTTGCCAGGCTGCCACCTGCTAAAGAAGAGGATGTGTCACCCATACCTGCTGCTGGAATTTCTCCCTGGGCAGAGGTGAGGAAGGAAAAAAGCAGTGGGGGCAGGGACAGGACGGGTATCTCAGGCAGGGAAATGGAAATCTTCCAGAAGAGCACCCAGGGCCAGGACCATCCTGGCTGGCCTGCAGGCACCAAGTCGGCCGGCATGCTGTCACTCGTGTGGCTCTATGGCCCTTCCTCTAGGCTTTCAAGTCCTTGTATATATTCAGGTGTTTTACCTGGGACGGGTGGGAATAGTTCAGCAGCAACTGGCCTGGGGCTCAGCTCACGTTTACTCACAGATGCCTCGGCACGGTGCCCCAGCTTTGCAATGAGGACGCTTGTTGCGTGGGGGCTGCTGGCTGAATGGGAGACGATTCCCCACCACTGACCAACTTCAGAATTGTTTACAACTGGAGCAAGTGCCCTGATACGGTTTTCCTCTGTGTAACTGGTGGGTTCTGTGTTTTTTTTCTCTTTTTCGTTTTTGGTTCAAGGTAGATTTTATTCCTCTTTTTTGTATTTACAGATATAAGCATGGAAATAATTTATTCATATAAATACATGTATGTGCAGGGAATAATTGTTTTTTCTGTTTTATTTTTTAAATTTTATTTCTTTTTAATTTTGAATTTTATTTTATATTTTTATACAGCAGGTTCTTATTGGTTATCTATTTTATACATATAAATGTATACATGCCAATCCCAGTCTCTCAACTCCTCCCACCACCACCCCCCCAACAGCTTTCCCCCCTTGTTGTCCATACGTTTGTTGTCTACATCTGTTGCTCTATTTATGCCTTGCAAAATGGTTAATCTGTACAGTTTTTCTAGGTTCCACATATATGCATGAATATACAAGATTTGTTTTTCTCTTTCTGACTTACTTCACTCTGTATGACAGTCTCTAGATCCATCGACGTCTCTACAAATGACCCAATTTCATTCCTTTTCATGGCTTAGTAATATTCCATTTTATATATGTACCACAGCTTTATGCATTCGTCTGTCTGTGGGCATTTAGGTTGCTTCCATTACCTCGATATTGTAAATAGTGATGCAATGAACATTGCGGTGAATGACTCTTTTTGATTTATGGTTTTGTCTGGGTATATGTCCAGTACTGGGATTGCTGTATCATATGGTAATTCTATTGTTAGTTTCTTAAGAAATTCCATATTGTTCTCCATAATGACTGTATCAATTTATATTCCCAACAATAGTGGAAGAGGGTTCCTTTTCTCCACACCCTTTCCAGCATTTTTTGTTTGTAGATTTTCAATGATGCCTATTCTACCAGGTGTGAGGTGATACCTCATTGTTGAATCCATTTCGTTGAGCAAGGGGTAGCTCTTGTCTATTACATATTTGGCTTATGGAACGGTATCTGTGCTAATTTCAAACTCTGCTTTTATGCAGCACCCCAACTCACCTTCCCCCTTACGCAGGCATAAGTTGGTTTTCTAAACTTGAGACCCTGTTCTGTTTTGTAATTCAGTTCATGTGTAGCCAAGTTCACATTCCGTGTATTAGTGATACCTTATGATGTTTCTTTTTCTGTGTGACTTATTTCACTTAGAATCATCGTGCCTCAATGCACTCATTATGCTGGTACGGGCCTGGTGACATAGATTTCATTGCTGAGTGGTATTCTGTTGTACATAAGTACCGCAACTTCTTTATCCATTATTTGCTCTCTGGGATATTTAACTTGTGCCGTAGAAGAGATTTCTGTAAAAAGAGCCATCCCAAATTTTGGGGTTGCTGTGTCTTTTTGATATTAATTTCCCTAAGCTATAGGACCATAAGTGGAAGTGCCCTAGGCTCTGTTGCTTTGTTTTTTAGATGTTTCAGGAAACACCATACACATCTCCCGAGTGTCTGTTGGCAATTTACATCCCGCCCATCAGCATAACAAGGCTCCCAGTTCTCCATGGCCTGTCCTGCCTTTCTGGGTTTTACACTTTTTTCAGATGGCCCTTTTGACCGGGGGGAAGTGAGACTTCATTGTAGTGCAGATTTCCTTTGCAAGCTTGCTTGGTTGGCCAAAAAGGGCGTATGCGTTTTTTCCTGAATATATTCAGGAAAAAACGCATACGCCCTTTTTGGCCAAGTGCATCATTGTGGACGTTCTGCCTCTTTTCCTATGCTTTCAATGCAATTCCAGTCTACCTCCTGAAATCGGTTTCCTGCAATTCTGCCCCGCTTTCAAGTCCTCTTGGCAGCCTTACTTCAGTCTATTTTTGGACGATAGCTGTCATTTATAACTCTGCAGGTTTGTGAATTACAGTGCCCCTGAGCTCCTTTCTTCAACTCGCTTTCTTGTGACCTGGCCGCAACACCGCAGGATGGCTTCAGGCCCTAATCTGGTTCCGGCCCGGCACGCTGAGCCTTTGGTTAATTCCTCTTCCTGGTGGGAAATGAGAGTTAAATTTGCCCGTTCAGACACCTCCAGCTAGCCTCTCATTGGTTCTCGCTATTCCTGTTCATCTTCCGCAGAAATTGCAAACTGGGCCAAACAGGAGGTTAAAGGCACTGACTCTCCAAGTCGGGAGAGTGTTAGTAAAGCGTCTGGAATGTTGCACCCGAGTACCAGGGGAGGAAAACTGAGACATATTTGAACACGTCTCCCGTTCACATGGTTGATCATACTCTGGGTTCCACATGCATGTTTTAGCTGAAGGAAGAATACCTAAAACCTGGAGAGTTCAGACCCGTGTAATGGGTACCATGCAATATGACTTCAAAGGGTCTTCATTTGCTCACCGAACCTCTCCAATCCTATCACTGCTGCGTTTATGCCCCTGTACACACGCTTGATTCTCTTTTGGAGACATAGCAATCCATAGGTTTTAAGATACTTACTAGTCAGGTACATTCTTAGGCGTTTAATATGGGGTGTTGAGTCCATTTCGTTGAGCAAGGAGTAGCTCTTGTCTATTCCATATTTGGCTTAAGGAACTTTATCTGTGCTCATTTCAATCTCTGGTTTTATGCAGCACCCCAACTCACCTTTCCTCTTAAGCAAGCATAAGTTGGTTTTCTAAATTTGAGACCCTGTTCTGTTTTGGAATGCAGTTCCTGTGTAGCCAAGTTTACATTCCGTGTATTACTGATATCTTATGATGTTTCTTTTTCTGTGTGACTTATTTCAGTTAGAATCATCGTACCTGAATCCACTCATTATGCTGCTAAGGGCCTGATGACATAGATTTCATTGCTGAGTGATACTGCATTGTACGTAAGTACCTCAAGTTCTTTATCCATTTTTCACTTTCTGTGATATTGAACTTGTACGGTAAACGAGGTTCTTGTAAACGGAGGCGTCCCAAACTTTGGGGTGGCTGTGTCTTTTTGATTTTAATTTCCCTAAGCTATAGGACCATAAGTGGAAGTGCCCTAGGCTCTGTTGCTTTGTTTTTTAGATGTTTCAGGAAACACCATACACTTCTCCCGAGTGGTTGTTGGCAATTTACATCCCGCCCATCAGCATAAGAAGGCTCCCAGTTCTCCATGGCCTGTCCTGCCTTTCTGGATTTTACACTTTTTTCAGATGGCCCTTTTGACCGGGGGGAAGTGAGACTTCATTGTAGTGCAGATTTCCTTTGCAAGCTTGCTTGGTTGGCCAAAAAGGGCGTATGCGTTCTTTCCTGAATATATTCAGGAAAAAACGCATACGCCCTTTTTGGCCAAGTGCATCATTGTGTACGTTCTGCCTCTTTTCCTATGCTTTCAATGCAATTTGAGTCTACCTCCTGAAATCGGTTTCCTGCAATTCTGCCCCGCTTTCAAGTCCTCTTGGCAGCCTTACTTCAGTCTATTTTTGGACGATAGCTGTCATTTATAACTCTGCAGGTTTGTGAATTACAGTGCCCCTGAGCTCCTTTCTTCAACTCGCTTTCTTGTGAGTTGGTCGCAACACCGCAGGATGGCTTCAGGCCCTAATCTGGTTCCGGCACGGCACGCTGAGCCTTTGGTTAATTCCTCTTCCTGGTGGGAAATGAGAGTTAAATTTGCCCGTCCAGACACCTCCAGCTAGCCTCTCATTGGTTCTCGCTATTCCTGTTCATCTTCTGCAGAAATTGCAAACTGGGCCAAACAGGAGGTTAAAGTCGCTGACTTTCCAAGTGGGGAGAGTGTTAGTAAAGCGTCTGGAATGTTGCACCCGAGTACCAGGGGAGGAAAACTGAGACATATTTGAACACGTCTCCCGTTCACATGGTTGATCATACTTGGATTCCACATGCATGTTTTAGCTGAAGGAAGAATACCTAAAACCTGGGTAGTTGAAACCCGTGGAATGGGTACCATGCAATATGACTTCAAAGGGTCTTCATTTGCTCACCGAACCTCTCCAATCCTATCACTGCTTCGTTTATGCCCCTGTACACATGCTTGATTCTCTTTCGGAGACATAGCAATCCATAGGTTTTAAGATACTTACTAGTCAGGTACATTCTTAGGCGTTTAATATGCGGTGTTGAGTCCATTTCGTTGAGCAAGGAGTAGCTCTTGTCTATTCCATATTTGACTTAAGGAACTTTATCTGTGCTCATTTCAATCTCTGGTTTTATGCAGCACCCCAACTCACCTTTCCCCTTAAGCAAGCATAAGTTGGTTTTCTAAATTTGAGACCCTGTTCTGTTCTGTAATTCAGTTCCTGTGTAGCCAAGTTTCCATTCCGTGTATTACTGATATCTTATGATGTTTCTTTTTCTGTGTGACTTATTTCAGTTAGAATCATCATACCTGAATCCACTCATTGTGCTGCTAAGGGCCTGATGACATAGATTTCATTGCTGAGTGATATTGCTTTGTAAGTGAATACCACAACTTCTTTATCCATTTTTCACTTTCTGCGATGTTGAACTTGTACTGTAAACGAGGTTCTTGTAAACAGAGCCGTTCGAAACTTTGGGGTGGCTGTGTCTTTTTGATTTTAATTTCCCTAAGCTATAGGACCATAAGTGGAAGTGCCCTAGGCTCTGTTGCTTTGTTTTTTAGATGTTTCAGGAAACACCATACACTTCTCCGGAGTGGTTGTTGGCAATTTACATCCCGCCCATCAGCATAACAAGGCTCCCAGTTCTCCATGGCCTGTCCTGCCTTTCTGGATTTTACACTTTTTTCAGATGGCCCTTTTGACCGGGGGGAAGTGAGACTTCATTGTAGTGCAGATTTCCTTTGCAAGCTTGCTTGGTTGGCCAAAAAGTGCGTATGCGTTTTTTCCTGAATATATTCAGGAAAAAACGCATACGCCCTTTTTGGCCAAGTGCATCATTGTGGACGTTCTGCCTCTTTTCCTATGCTTTCAATGCAATTCCAGTCTACCTCCTGAAATCGGTTTCCTGCAATTCTGCCCCGCTTTCAAGTCCTCTTGGCAGCCTTACTTCAGTCTATTTTTGGACGATAGCTGTCATTTATAACTCTGCAGGTTTGTGAATTACAGTGCCCCTGAGCTCCTTTCTTCAACTCGCTTTCTTTTGAGCTGGCCACAACACTGCAGGATGGCTTCAGGCCCTAATCTGGTTCCGGCACGGCACGCTGAGCCTTTGGTTATTTCCTCTTCCTGGTGGGAAATGAGAGTTAAATTTGCCCGTCCAGACACCTCCAGCTAGCCTCTCATTGGTTCTCGCTATTCCTGTTCATCTTCCACAGAAATTGCAAACTGGGCCAAACAGGAGGTTAAAGGCGCTGACTTTTCAAGTGGGGAGAGTGTTAGTAAAGCGTCTAGAATGTTGCACCCGAGTACCAGGGGAGGAAAACTGAGACATATTTGAACACATCTCCCGTTCACATGGTTGATCATACTTGGGTTCCACATGCATGTTTTAGCTGAAGGAAGAATACCTAAAACCTGGAGAGTTGAGACCCGTGTAATGGGTACCATGCAAAATGACTTCAAAGGGTCTTCATTTGCTCACCGAACCTCTCCAATCCTATCACTGCTGCGTTTATGCCCCTGTACACACGCTTGATTCTCTTTTGGAGACATAGCAATCCATAGGTTTTAAGATACTTAGTAGTCAGGTACATTCTTAGGCATTTAATATGCGGTGTTGAGTCCATTTCGTTGAGCAAGGAGTAGCTCTTGTCTATTCCATATTTGGCTTAAGGAACTTTATCTGTGCTCATTTCAATCTCTGGTTTTATGCAGCACCCCAACTCACCTTTCCCCTTAAGCAAGCATAAGTTGGTTTTCTAAATTTGAGACCCTGTTCTGTTCTGTAATTCAGTTCCTGTGTAGCCAAGTTTACATTCCGTGTATTACTGATATCTTATGATGTTTCTTTCTCTGTGTGACTTATTTCAGTTAGAATCATCATACCTGAATCCACTCATTGTGCTGCTAAGGGCCTGATGACACACATTTCATTGCTGAGTGATATTGCTTTGTAAGTAAATACCACAACTTCTTTATCCATTTTTCAATTTCTGCGATGTTGAACTTGTACTGTAAACGAGGTTCTTGTAAACAGAGCCGTTCCAAACTTTGGGGTGGCTGTGTCTTTTTGATTTTAAATTCCCTAAGCTATAGGACCATAAGTGGAAGTGCCCTAGGCTCTGTTGCTTTGTTTTTTAGATGTTTCAGGAAACACCATATACTTCTCCTGAGTGTCTGTTGGCAATTTACATCCCGCCCATCAGCATAACAAGGCTCCCAGTTCTCCATGGCCTGTCCTGCCTTTCTGGATTTTACACTTTTTTCAGATGGCCCTTTTGACCGGGGGGAAGTGAGACTTCATTGTAGTGCAGATTTCCTTTGCAAGCTTGCTTGGTTGGCCAAAAAGGGCGTATGCGTTTTTTCCTGAATATATTCAGGAAAAAACGCATACGCCCTTTTTGACCAAGTGCATCATTGTGGACGTTCTGCCTCTTTTCCTATGCTTTCAATGCAATTCCAGTCTACCTCCTGAAATCGGTTTCCTGCAATTCTGCCCCGCTTTCAAGTCCTCTTGGCAGCCTTACTTCAGTCTATTTTTGGACGATAGCTGTCATTTATAACTCTGCAGGTTTGTGAATTACAGTGCCCCTGAGCTCCTTTCTTCAACTCGCTTTCTTGTGACCTGGCCGCAACACCGCAGGATGTCTTCAGGCCCTAATCTGGTTCTGGCATGGCACGCTGAGCCTTTGGTTAATTCCTCTTCCTGGTGGGAAATGAGAGTTAAATTTGCCCATCCAGACACCTCCAGCTAGTCTCTCATTGGTTCTCGCTATTCCTGTTCATCTTCCACAGAAATTGCAAACTGGGCCAAACAGGAGGTTAAAGGGACTGACTCTCCAAGTGGGGAGAGTGTTAGTAAAGCGTCTGGAATGTTGCACCCGAGTACCAGGGTACGAAAACTGAGACATATTTGAACACGTCTCCCGATGACATGGTTGATCATACTCTAGGTTCCACATGCATGTTTTAGCTGAAGGAAGAATACCTTAAACCTGGGTAGTTGAAACCCGTGGAATGGGTATCATGCAATATGACTTCAAAGGGTCTTCATTTGCTCACCGAACCTCTCCAATCCTATCACTGCTGCATTTATGCCCCTGTACACATGCTTGATTCTCTTTCGGAGACATAGCAATCCATACGTTTTAAGATACTTACTAGTCAGGTACATTCTTAGGCATTTAATATGCGGTGTTGAGTCCATTTCGTTGAGCAAGGAGTAGCTCTTGTCTATTCCATATTTGGCTTAAGGAACTTTATCTGTGCTCATTTCAATCTCTGGTTTTATGCAGCACCCCAACTCACCTTTACCCTTAAGCAAGCATAAGTTGGTTTTCTAAATTTGAGACCCTGTTCTGTTCTGTAATTCAGTTCCTGTGTAGCCAAGTTTCCATTCCGTGTATTAGTGATATCTTATGATGTTTCTTTTTCTGTGTGACTTATTTCAGTTAGAATCATCGTACCTGAATCCACTCATTATGCTGCTACGGGCCTGATGACATAGATTTCATTGCTGAGTGATACTGCATTGTACGTAAGTACCACAAGTTCTTTATCCATTTTTCACTTTCTGCGATGTTGAACTTCTACTGTAAACGAGGTTCTTGTAAACAGAGCCGTTCGAAACTTTGGGGTGGCTGTGTCTTTTTGATTTTAAATTCCCTAAGCTATAGGACCATAAGTGGAAGTGCCCTAGGCTCTGTTGCTTTGTTTTTTAGATGTTTCAGGAAACACCATACATTTCTCCCGAGTGTTTGTTGGCAATTTACATCCCGCCCTTCAGCATAAGAAGGCTCCCAGTTCTCCATGGCCAGTCCTGCCTTTCTGGATTTTACACTTTTTTCAGATGGCCCTTTTGACCGGGGGGAAGTGAGACTTCATTGTAGTGCAGATTTCCTTTGCAAGCTTGCTTGGTTGGCCAAAAAGGGCGTATGCGTTTTTTCCTGAATATATTCAGGAAAAAACGCATACGCCCTTTTTGGCCAAGTGCATCATTGTGGACGTTCTGCCTCTTTTCCTATGCTTTCAATGCAATTCCAGTCTACCTCCTGAAATCGGTTTCCTGCAATTCTGCCCCGCTTTCAAGTCCTCCTGGCAGCCTTACTTCAGTCTATTTTTGGACGATAGCTGTCATTTATAACTCTGCAGGTTTGTGAATTACAGTGCCCCTGAGCTCCTTTCTTCAACTCGCTTTCTTTTGAGCTGGCCGCAACACCGCAGGATGGCTTCAGGCCCTAATCTGGTTCCGGTACGGCACGCTGAGCCTTTGGTTATTTCCTCTTCCTGGTGGGAAATGAGAGTTAAATTTGCCCGTCCAGACACCTCCAGCTAGCCTCTCATTGGTTCTCGCTATTCCTGTTCATCTTCCGCAGAAATTGCAAACTGGGACAAACAGGAGGTTAAAGGCACTGACTTTCCAAGTGGGGAGAGTGTTAGTAAAGCGTCTGGAATGTTGCACCCGAGTACCAGGGGAGGAAAACTGAGACATATTTGAACACGTCTCCCGTTCACATGGTTGATCATACTTGGGTTCCACATGCATGTTTTAGCTGAAGGAAGAATACCTAAAACCTGGGTAGTTGAAACCCGTGGAATGGGTACCATGCAATATGACTTCAAAGGGTCTTCATTTGCTCACCGAACCTCTCCAATCCTATCACTGCTGCGTTTATGCCCCTGTACACATGCTTGATTCTCTTTCGGAGACATAGCAATCCATAGGTTTTAAGATACTTACTAGTCAGGTACATTCTTAGGCGTTTAATATGCGGTGTTGAGTCCATTTCGTTGAGCAAGGAGTAGCTCTTGTCTATTCCATATTTGGCTTAAGGAACTTTATCTGTGCTCATTTCAATCTCTGGTTTTATGCAGCACCCCAACTCACCTTTCCCCTTAAGCAAGCATAAGTTGGTTTTCTAAATTTGAGACCCTGTTCTGTTCTGTAATTCAGTTCCTGTGTAGCCAAGTTTACATTCCGTGTATTAGTGATATCTTATGATGTTTCTTTTTCTGTGTGACTTATTTCAGTTAGAATCATCGTACCTGAATCCACTCATTATGCTCCTAAGGGCCTGATGACATAGATTTCATTGCTGAGTGATACTGCATTGTACGTAAGTACCACAAGTTCTTTATCCATTTTTCACTTTCTGCGATGTTGAACTTGTACTGTAAACGAGGTTCTTGTAAACAGAGCCGTTCGAAACTTTGGGGTGGCTGTGTCTTTTTGATTTTAAATTCACTAAGCTATAGGACCATAAGTGGAAGTGCCCTAGGCTCTGTTGCTTTGTTTTTTAGATGTTTCAGGAAACACCATACACTTCTCCCGAGTGTTTGTTGGCAATTTACATCCCGCCCTTCAGCATAACAAGGCTCCCAGTTCTCCATGGCCTGTCCTGCCTTTCTGGATTTTACACTTTTTTCAGATGGCCCTTTTGACCGGGGGGAAGTGAGACTTCATTGTAGTGCAGATTTCCTTTGCAAGCTTGCTTGGTTGGCCAAAAAGGGCGTATGCGTTTTTTCCTGAATATATTCAGGAAAAAACGCATACGCCCTTTTTGGCCAAGTGCATCATTGTGGACGTTCTGCCTCTTTTCCTATGCTTTCAATGCAATTCCAGTCTACCTCCTGAAATCGGTTTCCTGCAATTTTGCCCCGCTTTCAAATCCTCTTGGCAGCCTTACTTCAGTCTATTTTTGGACGATAGCTGTCATTTATAACTCTGCAGGTTTGTGAATTACAGTGTCCCTGAGCTCCTTTCTTCAACTCACTTTCTTGTGAGCAGGCCGCAACTCCGCAGGATGGCTTCAGGCCCTAATCTGGTTCCGGCACGGCACGCTGAGCCTTTGGTTAATTCCTCTTCCTGGTGGGATATGAGAGTTAAATTTGCCCGTCCAGACACCTCCCGGTAGTCTCTCATTGGTTCTCGCTATTACTGTTCATCTTCCGCAGAAATTGCAAACTGGGCCAAACAGGAGGTTAAAGGCGCTGACTCTCCAAGTGGGGAGAGTGTTAGTAAAGCGTCTGGAATGTTGCACCCGAGTACCAGGGGAGGAAAACTGAGACATATTTGAACACGTCTCCCGTTCACACGGTTGATCATACTCTGGGTTCCACATGCATGTTTTAGCTGAAGGAAGAATACCTTAAACCTGGAGAGTTGAGACCTGTGGAATGGGTACCATGCAATATGTCTTCAAAGGGTCTTCATTTGCTCACCGAACCTCTCCAATCCTATCACTGCTGCGTTTATGCCCCTGTACACATGCTTGATTCTCTTTTGGAGACATAGCAATCCATAGGTTTTAAGATACTTACTAGTCAGGTACATTCTTAGGCATTTAATATGGGGTGTTGAGTCCATTTCGTTGAGCAAGGAGTAGCTCTTGTCTATTCCATATTTGGCTTAAGGAACTTTATCTGTGCTCATTTCAATCTCTGGTTTTATGCAGCACCACAATTCACCTTTCCCCTTAAGCAAGCATAAGTTGGTTTTCTAAATTTGAGACCCTGTTCTGTTTTGGAATTCAGTTCCTGTGTAGCCAAGTTTACATTCCGTGTATTAGTGATATCTTATGATGTTTCTTTTTCTGTGTGACTTATTTCAGTTAGAATCATCGTACCTGAATCCACTCATTATGCTGCTACGGGCCTGATGACATAGATTTCATTGCTGAGTGATACTGCATTGTACGTAAGTACCACAAGTTCTTTATCCATTTTTCACTTTCTGTGATATTGAACTTGTACGGTAAACGAGGTTCTTGTAAACAGAGCCGTTCCAAACTTTGGGGTGGCTGTGTCTTTTTGATTTTAATTTCCCTAAGCTATAGGACCATAAGTGGAAGTGCCCTAGGCTCTGTTGCTTTGTTTTTTAGATGTTTCAGGAAACACCATACACTTCTCCCGAGTGGTTGTTGGCAATTTACATCCCGCCCATCAGCATAACAAGGCTCCCAGTTCTCCATGGCCTGTCCTGCCTTTCTGGATTTTACACTTTTTTCAGATGGCCCTTTTGACCGGGGGGAAGTGAGACTTCATTGTAGTGCAGATTTCCTTTGCAAGCTTGCTTGGTTGGCCAAAAAGGGCGTATGCGTTTTTTCCTGAATATATTCAGGAAAAAACGCATACGCCCTTTTTGGCCAAGTGCATCATTGTGGACGTTCTGCCTCTTTTCCTATGCTTGCAATGCAATTCCAGTCTACCTCCTGAAATCGGTTTCCTGCAATTCTGCCCCGCTTTCAAGTCCTCTTGGCAGCCTTACTTCAGTCTATTTTTGGACGATAGCTGTCATTTATAACTCTGCAGGTTTGTGAATTACAGACACCCTGAGCTCCTTTCTTCAACTCGCTTTCTTTTGAGCTGGCCGCAACACCGCAGGATGGCTTCAGGCCCTAATCTGGTTCCGGCTCGGCACGCTGAGCCTTTGGTTAATTCCTCTTCCTGGTGGGAAATGAGAGTTAAATTTGCCCGTCCAGACACCTCCAGCTAGTCTCTCATTGGTTCTCGCTATTCCTGTTCATCTTCCGCAGAAATTGCAAACTGGGCCAAACAGGAGGTTAAAGGGACTGACTCTCCAAGTGGGGAGACTGTTAGTAAAGTGTCTGGAATGTTGCACCCGAGTACCAGGGTACGAAAACTGAGACATATTTGAACACGTCTCCCGTTCACACGGTTGATCATACTCTGGGTTCCACATGCATGTTTTAGCTGAAGGAAGAATACCTTAAACCTGGGTAGTTGAAACCCGTGGAATGGGTACCATGCAATATGACTTCAAAGGGTCTTCATTTGCTCACGGAACATCTGCAATCCTATCACTGCTGCATTTATGCCCGTGTACACATGCTTTATTGTCTTTCGGAGACATAGCAATCCATAGGTTTTAAGATACTTACTAGTCAGGTACATTCTTAGGCGTTTAATATGGGGTGTTGAGTCCATTTCGTTGAGCAAGGAGTAGCTCTTGTCTATTCCATATTTGGATTAAGGAACTTTATCTGTGCTCATTTCAATCTCTGGTTTTATGCAGCACCCCTACTCACCTTTACCCTTAAGCAAGCATAAGTTGGTTTTCTAAATTTGAGACCCTGTTCTGTTCTGTAATTCAGTTCCTGTGTAGCCAAGTTTACATTCCGTGTATTACTGATATCTTATGATGTTTCTTTTTCTGTGTGACTTATTTCAGTTAGAATCATCATACCTGAATCCACTCATTGTGCTGCTAAGGGCCTGTTGACATAGATTTCATTGCTGAGTGATATTGCTTTGTAAGTAAATACCGCAACTTCTTTATCCATTTTTCACTTTCTGAGCTGTTGAACTTGTACTGTAAACGAGGTTCTTGTAAACAGAGCTGTTCCAAACTTTGGGGTGGCTGTGTCTTTTTGATTTTAATTTCCCTAAGCTATAGGACCATAAGTGGAAGTGCCCTAGGCTCTGTTGCTTTGTTTTTTAGATGTTTCAGGAAACACCATACACTTCTCCCAAGTGTCTGCTGGCAATTTACATCCCGCCCATCAGCATAACAAGGCTCTCAGTTCTCAATGGCCTGTTGCCTTTCTGGATTTTACACTTTTTTCAGATGGCCCTTTTGACCAGGGGGATGTGAGACTTCATTGTAGTGCAGATTTCCTTTGCAAGCTTGCTTGGTTGGCCAAAAAGGGCGTATGCGTTTTTTCCTGAATATATTCAGGAAAAAACGCATACGCCCTTTTTGGCCAAGTGCATCATTGTGGACGTTCTGCCTCTTTTCCTATGCTTTCAATGCAATTCCAGTCTACCTCCTGAAATCGGTTTCCTGCAATTCTGCCCCGCTTTCAAGTCCTCTTGGCAGCCTTACTTCAGTCTATTTTTGGACGATAGCTGTCATTTATAACTCTGCAGGTTTGTGAATTACAGTGTCCCTGAGCTCCTTTCTTCAACTCGCTTTCTTGTGAGCTGGCCGCAACACCGCAGAATGGCTTCAGGCCCTAATCTGGTTCCGGCACGGCACGCTGAGCCTTTGGTTATTTCCTCTTCCTGGTGGGAAATGAGAGTTAAATTTGCCCGTCCAGACACCTCCAGCTAGCCTCTCATTGGTTCTCGCTATTCCTGTTCATCTTCCGCAGAAATTGCAAACTGGGCCAAACAGGAGGTTAAAGGCGCTGACTCTCCAAGTGGGGAGAGTGTTAGTAAAGCGTCTGGAATGTTGCACCCGAGTACCAGGGGAGGAAAACTGAGACATATTTGAACACGTCTCCCATTCACATGGTTGATCATACTCTGGGTTCCACATGCATGTTTTAGCTGAAGGAAGAATACCTTAAACCTGGAGAGTTGAGACCCGTGGAATGGGTACCATGCAATATGACTTCAAACGGTCTTCATTTGCTCACCGAACCTCTCCAATCCTATCACTGCTGCGTTTATGCCCCTGTACACACGCTTGATTCTCTTTTGGAGACATAGCAATTCATAGGTTTTAAGATACTTACTAGTCAGGTACATTCTTAGGCGTTTAATATGTGGTTTTGAGTCCATTTCGTTGAGCAAGGAGTAGCTCTTGTCTATTCCATATTTGGCTTAAGGAACTTTATCTCTGCTCATTTCAATCCTGGTTTTATGCAGCACCCCAACTCACCTTTCCCCTTAAGCAAGCATAAGTTGTTTTTCTAAATTTGAGACACTGTTCTGTTCTGTAATTCAGTTCCTGTGTAGCCAAGTTTCCATTCCGTGTATTACTGATATCTTATGATGTTTCTTTTTCTGTGTGACTTATTTCAGTTAGAATCATCATACCTGAATCCACTCATTGTGCTGCTAAGGGCCTGATGACATAGATTTCATTGCTGAGTTATATTGCTTTGTAAGTGAATACCACAACTTCTTTATCCATTTTTCACTTTCTGCGATGTTGAACTTGTACTGTAAACGAGGTTCTTGTAAACAGAGCCGTTCCAAACTTTGGGGTGGCTGTGTCTTTTTGATTTTAATTTCCCTAATCTATAGGAACATAAGTGGAAGTGCCCTAGGCTCTGTTGCTTTGTTTTTTAGATGTTTCAGGAAACACCATACACTTCTCCCAAGTGTCTGTTGGCAATTTACATCCCGCCCATCAGCATAACAAGGCTCCCAGTTCTCCATGGCCTGTTGCCTTTCTGGATTTTACACTTTTTTCAGGTGGCCCTTTTGACCGGGGGGAAGTGAGACTTCATTGTAGTGCAGATTTCCTTTGCAAGCTTGCTTGGTTGGCCAAAAAGGGCGTATGCGTTTTTTCCTGAATATATTCAGGAAAAAACGCATACGCCCTTTTTGGCCAAGTGCATCATTGTGGACGTTCTGCCTCTTTTCCTATGCTTTCAATGCAATTCCAGTCTACCTCCTGAAATCGGTTTCCTGCAATTCTGCCCCGCTTTCAAGTCCTCTTGGCAGCCTTACTTCAGTCTATTTTTGGACGATAGCTGTCATTTACAACTCTGCAGGTGTGTGAATTAGAGTGCCCCTGAGCTCCTTTCTTCAACTCGCTTTCTTGTGACCTGGCCGCAACACCGCAGGATGGCTTCAGTCCCTAATCTGGTTCCGGCACGGCACGCTGAGCCTTTGGTTATTTCCTCTTCCTGGTGGGAAATGAGAGTTAAATTTGCCCGTCCAGACACCTCCAGCTAGTCTCTCATTGGTTCTCGCTATTCCTGTTCATCTTCCGCAGAAATTGCAAACTGGGCCAAACAGGAGGTTAAAGGCGCTGACTCTCCAAGTGGGGAGAGTGTTAGTAAAGCGTCTGGAATGTTGCACCCGAGTACCAGGGGAGGAAAACTGAGACATATTTGAACACGACTCCCGTTCACATGGTTGATCAAACTTGGGTTCCACATGCATGTTTTAGCTGAAGGAAGAATACCTTAAACCTGGAGAGTTAAGACCCGTGTAATGGGTACCATGCAATATGACTTCAAAGGGTCTTCATTTGCTCACCGAACCTCTCCAATCCTATCACTGCTGCGTTTATGCCCCTGTACACATGCTTGATTCTCTTTCGGAGTCATAGCAATCCATAGGTTTTAAGATACTTACTAGTCAGGTACATTCTTAGGCATTTAATATGCGGTGTTGAGTCCATTCCGTTGAGCAAGGAGTAGCTCTTGTCTATTCCATATTTGACTTAAGGAACTTTATCTGTGCTCATTTCAATCTCTGGTTTTATGCAGCACCCCAACTCACCTTTCCCCTTAAGCAAGCATAAGTTGGTTTTCTAAGTTTGAGACCCTGTTCTGTTCTGTAATTCAGTTCCTGTGTAGCCAAGTTTACATTCCGTGTATTAGTGATATCTTATGATGTTTCTTTTTCTATGTGACTTACTTCAGTTAGAATCATCATACCTGAATCCACTCATTGTGCTGCTAAGGGCCTGATGACACAGATTTCATTGCTGAGTGATATTGCTTTGTAAGTAAATACCACAACTTCTTTATCCATTTTTCACTTTCTGCGATGTTGAACTTGTACTGTAAACGAGGTTCTTGTAAACAGAGCCGTTCCAAACTTTGGGGTGGCTGTGTCTTTTTGATTTTAATTTCCCTAAGCTATAGGACCATAAGTGGAAGTGCCCTAGGTTCTGTTGCTTTGTTTTTTAGATGTTTCAGGAAACACCATACACTTCTCCCAAGTGTCTGTTGGCAATTTACATCCCGCCCATCAGCATAACAAGGCTCCCAGTTCTCCATGGCCTGTCCTGCCTTTCTGGATTTTACACTTTTTTCAGATGGCCCTTTTGACCGGGGGGAAGTGAGACTTCATTGTAGTGCAGATTTCCTTTGCAAGCTTGCTTGGTTGGCCAAAAAGGGCGTATGCGTTTTTTCCTGAATATATTCAGGAAAAAACGCATACGCCCTTTTTGGCCAAGTGCATCATTGTGGACGTTCTGCCTCTTTTCCTATGCTTTCAATGCAATTCCAGTCTACCTCCTGAAATCGGTTTCCTGCAATTCTGCCCCGCTTTCAAGTCCTCTTGGCAGCCTTACTTCAGTCTATTTTTGGACGATAGCTGTCATTTATAACTCTGCAGGTTTGTGAATTACAGTGCCCCTGAGCTCCTTTCTTCAACTCGCTTTCTTTTGAGCTGGCCGCAACACCGCAGGATGGCTTCAGGCCCTAATCTGGTTCCGGCCCGGCACGCTGAGCCTTTGGTTATTTCCTCTTCCTGGTGGGAAATGAGAGTTAAATTTGCCCGTCCAGACACCTCCAGCTAGCCTATCATTGGTTCTCGCTATTCCTGTTCATCTTCCGCAGAAATTGCAAACTGTGCCAAACAGGAGGTTAAAGGCGCTGACACTCCAAGTGGGGAGAGTGTTAGTAAAGCGTCTGGAATGTTGCACCCGAGTACCAGGGGAGGAAAACTGAGACATATTTGAACACGTCTCCCGTTCACATGGTTGATCATACTCTGGGTTCCACATGCATGTTTTAGCTGAAGGAAGAATACCTTAAACCTGGAGAGTTGAGACCCGTGTAATGGGTACCATGCAATATGACTTCAAAGGGTCTTCATTTGCTCACCGAACCTCTCCAATCCTATCACTGCTGCGTTTATGCCCCTGTACACACGCTTGATTCTCTTTTGGAGACATAGCAATTCATAGGTTTTAAGATACTTACTAGTCAGGTACATTCTTAGGCGTTTAATATGTGGTTTTGAGTCCATTTCGTTGAGCAAGGAGTAGCTCTTGTCTATTCCATATTTGGCTTAAGGAACTTTATCTCTGCTCATTTCAATCCTGGTTTTATGCAGCACCCCAACTCACCTTTCCCCTTAAGCAAGCATAAGTTGTTTTTCTAAATTTGAGACACTGTTCTGTTCTGTAATTCAGTTCCTGTGTAGCCAAGTTTCCATTCCGTGTATTACTGATATCTTATGATGTTTCTTTTTCTGTGTGACTTATTTCAGTTAGAATCATCATACCTGAATCCACTCATTGTGCTGCTAAGGGCCTGATGACATAGATTTCATTGCTGAGTGATATTGCTTTGTAAGTGAATACCACAACTTCTTTATCCATTTTTCACTTTCTGCGATGTTGAACTTGTACTGTAAACGAGGTTCTTGTAAACAGAGCCGTTCCAAACTTTGGGGTGGCTGTGTCTTTTTGATTTTAATTTCCCTAATCTATAGGAACATAAGTGGAAGTGCCCTAGGCTCTGTTGCTTTGTTTTTTAGATGTTTCAGGAAACACCATACACTTCTCCCAAGTGTCTGTTGGCAATTTACATCCCGCCCATCAGCATAACAAGGCTCCCAGTTCTCAATGGCCTGTTGCCTTTCTGGATTTTACACTTTTTTCAGATGGCCCTTTTGACCGGGGGGAAGTGAGACTTCATTGTAGTGCAGATTTCCTTTGCAAGCTTGCTTGGTTGGCCAAAAAGGGCGTATGCGTTTTTTCCTGAATATATTCAGGAAAAAACGCATACGCCCTTTTTGGCCAAGTGCATCATTGTGGACGTTCTGCCTCTTTTCCTATGCTTTCAATGCAATTCCAGTCTACCTCCTGAAATCGGTTTCCTGCAATTCTGCCCCGCTTTCAAGTCCTCTTGGCAGTCTTACTTCAGTCTATTTTTGGACGATAGCTGTCATTTACAACTCTGCAGGTGTGTGAATTAGAGTGCCCCTGAGCTCCTTTCTTCAACTCGCTTTCTTGTGACCTGGCCGCAACACCGCAGGATGGCTTCAGTCCCTAATCTGGTTCCGGCACGGCACGCTGAGCCTTTGGTTATTTCCTCTTCCTGGTGGGAAATGAGAGTTAAATTTGCCCGTCCAGACACCTCCAGCTAGTCTCTCATTGGTTCTCGCTATTCCTGTTCATCTTCCGCAGAAATTGCAAACTGGGCCAAACAGGAGGTTAAAGGCGCTGACTCTCCAAGTGGGGAGAGTGTTAGTAAAGCGTCTGGAATGTTGCACCCGAGTACCAGGGGAGGAAAACTGAGACATATTTGAACACGACTCCCGTTCACATGGTTGATCAAACTTGGGTTCCACATGCATGTTTTAGCTGAAGGAAGAATACCTTAAACCTGGAGAGTTAAGACCCGTGTAATGGGTACCATGCAATATGACTTCAAAGGGTCTTCATTTGCTCACCGAACCTCTCCAATCCTATCACTGCTGCGTTTATGCCCCTGTACACATGCTTGATTCTCTTTCGGAGTCATAGCAATCCATAGGTTTTAAGATACTTACTAGTCAGGTACATTCTTAGGCATTTAATATGCGGTGTTGAGTCCATTCCGTTGAGCAAGGAGTAGCTCTTGTCTATTCCATATTTGGCTTAAGGAACTTTATCTGTGCTCATTTCAATCTCTGGTTTTATGCAGCACCCCAACTCACCTTTCCCCTTAAGCAAGCATAAGTTGGTTTTCTAAGTTTGAGACCCTGTTCTGTTCTGTAATTCAGTTCCTGTGTAGCCAAGTTTACATTCCGTGTATTAGTGATATCTTATGATGTTTCTTTTTCTGTGTGACTTATTTCAGTTAGAATCATCATACCTGAATCCACTCATTGTGCTGCTAAGGGCCTGATGACATAGATTTCATTGCTGAGTGATATTGCTTTGTAAGTGAATACCACAACTTCTTTATCCATTTTTCACTTTCTGCGATGTTGAACTTGTACTGTAAACGAGGTTCTTGTAAACAGAGCCGTTCCAAACTTTGGGGTGGCTGTGTCTTTTTGATTTTAATTTCCCTAATCTATAGGAACATAAGTGGAAGTGCCCTAGGCTCTGTTGCTTTGTTTTTTAGATGTTTCAGGAAACACCATACACTTCTCCCAAGTGTCTGTTGGCAATTTACATCCCGCCCATCAGCATAACAAGGCTCCCAGTTCTCAATGGCCTGTTGCCTTTCTGGATTTTACACTTTTTTCAGATGGCCCTTTTGACCGGGGGGAAGTGAGACTTCATTGTAGTGCAGATTTCCTTTGCAAGCTTGCTTGGTTGGCCAAAAAGGGCGTATGCGTTTTTTCCTGAATATATTCAGGAAAAAACGCATACGCCCTTTTTGGCCAAGTGCATCATTGTGGACGTTCTGCCTCTTTTCCTATGCTTTCAATGCAATTCCAGTCTACCTCCTGAAATCGGTTTCCTGCAATTCTGCCCCGCTTTCAAGTCCTCTTGGCAGCCTTACTTCAGTCTATTTTTGGACGATAGCTGTCATTTATAACTCTGCAGGTGTGTGAATTAGAGTGCCCCTGAGCTCCTTTCTTCAACTCGCTTTCTTGTGACCTGGCCGCAACACCGCAGGATGGCTTCAGTCCCTAATCTGGTTCCGGCACGGCACGCTGAGCCTTTGGTTATTTCCTCTTCCTGGTGGGAAATGAGAGTTAAATTTGCCCGTCCAGACACCTCCAGCTAGTCTCTCATTGGTTCTCGCTATTCCTGTTCATCTTCCGCAGAAATTGCAAACTGGGCCAAACAGGAGGTTAAAGGCGCTGACTCTCCAAGTGGGGAGAGTGTTAGTAAAGCGTCTGGAATGTTGCACCCGAGTACCAGGGGAGGAAAACTGAGATATATTTGAACACGTCTCCCGTTCACATGGTTGATCAAACTTGGGTTCCACATGCATGTTTTAGCTGAAGGAAGAATACCTTAAACCTGGAGAGTTAAGACCCGTGTAATGGGTACCATGCAATATGACTTCAAAGGGTCTTCATTTGCTCACCGAACCTCTCCAATCCTATCACTGCTGCGTTTATGCCCCTGTACACATGCTTGATTCTCTTTCGGAGTCATAGCAATCCATAGGTTTTAAGATACTTACTAGTCAGGTACATTCTTAGGCATTTAATATGCGGTGTTGAGTCCATTCCGTTGAGCAAGGAGTAGCTCTTGTCTATTCCATATTTGACTTAAGGAACTTTATCTGTGCTCATTTCAATCTCTGGTTTTATGCAGCACCCCAACTCACCTTTCCCCTTAAGCAAGCATAAGTTGGTTTTCTAAGTTTGAGACCCTGTTCTGTTCTGTAATTCAGTTCCTGTGTAGCCAAGTTTACATTCCGTGTATTAGTGATATCTTATGATGTTTCTTTTTCTGTGTGACTTACTTCAGTTAGAATCATCATACCTGAATCCACTCATTGTGCTGCTAAGGGCCTGATGACACAGATTTCATTGCTGAGTGATATTGCTTTGTAAGTAAATACCACAACTTCTTTATCCATTTTTCACTTTCTGCGATGTTGAACTTGTACTGTAAACGAGGTTCTTGTAAACAGAGCCGTTCCAAACTTTGGGGTGGCTGTGTCTTTTTGATTTTAATTTCCCTAAGCTATAGGACCATAAGTGGAAGTGCCCTAGGTTCTGTTGCTTTGTTTTTTAGATGTTTCAGGAAACACCATACACTTCTCCCAAGTGTCTGTTGGCAATTTACATCCCGCCCATCAGCATAACAAGGCTCCCAGTTCTCCATGGCCTGTCCTGCCTTTCTGGATTTTACACTTTTTTCAGATGGCCCTTTTGACTGGGGGGAAGTGAGACTTCATTGTAGTGCAGATTTCCTTTGCAAGCTTGCTTGGTTGGCCAAAAAGGGCGTATGCGTTTTTTCCTGAATATATTCAGGAAAAAACGCATACGCCCTTTTTGGCCAAGTGCATCATTGTGGACGTTCTGCCTCTTTTCCTATGCTTTCAATGCAATTCCAGTCTACCTCCTGAAATCGGTTTCCTGCAATTCTGCCCCGCTTTCAAGTCCTCTTGGCAGCCTTACTTCAGTCTATTTTTGGATGATAGCTGTCATTTATAACTCTGCAGGTTTGTGAATTACAGTGCCCCTGAGCTCCTTTCTTCAACTCGGTTTCTTTTGAGCTGGCCGCAACACCGCAGGATGGCTTCAGGCCCTAATCTGGTTCCGGCACGGCACGCTGAGCCTTTGGTTATTTCCTCTTCCTGGTGGGAAATGAGAGTTAAATTTGCCCGTCCAGACACCTCCAGCTAGCCTCTCATTGGTTCTCGCTATTCCTGTTCATCTTCCGCAGAAATTGCAAACTGTGCCAAACAGGAGGTTAAAGGCGCTGACTCTCCAAGTGGGGAGAGTGTTAGTAAAGCGTCTGGAATGTTGCACCCGAGTACCAGGGGAGGAAAACTGAGACATATTTGAACACGTCTCCCGTTCACATGGTTGATCATACTTGGGTTCCACATGCATGTTTTAGCTGAAGGAAGAATACCTTAAACCTGGAGAGTTGAGACCCGTGGAATGGGTACCATGCAATATGACTTCAAAGGGTCTTCATTTGCTCACCGAACCTCTCCAATCCTATCACTGCTGCGTTTATGCCCCTGTACACATGCTTGATTCTCTTTTGGAGACATAGCAATCCATAGGTTTTAAGATACTTACTAGTCAGGTACATTCTTAGGCGTTTAATATGTGGTTTTGAGTCCATTTCGTTGAGCAAGGAGTAGCTCTTGTCTATTCCATATTTGGCTTAAGGAACTTTATCTCTGCTCATTTCAATCCTGGTTTTATGCAGCACCCCAACTCACCTTTCCCCTTAAGCAAGCATAAGTTGTTTTTCTAAATTTGAGACACTGTTCTGTTCTGTAATTCAGTTCCTGTGTAGCCAAGTTTCCATTCCGTGTATTACTGATATCTTATGATGTTTCTTTTTCTGTGTGACTTATTTCAGTTAGAATCATCATACCTGAATCCACTCATTGTGCTGCTAAGGGCCTGATGACATAGATTTCATTGCTGAGTGATATTGCTTTGTAAGTGAATACCACAACTTTTTTATCCATTTTTCACTTTCTGCGATGTTGAACTTGTACTGTAAACGAGGTTCTTGTAAACAGAGCCGTTCCAAACTTTGGGGTGGCTGTGTCTTTTTGATTTTAATTTCCCTAATCTATAGGAACATAAGTGGAAGTGCCCTAGGCTCTGTTGCTTTGTTTTTTAGATGTTTCAGGAAACACCATACACTTCTCCCAAGTGTCTGTTGGCAATTTACATCCCGCCCATCAGCATAACAAGGCTCCCAGTTCTCAATGGCCTGTTGCCTTTCTGGATTTTACACTTTTTTCAGATGGCCCTTTTGACCGGGGGGAAGTGAGACTTCATTGTAGTGCAGATTTCCTTTGCAAGCTTGCTTGGTTGGCCAAAAAGGGCGTATGCGTTTTTTCCTGAATATATTCAGGAAAAAACGCATACGCCCTTTTTGGCCAAGTGCATCATTGTGGACGTTCTGCCTCTTTTCCTATGCTTTCAATGCAATTCCAGTCTACCTCCTGAAATCGGTTTCCTGCAATTCTGCCCCGCTTTCAAGTCCTCTTGGCAGCCTTACTTCAGTCTATTTTTGGACGATAGCTGTCATTTATAACTCTGCAGGTGTGTGAATTAGAGTGCCCCTGAGCTCCTTTCTTCAACTCGCTTTCTTGTGACCTGGCCGCAACACCGCAGGATGGCTTCAGTCCCTAATCTGGTTCCGGCACGGCACGCTGAGCCTTTGGTTATTTCCTCTTCCTGGTGGGAAATGAGAGTTAAATTTGCCCGTCCAGACACCTCCAGCTAGCCTCTCATTGGTTCTCGCTATTCCTGTTCATCTTCCGCAGAAATTGCAAACTGGGCCAAACAGGAGGTTAAAGGCGCTGACTCTCCAAGTGGGGAGAGTGTTAGTAAAGCGTCTGGAATGTTGCACCCGAGTACCAGGGGAGGAAAACTGAGACATATTTGAACACGTCTCCCGTTCACATGGTTGATCAAACTTGGGTTCCACATGCATGTTTTAGCTGAAGGAAGAATACCTTAAACCTGGAGAGTTAAGACCCGTGTAATGGGTACCATGCAATATGACTTCAAAGGGTCTTCATTTGCTCACCGAACCTCTCCAATCCTATCACTGCTGCGTTTATGCCCCTGTACACATGCTTGATTCTCTTTCGGAGTCATAGCAATCCATAGGTTTTAAGATACTTACTAGTCAGGTACATTCTTAGGCATTTAATATGCGGTGTTGAGTCCATTCCGTTGAGCAAGGAGTAGCTCTTGTCTATTCCATATTTGACTTAAGGAACTTTATCTGTGCTCATTTCAATCTCTGGTTTTATGCAGCACCCCAACTCACCTTTCCCCTTAAGCAAGCATAAGTTGGTTTTCTAAGTTTGAGACCCTGTTCTGTTCTGTAATTCAGTTCCTGTGTAGCCAAGTTTACATTCCGTGTATTAGTGATATCTTATGATGTTTCTTTTTCTGTGTGACTTACTTCAGTTAGAATCATCATACCTGAATCCACTCATTGTGCTGCTAAGGGCCTGATGACACAGATTTCATTGCTGAGTGATATTGCTTTGTAAGTAAATACCACAACTTCTTTATCCATTTTTCACTTTCTGCGATGTTGAACTTGTACTGTAAACGAGGTTCTTGTAAACAGAGCCGTTCCAAACTTTGGGGTGGCTGTGTCTTTTTGATTTTAATTTCCCTAAGCTATAGGACCATAAGTGGAAGTGCCCTAGGTTCTGTTGCTTTGTTTTTTAGATGTTTCAGGAAACACCATACACTTCTCCCAAGTGTCTGTTGGCAATTTACATCCCGCCCATCAGCATAACAAGGCTCCCAGTTCTCCATGGCCTGTCCTGCCTTTCTGGATTTTACACTTTTTTCAGATGGCCCTTTTGACTGGGGGGAAGTGAGACTTCATTGTAGTGCAGATTTCCTTTGCAAGCTTGCTTGGTTGGCCAAAAAGGGCGTATGCGTTTTTTCCTGAATATATTCAGGAAAAAACGCATACGCCCTTTTTGGCCAAGTGCATCATTGTGGACGTTCTGCCTCTTTTCCTATGCTTTCAATGCAATTCCAGTCTACCTCCTGAAATCGGTTTCCTGCAATTCTGCCCCGCTTTCAAGTCCTCTTGGCAGCCTTACTTCAGTCTATTTTTGGATGATAGCTGTCATTTATAACTCTGCAGGTTTGTGAATTACAGTGCCCCTGAGCTCCTTTCTTCAACTCGGTTTCTTTTGAGCTGGCCGCAACACCGCAGGATGGCTTCAGGCCCTAATCTGGTTCCGGCACGGCACGCTGAGCCTTTGGTTATTTCCTCTTCCTGGTGGGAAATGAGAGTTAAATTTGCCCGTCCAGACACCTCCAGCTAGCCTCTCATTGGTTCTCGCTATTCCTGTTCATCTTCCGCAGAAATTGCAAACTGTGCCAAACAGGAGGTTAAAGGCGCTGACTCTCCAAGTGGGGAGAGTGTTAGTAAAGCGTCTGGAATGTTGCACCCGAGTACCAGGGGAGGAAAACTGAGACATATTTGAACACGTCTCCCGTTCACATGGTTGATCATACTTGGGTTCCACATGCATGTTTTAGCTGAAGGAAGAATACCTTAAACCTGGAGAGTTGAGACCCGTGGAATGGGTACCATGCAATATGACTTCAAAGGGTCTTCATTTGCTCACCGAACCTCTCCAATCCTATCACTGCTGCGTTTATGCCCCTGTACACATGCTTGATTCTCTTTTGGAGACATAGCAATCCATAGGTTTTAAGATACTTACTAGTCAGGTACATTCTTAGGCGTTTAATATGCGGTGTTGAGTCCAATTCGTTGAGCAAGGAGTAGCTCTTGTCTATTCCTATTTGACTTAAGGAACTTTATCTGTGCTCATTTCAATCTCTGGTTTTATGCAGCACCCCAACTCACCTTTACCCTTAAGCAAGCATAAGTTGGTTTTCTAAATTTGAGACCCTGTTCTGTTCTGTAATTCAGTTCCTGTGTAGCCAAGTTTACATTCCGTGTATTACTGATATCTTATGATGTTTCTTTTTCTGTGTGACTTATTTCAGTTAGAATCATCATACCTGAATCCTCTCATTGTGATGCTAAGGGCCTGATGACATAGATTTCATTGCTGAGTGATATTGCTTTGTAAGTAAATACCACAGCTTCTTTATCCATTTTTCACTTTCTGCGATGTTGAACTTGTACTGTAAACGAGGTTCTTGTAAACAGAGGCGTCCCAAACTTTGGGGTGGCTGTGTCTTTTTGATTTTAATTTCCCTAAGCTATAGGACCATAAGTGGCAGTGCCCTAGGCTCTGTTGCTTTGTTTTTTAGATGTTTCAGGAAACACCATACACTTCTCCCGAGTGGTTGTTGGCAATTTACATCCCGCCCATCAGCATAACAAGGCTCCCAGTTCTCCATGGCCTGTCCTGCCTTTCTGGATTTTACACTTTTTTCAGATGGCCCTTTTGACCGGGGGGAAGTGAGACTTCATTGTAGTGCAGATTTCCTTTGCAAGCTTGCTTGGTTGGCCAAAAAGGGCGTATGCGTTTTTTCCTGAATATATTCAGGAAAAAACGCATACGCCCTTTTTGGCCAAGTGCATCATTGTGGACGTTCTGCCTCTTTTCCTATGCTTTCAATGCAATTCCAGTCTACCTCCTGAAATCGGTTTCCTGCAATTCTGCCCCGCTTTCAAGTCCTCTTGGCAGCCTTACTTCAGTCTATTTTTGGACGATAGCTGTCATTTATAACTCTGCAGGTTTGTGAATTACAGTGCCCCTGAGCTCCTTTCTTCAACTCGGTTTCTTGTGACCTGGCCGCAACACCGCACGATGGCTTCAGGCCCTAATCTGGTTCCGGCCCGGCATGCTGAGCCTTTGGTTAATTCCTCTTCCTGGTGGGAAATGAGAGTTAAATTTGCCCGTCCAGACACCTCCAGCTAGCCTCTCATTGGTTCTCGCTATTCCTGTTCATCTTCCGCAGAAATTGCAAACTGGGCCAAACAGGAGGTTAAAGGGACTGACTCTCCAAGTGGGGAGAGTGTTAGTAAAGCGTCTGGAATGTTGCACCCGAGTACCGGGGTACGAAAACTGAGACATATTTGAACACGTCTCCCGATCACATGGTTGATCATACTTGGGTTCCACATGCATGTTTTAGCTGAAGGAAGAATACCTTAAACCTGGGTAGTTGAAACCCGTGGAATGGGTACCATGCAATATGACTTCAAAGGGTCTTCATTTGCTCACCGAACCTCTCCAATCCTATCACTGCTGCGTTTATGCCCCTGTACACATGCTTGATTCTCTTTCGGAGACATAGCAATCCATAGGTTTTAAGATACTTACTAGTCAGATACATTCTTAGGCGTTTAATATGCGGTGTTGAGTCCATTTCGTTGAGCAAGGAGTAGCTCTTGTCTATTCCATATTTGGCTTAAGGAACTTTATCTGTGCTCATTTCAATCTCTGGTTTTATGCAGCACCCCAACTCACCTTTCCCCTTAAGCAAGCATAAGTTGGTTTTCTAAATTTGAGACCCTGTTCTGTTCTGTAATTCAGTACCTGTGTAGCCAAGTTTACATTCCGTGTATTACTGATATCTTATGATGTTTCTTTTTCTGTGTGTCTTATTTCAGTTAGAATCATCATACCTGAATCCACTCATTGTGCTGCTAAGGGCCTGATGACACAGATTTCATTGCTGAGTGATATTGCTTTGTAAGTAAATACCACAACTTTTTTATCCATTTTTCACTTTCTGCGATGTTGAACTTGTACTGTAAACGAGGTTCTTGTAAACAGAGCCGTTCGAAACTTTGGGGTGGCTGTGTCTTTTTGATTTTAAATTCCCTAAGCTATAGGACCATAAGTGGAAGTGCCCTAGGCTCTGTTGCTTTGTTTTTTAGATGTTTCAGGAAACACCATACACTTCTCCCGAGTGTCTGTTGGCAATTTACATCCCGCCCATCAGCATAACAAGGCTCCCAGTTCTCAATGGCCTGTTGCCTTTCTGGATTTTACACTTTTTTCAGATGGCCCTTTTGACCGGGGGGAAGTGAGACTTCATTGTAGTGCAGATTTCCTTTGCAAGCTTGCTTGGTTGGCCAAAAAGGGCGTATGCGTTTTTTCCTGAATATATTCAGGAAAAAACGCATACGCCCTTTTTGGCCAAGTGCATCATTGTGGACGTTCTGCCTCTTTTCCTATGCTTTCAATGCAATTCCAGTCTACCTCCTGAAATCGGTTTCCTGCAATTCTGCCCCGCTTTCAAGTCCTCTTGGCAGCCTTACTTCAGTCTATTTTTGGACGATAGCTGTCATTTATAACTCTGCAGGTTTGTGAATTACAGTGCCCCTGAGCTCGTTTCTTCAACTCGCTTTCTTTTGAGCTGGCTGCAACACCGCAGGATGGCTTCAGGCCCTAATCTGGTTCCGGCCCGGCATGCTGAGCCTTTGGTTATTTCCTCTTCCTGGTGGGAAATGAGAGTTAAATTTGCCCGTCCAGACACCTCCAGCTAGCCTCTCATTGGTTCTCGCTATTCCTGTTCATCTTCCGCAGAAATTGCAAACTGGGGCAAACAGGAGGTTAAAGGCGCTGAGTTTTCAAGTGGGGAGAGTGTTAGTAAAGCGTCTGGAATGTTGCACCCGAGTACCAGGGTACGAAAACTGAGACATATTTGAACACGTCTCCCGTTCACATGGTTGATCATACTTGGGTTCCACATGCATGTTTTAGCTGAAGGAAGAATACCTAAAACCTGGGTAGTTGAAACCCGTGGAATGGGTACCATGCAATATGACTTCAAAGGGTCTTCATTTGCTCACCGAACCTCTCCAATCCTATCACTGCTGCGTTTATGCCCCTGTACACATGCTTGATTCTCTTTCGGAGACATAGCAATCCATAGGTTTTAAGATACTTACTAGTCAGGTACATTCTTAGGCGTTTAATATGCGGTGTTGAGTCCATTTCGTTGAGCAAGGAGTAGCTCTTGTCTATTCCATATTTGGCTTAAGGAACTTTATCTGTGCTCATTTCAATCTCTGGTTTTATGCAGCACCCCAACTCACCTTTCCCCTTAAGCAAGCATAAGTTGGTTTTCTAAATTTGAGACCCTGTTCTGTTCTGTAATTCAGTTCCTGTGTAGCCAAGTTTACATTCCGTGTATTACTGATATCTTATGATGTTTCTTTTTCTGTGTGACTTATTTCAGTTAGAATCATCATACCTGAATCCACTCATTGTGCTGCTAAGGGCCTGATGACACAGATTTCATTGCTGAGTGATATTGCTTTGTAAGTAAATACCACAACTTCTTTATCCATTTTTCACTTTCTGCGATGTTGAACTTGTACTGTAAACGAGGTTCTTGTAAACAGAGCCGTTCCAAACTTTGGGGTGGCTGTGTCTTTTTGATTTTAAATTCCCTAAGCTATAGGACCATAAGTGGAAGTGCCCTAGGCTCTGTTGCTTTGTTTTTTAGATGTTTCAGGAAACACCATACACTTCTCCCGAGTGGTTGTTGGCAATTTACATCCCGCCCATCAGCATAACAAGGCTCCCAGTTCTCCATGGCCTGTCCTGCCTTTCTGGATTTTACACTTTTTTCAGATGGCCCTTTTGACCGGGGGGAAGTGAGACTTCATTGTAGTGCAGATTTCCTTAGCAAGCTTGCTTGGTTGGCCAAAAAGGGCGTATGCGTTTCTTCCTGAATATATTCAGGAAAAAACGCATACGCCCTTTTTGGCCAAGTGCATCATTGTGGACGTTCTGCCTCTTTTCCTATGCTTTCAAAGCAATTTGAGTCTACCTCCTGAAATCGGTTTCCTGCAATTCTGCCCCGCTTTCAAGTCCTCTTGGCAGCCTTACTTCAGTCTATTTTTGGACGATAGCTGTCATTTATAACTCTGCAGGTTTGTGAATTACAGTGCCCCTGAGCTCCTTTCTTCAACTCGCTTTCTTGTGACCTGGCCGCAACACCGCAGGATGTCTTCAGGCCCTAATCTGGTTCCGGCACGGCACGCTGAGCCTTTGGTTAATTCCTCTTCCTGGTGGGAAATGAGAGTTAAATTTGCCCATCCAGACACCTCCAGCTAGTCTCTCATTGGTTCTCGCTATTCCTGTTCATCTTCCACAGAAATTGCAAACTGGGCCAAACAGGAGGTTAAAGGGACCGACTCTCCAAGTGGGGAGAGTGTTAGTAAAGCGTCTGGAATGTTGCACCCGAGTACCAGGGTACGAAAACTGAGACATATTTGAACACGTCTCCCGATGACATGGTTGATCATACTCTAGGTTCCACATGCATGTTTTAGCTGAAGGAAGAATACCTTAAACCTGGGTAGTTGAAACCCGTGGAATGGGTACCATGCAATATGACTTCAAAGGGTCTTCATTTGCTCACCGAACCTCTCCAATCCTATCACTGCTGCGTTTATGCCCCTGTACACATGCTTGATTCTCTTTCGGAGACATAGCAATCCATAGGTTTTAAGATACTTACTAGTCAGGTACATTCTTAGGCGTTTAATATGCGGTGTTGAGTCCATTTCCTTGAGCAAGGAGTAGCTCTTGTCTATTCCATTTTTGGCTTAAGGAACTTTATCTGTGCTCATTTCAATCTCTGGTTTTATGCAGCACCCCAACTCACCTTTCCCCTTAAGCAAGCATAAGTTGGTTTTCTAAATTTGAGACCCTGTTCTGTTCTGTAATTCAGTTCCTGTGTAGCCAAGTTTACATTCCGTGTATTAGTGATATCTTATGATGTTTCTTTTTCTGTGTGACTTATTTCAGTTAGAATCATCGTACCTGAATCCACTCATTATGCTGCTACGGGCCTGATGACATAGATTTCACTGCTGAGTGATACTGCATTGTACGTAAGTACCACAAGTTCTTTATCCATTTTTCACTTTCTGCGATGTTGAACTTGTACTGTAAACGAGGTTCTTGTAAACAGAGCCGTTCGAAACTTTGGGGTGGCTGTGTCTTTTTGATTTTAAATTCCCTAAACTATAGGACCATAAGTGGAAGTGCCCTAGGCTCTGTTGCTTTGTTTTTTAGATGTTTCAGGAAACACCATACACTTCTCCCGAGTGGTTGTTGGCAATTTACATCCCGCCCTTCAGCATAACAAGGCTCCCAGTTCTCCATGGCCTGTCCTGCCTTTCTGGATTTTACACTTTTTTCAGATGGCCCTTTTGACCGGGGGGAAGTGAGACTTTATTGTAGTGCAGATTTCCTTTGCAAGCTTGCTTGGTTGGCCAAAAAGGGCGTATGCGTTTTTTCCTGAATATATTCAGGAAAAAACGCATACGCCCTTTTTGGCCAAGTGCATCATTGTGGACGTTCTGCCTCTTTTCCTATGCTTTCAATGCAATTCCAGTCTACCTCCTGAAATCGGTTTCCTGCAATTCTGCCCCGCTTTCAAGTCCTCTTGGCAGCCTTACTTCAGTCTATTTTTGGACGATAGCTGTCATTTATAACTCTGCATGTTTGTGAATTACAGTGCCCCTGAGCTCCTTTCTTCAACTCGCTTTCTTTTGAGCTGGCCGCAACACGGCAGGATGGCTTCAGGCCCTAATCTGGTTCCGGCACGGCACGCTGAGCCTTTGGTTAATTCCTCTTCCTGGTGGGAAATGAGAGTTAAATTTGCCCATCCAGACACCTCCAGCTAGTCTCTCATTGGTTCTCGCTATTCCTGTTCATCTTCCACAGAAATTGCAAACTGGGCCAAACAGGAGGTTAAAGGGACTGACTCTCCAAGTGGGGAGAGTGTTAGTAAAGCGTCTGGAATGTTGCACCCGAGTACCGGGGTACGAAAACTGAGACATATTTGAACACGTCTCCCGATCACATGGTTGATCATACTTGGGTTCCACATGCATGTTTTAGCTGAAGGAAGAATACCTTAAACCTGGGTAGTTGAAACCCGTGGAATGGGTACCATGCAATATGACTTCAAAGGGTCTTCATTTGCTCACCGAACCTCTCCAATCCTATCACTGCTGCGTTTATGCCCCTGTACACATGCTTGATTCTCTTTCGGAGACATAGCAATCCATAGGTTTTAAGATACTTACTAGTCAGGTACATTCTTAGGCGTTTAATATGCGGTGTTGAGTCCATTTCGTTGAGCAAGGAGTAGCTCTTGTCTATTCCATATTTGGCTTAAGGAACTTTATCTGTGCTCATTTCAATCTCTGGTTTTATGCAGCACCCCAACTCACCTTTCCCCTTAAGCAAGCATAAGTTGGTTTTCTAAATTTGAGACCCTCTTCTGTTCTGTAATTCAGTACCTGTGTAGCCAAGTTTACATTCCGTGTATTACTGATATCTTATGATGTTTCTTTTTCTGTGTGACTTATTTCAGTTAGAATCATCATACCTGAATCCACTCATTGTGCTGCTAAGGGCCTGATGACACAGATTTCATTGCTGAGTGATATTGCTTTGTAAGTAAATACCACAACTTCTTTATCCATTTTTCACTTTCTGCGATGTTGAACTTGTACTGTAAACGAGGTTCTTGTAAACAGAGCCGTTCGAAACTTTGGGGTGGCTGTGTCTTTTTGATTTTAAATTCCCTAAGCTATAGGACCATAAGTGGAAGTGCCCTAGGCTCTATTGCTTTGTTTTTTAGATGTTTCAGGAAACACCATACACTTCTCCTGAGTGGTTGTTGGCAATTTACATCCCGCCCTTCAGCATAAGAAGGCTCCCAGTTCTCCATGGCCTGTCCTGCCTTTCTGGATTTTACACTTTTTTCAGATGGCCCTTTTGACCGGGGGGAAGTGAGACTTCATTGTAGTGCAGATTTCCTTTGCAAGCTTGCTTGGTTGGCCAAAAAGGGCGTATGCGTTTTTTCCTGAATATATTCAGGAAAAAACGCATACGCCCTTTTTGGCCAAGTGCATCATTGTGGACGTTCTGCCTCTTTTCCTATGCTTTCAATGCAATTCCAGTCTACCTCCTGAAATCGGTTTCCTGCAATTCTGCCCCGCTTTCAAGTCCTCTTTGCAGCCTTACTTCAGTCTATTTTTGGACGATAGCTGTCATTTATAACTCTGCAGGTTTGTGAATTACAGTGCCCCTGAGCTCCTTTCTTCAACTCGCTTTCTTGTGACCTGGCCGCAACACCGCAGGATGTCTTCAGGCCCTAATCTGGTTCCGGCACGGCACGCTGAGCCTTTGGTTATTTCCTCTTCCTGGTGGGAAATGAGAGTTAAATTTGCCCGTCCAGACACCTCCAGCTAGCCTCTCATTGGTTCTCGCTATTCCTGTTCATCTTCCGCAGAAATTGCAAACTGGGCCAAACAGGAGGTTAAAGGCGCTGACTTTCCAAGTGGGGAGAGTGTTAGTAAAGCGTCTGGAATGTTGCACCCGAGTACCAGGGTACGAAAACTGAGACATATTTGAACACGTCTCCCGTTCACATGGTTGATCATACTTGGGTTCCACATGCATGTTTTAGCTGAAGGAAGAATACCTTAAACCTGGGTAGTTGAAACCCGTGGAATGGGTACCATGCAATATGACTTCAAAGGGTCTTCATTTGCTCACCGAACCTCTCCAATCCTATCACTGCTGCGTTTATGCCCCTGTACACATGCTTGATTCTCTTTCGGAGACATAGCAATCCATAGGTTTTAAGATACTTACTAGTCAGGTACATTCTTAGGCGTTTAATATGCGGTGTTGAGTCCATTTCGTTGAGCAAGGAGTAGCTCTTGTCTATTCCATATTTGGCTTAAGGAACTTTATCTGTGCTCATTTCAATCTCTGGTTTTATGCAGCACCCCAACTCACCTTTCCCCTTAAGCAAGCATAAGTTGGTTTTCTAAATTTGAGACCCTGTTCTGTTCTGTAATTCAGTTCCTGTGTAGCCAAGTTTACATTCCGTGTATTACTGATATCTTATGATGTTTCTTTTTCTGTGTGACTTATTTCAGTTAGAATCATCATACCTGAATCCACTCATTGTGCTGCTAAGGGCCTGATGACACAGATTTCATTGCTGAGTGATATTGCTTTGTACGTAAATACCACAACTTCTTTATCCATTTTTCACTTTCTGCGATGTTGAACTTGTACTGTAAACGAGGTTCTTGTAAACAGAGCCGTTCCAAACTTTGGGGTGGCTGTGTCTTTTTGATTTTAAATTCCCTAAGCTATAGGACCATAAGTGGAAGTGCCCTAGGCTCTGTTGCTTTGTTTTTTAGATGTTTCAGGAAACACCATACACTTCTCCCGAGTGGTTGTTGGCAATTTACATCCCGCCCATCAGCATAACAAGGCTCCCAGTTCTCCATGGCCTGTCCTGCCTTTCTGGATTTTACACTTTTTTCAGATGGCCCTTTTGACCGGGGGGAAGTGAGACTTCATTGTAGTGCAGATTTCCTTAGCAAGCTTGCTTGGTTGGCCAAAAAGGGCGTATGCGTTTTTTCCTGAATATATTCAGGAAAAAACGCATACGCCCTTTTTGGCCAAGTGCATCATTGTGGACGTCCTGCCTCTTTTCCTATGCTTTCAATGCAATTCCAGTCTACCTCCTGAAATCGGTTTCCTGCAATTCTGCCCCGCTTTCAAGTCCTCTTGGCAGCCTTACTTCAGTCTATTTTTGGACGATAGCTGTCATTTATAACTCTGCAGGTTTGTGAATTACAGTGCCCCTGAGCTCCTTTCTTCAACTCGCTTTCTTGTGACCTGGCCGCAACACCGCAGGATGTCTTCAGGCCCTAATCTGGTTCTGGCACGGCATGCTGAGCTTTTGGTTAATTCCTCTTCCTGGTGGGAAATGAGAGTTAAATTTGCCCATCCAGACACCTCCAGCTAGTCTCTCATTGGTTCTCGCTATTCCTGTTAATCTTCCACAGAAATTGCAAACTGGGCCAAACAGGAGGTTAAAGGGACTGACTCTCCAAGTGGGGAGAGTGTTAGTAAAGCGTCTGGAATGTTGCACCCGAGTACCAGGGTACGAAAACGGAGACATATTTGAACACGTCTCCCGATCACATGGTTGATCATACTCTAGGTCCCACATGCATGTTTTAGCTGAAGGAAGAATACCTTGAACCTGGGTAGTTGAAACCCGTGGAATGGGTACCATGCAATATGACTTCAAAGGGTCTTCATTTGCTCACCGAACCTCTCCAATCCTATCACTGCTGCGTTTATGCCCCTGTACACATGCTTGATTCTCTTTTGGAGACATAGCAATCCATAGGTTTTAAGATACTTACTAGTCAGGTACATTCTTAGACGTTTAATATGCGGTGTTGAGTCCATTTCGTTGAGCAAGGAGTAGCTCTTGTCTATTCCATATTTGGCTTAAGGAACTTTATCTGTGCTCATTTCAATCTCTGGTTTTATGCAGCACCCCAACTCACCTTTCTCCTTAAGCAAGCATAAGTTGGTTTTCTAAATTTGAGACCCTGTTCTGTTCTGTAATTCAGTTCCTGTGTAGCCAAGTTTACATTCCGTGTATTAGTGATATCTTATGATGTTTCTTTTTCTGTGTGACTTATTTCAGTTAGAATCATCGTACCTGAATCCACTCATTATGCTGCTACGGGCCTGATGACATAGATTTCATTGCTGAGTGATACTGCATTGTACGTAAGTACCACAAGTTCTTTATCCATTTTTCACTTTCTGCGATGTTGAACTTGTACTGTAAACGAGGTTCTTGTAAACAGAGCCGTTCCAAACTTTGGGGTGGCTGTGTCTTTTTGAATTTAATTTCCCTAAGCTATAGGACCATAAGTGGAAGTGCCCTAGGCTCTGTTGCTTTGTTTTTTAGATGTTTCAGGAAACACCATACACTTCTCCCGAGTGGTTGTTGGCAATTTACATCCCGCCCATCAGCATAACAAGGCTCCCAGTTCTCCATGGCCTGTCCTGCCTTTCTGGATTTTATACTTTTTTCAGATGGCCCTTTTGACCGGGGGGAAGTGAGACTTCATTGTAGTGCAGATTTCCTTTGCAAGCTTGCTTGGTTGGCCAAAAAGGGCGTATGCGTTTTTTCCTGAATATATTCAGGAAAAAACGCATACGCCCTTTTTGGCCAAGTGCATCATTGTGGACGTTCTGCCTCTTTTCCTATGCTTTCAATGCAATTCCAGTCTACCTCCTGAAATCGGTTTCCTGCAATTCTGCCCCGCTTTCAAGTCCTCTTGGCAGCCTTACTTCAGTATATTTTTGGACGATAGCTGTCATTTATAACTCTGCAGGTTTGTGAATTACAGTGCCCCTGAGCTCCTTTCTTCAACTCGCTTTCTTGTGACCTGGCCGCAACACCGCAGGATGGCTTCAGGCCCTAATCTGGTTCTGGCACGGCACGCTGAGCCTTTGGTTAATTCCTCTTCCTGGTGGGAAATGAGAGTTAAATTTGCCCATCCGGACACCTCCAGCTAGTCTCTCATTGGTTCTCGCTATTCCTGTTCATCTTCCACAGAAATTGCAAACTGGGCCAAACAGGAGGTTAAAGGGACTGACTCTCCAAGTGGGGAGAGTGTTAGTAAAGCGTCTGGAATGTTGCACCCGAGTACCAGGGTACGAAAACTGAGACATATTTGAACACGTCTCCCAATCACATGATTGATCATACTCTAGGTCCCACATGCATGTTTTAGCTGAAGGAAGAATACCTTAAACCTGGGTAGTTGAAACCCGTGGAATGGGTACCATGCAATATGACTTCAAAGGGTCTTCATTTGCTCACCGAACCTCTCCAATCCTATCACTGCTGCGTTTATGCCCCTGTACACATGCTTGATTCTCTTTCGGAGACATAGCAATCCATAGGTTTTAAGATACTTACTAGTCAGGTACATTCTTAGGCATTTAATATGCGGTGTTCAGTCCATTTCGTTGAGCAAGGAGTAGCTCTTGTCTATTCCATATTTGGCTTAAGGAACTTTATCTGTGCTCATTTCAATCTCTGGTTTTATGCAGCACCCCAACTCACCTTTCCCCTTAAGCAAGCATAAGTTGGTTTTCTAAATTTGAGACCCTGTTCTGTTCTGTAATTCAGTTCCTGTGTAGCCAAGTTTACATTCCGTGTATTAGTGATATCTTATGATGTTTCTTTTTCTGTGTGACTTATTTCAGTTAGAATCATCGTACCTGAATCCACTCATTATGCTGCTACGGGCCTGATGACATAGATTTCATTGCTGAGTGATACTGCATTGTACGTAAGTACCACAAGTTCTTTATCCATTTTTCACTTTCTGCGATGTTGAACTTGTACTGTAAACGAGGTTCTTGTAAACAGAGCCGTTCCAAACTTTGGGGTGGCTGTGTCTTTTTGAATTTAATTTCCCTAAGCTATAGGACCATAAGTAGAAGTGCCCTAGGCTCTGTTGCTTTGTTTTTTAGATGTTTCAGGAAACACCATACACTTCTCCCAAGTGGTTGTTGGCAATTTACATCCCGCCCATCAGCATAACAAGGCTCCCAGTTCTCCATGGCCTGTCCTGCCTTTCTGGATTTTACACTTTTTTCAGATGGCCCTTTTGACCGGGGGGAAGTGAGACTTCATTGTAGTGCAGATTTCCTTTGCAAGCTTGCTTGGTTGGCCAAAAAGTGCGTATGCGTTTTTTCCTGAATATATTCAGGAAAAAACGCATACGCCCTTTTTGGCCAAGTGCATCATTGTGGACGTTCTGCCTCTTTTCCTATGCTTTCAATGCAATTCCAGTCTACCTCCTGAAATCGGTTTCCTGCAATTCTGCCCCGCTTTCAAGTCCTCTTGGCAGCCTTACTTCAGTCTATTTTTGGACGATAGCTGTCATTTATAACTCTGCATGTTTGTGAATTACAGTGCCCCTGAGCTCCTTTCTTCAACTCGCTTTCTTGTGACCTGGCCGCAACACCGCAGGATGGCTTCAGGCCCTAATCTGGTTCTGGCACGGCACGCTGAGCCTTTGGTTAATTCCTCTTCCTGGTGGGAAATGAGAGTTAAATTTGCCCATCCAGACACCTCCAGCTAGTCTCTCATTGGTTCTCGCTATTCCTGTTCATCTTCCACAGAAATTGCAAACTGGGCCAAACAGGAGGTTAAAGGGACTGACTCTCCAAGTGGGGAGAGTGTTAGTAAAGCGTCTGGAATGTTGCACCCGAGTACCAGGGTACGAAAACTGAGACATATTTGAACACGTCTCCCGATCACATGGTTGATCATACTCTAGGTCCCACATGCATGTTTTAGCTGAAGGAAGAATACCTTAAACCTGGGTAGTTGAAACCCGTGGAATGGGTACCATGCAATATGACTTCAAAGGGTCTCCATTTGCTCACCGAACCTCTCCAATCCTATCACTGCTGCGTTTATGCCCCTGTACACATGCTTGATTCTCTTTCGGAGACATAGCAATCCATAGGTTTTAAGATACTTACTAGTCAGGTGCATTCTTAGGCGTTTAATATGGGTTTTGTGTCCATTTCGTTGAGCAAGGAGTAGCTCTTGTCTATTCCATATTTGGCTTAAGGAACTTTATCTGTGCTCATTTCAATCTCTGGTTTTATGCAGCACCCCAACTCACCTTTCACCTTAAGCAAGCATAAGTTGGTTTTCTAAATTTGAGACCCTGTTCTGTTTTGGAATGCAGTTCCTGTGTAGCCAAGTTTACATTCCGTGTATTAGTGATATCTTATGATGTTTCTTTTTTTGCGTGACTTATTTCAGTTAGACTCATCGTACCTTAATACACTCATTATGCTGCTAAGGGCCTGATGACACAGATTTCATTGCTGAGTGATATTGCTTTGTACGTAAATACCACAACTTCTTTATCCATTTTTCACTTTCTGCGATGTTGAACTTGTACTGTAAACGAGGTTCATGTAAACAGAGCCGTTCCAAACTTTGGGGTGGCTGTGTCTTTTTGATTTTAATTTCCCTAAGCTATAGGACCATAAGTGGAAGTGCCCTAGGTTCTGTTGCTTTGTTTTTTAGATGTTTCAGGAAACACCATACACTTCTCCCGAGTGGTTGTTGGCAATTTACATCCCGCCCATCAGCATAACAAGGCTCCCAGTTCTCCATGGCCTGTCCTGCCTTTCTGGATTTTACACTTTTTTCAGATGGCCCTTTTGACCGGGGGGAAGTGAGACTTCATTGTAGTGCAGATTTCCTTTGCAAGCTTGCTTGGTTGGCCAAAAAGGGCGTATGCGTTTTTTCCTGAATATATTCAGGAAAAAACGCATACGCCCTTTTTGGCCAAGTGCATCATTGTGTACGTTCTGCCTCTTTTCCTATGCTTTCAATGCAATTCCAGTCTACCTCCTGAAATCGGTTTCCTGCAATTCTGCCCCGCTTTCAAGTCCTCTTGGCAGCCTTACTTCAGTCTATTTTTGGACGATAGCTGTCATTTATAACTCTGCAGGTTTGTGAATTACAGTGCCCCTGAGCTCCTTTCTTCAACTCGCTTTCTTTTGAGCTGGCCGCAACACCGCAGGATGGCTTCAGGCCCTAATCTGGTTCCGGCACGGCACGCTGAGCCTTTGGTTATTTCCTCTTCCTGGTGGGAAATGAGAGTTAAATTTGCCCGTCCAGACACCTCCAGCTAGTCTCTCATTGGTTCTCGCTATTCCTGTTCATCTTCCGCAGAAATTGCAAACTGGGCCAAACAGGAGGTTAAAGGCGCTGACTCTCCAAGTGGGGAGAGTGTTAGTAAAGCGTCTGGAATGTTGCACCCGAGTACCAGGGGAGGAAAACTGAGACATATTTGAACACGTCTCCCGTTCACATGGTTGATCATACTTGGGTTCCTCATGCATGTTTTAGCTGAAGGAAGAATACCTTAAACCTGGGTATTTGAAACCCGTGGAATGGGTACCATGCAATATGACTTCAAAGGGTCTTCATTTGCTCACCGAACCTCTCCAATCCTATCACTGCTGCGTTTATGCCCCTGTACACATGCTTGATTCTCTTTCGGAGACATAGCAATCCATAGGTTTTAAGATACTTACTAGTCAGGTACATTCTTAGGCGTTTAATATGCGGTGTTGAGTCCATTTCGTTGAGCAAGGAGTAGCTCTTGTCTATTCCATATTTGGCTTAAGGAACTTTATCTGTGCTCATTTCAATCTCTGGTTTTATGCAGCACCCCAACTCACCTTTACCCTTAAGCAAGCATAAGTTGGTTTTCTAAATTTGAGACCCTGTTCTGTTCTGTAATTCAGTTCCTGTGTAGCCAAGTTTACATTCCGTGTATTAGTGATATCTTATGATGATTCTTTTTCTGTGTGACTTATTTCAGTTAGAATCATCGTACCTGAATCCACTCATTATGCTGCTACGGGCCTGATGACATAGATTTCATTGCTGAGTGATACTGCATTGTACGTAAGTACCACAAGTTCTTTATCCATTTTTCACTTTCTGCGATGTTGAACTTGTACTGTAAACGAGGTTCTTGTAAACAGAGCCGTTCCAAACTTTGGGGTGGCTGTGTCTTTTTGAATTTAATTTCCCTAAGCTATAGGACCATAAGTAGAAGTGCCCTAGGCTCTGTTGCTTTGTTTTTTAGATGTTTCAGGAAACACCATACACTTCTCCCAAGTGGTTGTTGGCAATTTACATCCCGCCCATCAGCATAACAAGGCTCCCAGTTCTCCATGGCCTGTCCTGCCTTTCTGGATTTTACACTTTTTTCAGATGGCCCTTTTGACCGGGGGGAAGTGAGACTTCATTGTAGTGCAGATTTCCTTTGCAAGCTTGCTTGGTTGGCCAAAAAGTGCGTATGCGTTTTTTCCTGAATATATTCAGGAAAAAACGCATACGCCCTTTTTGGCCAAGTGCATCATTGTGGACGTTCTGCCTCTTTTCCTATGCTTTCAATGCAATTCCAGTCTACCTCCTGAAATCGGTTTCCTGCAATTCTGCCCCGCTTTCAAGTCCTCTTGGCAGCCTTACTTCAGTCTATTTTTGGACGATAGCTGTCATTTATAACTCTGCATGTTTGTGAATTACAGTGCCCCTGAGCTCCTTTCTTCAACTCGCTTTCTTGTGACCTGGCCGCAACACCGCAGGATGGCTTCAGGCCCTAATCTGGTTCTGGCACGGCACGCTGAGCCTTTGGTTATTTCCTCTTCCTGGTGGGAAATGAGAGTTAAATTTGCCCATCCAGACACCTCCAGCTAGTCTCTCATTGGTTCTCGCTATTCCTGTTCATCTTCCACAGAAATTGCAAACTGGGCCAAACAGGAGGTTAAAGGGACTGACTCTCCAAGTGGGGAGAGTGTTAGTAAAGCGTCTGGAATGTTGCACCCGAGTACCAGGGTACGAAAACTGAGACATATTTGAACACGTCTCCCGATCACATGGTTGATCATACTCTAGGTCCCACATGCATGTTTTAGCTGAAGGAAGAATACCTTAAACCTGGGTAGTTGAAACCCGTGGAATGGGTACCATGCAATATGACTTCAAAGGGTCTCCATTTGCTCACCGAACCTCTCCAATCCTATCACTGCTGCGTTTATGCCCCTGTACACATGCTTGATTCTCTTTCGGAGACATAGCAATCCATAGGTTTTAAGATACTTACTAGTCAGGTGCATTCTTAGGCGTTTAATATGGGTTTTGTGTCCATTTCGTTGAGCAAGGAGTAGCTCTTGTCTATTCCATATTTGGCTTAAGGAACTTTATCTGTGCTCATTTCAATCTCTGGTTTTATGCAGCACCCCAACTCACCTTTCACCTTAAGCAAGCATAAGTTGGTTTTCTAAATTTGAGACCCTGTTCTGTTTTGGAATGCAGTTCCTGTGTAGCCAAGTTTACATTCCGTGTATTAGTGATATCTTATGATGTTTCTTTTTTTGCGTGACTTATTTCAGTTAGACTCATCGTACCTTAATACACTCATTATGCTGCTAAGGGCCTGATGACACAGATTTCATTGCTGAGTGATATTGCTTTGTACGTAAATACCACAACTTCTTTATCCATTTTTCACTTTCTGCGATGTTGAACTTGTACTGTAAACGAGGTTCATGTAAACAGAGCCGTTCCAAACTTTGGGGTGGCTGTGTCTTTTTGATTTTAATTTCCCTAAGCTATAGGACCATAAGTGGAAGTGCCCTAGGTTCTGTTGCTTTGTTTTTTAGATGTTTCAGGAAACACCATACACTTCTCCCGAGTGGTTGTTGGCAATTTACATCCCGCCCATCAGCATAACAAGGCTCCCAGTTCTCCATGGCCTGTCCTGCCTTTCTGGATTTTACACTTTTTTCAGATGGCCCTTTTGACCGGGGGGAAGTGAGACTTCATTGTAGTGCAGATTTCCTTTGCAAGCTTGCTTGGTTGGCCAAAAAGGGCGTATGCGTTTTTTCCTGAATATATTCAGGAAAAAACGCATACGCCCTTTTTGGCCAAGTGCATCATTGTGTACGTTCTGCCTCTTTTCCTATGCTTTCAATGCAATTCCAGTCTACCTCCTGAAATCGGTTTCCTGCAATTCTGCCCCGCTTTCAAGTCCTCTTGGCAGCCTTACTTCAGTCTATTTTTGGACGATAGCTGTCATTTATAACTCTGCAGGTTTGTGAATTACAGTGCCCCTGAGCTCCTTTCTTCAACTCGCTTTCTTTTGAGCTGGCCGCAACACCGCAGGATGGCTTCAGGCCCTAATCTGGTTCCAGCACGGCACGCTGAGCCTTTGGTTATTTCCTCTTCCTGGTGGGAAATGAGAGTTAAATTTGCCCGTCCAGACACCTCCAGCTAGTCTCTCATTGGTTCTCGCTATTCCTGTTCATCTTCCGCAGAAATTGCAAACTGGGCCAAACAGGAGGTTAAAGGCGCTGACTCTCCAAGTGGGGAGAGTGTTAGTAAAGCGTCTGGAATGTTGCACCCGAGTACCAGGGGAGGAAAACTGAGACATATTTGAACACGTCTCCCGTTCACATGGTTGATCATACTTGGGTTCCTCATGCATGTTTTAGCTGAAGGAAGAATACCTTAAACCTGGGTATTTGAAACCCGTGGAATGGGTACCATGCAATATGACTTCAAAGGGTCTTCATTTGCTCACCGAACCTCTCCAATCCTATCACTGCTGCGTTTATGCCCCTGTACACATGCTTGATTCTCTTTCGGAGACATAGCAATCCATAGGTTTTAAGATACTTACTAGTCAGGTACATTCTTAGGCGTTTAATATGCGGTGTTGAGTCCATTTCGTTGAGCAAGGAGTAGCTCTTGTCTATTCCATATTTGGCTTAAGGAACTTTATCTGTGCTCATTTCAATCTCTGGTTTTATGCAGCACCCCAACTCACCTTTACCCTTAAGCAAGCATAAGTTGGTTTTCTAAATTTGAGACCCTGTTCTGTTCTGTAATTCAGTTCCTGTGTAGCCAAGTTTACATTCCGTGTATTACTGATATCTTATGATGTTTCTTTTTCTGTGTGACTTATTTCAGTTAGAATCATCATACCTGAATCCACTCATTGTGCTGCTAAGGGCCAGATGACACAGATTTCATTGCTGAGTGATATTGCTTTGTAAGTAAATACCACAACTTCTTTATCCATTTTTCACTTTCTGCGATGTTGAACTTGTACTGTAAACGAGGTTCTTGTAAACAGAGCCGTTCCAAACTTTGGGGTGGCTGTGTCTTTTTGATTTTAATTTCCCTAAGCTATAGGACCATAAGTGGAAGTGCCCTAGGTTCTGTTGCTTTGTTTTTTAGATGTTTCAGGAAACACCATACACTTCTCCCAAGTGTCTGTTGGCAATTTACATCCCGCCCATCAGCATAACAAGGCTCCCAGTTCTCCATGGCCTGTCCTGCCTTTCTGGATTTTACACTTTTTTCAGATGGCCCTTTTGACCGGGGGGAAGTGAGACTTCATTGTAGTGCAGATTTCCTTTGCAAGCTTGCTTGGTTGGCCAAAAAGGGCGTATGCGTTTTTTCCTGAATATATTCAGGAAAAAACGCATACGCCCTTTTTGGCCAAGTGCATCATTGTGGACGTTCTGCCTCTTTTCCTATGCTTTCAATGCAATTCCAGTCTACCTCCTGAAATCGGTTTCCTGCAATTCTGCCCCGCTTTCAAGTCCTCTTGGCAGCCTTACTTCAGTCTATTTTTGGACGATAGCTGTCATTTATAACTCTGCAGGTTTGTGAATTACAGTGCCCCTGAGCTCCTTTCTTCAACTCGCTTTCTTTTCAGCTGGCCGCAACACCGCAGGATGGCTTCAGGCCCTAATCTGGTTCCGGCACGGCATGCTGAGCCTTTGGTTATTTCCTCTTCCTGGTGGGAAATGAGAGTTAAATTTGCCCGTCCAGACACCTCCAGCTAGCCTCTCATTGGTTCTCGCTATTCCTGTTCATCTTCCGCAGAAATTGCAAACTGGGCCAAACAGGAGGTTAAAGGCGCTGACTTTCCAAGTGGGGAGAGTGTTAGTAAAGCGTCTGGAATGTTGCACCCGAGTACCAGGGGAGGAGAACTGAGACATATTTGAACACGTCTCCCGTTCACATGGTTGATCATACTTGGGTTCCACATGCATGTTTTAGCTGAAGGAAGAATACCTAAAACCTGGGTAGTTGAAACCCGTGGAATGGGTACCATGCAATATGACTTCAAAGGGTCTTCATTTGCTCACCGAACCTCTCCAATCCTATCACTGCTGCGTTTATGCCCCTGTACACATGCTTGATTCTCTTTCGGAGACATAGCAATCCATAGGTTTTAAGATACTTACTAGTCAGGTACATTCTTAGGCGTTTAATATGCGGTGTTGAGTCCATTTCGTTGAGCAAGGAGTAGCTCTTGTCTATTCCATATTTGGCTTAAGGAACTTTATCTGTGCTCATTTCAATCTCTGGTTTTATGCAGCACCCCAACTCACCTTTCCCCTTAAGCAAGCATAAGTTGGTTTTCTAAATTTGAGACCCTGTTCTGTTCTGTAATTCAGTTCCTGTGTAGCCAAGTTTACATTCCGTGTATTACTGATATCTTATGATGTTTCTTTTTCTGTGTGACTTATTTCAGTTAGAATCATCATACCTGAATCCACTCATTGTGCTGCTAAGGGCCTGATGACACAGATTTCATTGCTGAGTGATATTGCTTTGTAAGTAAATACCACAACTTCTTTATTCATTTTTCACTTTCTGCGATGTTGAACTTGTACTGTAAACGAGGTTCTTGTAAACAGAGCCGTTCCAAACTTTGGGGTGGCTGTGTCTTTTTGATTTTAAATTCCCTAAGCTATAGGACCATAAGTGGAAGTGCCCTAGGCTCTGTTGCTTTGTTTTTTAGATGTTTCAGGAAACACCATACACTTCTCCCGAGTGGTTGTTGGCAATTTACATCCCGCCCATCAGCATAACAAGGCTCCCAGTTCTCCATGGCCTGTCCTGCCTTTCTGGATTTTACACTTTTTTCAGATGGCCCTTTTGACCGGGGGGAAGTGAGACTTCATTGTAGTGCAGATTTCCTTAGCAAGCTTGCTTGGTTGGCCAAAAAGGGCGTATGCGTTTTTTCCTGAATATATTCAGGAAAAAACGCATACGCCCTTTTTGGCCAAGTGCATCATTGTGGACGTCCTGCCTCTTTTCCTATGCTTTCAATGCAATTCCAGTCTACCTCCTGAAATCGGTTTCCTGCAATTCTGCCCCGCTTTCAAGTCCTCTTGGCAGCCTTACTTCAGTCTATTTTTGGACGATAGCTGTCATTTATAACTCTGCAGGTTTGTGAATTACAGTGCCCCTGAGCTCCTTTCTTCAACTCGCTTTCTTGTGACCTGGCCGCAACACCGCAGGATGTCTTCAGGCCCTAATCTGGTTCTGGCACGGCATGCTGAGCCTTTGGTTAATTCCTCTTCCTGGTGGGAAATGAGAGTTAAATTTGCCCATCCAGACACCTCCAGCTAGTCTCTCATTGGTTCTCGCTATTCCTGTTAATCTTCCACAGAAATTGCAAACTGGGCCAAACAGGAGGTTAAAGGGACTGACTCTCCAAGTGGGGAGAGTGTTAGTAAAGCGTCTGGAATGTTGCACCCGAGTACCAGGGTACGAAAACGGAGACATATTTGAACACGTCTCCCGATCACATGGTTGATCATACTCTAGGTCCCACATGCATGTTTTAGCTGAAGGAAGAATACCTTAAACCTGGGTAGTTGAAACCCGTGGAATGGGTACCATGCAATATGACTTCAAAGGGTCTTCATTTGCTCACCAAACCTCTCCAATCCTATCACTGCTGCGTTTATGCCCCTGTACACATGCTTGATTCTCTTTCGGAGACATAGCAATCCATAGGTTTTAAGATACTTACTAGTCAGGTACATTCTTAGGCGTTTAATATGCGGTGTTGAGTCCATTTCGTTGAGCAAGGAGTAGCTCTTGTCTATTCCATATTTGGCTTAAGGAACTTTATCTGTGCTCATTTCAATCTCTGGTTTTATGCAGCACCCCAACTCACCTTTCCCCTTAAGCAAGCATAAGTTGGTTTTCTAAATTTGAGACCCTGTTCTGTTCTGTAATTCAGTTCCTGTGTAGCCAAGTTTACATTCCGTGTATTAGTGATATCTTATGATGTTTCTTTTTCTGTGTGACTTATTTCAGTTAGAATCATCGTACCTGAATCCACTCATTATGCTGCTACGGGCCTGATGACATAGATTTCATTGCTGAGTGATACTGCATTGTACGTAAGTACCACAAGTTCTTTATCCATTTTTCACTTTCTGCGATGTTGAACTTGTACTGTAAACGAGGTTCTTGTAAACAGAGCCGTTCCAAACTTTGGGGTGGCTGTGTCTTTTTGAATTTAATTTCCCTAAGCTATAGGACCATAAGTGGAAGTGCCCTAGGCTCTGTTGCTTTGTTTTTTAGATGTTTCAGGAAACACCATACACTTCTCCCGAGTGGTTGTTGGCAATTTACATCCCGCCCATCAGCATAACAAGGCTCCCAGTTCTCCATGGCCTGTCCTGCCTTTCTGGATTTTATACTTTTTTCAGATGGCCCTTTTGACCGGGGGGAAGTGAGACTTCATTGTAGTGCAGATTTCCTTTGCAAGCTTGCTTGGTTGGCCAAAAAGGGCGTATGCGTTTTTTCCTGAATATATTCAGGAAAAAACGCATACGCCCTTTTTGGCCAAGTGCATCATTGTGGACGTTCTGCCTCTTTTCCTATGCTTTCAATGCAATTCCAGTCTACCTCCTGAAATCGGTTTCCTGCAATTCTGCCCCGCTTTCAAGTCCTCTTGGCAGCCTTACTTCAGTCTATTTTTGGACGATAGCTGTCATTTATAACTCTGCATGTTTGTGAATTACAGTGCCCCTGAGCTCCTTTCTTCAACTCGCTTTCTTGTGACCTGGCCGCAACACCGCAGGATGTCTTCAGGCCCTAATCTGGTTCCGGCACGGCACGCTGAGCCTTTGGTTAATTCCTCTTCCTGGTGGGAAATGAGAGTTAAATTTGCCCGTCCAGACACCTCCAGCTAGCCTCTCATTGGTTCTCGCTATTCCTGTTCATCTTCCGCAGAAATTGCAAACTGGGCCAAACAGGAGGTTAAAGGCGCTGACTTTCCAAGTGGGGAGAGTGTTAGTAAAGCGTCTGGAATGTTGCACCCGAGTACCAGGGGAGGAGAACTGAGACATATTTGAACACGTCTCCCGTTCACATGGTTGATCATACTTGGGTTCCACATGCATGTTTTAGCTGAAGGAAGAATACCTAAAACCTGGGTAGTTGAAACCCGTGGAATGGGTACCATGCAATATGACTTCAAAGGGTCTTCATTTGCTCACCGAACCTCTCCAATCCTATCACTGCTGCGTTTATGCCCCTGTACACATGCTTGATTCTCTTTCGGAGGCATAGCAATCCATAGGTTTTAAGATACTTACTAGTCAGGTACATTCTTAGGCGTTTAATATGCGGTGTTGAGTCCATTTCGTTGAGCAAGGAGTAGCTCTTGTCTATTCCATATTTGGCTTAAGGAACTTTATCTGTGCTCATTTCAATCTCTGGTTTTATGCAGCACCCCAACTCACCTTTCCCCTTAAGCAAGCATAAGTTGGTTTTCTAAATTTGAGACCCTGTTCTGTTCTGTAATTCAGTTCCTGTGTAGCCAAGTTTACATTCCATGTATTACTGATATCTTATGATGTTTCTTTTTCTGTGTGACTTATTTCAGTTAGAATCATCATACCTGAATCCACTCATTGTGCTGCTAAGGGCCTGATGACACAGATTTCATTGCTGAGTGATATTGCTTTGTAAGTAAATACCACAACTTCTTTATCCATTTTTCACTTTCTGCGATGTTGAACTTGTACTGTAAACGAGGTTCTTGTAAACAGAGCCGTTCCAAACTTTGGGGTGGCTGTGTCTTTTTGATTTTAAATTCCCTAAGCTATAGGACCATAAGTGGAAGTGCCCTAGGCTCTGTTGCTTTGTTTTTTAGATGTTTCAGGAAACACCATACACTTCTCCCAAGTGTCTGTTGGCAATTTACATCCCGCCCATCAGCATAACAAGGCTCCCAGTTCTCCATGGCCTGTCCTGCCTTTCTGGATTTTACACTTTTTTCAGATGGCCCTTTTGACCGGGGGGAAGTGAGACTTCATTGTAGTGCAGATTTCCTTTGCAAGCTTGCTTGGTTGGCCAAAAAGGGCGTATGCGTTTTTTCCTGAATATATTCAGGAAAAAACGCATACGCCCTTTTTGGCCAAGTGCATCATTGTGGACGTCCTGCCTCTTTTCCTATGCTTTCAATGCAATTCCAGTCTACCTCCTGAAATCGGTTTCCTGCAATTCTGCCCCACTTTCAAGTCCTCTTGGCAGCCTTACTTCAGTCTATTTTTGGACGATAGCTGTCATTTATAACTCTGCAGGTTTGTGAATTACAGTGCCCCTGAGCTCCTTTCTTCAACTCGCTTTCTTGTGACCTGGCCGCAACACCGCAGGATGTCTTCAGGCCCTAATCTGGTTCTGGCACGGCATGCTGAGCCTTTGGTTAATTCCTCTTCCTGGTGGGAAATGAGAGTTAAATTTGCCCATCCAGACACCTCCAGCTAGTCTCTCATTGGTTCTCGCTATTCCTGTTAATCTTCCACAGAAATTGCAAACTGGGCCAAACAGGAGGTTAAAGGGACTGACTCTCCAAGTGGGGAGAGTGTTAGTAAAGCGTCTGGAATGTTGCACCCGAGTACCAGGGTACGAAAACGGAGACATATTTGAACACGTCTCCCGATCACATGGTTGATCATACTCTAGGTCCCACATGCATGTTTTAGCTGAAGGAAGAATACCTTAAACCTGGGTAGTTGAAACCCGTGGAATGGGTACCATGCAATATGACTTCAAAGGGTCTTCATTTGCTCACCGAACCTCTCCAATCCTATCACTGCTGCGTTTATGCCCCTGTACACATGCTTGATTCTCTTTCGGAGACATAGCAATCCATAGGTTTTAAGATACTTACTAGTCTGGTACATTCTTAGACGTTTAATATGCGGTGTTGAGTCCATTTCGTTGAGCAAGGAGTAGCTCTTGTCTATTCCATATTTGGCTTAAGGAACTTTATCTGTGCTCATTTCAATCTCTGGTTTTATGCAGCACCCCAACTCACCTTTCCCCTTAAGCAAGCATAAGTTGGTTTTCTAAATTTGAGACCCTGTTCTGTTCTGTAATTCAGTTCCTGTGTAGCCAAGTTTACATTCCGTGTATTAGTGATATCTTATGATGTTTCTTTTTCTGTGTGACTTATTTCAGTTAGAATCATCGTACCTGAATCCACTCATTATGCTGCTACGGGCCTGATGACATAGATTTCATTGCTGAGTGATACTGCATTGTACGTAAGTACCACAAGTTCTTTATCCATTTTTCACTTTCTGCGATGTTGAACTTGTACTGTAAACGAGGTTCTTGTAAACAGAGCCGTTCCAAACTTTGGGGTGGCTGTGTCTTTTTGAATTTAATTTCCCTAAGCTATAGGACCATAAGTGGAAGTGCCCTAGGCTCTGTTGCTTTGTTTTTTAGATGTTTCAGGAAACACCATACACTTCTCCCGAGTGGTTGTTGGCAATTTACATCCCGCCCATCAGCATAACAAGGCTCCCAGTTCTCCATGGCCTGTCCTGCCTTTCTGGATTTTATACTTTTTTCAGATGGCCCTTTTGACCGGGGGGAAGTGAGACTTCATTGTAGTGCAGATTTCCTTTGCAAGCTTGCTTGGTTGGCCAAAAAGGGCGTATGCGTTTTTTCCTGAATATATTCAGGAAAAAACGCATACGCCCTTTTTGGCCAAGTGCATCATTGTGGACGTTCTGCCTCTTTTCCTATGCTTTCAATGCAATTCCAGTCTACCTCCTGAAATCGGTTTCCTGCAATTCTGCCCCGCTTTCAAGTCCTCTTGGCAGCCTTACTTCAGTCTATTTTTGGACGATAGCTGTCATTTATAACTCTGCAGGTTTGTGAATTACAGTGCCCCTGAGCTCCTTTCTTCAACTCGCTTTCTTGTGACCTGGCCGCAACACCGCAGGATGTCTTCAGGCCCTAATCTGGTTCTGGCACGGCACGCTGAGCCTTTGGTTAATTCCTCTTCCTGGTGGGAAATGAGAGTTAAATTTGCCCATCCAGACACCTCCAGCTAGTCTCTCATTGGTTCTCGCTATTCCTGTTCATCTTCCACAGAAATTGCAAACTGGGCCAAACAGGAGGTTAAAGGGACTGACTCTCCAAGTGGGGAGAGTGTTAGTAAAGCGTCTGGAATGTTGCACCCGAGTACCAGGGTACGAAAACTGAGACATATTTGAACACGTCTCCCAATCACATGATTGATCATACTCTAGGTCCCACATGCATGTTTTAGCCAAAGGAAGAATACCTTAAACCTGGGTAGTTGAAACCCGTGGAATGGGTACCATGCAATATGACTTCAAAGGGTCTTCATTTGCTCACCGAACCTCTCCAATCCTATCACTGCTGCGTTTATGCCCCTGTACACATGCTTGATTCTCTTTCGGAGACATAGCAATCCATAGGTTTTAAGATACTTACTAATCAGGTACATTCTTAGGCATTTAATATGCGGTGTTGAGTCCATTTCGTTGAGCAAGGAGTAGCTCTTGTCTATTCCATATTTGGCTTAAGGAACTTTATCTGTGCTCATTTCAATCTCTGGTTTTATGCAGCACCCCAACTCACCTTTCCCCTTAAGCAAGCATAAGTTGGTTTTCTAAATTTGAGACCCTGTTCTGTTCTGTAATTCAGTTCCTGTGTAGCCAAGTTTACATTCCGTGTATTAGTGATATCTTATGATGTTTCTTTTTCTGTGTGACTTATTTCAGTTAGAATCATCATACCTGAATCCACTCATTATGCTGCTACGGGCCTGATGACATAGATTTCATTGCTGAGTGATACTGCATTGTACGTAAGTACCACAAGTTCTTTATCCATTTTTCACTTTCTGCGATGTTGAACTTGTACTGTAAACGAGGTTCTTGTAAACAGAGCCGTTCCAAACTTTGGGGTGGCTGTGTCTTTTTGAATTTAATTTCCCTAAGCTATAGGACCATAAGTAGAAGTGCCCTAGGCTCTGTTGCTTTGTTTTTTAGATGTTTCAGGAAACACCATACACTTCTCCCGAGTGGTTGTTGGCAATTTACATCCCGCCCATCAGCATAACAAGGCTCCCAGTTCTCCATGGCCTGTCCTGCCTTTCTGGATTTTACACTTTTTTCAGATGGCCCTTTTGACCGGGGGGAAGTGAGACTTCATTGTAGTGCAGATTTCCTTTGCAAGCTTGCTTGGTTGGCCAAAAAGGGCGTATGCGTTTTTTCCTGAATATATTCAGGAAAAAACGCATACGCCCTTTTTGGCCAAGTGCATCATTGTGGACGTTCTGCCTCTTTTCCTATGCTTTCAATGCAATTCCAGTCTACCTCCTGAAATAGGTTTCCTGCAATTCTGCCCCACTTTCAAGTCCTCTTGGCAGCCTTACTTCAGTCTATTTTTGGACGATAGCTGTCATTTATTACTCTGCATGTTTGTGAATTGCAGTGCCCCTGAGCTCCTTTCTTCAACTCGCTTTCTTGTGAGCTGGCCGCAACACCGCAGGATGGCTTCAGGCCCTAATCTGGTTCCGGCACGGCACGCTGAGCCTTTGGTTAATTCCTCTTCCTGGTGGGAAATGAGAGTTAAATTTGCCCGTCCAGACACCTCCAGCTAGTCTCTCATTGGTTCTCGCTATTCCTGTTCATCTTCCGCAGAAATTGCAAACTGGGCCAAACAGGAGGTTAAAGGGACTGACTCTCCAAGTCGGGAGAGTGTTAGTAAAGCGTCTGGAATGTTGCACCCGAGTACCAGGGGAGGAAAACTGAGACATATTTGAACACGTCTCCCATTCACATGGTTGATCATAATCTGGGTTCCACATGCATGTTTTAGCTGAAGGAAGAATACCTTAAACCTGGAGAGTTGAGACCCGTGGAATGGGTACCATGCAATATGATTTCAAAGGGTCTTCATTTGCTCACCGAACCTCTCCAATCCTATCACTGCTGCGTTTATGCCCCTGTACACACGCTTGATTCTCTTTTGGAGACATAGCAATCCATAGGTTTTAAGATACTTACTAGTCAGGTACATTCTTAGGCGTTTAATATGGGGTTTTGAGTCCATTTCGTTGAGCAAGGAGTAGCTCTTGTCTATTCCATATTTGGCTTAAGGAACTTTATCTGTGCTCATTTCAATCTCTGGTTTTATGCAGCAACCCAACTCACCTTTCCCCTTAAGCAAGCATAAGTTGGTTTTCTAAATTTGAGACCCTGTTCTGTTTTGGAATGCAGTTCCTGTGTAGCCAAGTTTACATTCCGTGTATTAGTGATATCTTATGATGTTTCTTTTTTTGCGTGACTTATTTCAGTTAGACTCATCGTACCTTAATACACTCATTATGCTGCTAAGGGCCTGATGACACAGATTTCATTGCTGAGTGATATTGCTTTGTACGTATATACCACAACTTCTTTATCCATTTTTCACTTTCTGCGATGTTGAACTTGTACTGTAAACGAGGTTCTTGTAAACAGAGCCGTTCCAAACTTTGGGGTGGCTGTGTCTTTTTTATTTTAATTTCCCTAAGCTATAGGACCATAAGTGGAAGTGCCCTAGGTTCTGTTGCTTTGTTTTTTAGATGTTTCAGGAAACACCATACACTTCTCCCGAGTGGTTGTTGGCAATTTACATCCCGCCCATCAGCATAACAAGGCTCCCAGTTCTCCATGGCCTGTCCTGCCTTTCTGGATTTTACACTTTTTTCAGATGGCCCTTTTGACCGGGGGGAAGTGAGACTTCATTGTAGTGCAGATTTCCTTTGCAAGCTTGCTTGGTTGGCCAAAAAGGGCGTATGCGTTTTTTCCTGAATATATTCAGGAAAAAACGCATACGCCCTTTTTGGCCAAGTGCATCATTGTGTACGTTCTGCCTCTTTTCCTATGCTTTCAATGCAATTCCAGTCTACCTCCTGAAATCGGTTTCCTGCAATTCTGCCCCGCTTTCAAGTCCTCTTGGCAGCCTTACTTCAGTCTATTTTTGGACGATAGCTGTCATTTATAACTCTGCAGGTTTGTGAATTACAGTGCCCCTGAGCTCCTTTCTTCAACTCGCTTTCTTTTGAGCTGGCCGCAACACCGCAGGATGGCTTCAGGCCCTAATCTGGTTCCAGCACGGCACGCTGAGCCTTTGGTTATTTCCTCTTCCTGGTGGGAAATGAGAGTTAAATTTGCCCGTCCAGACACCTCCAGCTAGTCTCTCATTGGTTCTCGCTATTCCTGTTCATCTTCCGCAGAAATTGCAAACTGGGCCAAACAGGAGGTTAAAGGCGCTGACTCTCCAAGTGGGGAGAGTGTTAGTAAAGCGTCTGGAATGTTGCACCCGAGTACCAGGGGAGGAAAACTGAGACATATTTGAACACGTCTCCCGTTCACATGGTTGATCATACTTGAGTTCCACATGCATGTTTTAGCTGAAGGAAGAATACCTTAAACCTGGAGAGTTGAGACCCGTGTAATGGGTACCATGCAATATGACTTCAAAGGGTCTTCATTTGCTCACCGAACCTCTCCAATCCTATCACTGCTGCGTTTATGCCCCTGTACACATGCTTGATTCTCTTTCGGAGACATAGCAATCCATAGGTTTTAAGATACTTACTAGTCAGGTACATTCTTAGGCGTTTAATATGCGGTGTTGAGTCCATTTCGTTGAGCAAGGAGTAGCTCTTGTCTATTCCATATTTGGCTTAAGGAACTTTATCTGTGCTCATTTCAATCTCTGGTTTTATGCAGCACCCCAACTCACCTTTCCCCTTAAGCAAGCATAAGTTGGTTTTCTAAATTTGAGACCCTGTTCTGTTCTGTAATTCAGTTCCTGTGTAGCCAAGTTTACATTCCGTGTATTACTGATATCTTATGATGTTTCTTTTTCTGTGTGACTTATTTCAGTTAGAATCATCATACCTGAATCCACTCATTGTGCTGCTAAGGGCCAGATGACACAGATTTCATTGCTGAGTGATATTGCTTTGTAAGTAAATACCACAACTTCTTTATCCATTTTTCACTTTCTGCGATGTTGAACTTGTACTGTAAACGAGGTTCTTGTAAACAGAGCCGTTCCAAACTTTGGGGTGGCTGTGTCTTTTTGATTTTAATTTCCCTAAGCTATAGGACCATAAGTGGAAGTGCCCTAGGTTCTGTTGCTTTGTTTTTTAGATGTTTCAGGAAACACCATACACTTCTCCCAAGTGTCTGTTGGCAATTTACATCCCGCCCATCAGCATAACAAGGCTCCCAGTTCTCCATGGCCTGTCCTGCCTTTCTGGATTTTACACTTTTTTCAGATGGCCCTTTTGACCGGGGGGAAGTGAGACTTCATTGTAGTGCAGATTTCCTTTGCAAGCTTGCTTGGTTGGCCAAAAAGGGCGTATGCGTTTTTTCCTGAATATATTCAGGAAAAAACGCATACGCCCTTTTTGGCCAAGTGCATCATTGTGGACGTTCTGCCTCTTTTCCTATGCTTTCAATGCAATTCCAGTCTACCTCCTGAAATCGGTTTCCTGCAATTCTGCCCCGCTTTCAAGTCCTCTTGGCAGCCTTACTTCAGTCTATTTTTGGACGATAGCTGTCATTTATAACTCTGCAGGTTTGTGAATTACAGTGCCCCTGAGCTCCTTTCTTCAACTCGCTTTCTTGTGACCTGGCCGCAACACCGCAGGATGTCTTCAGGCCCTAATCTGGTTCTGGCATGGCATGCTGAGCCTTTGGTTAATTCCTCTTCCTGGTGGGAAATGAGAGTTAAATTTGCCCATCCAGACACCTCCAGCTAGTCTCTCATTGGTTCTCGCTATTCCTGTTAATCTTCCACAGAAATTGCAAACTGGGCCAAACAGGAGGTTAAAGGGACTGACTCTCCAAGTGGGGAGAGTGTTAGTAAAGCGTCTGGAATGTTGCACCCGAGTACCAGGGTACGAAAACGGAGACATATTTGAACACGTCTCCCGATCACATGGTTGATCATACTCTAGGTCCCACATGCATGTTTTAGCTGAAGGAAGAATACCTTAAACCTGGGTAGTTGAAACCCGTGGAATGGGTACCATGCAATATGACTTCAAAGGGTCTTCATTTGCTCACCAAACCTCTCCAATCCTATCACTGCTGCGTTTATGCCCCTGTACACATGCTTGATTCTCTTTCGGAGACATAGCAATCCATAGGTTTTAAGATACTTACTAGTCAGGTACATTCTTAGGCGTTTAATATGCGGTGTTGAGTCCATTTCGTTGAGCAAGGAGTAGCTCTTGTCTATTCCATATTTGGCTTAAGGAACTTTATCTGTGCTCATTTCAATCTCTGGTTTTATGCAGCACCCCAACTCACCTTTCCCCTTAAGCAAGCATAAGTTGGTTTTCTAAATTTGAGACCCTGTTCTGTTCTGTAATTCAGTTCCTGTGTAGCCAAGTTTCCATTCCGTGTATTAGTGATATCGTATGATGTTTCTTTTTCTGTGTGACTTATTTCAGTTAGAATCATCGTACCTGAATCCACTCATTATGCTGCTACGGGCCTGATGACATAGATTTCATTGCTGAGTGATATTGCTTTGTAAGTAAATACCACAACTTCTTTATCCATTTTTCAATTTCTGCGATGTTGAACTTGTACTGTAAACGAGGTTCTTGTAAACAGAGCCGTTCGAAACTTTGGGGTGGCTGTGTCTTTTTGATTTTAAATTCCCTAAGCTATAGGACCATAAGTGGAAGTGCCCTAGGCTCTGTTGCTTTGTTTTTTAGATGTTTCAGGAAACACCATACACTTCTCCCGAGTGGTTGTTGGCAATTTACATCCCGCCCATCAGCATAACAAGGCTCCCAGTTCTCCATGGCCTGTCCTGCCTTTCTGGATTTTATACTTTTTTCAGATGGCCCTTTTGACCGGGGGGAAGTGAGACTTCATTGTAGTGCAGATTTCCTTTGCAAGCTTGCTTGGTTGGCCAAAAAGGGCGTATGCGTTTTTTCCTGAATATATTCAGGAAAAAACGCATACGCCCTTTTTGGCCAAGTGCATCATTGTGGACGTTCTGCCTCTTTTCCTATGCTTTCAATGCAATTCCAGTCTACCTCCTGAAATCGGTTTCCGGCAATTCTGCCCCGCTTTCAAGTCCTCTTGGCAGCCTTACTTCAGTCTATTTTTGGACGATAGCTGTCATTTATAACTCTGCATGTTTGTGAATTACAGTGCCCCTGAGCTCCTTTCTTCAACTCGCTTTCTTTTCAGCTGGCCGCAACACCGCAGGATGGCTTCAGGCCCTAATCTGGTTCCGGCACGGCATGCTGAGCCTTTGGTTATTTCCTCTTCCTGGTGGGAAATGAGAGTTAAATTTGCCCGTCCAGACACCTCCAGCTAGCCTCTCATTGGTTCTCGCTATTCCTGTTCATCTTCCGCAGAAATTGCAAACTGGGCCAAACAGGAGGTTAAAGGCGGTGACTTTCCAAGTGGGGAGAGTGTTAGTAAAGCGTCTGGAATGTTGCACCCGAGTACCAGGGGAGGAGAACTGAGACATATTTGAACACGTCTCCCGTTCACATGGTTGATCATACTTGGGTTCCACATGCATGTTTTAGCTGAAGGAAGAATACCTAAAACCTGGGTAGTTGAAACCCGTGGAATGGGTACCATGCAATATGACTTCAAAGGGTCTTCATTTGCTCACCGAACCTCTCCAATCCTATCACTGCTGCGTTTATGCCCCTGTACACATGCTTGATTCTCTTTCGGAGACATAGCAATCCATAGGTTTTAAGATACTTACTAGTCAGGTACATTCTTAGGCGTTTAATATGCGGTGTTGAGTCCATTTCGTTGAGCAAGGAGTAGCTCTTGTCTATTCCATATTTGGCTTAAGGAACTTTATCTGTGCTCATTTCAATCTCTGGTTTTATGCAGCACCCCAACTCACCTTTCCCCTTAAGCAAGCATAAGTTGGTTTTCTAAATTTGAGACCCTGTTCTGTTCTGTAATTCAGTTCCTGTGTAGCCAAGTTTACATTCCGTGTATTACTGATATCTTATGATGTTTCTTTTTCTGTGTGACTTATTTCAGTTAGAATCATCATACCTGAATCCACTCATTGTGCTGCTAAGGGCCTGATGACACAGATTTCATTGCTGAGTGATATTGCTTTGTAAGTAAATACCACAACTTCTTTATCCATTTTTCACTTTCTGCGATGTTGAACTTGTACTGTAAACGAGGTTCTTGTAAACAGAGCCGTTCCAAACTTTGGGGTGGCTGTGTCTTTTTGATTTTAAATTCCCTAAGCTATAGGACCATAAGTGGAAGTGCCCTAGGCTCTGTTGCTTTGTTTTTTAGATGTTTCAGGAAACACCATACACTTCTCCCGAGTGGTTGTTGGCAATTTACATCCCGCCCATCAGCATAACAAGGCTCCCAGTTCTCCATGGCCTGTCCTGCCTTTCTGGATTTTACACTTTTTTCAGATGGCCCTTTTGACCGGGGGGAAGTGAGACTTCATTGTAGTGCAGATTTCCTTAGCAAGCTTGCTTGGTTGGCCAAAAAGGGCGTATGCGTTTTTTCCTGAATATATTCAGGAAAAAACGCATACGCCCTTTTTGGCCAAGTGCATCACTGTGGACGTCCTGCCTCTTTTCCTATGCTTTCAATGCAATTCCAGTCTACCTCCTGAAATCGGTTTCCTGCAATTCTGCCCCGCTTTCAAGTCCTCTTGGCAGCCTTACTTCAGTCTATTTTTGGACGATAGCTGTCATTTATAACTCTGCAGGTTTGTGAATTACAGTGCCCCTGAGCTCCTTTCTTCAACTCGCTTTCTTGTGACCTGGCCGCAACACCGCAGGATGTCTTCAGGCCCTAATCTGGTTCTGGCACGGCATGCTGAGCCTTTGGTTAATTCCTCTTCCTGGTGGGAAATGAGAGTTAAATTTGCCCATCCAGACACCTCCAGCTAGTCTCTCATTGGTTCTCGCTATTCCTGTTCATCTTCCACAGAAATTGCAAACTGGGCCAAACAGGAGGTTAAAGGGACTGACTCTCCAAGTGGGGAGAGTGTTAGTAAAGCGTCTGGAATGTTGCACCCGAGTACCAGGGTACGAAAACGGAGACATATTTGAACACGTCTCCCGATCACATGGTTGATCATACTCTAGGTCCCACATGCATGTTTTAGCTGAAGGAAGAATACCTTAAACCTGGGTAGTTGAAACCCGTGGAATGGGTACCATGCAATATGACTTCAAAGGGTCTTCATTTGCTCACCGAACCTCTCCAATCCTATCACTGCTGCGTTTATGCCCCTGTACACATGCTTGATTCTCTTTCGGAGACATAGCAATCCATAGGTTTTAAGATACTTACTAGTCAGGTACATTCTTAGACGTTTAATATGCGGTGTTGAGTCCATTTCGTTGAGCAAGGAGTAGCTCTTGTCTATTCCATATTTGGCTTAAGGAACTTTATCTGTGCTCATTTCAATCTCTGGTTTTATGCAGCACCCCAACTCACCTTTCCCCTTAAGCAAGCATAAGTCGGTTTTCTAAATTTGAGACCCTGTTCTGTTCTGTAATTCAGTTCCTGTGTAGCCAAGTTTACATTCCGTGTATTAGTGATATCTTATGATGTTTCTTTTTCTGTGTGACTTATTTCAGTTAGAATCATCGTACCTGAATCCACTCATTATGCTGCTACGGGCCTGATGACATAGATTTCATTGCTGAGTGATACTGCATTGTACGTAAGTACCACAAGTTCTTTATCCATTTTTCACTTTCTGCGATGTTGAACTTGTACTGTAAACGAGGTTCTTGTAAACAGAGCCGTTCCAAACTTTGGGGTGGCTGTGTCTTTTTGAATTTAATTTCCCTAAGCTATAGGACCATAAGTGGAAGTGCCCTAGGCTCTGTTGCTTTGTTTTTTAGATGTTTCAGGAAACACCATACACTTCTCCCCAGTGGTTGTTGGCAATTTACATCCCGCCCATCAGCATAACAAGGCTCCCAGTTCTCCATGGCCTGTCCTGCCTTTCTGGATTTTATACTTTTTTCAGATGGCCCTTTTGACCGGGGGGAAGTGAGACTTCATTGTAGTGCAGATTTCCTTTGCAAGCTTGCTTGGTTGGCCAAAAAGGGCGTATGCGTTTTTTCCTGAATATATTCAGGAAAAAACGCATACGCCCTTTTTGGCCAAGTGAATCATTGTGGACGTTCTGCCTCTTTTCCTATGCTTTCAATGCAATTCCAGTCTACCTCCTGAAATCGGTTTCCTGCAATTCTGCCCCGCTTTCAAGTCCTCTTGGCAGCCTTACTTCAGTCTATTTTTGGACGATAGCTGTCATTTATAACTCTGCAGGTTTGTGAATTACAGTGCCCCTGAGCTCCTTTCTTCAACTCGCTTTCTTGTGACCTGGCCGCAACACCGCAGGATGTCTTCAGGCCCTAATCTGGTTCTGGCACGGCACGCTGAGCCTTTGGTTAATTCCTCTTCCTGGTGGGAAATGAGAGTTCAATTTGCCCATCCAGACACCTCCAGCTAGTCTCTCATTGGTTCTCGCTATTCCTGTTCATCTTCCACAGAAATTGCAAACTGGGCCAAACAGGAGGTTAAAGGGACTGACTCTCCAAGTGGGGAGAGTGTTAGTAAAGCGTCTGGAATGTTGCACCCGAGTACCAGGGTACGAAAACTGAGACATATTTGAACACGTCTCCCAATCACATGATTGATCATACTCTAGGTCCCACATGCATGTTTTAGCCGAAGGAAGAATACCTTAAACCTGGGTAGTTGAAACCCGTGGAATGGGTACCATGCAATATGACTTCAAAGGGTCTTCATTTGCTCACCGAACCTCTCCAATCCTATCACTGCTGCGTTTATGCCCCTGTACACATGCTTGATTCTCTTTCGGAGACATAGCAATCCATAGGTTTTAAGATACTTACTAATCAGGTACATTCTTAGGCATTTAATATGCGGTGTTGAGTCCATTTCGTTGAGCAAGGAGTAGCTCTTGTCTATTCCATATTTGGCTTAAGGAACTTTATCTGTGCTCATTTCAATCTCTGGTTTTATGCAGCACCCCAACTCACCTTTCCCCTTAAGCAAGCATAAGTTGGTTTTCTAAATTTGAGACCCTGTTCTGTTCTGTAATTCAGTTCCTGTGTAGCCAAGTTTACATTCCGTGTATTAGTGATATCTTATGATGTTTCTTTTTCTGTGTGACTTATTTCAGTTAGAATCATCGTACCTGAATCCACTCATTATGCTGCTACGGGCCTGATGACATAGATTTCATTGCTGAGTGATACTGCATTGTACGTAAGTACCACAAGTTCTTTATCCATTTTTCACTTTCTGCGATGTTGAACTTGTACTGTAAACGAGGTTCTTGTAAACAGAGCCGTTCCAAACTTTGGGGTGGCTGTGTCTTTTTGAATTTAATTTCCCTAAGCTATAGGACCATAAGTAGAAGTGCCCTAGGCTCTGTTGCTTTGTTTTTTAGATGTTTCAGGAAACACCATACACTTCTCCCGAGTGGTTGTTGGCAATTTACATCCCGCCCATCAGCATAACAAGGCTCCCAGTTCTCCATGGCCTGTCCTGCCTTTCTGGATTTTACACTTTTTTCAGATGGCCCTTTTGACCGGGGGGAAGTGAGACTTCATTGTAGTGCAGATTTCCTTTGCAAGCTTGCTTGGTTGGCCAAAAAGGGCGTATGCGTTTTTTCCTGAATATATTCAGGAAAAAACGCATACGCCCTTTTTGGCCAAGTGCATCATTGTGGACGTTCTGCCTCTTTTCCTATGCTTTCAATGCAATTCCAGTCTACCTCCTGAAATCGGTTTCCTGCAATTCTGCCCCGCTTTCAAGTCCTCTTGGCAGCCTTACTTCAGTCTATTTTTGGACGATAGCTGTCATTTATAACTCTGCAGGTTTGTGAATTACAGTGCCCCTGAGCTCCTTTCTTCAACTCGCTTTCTTGTGACCTGGCCGCAACACCGCAGGATGGCTTCAGCCCCTAATCTGGTTCTGGCACGGCACGCTGAGCCTTTGGTTAATTCCTCTTCCTGGTGGGAAATGAGAGTTAAATTTGCCCATCCAGACACCTCCAGCTAGTCTCTCATTGGTTCTCGCTATTCCTGTTCATCTTCCACAGAAATTGCAAACTGGGCCAAACAGGAGGTTAAAGGGACTGACTCTCCAAGTGGGGAGAGTGTTAGTAAAGCGTCTGGAATGTTGCACCCGAGTACCAGGGTACGAAAACTGAGACATATTTGAACACGTCTCCCGATCACATGGTTGATCATACTCTAGGTCCCACATGCATGTTTTAGCTGAAGGAAGAATACCTTAAACCTGGGTAGTTGAAACCCGTGGAATGGGTACCATGCAATATGACTTCAAAGGGTCTCCATTTGCTCACCGAACCTCTCCAATCCTATCACTGCTGCGTTTATGCCCCTGTACACATGCTTGATTCTCTTTCGGAGACATAGCAATCCATAGGTTTTAAGATACTTACTAGTCAGGTGCATTCTTAGGCGTTTAATATGGGTTTTGTGTCCATTTCGTTGAGCAAGGAGTAGCTCTTGTCTATTCCATATTTGGCTTAAGGAACTTTATCTGTGCTCATTTCAATCTCTGGTTTTATGCAGCACCCCAACTCACCTTTCACCTTAAGCAAGCATAAGTTGGTTTTCTAAATTTGAGACCCTGTTCTGTTTTGGAATGCAGTTCCTGTGTAGCTAAGTTTACATTCCGTGTATTAGTGATATCTTATGATGTTTCTTTTTCTGTGTGACTTATTTCAGTTAGAATCATCATACCTTAATCCACTCATTATGCTGCTACGGGCCTGATAACATAGATTTCATTGCTGAGTGATACTGCATTGTACGTAAGTACCACAAGTTCTTTATCCATTTTTCACTTTCTGTGATATTGAACTTGTACGGTAAACGAGGTTCTTGTAAACGGAGGCGTCCCAAACTTTGTGGTGGCTGTGTCTTTTTTATTTTAATTTCCCTAAGCTATAGGACCATAAGCGGAAGTGCCCTAGGCTCTGTTGCTTTGTTTTTTAGATGTTTCAGGAAACACCATACACTTCTCCTCAGTGTCTGTTGGCAATTTACATCCCGCCCATCAGCATAACAAGGCTCCCAGTTCTCCATGGCCTGTCCTGCCTTTCTGGATTTTACACTTTTTTCAGATGGCCCTTTTGACCGGGGGGAAGTGAGACTTCATTGTAGTGCAGATTTCCTTTGCAAGCTTGCTTGGTTGGCCAAAAAGGGCGTATGCGTTTTTTCCTGAATATATTCAGGAAAAAACGCATACGCCCTTTTTGGCCAAGTGCATCATTGTGGACGTTCTGCCTCTTTTCCTATGCTTTCAATGCAATTCCAGTCTACCTCCTGAAATCGGTTTCCTGCAATTCTGCCCCGCTTTCAAGTCCTCTTGGCAGCCTTACTTCAGTCTATTTTTGGACGATAGCTGTCATTTATAACTCTGCATGTTTGTGAATTGCAGTGCCCCTGAGCTCCTTTCTTCAACTCGCTTTCTTGTGACCTGGCCACAACACCGCAGGATGGCTTCAGGCCCTAATCTGGTTCCGGCCCGGCATGCTGAGCCTTTGGTTAATTCCTCTTCCTGGTGGGAAATGAGAGTTAAATTTGCCCGTCCAGACACCTCCAGCTAGCCTCTCATTGGTTCTCGCTATTCCTGTTCATCTTCCGCAGAAATTGCAAACTGGGCCAAACAGGAGGTTAAAGGGACTGACTCTCCAAGTCGGGAGAGTGTTAGTAAAGCGTCTGGAATGTTGCACCCGAGTACCAGGGGAGGAAAACTGAGACATATTTGAACACGTCTCCCATTCACATGGTTGATCATAATCTGGGTTCCACATGCATGTTTTAGCTGAATGAAGAATACCTTAAACCTGGAGAGTTGAGACCCGTGTAATGGGTACCATGCAATATGACTTCAAAGGGTCTTCATTTGCTCACCGAACCTCTCCAATCCTATCACTGCTGCGTTTATGCCCCTGTACACACGCTTGATTCTCTTTTGGAGACATAGCAATCCATAGGTTTTAAGATACTTACTAGTCAGGTACATTCTTAGGCGTTTAATATGGGGTTTTGAGTCCATTTCGTTGAGCAAGGAGTAGCTCTTGTCTATTCCATATTTGGCTTAAGGAACTTTATCTGTGCTCATTTCAATCTCTGGTTTTATGCAGCAACCCAACTCACCTTTCCCCTTAAGCAAGCATAAGTTGGTTTTCTAAATTTGAGACCCTGTTCTGTTTTGGAATGCAGTTCCTGTGTAGCCAAGTTTACATTCCGTGTATTAGTGATATCTTATGATGTTTCTTTTTTTGCGTGACTTATTTCAGTTAGAATCATCGTACCTTAATACACTCATTATGCTGCTAAGGGCCTGATGACACAGATTTCATTGCTGAGTGATATTGCTTTGTACGTAAATACCACAACTTCTTTATCCATTTTTCACTTTCTGCGATGTTGAACTTGTACTGTAAACGAGGTTCTTGTAAACAGAGCCGTTCCAAACTTTGGGGTGGCTGTGTCTTTTTGATTTTAATTTCCCTAAGCTATAGGACCATAAGTGGAAGTGCCCTAGGTTCTGTTGCTTTGTTTTTTAGATGTTTCAGGAAACACCATACACTTCTCCCGAGTGGTTGTTGGCAATTTACATCCCGCCCATCAGCATAACAAGGCTCCCAGTTCTCCATGGCCTGTCCTGCCTTTCTGGATTTTACACTTTTTTCAGATGGCCCTTTTGACCGGGGGGAAGTGAGACTTCATTGTAGTGCAGATTTCCTTTGCAAGCTTGCTTGGTTGGCCAAAAAGGGCGTATGGGTTTTTTCCTGAATATATTCAGGAAAAAACCCATACGCCCTTTTTGGCCAAGTGCATCATTGTGGACGTTCTGCCTCTTTTCCTATGCTTTCAATGCAATTCCAGTCTACCTCCTGAAATCGGTTTCCTGCAATTCTGCCCCGCTTTCAAGTCCTCTTGGCAGCCTTACTTCAGTCTATTTTTGGACGATAGCTGTCATTTATAACTCTGCAGGTTTGTGAATTACAGTGCCCCTGAGCTCCTTTCTTCAACTCGCTTTCTTTTGAGCTGGCCGCAACACCGCAGGATGGCTTCAGGCCCTAATCTGGTTCCGGCACGGCACGCTGAGCCTTTGGTTATTTCCTCTTCCTGGTGGGAAATGAGAGTTAAATTTGCCCGTCCAGACACCTCCAGCTAGTCTCTCATTGGTTCTCGCTATTCCTGTTCATCTTCCGCAGAAATTGCAAACTGGGCCAAACAGGAGGTTAAAGGCGCTGACTCTCCAAGTGGGGAGAGTGTTAGTAAAGCGTCTGGAATGTTGCACCCGAGTACCAGGGGAGGAAAACTGAGACATATTTGAACACGTCTCCCGTTCACATGGTTGATCATACTTGGGTTCCACATGCATGTTTTAGCTGAAGGAAGAATACCTTAAACCTGGGTATTTGAAACCCGTGGAATGGGTACCATGCAATATGACTTCAAAGGGTCTTCATTTGCTCACCGAACCTCTCCAATCCTATCACTGCTGCGTTTATGCCCCTGTACACATGCTTGATTCTCTTTCGGAGACATAGCAATCCATAGGTTTTAAGATACTTACTAGTCAGGTACATTCTTAGGCGTTTAATATGCGGTGTTGAGTCCATTTCGTTGAGCAAGGAGTAGCTCTTGTCTATTCCATATTTGGCTTAAGGAACTTTATCTGTGCTCATTTCAATCTCTGGTTTTATGCAGCACCCCAACTCACCTTTACCCTTAAGCAAGCATAAGTTGGTTTTCTAAATTTGAGACCCTGTTCTGTTCTGTAATTCAGTTCCTGTGTAGCCAAGTTTACATTCCGTGTATTACTGATATCTTATGATGTTTCTTTTTCTGTGTGACTTATTTCAGTTAGAATCATCATACCTGAATCCACTCATTGTGCTGCTAAGGGCCAGATGACATAGATTTCATTGCTGAGTGATATTGCTTTGTAAGTAAATACCACAACTTCTTTATCCATTTTTCACTTTCTGCGATGTTGAACTTGTACTGTAAACGAGGTTCTTGTAAACAGAGCCGTTCCAAACTTTGGGGTGGCTGTGTCTTTTTGATTTTAATTTCCCTAAGCTATAGGACCATAAGTGGAAGTGCCCTAGGTTCTGTTGCTTTGTTTTTTAGATGTTTCAGGAAACACCATACACTTCTCCCAAGTGTCTGTTGGCAATTTACATCCCGCCCATCAGCATAACAAGGCTCCCAGTTCTCCATGGCCTGTCCTGCCTTTCTGGATTTTACACTTTTTTCAGATGGCCCTTTTGACCGGGGGGAAGTGAGACTTCATTGTAGTGCAGATTTCCTTTGCAAGCTTGCTTGGTTGGCCAAAAAGTGCGTATGCGTTTTTTCCTGAATATATTCAGGAAAAAACGCATACGCCCTTTTTGGCCAAATGCATCATTGTGGACGTTCTGCCTCTTTTCCTATGCTTTCAATGCAATTCCAGTCTACCTCCTGAAATCGGTTTCCTGCAATTCTGCCCCGCTTTCAAGTCCTCTTGGCAGCCTTACTTCAGTCTATTTTTTGGACGATAGCTGTCATTTATAACTCTGCAGGTTTGTGAATTACAGTGCCCCTGAGCTCCTTTCTTCAACTCGCTTTCTTGTGACCTGGCCGCAACACCGCAGGATGGCTTCAGGCCCTAATCTGGTTCCGGCACGGCACGCTGAGCCTTTGGTTAATTCCTCTTCCTGGTGGGAAATGAGAGTTAAATTTGCCCGTCCAGACACCTCCAGGTAGTCTCTCATTGGTTCTCGCTATTCATGTTCATCTTCCGCAGAAATTGCAAACTGGGCCAAACAGGAGGTTAAAGGGACTGACTCTCCAAGTGGGGAGAGTGTTAGTAAAGCGTCTGGAATATTGCACCCGAGTACCAGGGGAGGAAAACTGAGACATATTTGAACACGTCCCCCGTTCACATGGTTGATCATACTCTGGGTTCCACATGCATGTTTTAGCTGAAGGAAGAATACCTTAAACCTGGAGAGTTAAGACCCGTGTAATGGGTACCATGCAATATGACTTCAAAGGGTCTTCATTTGCTCTCCGAACCTCTCCAATCCTATCACTGCTGCGTTTATGCCCCTGTACACATGCTTGATTCTCTTTTGGAGACATAGCAATCCATAGGTTTTAAGATACTTACTAGTCAGGTACATTCTTAGGCGTTTAATATGGGGTTTTGAGTCCATTTCATTGAGCAAGGAGTAGCTCTTGTCTATTCCATATTTGGCTTAAGGAACTTTTTCTGTGCTCATTTCAATCTCTGGTTTTATGCAGCACCCCAACTCACCTTTCCCCTTAAGCAAGCATAAGTTGGTTTTCTAAATTTGAGACCCTGTTCTGTTTTGGAATGCAGTTCCTGTGTAGCCAAGTTTACATTCCGTGTATTAGTGATATCTTATGATGTTTCTTTTTCTGTGTGACTTATTTCAGTTAGAATCATCGTACCTGAATCCACTCATTGTGCTGCTACGGGCCTGATGACACAGATTTCATTGCTGAGTGATATTGCTTTGTACGTAAATACCACAATTTCTTTATCCATTTTTCACTTTCTGCGATGTTGAACTTGTACTGTAAACGAGGTTCTTGTAAACAGAGCCGTTCCAAACTTTGGGGTGGCTGTGTCTTTTTGATTTTAATTTCCCTAAGCTATAGGACCATAAGTGGAAGTGCCCTAGGTTCTGTTGCTTTGTTTTTTAGATGTTTCAGGAAACACCATACACTTCTCCCAAGTGGTTGTTGGCAATTTACATCCCGCCCATCAGCATAACAAGGCTCCCAGTTCTCCATGGCCTGTCCTGCCTTTCTGGATTTTACACTTTTTTCAGATGGCCCTTTTGACCGGGGGGAAGTGAGACTTCATTGTAGTGCAGATTTCCTTTGCAAGCTTGCTTGGTTGGCCAAAAAGGGCGTATGCGTTTTTTCCTGAATATATTCAGGAAAAAACGCATACGCCCTTTTTGGCCAAGTGCATCATTGTGGACGTTCTTCCTCTTTTCCTATGCTTTCAATGCAATTCCAGTCTACCTCCTGAAATCGGGTTCCTGCAATTCTGCCCCGCTTTCAAGTCCTCTTGGCAGCCTTACTTCAGTCTATTTTTGGACGATAGCTGTCATTTATAACTCTGCAGGTTTGTGAATTACAGTGCCCCTGAGCTCCTTTCTTCAACTCGCTTTCTTGTGACCTGGCCGCAACACCGCAGGATGGCTTCAGGCCCTAAACTGGTTCCGGCCCGGCATGCTGAGCCTTTGGTTAATTCCTCTTCCTGGTGGGAAATGAGAGTAAATTTGCCCGTCCAGACACCTCCAGCTAGCCTCTCATTGGTTCTCGCTATTCCTGTTCATCTTCCGCAGAAATTGCAAACTGGGCCAAACAGGAGGTTAAAGGGACTGACTCTCCAAGTGGGGAGAGTGTTAGTAAAGCGTCTGGAATGTTGCACCCGAGTACCAGGGGAGGAAAACTGAGACATATTTGAACACGTCTCCCGATCACATGGTTGATCATACTCTAGGTTCCACATGCATGTTTTAGCTGAAGGAAGAATACCTTAAACCTGGGTAGTTGAAACCCGTGGAATGGGTACCATGCAATTTGATTTCAAAGGGTCTTCATTTGCTCACCGAACCTCTCCAATCCTATCACTGCTGCGTTTATGCCCCTGTACACATGCTTGATTCTCTTTCGGAGACATAGCAATCCATAGGTTTTAAGATACTTACTAGTCAGGTACATTCTTAGGCGTTTAATATGGAGTGTTGAGTCCATTTCGTTGAGCAAGGAGTAGCTCTTGTCTATTCCATATTTGGCTTAAGGAACTTTATCTGTGCTCATTTCAATCTCTGGTTTTATGCAGCACCACAATTCACCTTTCCCCTTAAGCAAGCATAAGTTGGTTTTCTAAATTTGAGACCCTGTTCTGTTCTGTAATTCAGTTCCTGTGTAGCCAAGTTTACATTCCGTGTATTACTGATATCTTATGATGTTTCTTTTTCTGTGTGACTTATTTCAGTTAGAATCATCGTACCTGAATCCACTCATTGTGCTGCTAAGGGCCTGATGACACAGATTTCATTGCTGAGTGATATTGCTTTGTAAGTAAATACCACAACTTCTTTATCCATTTTTCACTTTCTGCGATGTTGAACTTGTACTGTAAACGAGGTTCTTGTAAACAGAGCCGTTCCAAACTTTGGGGTGGCTGTGTCTTTTTGATTTTAATTTCCCTAAGCTATAGGACCATAAGTGGAAGTGCCCTAGGCTCTGTTGCTTTGTTTTTTAGATGTTTCAGGAAACACCATACACTTCTCCCGAGTGGTTGTTGGCAATTTACATCCCGCCCATCAGCATAACAAGGCTCCCAGTTCTCCATGGCCTGTCCTGCCTTTCTGGATTTTACACTTTTTTCAGATGGCCCTTTTGACCGGGGGGAAGTGAGACTTCATTGTAGTGCAGATTTCCTTTGCAAGCTTGCTTGGTTGGCCAAAAAGGGCGTATGCGTTTTTTCCTGAATATATTCAGGAAAAAACGCATACGCCCTTTTTGGCCAAGTGCATCATTGTGTACGTTCTGCCTCTTTTCCTATGCTTTCAATGCAATTCCAGTCTACCTCCTGAAATCGGTTTCCTGCAATTCTGCCCCGCTTTCAAGTCCTCTTGGCAGCCTTACTTCAGTATATTTTTGGACGATAGCTGTCATTTATAACTCTGCAGGTTTGTGAATTACAGTGCCCCTGAGCTCCTTTCTTCAACTCGCTTTCTTTTGAGCTGGCTGCAACACCGCAGGATGGCTTCAGGCCCTAATATGGTTCCGGTACGGCACGCTGAGCCTTTGGTTATTTCCTCTTCCTGTTGGGAAATGAGAGTTAAATTTGCCCGTCCAGACACCTCCAGCTAGCCTCTCATTGGTTCTCGCTATTCCTGTTCATCTTCCGCAGAAATTGCAAACTGGGCCAAACAGGAGGTTAAAGGGACTGACTCTCCAAGTGGGGAGAGTGTTAGTAAAGCGTCTGGAATGTTGCACCCGAGTACCAGGGGAGGAAAACTGAGACATATTTGAACACGTCTCCCGTTCACATGGTTGATCATACTTGGGTTCCACATGCATGTTTTAGCTGAAGGAAGAATACCTTAAACCTGGAGAGTTGAGACCCGTGTAATGGGTACCATGCAATATGACTTCAAAGGGTCTTCATTTGCTCACCGAACCTCTCCAATCCTATCACTGCTTCGTTTATGCCCCTGTACACATGCTTGATTCTCTTTCGGAGACATAGCAATCCATAGGTTTTAAGATACTTACTAGTCAGGTACATTCTTAGGCGTTTAATATGCGGTGTTGAGTCCATTTCGTTGAGCAAGGAGTAGCTCTTGTCTATTCCATATTTGACTTAAGGAACTTTATCTGTGCTCATTTCAATCTCTGGTTTTATGCAGCACCCCAACTCACCTTTAACCTTAAGCAAGCATAAGTTGGTTTTCTAAATTTGAGACCCTGTTCTGTTCTGTAATTCAGTTCCTGTGTAGCCAAGTTTACATTCCGTGTATTACTGATATCTTATGATGTTTCTTTTTCTGTGTGACTTATTTCAGTTAGAATCATCATACCTGAATCAACTTATTGTGATGCTAAGGGCCTGATGACATAGATTTCATTGCTGAGTGATATTGCTTTGTAAGTAAATACCACAACTTCTTTATCCATTTTTCACTTTCTGCGATGTTGAACTTGTACTGTAAACGAGGTTCTTGTAAACAGAGGCGTCCCAAACTTTGGGGTGGCTGTGTCTTTTTGATTTTAATTTCCCTAAGCTATAGGACCATAAGTGGCAGTGCCCTAGGCTCTGTTGCTTTGTTTTTTAGATGTTTCAGGAAACACCATACACTTCTCCCGAGTGGTTGTTGGCAATTTACATCCCGCCCATCAGCATAACAAGGCTCCCAGTTTTCCATGGCCTGTCCTGCCTTTCTGGATTTTACACTTTTTTCAGATGGCCCTTTTGACCGGGGGGAAGTGAGACTTCATTGTAGTGCATATTTCCTTTGCAAGCTTGCTTGGTTGGCCAAAAAGGGCGTATGCGTTTTTTCCTGAATATATTCAGGAAAAAACGCATACGCCCTTTTTGGCCAAGTGCATCATTGTGGACGTCCTGCCTCTTTTCCTATGCTTTCAATGCAATTCCAGTCTACCTCCTGAAATCGGTTTCCTGCAATTCTGCCCCGCTTTCAAGTCCTCTTGGCAGCCTTACTTCAGTCTATTTTTGGACGATAGCTGTCATTTATAACTCTGCAGGTTTGTGAATTACAGTGCCCCTGAGCTCCTTTCTTCAACTCGCTTTCTTGTGACCTGGCCGCAACACCGCATGATGGCTTCAGGCCCTAATCTGGTTTCGGCCCGGCATGCTGAGCCTTTGGTTAATTCCTCTTCCTGGTGGGAAATGAGAGTTAAATTTGCCCGTCCAGACACCTCCAGCTAGCCTCTCATTGGTTCTCGCTATTCCTGTTCATCTTCCGCAGAAATTGCAAACTGGGCCAAACAGGAGGTTAAAGGGACTGACTCTCCAAGTGGGGAGAGTGTTAGTAAAGCGTCTGGAATGTTGCACCCGAGTACCAGGGGAGGAAAACTGAGACATATTTGAACACGTCTCCCGATCACATGGTTGATCATACTCTGGGTTCCACATGCATGTTTTAGCTGAAGGAAGAATACCTTAAACCTGGGTAGTTGAAACCCGTGGAATGGGTACCATGCAATATGACTTCAAAGGGTCTTCATTTGCTCACCGAACGTCTCCAATCCTATCACTGCTGCGTTTATGCCCCTGTACACATGCTTGATTCTCTTTCGGAGACATAGCAATCCATAGGTTTTAAGATACTTACTAGTCAGGTACATTCTTAGGCGTTTAATATGGGGTGTTGAGTCCATTTCGTTGAGCAAGGAGTAGCTCTTGTCTATTCCATATTTGGCTTAAGGAACTTTATCTGTGCTCATTTCAATCTCTGGTTTTATGCAGCACCCCAACTCACCTTTACCCTTAAGCAAGCATAAGTTGGTTTTCTAAATTTGAGACCCTGTTCTGTTCTGTAATTCAGTTCCTGTGTAGCCAAGTTTCCATTCCGTGTATTACTGATATCTTATGATGTTTCTTTTTCTGTGTGACTTATTTCAGTTAGAATCATCGTACCTGAATCCACTCATTGTGCTGCTAAGGGCCTGATGACACAGATTTCATTGCTGAGTGATATTGCTTTGTAAGTAAATACCACAACTTCTTTATCCATTTTTCACTTTCTGCGATGTTGAACTTGTACTGTAAACGAGGTTCTTGTAAACAGAGCCGTTCCAAACTTTGGGGTGGCTGTGTCTTTTTGATTTTAATTTCCCTAAGCTATAGGACCATAAGTGGAAGTGCCCTAGGCTCTGTTGCTTTGTTTTTTAGATGTTTCAGGAAACACCATACACTTCTCCCGAGTGGTTGTTGGCAATTTACATCCCGCCCATCAGCATAACAAGGCTCCCAGTTCTCCATGGCCTGTCCTGCCTTTCTGGATTTTACACTTTTTTCAGATGGCCCTTTTGACCGGGGGGAAGTGAGACTTCATTGTAGTGCAGATTTCCTTTGCAAGCTTGCTTGGTTGGCCAAAAAGGGCGTATGCGTTTTTTCCTGAATATATTCAGGAAAAAACGCATACGCCCTTTTTGGCCAAGTGCATCATTGTGTACGTTCTGCCTCTTTTCCTATGCTTTCAATGCAATTCCAGTCTACCTCCTGAAATCGGTTTCCTGCAATTCTGCCCCGCTTTCAAGTCCTCTTGGCAGCCTTACTTCAGTCTATTTTTGGACGATAGCTGTCATTTATAACTCTGCAGGTTTGTGAATTACAGTGCCCCTGAGCTCCTTTCTTCAACTCGCTTTCTTTTGAGCTGGCTGCAACACCGCAGGATGGCTTCAGGCCCTAATCTGGTTCCGGTACGGCACGCTGAGCCTTTGGTTATTTCCTCTTCCTGTTGGGAAATGAGAGTTAAATTTGCCCGTCCAGACACCTCCAGCTAGCCTCTCATTGGTTCTCGCTATTCCTGTTCATCTTCCGCAGAAATTGCAAACTGGGCCAAACAGGAGGTTAAAGGGACTGACTCTCCAAGTGGGGAGAGTGTTAGTAAAGCGTCTGGAATGTTGCACCCGAGTACCAGGGGAGGAAAACTGAGACATATTTGAACACGTCTCCCGTTCACATGGTTGATCATACTTGGGTTCCACATGCATGTTTTAGCTGAAGGAAGAATACCTTAAACCTGGAGAGTTGAGACCCGTGTAATGGGTACCATGCAATATGACTTCAAAGGGTCTTCATTTGCTCACCGAACCTCTCCAATCCTATCACTGCTTCGTTTATGCCCCTGTACACATGCTTGATTCTCTTTCGGAGACATAGCAATCCATAGGTTTTAAGATACTTACTAGTCAGGTACATTCTTAGGCGTTTAATATGCGGTGTTGAGTCCATTTCGTTGAGCAAGGAGTAGCTCTTGTCTATTCCATATTTGACTTAAGGAACTTTATCTGTGCTCATTTCAATCTCTGGTTTTATGCAGCACCCCAACTCACCTTTACCCTTAAGCAAGCATAAGTTGGTTTTCTAAATTTGAGACCCTGTTCTGTTCTGTAATTCAGTTCCTGTGTAGCCAAGTTTACATTCCGTGTATTACTGATATCTTATGATGTTTCTTTTTCTGTGTGACTTATTTCAGTTAGAATCATCATACCTGAATCCACTTATTGTGATGCTAAGGGCCTGATGACATAGATTTCATTGCTGAGTGATATTGCTTTGTAAGTAAATACCACAACTTCTTTATCCATTTTTCACTTTCTGTGATGTTGAACTTGTACTGTAAACGAGGTTCTTGTAAACAGAGGCGTCCCAAACTTTGGGGTGGCTGTGTCTTTTTGATTTTAATTTCCCTAAGCTATAGGACCATAAGTGGCAGTGCCCTAGGCTCTGTTGATTTGTTTTTTAGATGTTTCAGGAAACACCATACACTTCTCCCGAGTGGTTGTTGGCAATTTACATCCCGCCCATCAGCATAACAAGGCTCCCAGTTTTCCATGGCCTGTCCTGCCTTTCTGGATTTTACACTTTTTTCAGATGGCCCTTTTGACCGGGGGGAAGTGAGACTTCATTGTAGTGCAGATTTCTTTTGCAAGCTTGCTTGGTTGGCCAAAAAGGGCGTATGCGTTTTTTCCTGAATATATTCAGGAAAAAACGCATACTCCCTTTTTGGCCAAGTGCATCATTGTGGACGTCCTGCCTCTTTTCCTATGCTTTCAATGCAATTCCAGTCTACCTCCTGAAATCGGTTTCCTGCAATTCTGCCCCGCTTTCAAGTCCTCTTGGCAGCCTTACTTCAGTCTATTTTTGGACGATAGCTGTCATTTATAACTCTGCAGGTTTGTGAATTACAGTGCCCCTGAGCTCCTTTCTTCAACTCGCTTTCTTGTGACCTGGCCGCAACACCGCAGGATGGCTTCAGGCCCTAATCTGGTTCCGGGCCGGCATGCTGAGCCTTTGGTTAATTCCTCTTCCTGGTGGGAAATGAGAGTTAAATTTGCCCGTCCAGACACCTCCAGCTAGCCTCTCATTGGTTCTCGCTATTCCTGTTCATCTTCCGCAGAAATTGCAAACTGGGCCAAACAGGAGGTTAAAGGGACTGACTCTCCAAGTGGGGAGAGTGTTAGTAAAGCGTCTGGAATGTTGCACCCGAGTACCAGGGGAGGAAAACTGAGACATATTTGAACACGTCTCCCGATCACATGGTTGATCATACTCTGGGTTCCACATGCATGTTTTAGCTGAAGGAAGAATACCTTAAACCTGGGTAGTTGAAACCCGTGGAATGGGTACCATGCAATATGACTTCAAAGGGTCTTCATTTGCTCACCGAACCTCTCCAATCCTATCACTGCTGCGTTTATGCCCCTGTACACATGCTTGATGCTGTTTCGGAGACATAGCAATCCATAGGTTTTAAAATACTTACAAGTCAGGTACATTCTTAGGCGTTTAATATGCGGTGTTGAGTCCATTTCGTTGAGCAAGGAGTAGCTCTTGTCTATTCCATATTTGGCTTAAGGAACTTTATCTGTGCTCATTTCAATCTCTGGTTTTATGCAGCACCACAATTCACCTTTCCCCTTAAGCAAGCATAAGTTGGTTTTCTAAATTTGAGACCCTGTTCTGTTCTGTAATTCAGTTCCTGTGTAGCCAAGTTTCCATTCCGTGTATTACTGATATCTTATGATGTTTCTTTTTCTGTGTGACTTATTTCAGTTAGAATCATCATACCTGAATCCACTCATTGTGCTGCTAAGGGCCTGATGACATAGATTTCATTGCTGAGTGATATTGTTTTGTAAGTGAATACCACAACATCTTTATCCATTTTTCCCTTTCTGCGATGTTGAACTTGTATTGTAAATGAGCTTCTTGTAAACAGAGCCGTTCCAAACTTTGGGGTGGCTGTGTCTTTTTGATTTTAATTTCCCTAAGCTATAGGACCATAAGTGGAAGTGCCCTAGGCTCTGTTCCTTTGTTTTTTAGATGTTTCAGGAAACACCATACACTTCTCCCAAGTGTCTGTTGGCAATTTACATCCCGCCCATCAGCATAACAAGGCTCCCAGTTCTCAATGGCCTGTTGCCTTTCTGGATTCTACACTTTTTTCAGATGGCCCTTTTGACCGGGGGGAAGTGAGACTTCATTGTAGTGCAGATTTCCTTTGCAAGCTTGCTTGGTTGGCCAAAAAGGGCGTATGGGTTTTTTCCTGAATATATTCAGGAAAAAACCCATACGCCCTTTTTGGCCAAGTGCATCATTGTGGACGTTCTGCCTCTTTTCCTATGCTTTCAATGCAATTCCAGTCTACCTCCTGAAATCGGTTTCCTGCAATTCTGCCCCGCTTTCAAGTCCTCTTGGCAGCCTTACTTCAGTCTATTTTTGGACGATAGCTGTCATTTATAACTCTGCAGGTTTGTGAATTACAGTGCCCCTGAGCTCCTTTCTTCAACTCGCTTTCTTTTGAGCTGGCTGCAACACCGCAGGATGGCTTCAGGCCCTAATCTGGTTCCGGTACGGCACGCTGAGCCTTTGGTTATTTCCTCTTCCTGTTGGGAAATGAGAGTTAAATTTGCCCGTCCAGACACCTCCAGCTAGCCTCTCATTGGTTCTCGCTATTCCTGTTCATCTTCCGCAGAAATTGCAAACTGGGCCAAACAGGAGGTTAAAGGGACTGACTCTCCAAGTGGGGAGAGTGTTAGTAAAGCGTCTGGAATGTTGCACCCGAGTACCAGGGGAGGAAAACTGAGACATATTTGAACACGTCTCCCGTTCACATGGTTGATCATACTTGGGTTCCACATGCATGTTTTAGCTGAAGGAAGAATACCTTAAACCTGGAGAGTTGAGACCCGTGTAATGGGTACCATGCAATATGACTTCAAAGGGTCTTCATTTGCTCACCGAACCTCTCCAATCCTATCACTGCTTCGTTTATGCCCCTGTACACATGCTTGATTCTCTTTCGGAGACATAGCAATCCATAGGTTTTAAGATACTTACTAGTCAGGTACATTCTTAGGCGTTTAATATGCGGTGTTGAGTCCATTTCGTTGAGCAAGGAGTAGCTCTTGTCTATTCCATATTTGACTTAAGGAACTTTATCTGTGCTCATTTCAATCTCTGGTTTTATGCAGCACCCCAACTCACCTTTACCCTTAAGCAAGCATAAGTTGGTTTTCTAAATTTGAGACCCTGTTCTGTTCTGTAATTCAGTTCCTGTGTAGCCAAGTTTACATTCCGTGTATTACTGATATCTTATGATGTTTCTTTTTCTGTGTGACTTATTTCAGTTAGAATCATCATACCTGAATCCACTTATTGTGATGCTAAGGGCCTGATGACATAGATTTCATTGCTGAGTGATATTGCTTTGTAAGTAAATACCACAACTTCTTTATCCATTTTTCACTTTCTGTGATGTTGAACTTGTACTGTAAACGAGGTTCTTGTAAACAGAGGCGTCCCAAACTTTGGGGTGGCTGTGTCTTTTTGATTTTAATTTCCCTAAGCTATAGGACCATAAGTGGCAGTGCCCTAGGCTCTGTTGATTTGTTTTTTAGATGTTTCAGGAAACACCATACACTTCTCCCGAGTGGTTGTTGGCAATTTACATCCCGCCCATCAGCATAACAAGGCTCCCAGTTTTCCATGGCCTGTCCTGCCTTTCTGGATTTTACACTTTTTTCAGATGGCCCTTTTGACCGGGGGGAAGTGAGACTTCATTGTAGTGCAGATTTCTTTTGCAAGCTTGCTTGGTTGGCCAAAAAGGGCGTATGCGTTTTTTCCTGAATATATTCAGGAAAAAACGCATGCTCCCTTTTTGGCCAAGTGCATCATTGTGGACGTCCTGCCTCTTTTCCTATGCTTTCAATGCAATTCCAGTCTACCTCCTGAAATCGGTTTCCTGCAATTCTGCCCCGCTTTCAAGTCCTCTTGGCAGCCTTACTTCAGTCTATTTTTGGACGATAGCTGTCATTTATAACTCTGCAGGTTTGTGAATTACAGTGCCCCTGAGCTCCTTTCTTCAACTCGCTTTCTTGTGACCTGGCCGCAACACCGCAGGATGGCTTCAGGCCCTAATCTGGTTCCGGGCCGGCATGCTGAGCCTTTGGTTAATTCCTCTTCCTGGTGGGAAATGAGAGTTAAATTTGCCCGTCCAGACACCTCCAGCTAGCCTCTCATTGGTTCTCGCTATTCCTGTTCATCTTCCGCAGAAATTGCAAACTGGGCCAAACAGGAGGTTAAAGGGACTGACTCTCCAAGTGGGGAGAGTGTTAGTAAAGCGTCTGGAATGTTGCACCCGAGTACCAGGGGAGGAAAACTGAGACATATTTGAACACGTCTCCCGATCACATGGTTGATCATACTCTGGGTTCCACATGCATGTTTTAGCTGAAGGAAGAATACCTTAAACCTGGGTAGTTGAAACCCGTGGAATGGGTACCATGCAATATGACTTCAAAGGGTCTTCATTTGCTCACCGAACCTCTCCAATCCTATCACTGCTGCGTTTATGCCCCTGTACACATGCTTGATGCTGTTTCGGAGACATAGCAATCCATAGGTTTTAAAATACTTACAAGTCAGGTACATTCTTAGGCGTTTAATATGCGGTGTTGAGTCCATTTCGTTGAGCAAGGAGTAGCTCTTGTCTATTCCATATTTGGCTTAAGGAACTTTATCTGTGCTCATTTCAATCTCTGGTTTTATGCAGCACCACAATTCACCTTTCCCCTTAAGCAAGCATAAGTTGGTTTTCTAAATTTGAGACCCTGTTCTGTTCTGTAATTCAGTTCCTGTGTAGCCAAGTTTCCATTCCGTGTATTACTGATATCTTATGATGTTTCTTTTTCTGTGTGACTTATTTCAGTTAGAATCATCATACCTGAATCCACTCATTGTGCTGCTAAGGGCCTGATGACATAGATTTCATTGCTGAGTGATATTGTTTTGTAAGTGAATACCACAACATCTTTATCCATTTTTCCCTTTCTGCGATGTTGAACTTGTATTGTAAATGAGCTTCTTGTAAACAGAGCCGTTCCAAACTTTGGGGTGGCTGTGTCTTTTTGATTTTAATTTCCCTAAGCTATAGGACCATAAGTGGAAGTGCCCTAGGCTCTGTTCCTTTGTTTTTTAGATGTTTCAGGAAACACCATACACTTCTCCCAAGTGTCTGTTGGCAATTTACATCCCGCCCATCAGCATAACAAGGCTCCCAGTTCTCAATGGCCTGTTGCCTTTCTGGATTCTACACTTTTTTCAGATGGCCCTTTTGACCGGGGGGAAGTGAGACTTCATTGTAGTGCAGATTTCCTTTGCAAGCTTGCTTGGTTGGCCAAAAAGGGCGTATGGGTTTTTTCCTGAATATATTCAGGAAAAAACCCATACGCCCTTTTTGGCCAAGTGCATCATTGTGGACGTTCTGCCTCTTTTCCTATGCTTTCAATGCAATTCCAGTCTACCTCCTGAAATCGGTTTCCTGCAATTCTGCCCCGCTTTCAAGTCCTCTTTGCAGCCTTACTTCAGTCTATTTTTGGACGATAGCTGTCATTTATAACTCTGCAGGTTTGTGAATTACAGTGCCCCTGAGCTCCTTTCTTCAACTCGCTTTCTTGTGACCTGGCCGCAACACTGCAGGATGGCTTCAGGCCCTAATCTGGTTCCGGTACGGCACGCTGAGCCTTTGGTTATTTCCTCTTCCTGGTGGGAAATGAGAGTTAAATTTGCCCGTCCAGACACCTCCAGCTAGCCTCTCATTGGTTCTCGCTATTCCTGTTCATCTTCCGCAGAAATTGCAAACTGTGCCAAACAGCAGGTTAAAGGTGCTGACTCTCCAAGTAGGGAGAGTTTTAGTAAAGCGTCTGGAATGTTGCACCCGAGTACCAGGGGAGGAAAACTGAGACATATTTGAACACATGTCCCGTTCACATGGTTGATCATACTTGGGTTCCACATGCATGTTTTAGCTGAAGGAAGAATACCTTAAACCTGGAGAGTTGAGACCCGTGTAATGGGTACCATGCAATATGACTTCAAAGGGTCTTCATTTGCTCACCGAACCTCTCCAATCCTATCACTGCTGCGTTTATGCCCCTGTACACATGCTTGATTCTCTTTCGGAGACATAGCAATCCATAGGTTTTAAGATACTTACAAGTCAGGTACATTCGTAGGCGTTTAATATGCAGTGTTGAGTCCATTTCGTTGAGCAAGGAGTAGCTCTTGTCTATTCCATATTTGGCTTAAGGAACTTTATCTGTGCTCATTTCAATCTCTGGTTTTATGCAGCACCCCAACTCACCTTTCCCCTTAAACAAGCATAAGTTGTTTTTCTAAATTTGAGACCCTGTTCTGTTCTGTAATTCAGTTCCTGTGTAGCCAAGTTTCCATTCCGTGTATTACTGATATCTTATGATGTTTCTTTTTCTGTGTGACTTATTTCAGTTAGAATCATCATACCTGAATCCACTCATTGTGCTGCTAAGGGCCTGATGACATAGATTTCATTGCTGAGTGATATTGCTTTGTAAGTGAATACCACAACTTGTTTATCCATTTTTCCCTTTCTGCGATGTTGAACTTGTACTGTAAACGAGGTTCTTGTAAACAGAGCCGTTCCAAACTTTGGGGTGGCTGTGTCTTTTTGATTTTAATTTCCCTAAGCTATAGGACCATAAGTGGAAGTGCCCTAGGCTCTGTTGCTTTGTTTTTTAGATGTTTCAGGAAACACCATACACTTCTCCCAAGTGTCTGTTGGCAATTTACATCCCGCCCATCAGCATAACAAGGCTCCCAGTTCTCAATGGCCTGTTGCCTTTCTGGATTTTACACTTTTTTCAGATGGCCCTTTTGACCGGGGGGAAGTGAGACTTCATTGTAGTGCAGATTTCCTTTGCAAGCTTGCTTGGTTGGCCAAAAAGGGCGTATGCGTTTTTTCCTGAATATATTCAGGAAAAAACGCATACGCCCTTTTTGGCCAAGTGCATCATTGTGGACGTTCTGCCTCTTTTCCTATGCTTTCAATGCAATTCCAGTCTACCTCCTGAAATCGGTTTCCTGCAATTCTGCCCCGCTTTCAAGTCCTCTTGGCAGCCTTACTTCAGTCTATTTTTGGACGATAGCTGTCATTTATAACTCTGCAGGTGTGTGAATTACAGTGCCCCTGAGCTCCTTTCTTCAACTCGCTTTCTTGTGACCTGGCCGCAACACCGCAGGATGGCTTCAGGCCCTAATCTGGTTCCGGCACGGCACACTGAGCCTTTGGTTATTTCCTCTTTCTGGTGGGAAATGAGAGTTAAATTTGCCCGTCCAGACACCTCCAGCTAGCCTCTCATTGGTTCTCGCTATTCCTGTTCATCTTCCGCAGAAATTGCAAACTGGGCCAAACAGGAGGTTAAAGGCGCTGACTCTCCAAGTTGGGAGAGTGTTAGTAAAGCGTCTGGAATGTTGCACCCGAGTACCAGGGGAGGAAAACTGAGACATATTTGAACACGTCTCCTGTTCACATGGTTGATCATACTCTAGGTTCCACATGCATGTTTTAGCTGAAGGAAGAATACCTTAAACCTGGGTAGTTGAAACCCGTGGAATGGGTACCATGCAATATGACTTCAAAGGGTCTTCATTTGCTCACCGAACCTCTCCAATCCTATCACTGCTGCGTTTATGCCCCTGTACACATGCTTGATTCTCTTTCGGAGACATAGCAATCCATAGGTTTTAAGATACTTACTAGTCAGGTACATTCTTAGGCGTTTAATATGGGGTGTTGAGTCCATTTCGTTGAGGAAGGAGTAGCTCTTGTCTATTCCATATTTGGCTTAAGGAACTTTATCTGTGCTCATTTCAATCTCTGGTTTTATGTAGCACCCCAACTCACCTTTACCCTTAAGCAAGAATAAGTTGGTTTTCTAAATTTGAGACCCTGTTCTGTTCTGTAATTCAGTTCCTGTGTAGCCAAGTTTACATTCCGTGTATTACTGATATCTTATGATGTTTCTTTTTCTGTGTGACTTATTTCAGTTAGAATCATCATACCTGAATCCACTCATTGTGCTGCTAAGGGCCTGAGGACACAGATTTCATTGCTGAGTGATATTGCTTTGTAAGTAAATACCACAACTTCTTTATCCATTTTTCATTTTCTGCGATGTTGAACTTGTACGGTAAACGAGGTTCTTGTAAACGGAGGCGTCCCAAACTTTGGGGTGGCTGTGTCTTTTTGATTTTAATTTCCCTAAGCTATAGGACCATAAGTGGAAGTGCCCTAGGCTCTGTTGCTTTGTTTTTTAGATGTTTCAGGAAACACCATACACTTCTCCCAAGTGTCTGTTGGCAATTTACATCCCGCCCATCAGCATAACAAGGCTCCCAGTTCTCAATGGCCTGTCCTGCCTTTCTGGATTTTACACTTTTTTCAGATGGCCCTTTTTGATCGGGGGGAAGTGAGACTTCATTGTAGTGCAGATTTCCTTTGCAAACTTGCTTGGTTGGCCAAAAAGGGCGTATGCGTTTTTTCCTGAATATATTCAGGAAAAAACGCATACGCCCTTTTTGGCCAAGTGCATCATTGTGGACGTTCTGCCTCTTTTCCTATGCTTTCAATGCAATTCCAGTCTACCTCCTGAAATCGGTTTCCTGCAATTCTGCCCCGCTTTCAAGTCCTCTTGGCAGCCTTACTTCAGTCTATTTTTGGACGATAGCTGTCATTTATAACTCTGCAGGTTTGTGAATTACAGTGCCCCTGAGCTCCTTTCTTCAACTCGCTTTCTTGTGACCTGGCCGCAACACCGCAGGATGGCTTCAGGCCCTAATCTGGTTCCGGCCCGGCACGCTGAGCCTTTGGTTAATTCCTCTTCCTGGTGGGAAATGAGAGTTAAATTTGCCCGTTCAGACACCTCCAGCTAGCCTCTCATTGGTTCTCGCTATTCCTGTTCATCTTCCGCAGAAATTGCAAACTGGGCCAAACAGGAGGTTAAAGGGACTGACTCTCCAAGTGGGGAGAGTGTTAGTAAAGCGTCTGGAATGTTGCACCCGAGTACCAGGGGAGGAAAACTGAGACATATTTGAACACGTCTCCCGTTCACATGGTTGATCATACTCTGGGTTCCACATGCATGTTTTAGCTGAAGGAAGAATACCTAAAACCTGGAGAGTTGAGACCCGTGTAATGGGTACCATGCAATATGACTTCAAAGGGTCTTCATTTGCTCACCGAACCTCTCCAATCCTATCACTGCTGCGTTTATGCCCCTGTACACACGCTTGATTCTCTTTTGGAGACATAGCAATCCATAGGTTTTAAGATACTTACAAGTCAGGTACATTCTTAGGCGTTTAATATGGGGTGTTGAGTCCATTTCGTTGAGCAAGGAGTAGCTCTTGTCTATTCCATATTTGGCTTAAGGAACTTTATCTGTGCTCATTTCAATCTCTGGTTTTATGCAGCACCCCAACTCACCTTTACCCTTAAGCAAGAATAAGTTGGTTTTCTAAATTTGAGACCCTGTTCTGTTCTGTAATTCAGTTCCTGTGTAGCCAAGTTTACATTCCGTGTATTACTGATATCTTATGATGTTTCTTTTTCTGTGTGACTTATTTCAGTTAGAATCATCATACCTGAATCCACTCATTGTGCTGCTAAGGGCCTGATGACACAGATTTCATTGCTGAGTGATATTGCTTTGTAAGTAAATACCACAACTTCTTTATCCATTTTTCACTTTCTACGATGTTGAACTTGTACTGTAAACGAGGTTCTTGTAAACAGAGCCCTTCCAAACTTTGGGGTGGCTGTGTCTTTTTGATTTTAACTTCCCTAAGCTATAGGACCATAAGTGGAAGTGCCCTAGGTTCTGTTGCTTTGTTTTTTAGATGTTTCAGGAAACACCATACACTTCTCCCGAGTGGTTGTTGGCAATTTACATCCCGCCCATCAGCATAACAAGGCTCCCAGTTCTCCATGGCCTGTCCTGCCTTTCTGGATTTTACACTTTTTTCAGATGGCCCTTTTGACCGGGGGGAAGTGAGACTTCATTGTAGTGCAGATTTCCTTTGCAAGCTTGCTTGGTTGGCCAAAAAGGGCGTATGCGTTTTTTCCTGAATATATTCAGGAAAAAACGCATACGCCCTTTTTGGCCAAGTGCATCATTGTGGACGTTCTGCCTCTTTTCCTATGCTTTCAATGCAATTTCAGTCTACCTCCTGAAATCGGTTTCCTGCAACTCTGCCCCGCTTTCAAGTCCTCTTGGCAGCCTTACTTCAGTCTATTTTTGGACGATAGCTGTCATTTATAACTCTGCAGGTTTGTGAATTACAGTGCCCCTGAGCTCCTTTCTACAACTCACTTTCTTGTGAGCTGGCCGCAACACCGCAGGATGGCTTCAGGCCCTAATCTGGTTCCGGCACGGCACGCTGAGCCTTTGGTTAATTCCTCTTCCTGGTGGGAAATGAGAGTTAAATTTGCCCGTCCAGACACCTCCAGCTAGTCTCTCATTGGTTCTCGCTATTCCTGTTCACCTTCCGCAGAAATTGCAAACTGGGCCAAACAGGAGGTTAAAGGGACTGACTCTCCAAGTCGGGAGGGTGTTAGTAAAGCGTCTGGAATGTTGCACCCGAGTACCAGGGGAGGAAAACTGAGACATATTTGAACACGTCTCCCGTTCACACGGTTGATCATACTCTGGGTTCCACATGCATGTTTTAGCTGAAGGAAGAATACCTTAAACCTGGAGAGTTGAGACCCGTGTAATGGGTACCATGCAATATGACTTCAAAGGGTCTTCATTTGCTCACGAACCTCTCCAATCCTATCACTGCTGCGTTTATGCCCCTGTACACATGCTTGATTCTCTTTCGGAGACATAGCAATCCATAGGTTTTAAGATACTTACTAGACAGGTACCTTCTTACGCGTTTAATATGCGGTGTTGAGTCCATTTCGTTGAGCAAGGAGTAGCTCTTGTCTATTCCATATTTGGCTTAAGGAACTTTATCTGTGCTCATTTCAATCTCTGGTTTTATGCAGCACCCCAACTCACCTTTACCCTTAAGCAAGAATAAGTTGGTTTTCTAAATTTGAGACCCTGTTCTGTTCTGTAATTCAGTTCCTGTGTAGCCAAGTTTACATTCCGTGTATTACTGATATCTTATGATGTTTCTTTTTCTGTGTGACTTATTTCAGTTAGAATCATCATACCTGAATCCACTCATTGTGCTGCTAAGGGCCTGATGACACAGATTTCATTGCTGAGTGATATTGCTTTGTAAGTAAATACCACAACTTCTTTATCCATTTTTCACTTTCTGCGATGTTGAACTTGTACTGTAAACGAGGTTCTTGTAAACAGAGCCGTTCCAAACTTTGGGGTGGCTGTGTCTTTTTGATTTTAATTTCCCTAAGCTATAGGACCATAAGTGGAAGTGCCCTAGGTTCTGTTGCTTTGTTTTTTAGATGTTTCAGGAAACACCATACACTTCTCCCGAGTGGTTGTTGGCAATTTACATCCCGCCCATCAGCATAACAAGGCTCCCAGTTCTCCATGGCCTGTCCTGCCTTTCTGGATTTTACACTTTTTTCAGATGGCCCTTTTGACCGGGGGGAAGTGAGACTTCATTGTAGTGCAGATTTCCTTTGCAAGCTTGCTTGGTTGGCCAAAAAGGGCGTATGCGTTTTTTCCTGAATATATTCAGGAAAAAACGCATACGCCCTTTTTGGCCAAGTGCATCATTGTGGACGTTCTGCCTCTTTTCCTATGCTTTCAATGCAATTCCAGTCTACCTCCTGAAATCGGTTTCCTGCAATTCTGTCCCACTTTCAAGTCCTCTTGGCAGCCTTACTTCAGTCTATTTTTGGACGATAGCTGTCATTTATAACTCTGCAGGTTTGTGAATTACAGTGCCCCTGAGCTCCTTTCTTCAACTCGCTTTCTTGTGAGCTGGCCGCAACACCGCAGGATGGCTTCAGGCCCTAATCTGGTTCCGGCACGGCACGCTGAGCCTTTGGTTAATTCCTCTTCCTGGTGGGAAATGAGAGTTAAATTTGCCCGTCCAGACACCTCCAGCTAGTCTCTCATTGGTTCTCGCTATTCCTGTTCATCTTCCGCAGAAATTGCAAACTGGGCCAAACAGGAGGTTAAAGGGACTGACTCTCCAAGTCGGGAGAGTGTTAGTAAAGCGTCTGGAATGTTGCACCCGAGTACCAGGGTACGAAAACTGAGACATATTTGAACACGTCTCCCGATCACATGGTTGATCATACTCTGGGTTCCACATGCATGTTTTAGCTGAAGGAAGAATACCTAAAACCTGGGTAGTTGAAACCCGTGGAATGGGTACCATGCAATATGACTTCAATGGGTCTTCATTTCCTCACCGAATCTCTCCAATCCTATCACTGCTGCGTTTATGCCCCTGTACACATGCTTGATTCTCTTTCGGAGACATAGCAATCCATAGGTTTTAAGATACTTACTAGTCAGGTACATTCTTAGGCGTTTAAAATGCGGTGTTGAGTCCATTGCGTTGAGCAAGGAGTAGCTCTTGTCTATTCCATATTTGGCTTAAGGAACTTTATCTGTGCTCATTTCAATCTCTGGTTTTATGCAGCACCCCAACTCACCTTTACCCTTAAGCAAGCATAAGTTGGTTTTCTAAATTTGAGACCCTGTTCTGTTCTGTAATTCAGTTCCTGTGTAGCCAAGTTTACATTCCGTGTATTACTGATATCTTATGATGTTTCTTTTTCTGTGTGATTTATTTCAGTTAGAATCATCATACCTGAATCCACTCATTGTGCTGCTAAGGGCCTGATGACATAGATTTCATTGCTGAGTGATATTGCTTTGTAAGTGAATACCACAACTTCTTTATCCATTTTTCACTTTCTGCGATGTTGAACTTGTATTGTAAACGAGGTTCTTGTAAACAGAGGCGTCCCAAACTTTGCAGTGGCTGTGTCTTTTTGATTTTAATTTCCCTAAGCTATAGGACCATAAGTGGAAGTGCCCTAGGCTCTGTTGCTTTGTTTTTTAGATGTTTCAGGAAACACCATACACTTCTCCCAAGTGTCTGTTGGCAATTTACATCCCGCCCATCAGCATAACAAGGCTCCCAGTTCTCCATGGCCTGTCCTGCCTTTCTGGATTTTACACTTTTTTCAGATGGCCCTTTTGACTGGGGGGAAGTGAGACTTCATTGTACCGCAGATTTCCTTTGCAAGTTTGCTTGGTTGACCAAAAAGGGCGTATGCGTTTTTCCCTGAATATATTCAGGAAAAAACGCATACGCTCTTTTTGGCCAAGTGCATCATTGTGGAAGTTCTGCCTCTTTTCCTATGCTTTCAATGCAATTCCAGTCTACCTCCTGAAATCGGTTTCCTGCAATTCTGCCCCGCTTTCAAGTCCTCTTGGCAGCCTTACTTCAGTCTATTTTTGGACGATAGCTGTCATTTATAACTCTGCAGGTTTGTGAATTACAGTGCCCCTGAGCTCCTTTCTTCAACTCGTTTTCTTGTGAGCTGGCTGCAACACCGCTGGATGGCTTCAGGCCCTAATCTGTTTCCGGCACGGCATGCTGAGCCTTTGGTTATTTCCTCTTTCTGGTGGGAAATGAGAGTTAAATTTGCCCATCCAGACACCTCCAGCTAGTCTCTCATTGGTTCTCCCTATTCCTGTTCATCTTCCGCAGAAATTGCAAACGGGGCCAAACAGGAGGTTAAAGGTGCTGACTCTCCAAGTGGGGAGAGTGTTAGTAAAGCATCTGGAATGTTGCACCCGAGTACCAGGGGAGGAAAACTGAGACATATTTGAACACGTCTCCTGTTCACACGGTTGATCATACTCTGGGTTCCACATGCATGTTTTAGCTGAAGGAAGAATACCTTAAACCTGGAGAGTTGAGACCCGTGTAATGGGTACCATGCAATATGACTTCAAAGGGTCTTCATTTGCTCACCGAACCTCTCCAATCCTATCACTGCTGCGTTTATGCCCCTGTACACACGCTTGATTCTCTTTTGGAGACATAGCAATCCATAGGATTTAAGATACTTACTAGTCAGGTACATTCTTAGGCGTTTAATATGGGGTGTTGAGTCCATTTCGTTGAGCAAGGAGTAGCTCTTGTCTATTCCATATTTGGCTTAAGGAACTTTATCTGTGCTCATTTCAATCTCTGGTTTTATGCAGCACCCCAACTCACCTTCCCCCTTAAGCAAGCATAAGTTGGTTTTCTAAACTTGAGACACTGTTCTGTTTTGTAATTCAGTTCATGTGTAGCCAAGTTCACATTCTGTGTATTAGTGATACCTTATGATGTTTCTTTTCTGTGTGACTTATTTCAGTTCGAATCATCATACCTGCATCCACTCATTATGCTGCTACGGGCCTGATGACATAGATTTCATTGCTGAGTGATATTGCATTGTACGTAAGTACCACAAGTTCTTTATCCATTTTTCACTTTCTGCGATATTGAACTTGTACTGTAAACGAGGTTCTTGTAAACAGAGCCGTCCCAAACTTTGGGGTGGCTGTGTCTTTTTGATTTTAATTTCCCTAAGCTATAGGACCATAAGTGGAAGTGCCCTAGGCTCTGTTGCTTTGTTTTTTAGATGTTTCAGGAAACACCATACACTTCTCCAGAGTGGCTGTTGGCAATTTACATCCCGCCCATCAGCATAAGAAGGCTCCCAGTTCTCCATGGCCTGTCGTGCCTTTATGGATTTTACACTTTTTTCAGATGGCCCTTTTGACCGGGGGGAAGTGAGACTTCATTGTAGTGCAGATTTCCTTTGCAAGCTTGCTTGGTTGGCCAAAAAGTGCGTATGCGTTTTTTCCTGAATATATTCAGGAAAAAACACATACGCCCTTTTTGGCCAAGTGCATCATTGTCGAGTTTCTGACTCTCTTCATATGCTTTCAATGCAATTCCAGTCTACCTCCTGAAATCGGTTTCCTGCAATTCTGCCTTGCTTTCAATGCCTCTTCATAGCCTTACCTCAATATATTTTTTAAAAATAGTTGGCCTTTATAACTCTGCAGGGTTTTGAATTGCAGTGGCCCTTAGCTCCATTTTTTAGCTCTTATTTTTGTGGTATTGCCCCATAACCAAAGGATTCCTTGAAGCCCTATTTTTCTTCTGGGACACCTGCTGTGCCTTTGGTTAATTCTTCTTACTGATGTGATATTAGAGTGACATGTGCCCATTGAAACCGCTACAGCTAGTTTCTCACTGGTTCCCCCTATTCCCATTCATCCTCTTCATTAACTGCAGACTGTGCGATACCAGAACTTAAAGGCATTGACTCCATGTGGGGATGTTGTTAGTAAAGCGGCTGGAATGTCGATCCGGAGCCCCAGGAGAGGAAAAATGAGGTGCGTTTTAGAAACCTTTCCCGATCATATGGTATACCAGTCGCTGGGTTTCCCAAGCATGGTTTAGCTGTAGGAAGATTCCCTTCAACCTGGAGTGTTGGGACCCTTGGACTGAGTAGCATGAAGTATTGCATTAAACTTTCGGCAGTTGCTCACCAAAGCTCACCAATCCTGTCAGCCCCAAGTGTCCAGCCTTATGTCTTATCCAGCTGTGGGTTTATATGTGGTCAATCCAGGTTGCATCACAGCCCCTGAGCGAATTTTGTAAGAATTTTTCTCTCTTTCATTGTTTCAGCGTTTTGTTTTTAAAATTTATTTCTATAATGGGGTTTAGCTCCTTTTCACTGCTGTGTTTGTGCCGCTCTGCACACACTTGATTCCCTTATGGAGATATATCAATACATGGGTTTTAAGATTCTTATTCCTCAGATATATTTCTCTGCGGTGTATAGGGTGTGTTGAGGCCTGTTCATTGAGCAAGGTGTAGATCTTGTCTAATACCTATTTGGTTTATTGAACGGTATCTGTGCTAATTTCAAACTCTGGTTTTATGCATCACCCCACCTCTCCTTTCCCCTTAAGCTGACATAAGTGTGTTTTCTAAATGTGAGACACTGTTCTGTTCTGTAATTCATTTCTTGTGCAGCCATATTTACCCTCCCTCTATAAGTGATATCTTATGATATGTTTCTTTTTCTGTTTGACTTATTTCAAGTAGTATTATCGGACCTAAATCCACTCTTTATCCTTCTACTAGCCTTATTACATTGATTTCATGGTGAAGAGATATTCCATTGTACATAAGTACCACATCTTCTTTATCCATTGTTCTCTTTCCTGGGATATTTAAGGTGTACTGAAGTTGAGGTTCTTGTAAACAGAGTAGCCCTAAACTGTGGTGTGCTTGTGTCTTGTTGATTTTTAGACTTCCCTAGATATACTCCCATGATTGGAAGTGTCCTATGCTCTGTAGCTCTGTTTTTTAGATGATTTAGGAACCACCATACACTTCTCCAGAGTGGCTCTCGGCAGTTCACACACTGCCCATCAGCGTATAAAGGCTCCCTGTTCTCCATGGCCTGTCCTGCATTTCTGGTTTTTACAATTTTTTAGGATGGCCCTTTTGACCGGTGGGAAGTGAGACTTCTTTGTTGTGCACATTTGCATTGCTTGCTTGCTTCGTTGCCCATAAAGTGCGTATGCGTTTTTTCCTGGATATAATCAGGAAAAAACGCATACGCCCTTTTGGGCCAACTGCATCATTGTCGAAATTCTGCCGCTTTTCATGTGCGTTAAAGACGAGTCCAATCTATCTCTTGAAATCTGTTTCTTGCAATTCTGTTTTGCATTCAGATCCTCTTCTTTGCCTTACCTCAACATATTTTTGGACGTTAGTTTTCATTTATAACTCTGCAGGTTTGTGAATTGCAGTGACCCTGAGCTCCATTTTTTAAGTTGCTCTTTTGTGAGCTGGCCTCAAACCCGCAGGATTGCTTCAGGCCCTATTTTGGCTCCGGCGAGGCAGGCTGAGCCTTTCTTTAATTCTTATTCTTAATGGGAAATTAGAGTGATATGTGCCCGTCCAAACCCCTACAACTCTTCTCTCATTGGTTCCCCCTCTTCCCGTTCATCCTCCTCACAATTTGCAAAATGTGTGAAACAGAAGTTTAAATGTGCTGATTCTCCAAGTGGGGAGATTCTAAGTAGCGTGGCTGGAATGGTGAACAGGAGCACCAGGAGAGGATAAATGAGGTGCATTTTAGACACATCTCCCGATCACATGGTGTACAGTCCTCTGGGTTTTCCATGCATGTTTTAGCTGTAGGAAGATCCCTTGAACCTGCAGATTTGGGACCCATTGAATGGGTACCAGGTAGTATTACTTTAAAGGGTGTGCATTTCCTCACCCAACCTCACATTTCTCTTAGCGCAAACAGTTTCCAGCCTTATGTCTCATCCTGCTGTGGGTCTAGATGTGTTCAATCCATGTTGCATCACCGTCCCTGAGGAAAAGTTGTAAGAGGTTTTCTCTGTCTCTCTGTCGTTTATTTTTTTCAATTTATTACTATATTGGTTACAGCTGATTTTCAAAGCTCTGTTTCTTGCTGCTGTACATCCACTTGATTCGCGTACAGAGAGACATCAATAAATTCTTTTTCAGATTCTTACCAGTCGTATATATTCTTTTCCGGTGACTTGAGTGTGCTGAGTGCAGTTCTTTTAGCTACCGTGTAGGCCTTGTTGATTATCAGTTTGGTATTTGGAATGGTATCTTTGCTAATTTCAACCTCCTGGATGATGCCTCACCCCTCCCCACCTTTCCCGTTTAGCAGCCTTATGCGTGTTTTCTACATATTTGACTATGTTTTTGTTTTGTAATTTATTTCATGTGTAGCCATTTTGGATTCCACCTTTAAGTGATATCTTATGATATGTGTCTTTTTCTTTTTGAATTCTGTCACTTAGAATGATCATACGTAACTCCTCCGGAGTTGTTACAACTGGCCATATTTCATTGATTTCCAGGCTGAATAATATTCCACTCTACCTAAGTACCACATTTTTTCCCTCCAGAGACATTTAAGTTATATCCTAGTCGAGGATCTTTTAAACAGAGAGGGGGTAAACATTGGGGTGCCTGTGTCCTCTCGATTTTTGTTTTTCCCAAGATATACGCCCATGAGTGCAAGTGCCCTATGCTCTGTAGCTCATTTTTTAGATGCTTTAGTAAACACAATACACTTCTCCAGAATGGCCGTTGGCAATATACATTTCCACTATAAGTCTCACAGGGCTCCCTCTTCTCGTTGCCCTGTCCTGCATTTCTGTTGTTTACGCTTTATGAGGATGGCTCTTCTGACTGATGCGAAGTGATATCTTTTGTAGTATTGACTTCCAGTGCCCACCTGTTTGGTTGGCTAAAAAAGTGTATGCCCTTTTCTTGAATATATACAGAAAAGAACGCATACACCCTTTTTGGCCAACTGCAATGTTGGCAATGTTCAGCTCCTTTTCTTGTGCTTAATGGCGAGTCCTTTCTACCTCCTCAAATCCCTTTCCTGCCATTCTCCCTTGCTTACAAGTCCTTTTCTCTGACTTTCCTCAAGACATTTTTCAGTGATGGATATTTTCAACTCTGCAGTTTTGTGAATTTTACTGCCCCTGAGTTCCATTGTTCAACTCGTGTTTATGGGAACTGGCCACAAAGCAGCGGGATTTCCTCAAGCCCTATACTGTTTCCATGGGCAACCCTAGCCTTTGGTCAATTCGTCTTCCTGATTGGAAATTAGAGTGACATGTGCCTGTCTGAACACCTAGGACTTGTCTCTCATTGTTCCTCATCCTTCCGCTTCATCCTCTGGACAAATTCCAAACTGTACGCAACAGGATGTTGACAGTGCTGACATCTCCAAGTGGGGAGACTGTTAGTAAAGACGCTGGAGGGGTGAACCCGAGCACCAGGAGATGAGGAGATGAGATGCCTTTTCCAAACTCTTCCCGATCAGACGGTATACCATCCTCTGGGTGTGACAGACATGTTTTAGCAGTAGGAAGAGTCCCATTCATGTAAGGAGAACACCAGGGCTTTTTCAAAATCAGTGTCTCCCCGAAACCCAAACTGGGGAAGTTTTTAAGCTACGGCTACACATATGTTCATTAAGGGCCTTGGGAAGTAGGCAGAGTCCAAACTTTAGATGATTGAAGTCTTCAGGGTCAGAAGCACTCACCACCAGCTTCCCTTAGGCTACACTTTAACTGTCATTGATAGATGATGTCAATAAAAATATCTATTCTTTTTCAGATTATTTCCCCTTATAGGTTATTGCAAAATGTTGAGTGTAGTTCCCTGTGCTATACAGTAGTTCCTTGTTGATGATCTATTTTATACATAGCAGTGTGTATGTGTTCATTCCAAACTGTTAATTTATCCCTCCTCCCACCTTTCCCCTTTGGTAATAATAAATTATAAGATTTTATACTTCTCAGAAATGGGGGAGCTGAAAGAGAGGTATCATTTTCAATGGAAAAGCATTTAAAACAAGATTGAAGGTTTAACCAAGATTATTAGCTGTACATCCTTGGAAAGAAATCACTTCGTTTCTCTAATATTGACCTGACAAATAAGACAAACCTTTTCACTGAACTTGCTTATAAAAAGTGATGGAAATATCAAATGGAAGTGTTAAAAACATCTTATTTTACCCGAGCCTTATACACTGTTCTATGTTAACTACAGTTTGGCTCACACATCTGTTCATTGAGGTTACAATAGTCTCAATTTCTGTTACTGATCCTCCAGAGTGGACCCCAACAAGTGTCCCCCTGCCCAGTGTCATTGGGGCCAACAGATCGAGACTGAGTTTGGTTCACAAGCAAAGGAAACTTTATATTTTGATCAGAGAATGGAGAGGTGAGAGCATGCACTACCCCGTGGGCTGTGGGCTGGGCTGCTGTGTAGAGATCCTGTCAGAGTCAGTGGGAGGGAGGGAGGCGGCGGAGCTCTCGAGGGCCGGGTTGGCTGTAGCTCAGGCTCTATATCGTGGAGTCTGCACTGGGCCCCAGGAGCTGAGGTGTCGACCCAGCCATTCTGCACTAGGAAATCTGGTCTGAAGTGCCGGGTGTGGAACCTCTGCATGCGGGACCCTAGGAGCACGTGAAATTAGACAAAGCACAAAGGATAAAAAAGGTTAGACTTGACTTTATTGCCCAGATTCTATTTTTATCTCCCAGGGATTTTTAATGGGCTTTGCTGGGGACAAACCCCTCCTCTGCCTTTTGTCCCGTTCCTCATTCTTGGAGTGCTGAGGGTGCAGACCCTTCTTCTGTAACTGCTGAGTGCTGAGTTGGGAGCCCTCATACCCTGGGGCGAGGGTCAGAGCTTCTCCCCAGCAGCCTCCCGGTGACGTTGATTGTCCCCAGGACCCCTGCCTCCCTGCTCGTCCACCTGAGCACCAGCATTGGAAGTGTTATAGATTCTAATGACCTTTAAGGGTCCAGGAAAGAGATGTGCAGAGACGCTGTGGGGGCCGGTTTCACCCCGCCCCACATTTGTTCGGCCACCTTAGGCTGACCGTCTCTGCCAGCCTAGATGCTCTGACCAGTAGTCTGCGCTTTCTTCAGTTAGGCCCCTGAATTAACGTACAAACAGCACCAGGTGTCAGAGCCCTGCCCGCTCAACTCCCAGACAGTCCAGGGTCAGTGGTGATCAAGGACCATGATGGCTACTGAGTCAACAGCCTTTTGAAGTAAACAGGAGTCCAGCCGGTCTTATTGGCCACCATCATCACGGTGTCTGTAGGCTTTTCTATGGTGACAGTGTGGTATACTGTTCCCCTGCCAAGATTATTAGCTCCCCTCTGGGTGCAGTAAGTCCTGCAAGCAGTAGTCTACTCTTTTGGGACACACTCTTGTTGTTTTATGAGAGAAACTCCAGGTCAAGTGATGTTCACACGAGTCATCATGGTGCCCTGTTGCCCCCGGTTATCTCTCTGGATGTTGGAGTTGGAGGGCCTCCTCACTCGAGGTCGGTGTGCCCACGGAGCGAACCCTGCAACTTCAGGGCATGGTTGGTGGTTAGGATCACCACGTGGGGTCCTTTTCCCTTAGGAGGGAGGTGGCCTTTTGGGCTGCTGATTTCCAGGTTTTTAGATACCGCCAGTATCTTGGCCAGATGTGGCAGTGGGCCAAGCCCCTTAGTGACCGTAGTTTATCCTACCTGGATGGCATTCTTGCATTGTTCCATTTCAAGTGGTCCCAGTTTTTGCACTAATTCTCCAATGGCGATTCACCTTTCACCGGGAATGTAAAGGTCAAAGGGTTTAGCTAAATTAGGGAGTTCCAGGGCAAGGGTCTGAATTGACTGCTCTTTCCATTCTTGAAAGGCCACTTCTGGATTCTATTCAAAAGGATCATCATCTTTTCCTTTCAGTGTTTCATATAGAGGCCCAGCTAGTAGACTGTAGCTAGGGATCCAGAAGCAGCAAACCCTGGCCTCCCCAGGAACCCCTAAGCTGTCTTCTAGTTTTAGAAAGGGGTAAGGCTGAAAATGGTTTCTTCCCTTTCCTGGGATGGGCTTCTCTGACCTTCTGTGAGAATGAAGCCCAGGCAGGTCACCGCAGTCTGTGATATTTGAGCTTTTTCTTGGACAACTTCTATCCTTTATTGGCTTGGTAGTTCAGAGGCCTCCTTAGTAGGGCTGGTGATCAGAATGTCGTCTGCATACTGAAGGAGGGTTTTCTTTTCCAGAGGTAGAACTTTTAGGTCTTTAGCTAAGCTTTCCCCAAAGATGGTGTGGGAATTTTTGCACCCTTGGGGCCAGACGGCCCGGAAGTATTGTTTTAGTTGTATGTTGAGTCCTGCCACTCACAAGCCAAAATTTCTTGTGACTCTGGGACTAATGGAATACAAAAGAAGGCATCATTGAAGACTAATACAGAATACCATGTCCTGGTGGTTGGTAGAATGACCAGCAGGGTGTAGGAATTAGGAGCAACTGGAGGTATATCCTCGGTGGCTTCACTGACTGTCCTGACATCCTTTACCAGGTCCCCAGCAGCCCATGGGGCTCTCGTGGTCAGACCAATCCCAGAATATGGAGCTCACCTGGGCAGGTACCCCACCCCCACCCCAGCCCACGGGGCTCTCGTGGTCAGGCCCCTCCCAGGATACAGAGCTACCCTTGCAGGTACCGTGGCAGGGCTGGGCACACAGGAACCGTGCACATAGCCCTCATTGCAGAGCACCCCCAGCTCACCTGTCGCTCAGAGCTGACACAGAGCACCTCAGAGCAGGACTTGAACTAACAAACAGCAGCTGCGACAGGTCTGTGACCCTGGGCATCACTCTGTGAGGCCTCCCTCCACCTGGTCTTCCAGAGACTTCCACTGCACCCGGGGCACCAGGCCTCTGTCTCCAACCACCACCCACCCCTCCTCTCCCTGACTCCTGGGTTCCTCTCATTAGGAGAGGGTTTTCTTGAAGTTGTCTCCCACTCATGGGCCAGATAAAATGATTAGAAAACAAGCCAAAGCTGCAGCCCCTTGTCTATCCTGACTCTCAGGAGCCCACACCTGTTCCTTGGACCTGGCCGGTTCAGCAAGTTCCATTTTCTGCAACTGTGAGCCCCTGAGGGGTGATGATTGGCTGACCTGGGCAGCCTTACCGTGCCGGCCAGCCCTCCCCAGGTGTGCCTGGGTTGAGATCAATATAAATACCACTCCAGGCAGCAAGAGCCCCTGCAGCTGTGCCTGACGCCATTTTCTCTGCCCTGTCAGCAGTCTCGGGGCTGGGCTGGTGGGAGGGAGTGAGAGGCCACGGCTTTGTGGGTGGCCCAGTGTGAGTGGGGCTCTGCTGGACTTTCTGCAGCAGTTGCCAGGCTGCCACCTGCTAAAGAAGAGGATGTGTCACCCATACCTGCTGCTGGAATTTCTCCCTGGGCAGAGGTGAGGAAGGAAAAAAGCAGTGGGGGCAGGGACAGGACGGGTATCTCAGGCAGGGAAATGGAAATCTTCCAGAAGAGCACCCAGGGCCAGGACCATCCTGGCTGGCCTGCAGGCACCAAGTCGGCCGGCATGCTGTCACTCGTGTGGCTCTATGGCCCTTCCTCTAGGCTTTCAAGTCCTTGTATATATTCAGGTGTTTTACCTGGGACGGGTGGGAATAGTTCAGCAGCAACTGGCCTGGGGCTCAGCTCACGTTTACTCACAGATGCCTCAGCACGGTGCCCCAGCTTTGCAATGAGGACGCTTGTTGCGTGGGGGCTGCTGGCTGAATGGGAGACGATTCCCCACCACTGACCAACTTCAGAATTGTTTACAACTGGAGCAAGTGCCCTGATACGGTTTTCCTCTGTGTAACTGGTGGGTTCTGTGTTTTTTTTCTCTTTTTCGTTTTTGGTTCAAGGTAGATTTTATTCCTCTTTTTTGTATTTACAGATATAAGCATGGAAATAATTTATTCATATAAATACATGTATGTGCAGGGAATAATTGTTTTTTCTGTTTTATTTTTTAAATTTTACTTCTTTTTAATTTTGAATTTTATTTTATATTTTTATACAGCAGGTTCTTATTGGTTATCTATTTTATACATATAAATGTATACATGCCAATCCCAGTCTCTCAACTCCTCCCACCACCACCCCCCCAACAGCTTTCCCCCCTTGTTGTCCATACGTTTGTTGTCTACATCTGTTGCTCTATTTATGCCTTGCAAAATGGTTAATCTGTACAGTTTTTCTAGGTTCCACATATATGCATGAATATACAAGATTTGTTTTTCTCTTTCTGACTTACTTCACTCTGTATGACAGTCTCTAGATCCATCGACGTCTCTACAAATGACCCAATTTCATTCCTTTTCATGGCTTAGTAATATTCCATTTTATATATGTACCACAGCTTTATGCATTCGTCTGTCTGTGGGCATTTAGGTTGCTTCCATTACCTCGATATTGTAAATAGTGATGCAATGAACATTGCGGTGAATGACTCTTTTTGATTTATGGTTTTGTCTGGGTATATGTCCAGTACTGGGATTGCTGTATCATATGGTAATTCTATTGTTAGTTTCTTAAGAAATTCCATATTGTTCTCCATAATGACTGTATCAATTTATATTCCCAACAATAGTGGAAGAGGGTTCTTTTTCTCCACACCCTTTCCAGCATTTTTTGTTTGTAGATTTTCAATGATGCCTATTCTACCAGGTGTGAGGTGATACCTCATTGTTGAATCCATTTCGTTGAGCAAGGGGTAGCTCTTGTCTATTACATATTTGGCTTATGGAACGGTATCTGTGCTAATTTCAAACTCTGCTTTTATGCAGCACCCCAACTCACCTTCCCCCTTAAGCAGGCATAAGTTGGTTTTCTAAACTTGAGACCCTGTTCTGTTTTGTAATTCAGTTCATGTGTAGCCAAGTTCACATTCCGTGTATTAGTGATACCTTATGATGTTTCTTTTTCTGTGTGACTTATTTCACTTAGAATCATCATGCCTCAATGCACTCATTATGCTGGTACGGGCCTGGTGACATAGATTTCATTGCTGAGTGGTATTCTGTTGTACATAAGTACCGCAACTTCTTTATCCATTATTTGCTCTCTGGGATATTTAACTTGTGCCGTAGAAGAGATTTCTGTAAAAAGAGCCATCCCAAATTTTGGGGTTGCTGTGTCTTTTTGATATTAATTTCCCTAAGCTATAGGACCATAAGTGGAAGTGCCCTAGGCTCTGTTGCTTTGTTTTTTAGATGTTTCAGGAAACACCATACACATCTCCCGAGTGTCTGTTGGCAATTTACATCCCGCCCATCAGCATAACAAGGCTCCCAGTTCTCCATGGCCTGTCCTGCCTTTCTGGGTTTTACACTTTTTTCAGATGGCCCTTTTGACCGGGGGGAAGTGAGACTTCATTGTAGTGCAGATTTCCTTTGCAAGCTTGCTTGGTTGGCCAAAAAGGGCGTATGCGTTTTTTCCTGAATATATTCAGGAAAAAACGCATACGCCCTTTTGGCAAAGTGCATCATTGTGGACGTTCTGCCTCTTTTCCTATGCTTTCAATGCAATTCCAGTCTACCTCCTGAAATCGGTATCCTGCAATTCTGCCCCGCTTTCAAGTCCTCTTGGCAGCCTTACTTCAGTATATTTTTGGACGATAGCTGTCATTTATAACTCTGCAGGTTTGTGAATTACAGAGACCCTGAGCTCCTTTCTTCAACTCGCTTTCTTTTGAGCTGGCCGCAACACCGCAGGATGGCTTCAGGCCCTAATCTGGTTCCGGCACGGCACGCTGAGCCTTTGGTTATTTCCCTTCCTGGTGGGAAATGAGAGTTAAATTTGCCCGTCCAGACACCTCCAGCTAGTCTCTCATTGGTTCTCCCTATTCCTGTTCATCTTACGCAGAAATTGCAAACTGGGCCAAACAGGAGGTTAAAGGCGCTGACTCTCCAAGTCGGGAGAGTGTTAGTAAAGGGTCTGGAATGTTGCACCCGAGTACCAGGGGAGGAAAACTGAGACATATTTGAACACGTCTCCCGTTCACACGGTTGATCATACGCGGGGATCCACATGCATGTTTTAGCTGAAGGAAGAATACCTTAAACCTGGAGAGTTGAGACCCGTGTAATGGGTACCATGCAATATGACTTCAAAGGGTCTTCATTTGCTCACCGAACCTCTCCAATCCTATCACTGCTGCATTCATGCCCCTGTAGACATGCTTGATTCTCTTTCGGAGACATAGCAATCCATAGGTTTTAAGATACTTACTAGTCAGGTACATTCTTAGGCGTTTAATATGCGGTGTTGAGTCCATTTCGTTGAGCAAGGAGTAGCTCTTGTCTATTCCATATTTGGCTTAAGTAACTTTATCTGTGCTCATTTCAATCTCTGGTTTTATGCAGCACCCCAACTCACCTTTCCCCTTAAGCAAGCATAAGTTGGTTTTCTAAATTTGAGACCCCGTTCTGTTCTGTAATTCAGTTCCTGTGTAGCCAAGTTTACATTCCGTGTATTACTGATATCTTATGATGTTTCTTTTTCTGTGTGACTTATTTCAGTTAGAATCATCATACCTGAATCCACTCATTGTTCTGCTAAGGGCCTGATGACATAGATTTCATTGCTGAGTGATATTGCTTTGTAAGTAAATACCACAACTTCTTTATCCATTTTTCACTTTCTGCGATGTTGAACTTGTACTGTAAACGAGGTTCTTGTAAACAGAGCCGTTCCAAACTTTGGGGTGGCTGTGTCTTTTTGATTTTAATTTCCTTAAGCTATAGGACCATAAGTGGAAGTGCCCTAGGTTCTGTTGCTTTGTTTTTTAGATGTTTCAGGAAACACCATACACTTCTCCCGAATGTCTGTTGGCAATTTACATCCCGCCCATCAGCATAACAAGGTTCCCAGTTCTCTATGGCCTGTCCTGCCTTTCTGGATTTTACACTTTTTTCAGATTGCCCTTTTGACCGGGGGGAAGTGAGACTTCATTGTAGTGCAGATTTCCTTTGCAAGCTTGCTTGGTTGGCCAAAAAGGGCGTATGCGTTTTTTCCTGAATATATTCAGGAAAAAACGCATACGCCCTTTTTGGCCAAGTGCATCATTGTGGACGTTCTGCCTCTTTTCCTATGCTTTCAATGCAATTCCAGTCTACCTCCTGAAATCGGTTTCCTGCAATTCTGCCCCGCTTTCAAGTCCTCTTGGCAGCCTTACTTCAGTCTATTTTTGGACGATAGCTGTCATTTATAACTCTGCAGGTTTGTGAATTACAGTGCCCCTGAGCTCCTTTCTTCAACTCGCTTTCTTGTGACCTGGCCGCAACACCGCAGGATGGCTTCAGGCCCTAATCTGGTTCCGGTACGGCACGCTGAGCCTTTGGTTATTTCCTCTTCCTGGTGGGAAATGAGAGTTAAATTTGCCAGTCCAGACACCTCCAGCTAGTCTCTCATTGGTTCTCGCTATTCCTGTTCATCTTCCAAGAAATTGCAAACTGGGCCAAACAGGAGGTTAAAGACGCTGACTCTCCAAGTGGGGAGACTGTTAGTAAAGCGTCTGGAATGTTGCACCCGAGTACCAGGGGAGGAAAACTGAGACATATTTGAACACGTCTCCCGTTCACATGGTTGATCATACTTGGGTTCCACATGCATCTTTTAGCTGAAGGAAGAATACCTTAAACCTGGGTATTTGAAACCCGTGGAATGGGTACCATGCAATATGACTTCAAAGGGTCTTCATTTGCTCACCGAACCTCTCCAATCCTATCACTGCTGCGTTTATGCCCCTGTACACATGCTTGATTCTCTTTCGGAGACATACCAATCCATAGGTTTTAAGATACTTACTAGTCAGGTACATTCTTAGGCGTTTAATATGCGGTGTTGAGTCCATTTCGTTGAGCAAGGAGTAGCTCTTGTCTATTCCATATTTGGCTTAAGGAACTTTATCTGTGCTCATTTCAATCTCTGGTTTTATGCAGCACCCCAACTCACCTTTCCCCTTAAGCAAGCATAAGTTGGTTTTCTAAATTTGAGACCCTGTTCTGTTCTGTAATTCAGTTCCTGTGTAGCCAAGTTTACATTCCGTGTATTACTGATATCTTATGATGTTTCTTTTTCTGTGTGACTTATTTCAGTTAGAATCATCATACCTGAATCCACTCATTGTGCTGCTAAGGGCCTGATGACACAGATTTCATTGCTGAGTGATATTGCTTTGTAAGTAAATACCACAACTTCTTTATCCATTTTTCAATTTCTGCGATGTTGAACTTGTACTGTAAACGAGGTTCTTGTAAACAGAGCCGTTCCAACCTTTGGGGTGGCTGTGTCTTTTTGATTTTAAATTCCCTAAGCTATAGGACCATAAGTGGAAGTGCCCTAGGCTCTGTTGCTTTGTATTTTAGATGTTTCAAGAAACACCATACACTTCTCCTGAGTGGTTGTTGGCAATTTACATCCCGCCCATCAGCATAACAAGGCTCCCAGTTCTCCATGGCCTGTCCTGCCTTTCTGGATTTTACACTTTTTTCAGATGGCCCTTTTGACCGGGGGGAAGTGAGACTTCATTGTAGTGCAGATTTCCTTTGCAAGCTTGCTTGGTTGGCCAAAAAGGGCGTATGCGTTTTTTCCTGAATATATTCAGGAAAAAACGCATACGCCCTTTTTGGCCAAGTGCATCATTGTGGACGTTCTGCCTCTTTTCCTATGCTTTCAATGCAATTCCAGTCTACCTCCTGAAATCGGTTTCCTGCAATTCTGCCCCGCTTTCAAGTCCTCTTGGCAGCCTTACTTCAGTCTATTTTTGGACGATAGCTGTCATTTATAACTCTGCAGGTTTGTGAATTACAGTGCTCCTGAGCTCCTTTCTTTAACTCGCTTTCTTGTGACCTGGCCGCAACACCGCAGGATGTCTTCAGGCCCTAATCCGGTTCTGGCACGGCACGCTGAGCCTTTGGTTAATTCCTCTTCCTGGTGGGAAATGAGAGTTAAATTTGCCCGTCCAGACACCTCCAGCTAGCCTCTCATTGGTTCTCGCTATTACTGTTCATCTTCCGCAGAAATTGCAAACTGGGCCAAACAGGAGGTTAAAGGGACTGACTCTCCAAGTGGGGAGAGTGTTAGTAAAGCGTCTGGAATGTTGCACCCGAGTACCAGGGTACGAAAACTGAGACATATTTGAACACGTCTCCCGATCACATGGTTGATCATACTCTGGGTTCCACATGCATGTTTTAGCTGAAGGACGAATACCTAAAATCTGCGTAGTTGAAACCCGTGGAATGAGTACCATGCCATATGACTTCAAAGGGTCTTCATTTGCTCACTGAACCTCTCCAATCCTATCACTGCTGCGTTTATGCCCCTGTACACATGCTTGATTCTCTTTCGGAGACATAGCAATCTATAGGTTTTAAGATACTTACTAGTCAGGTACATTCTTAGGCGTTTAATATGCGGTGTTGAGTCCATTTCGTTGAGCAAGGAATAGCTCTTGTCTATTCCATATTTGGCTTAAGGAACTTTGTGCTCATTTCAATCTCTGGTTTTATGCAGCACCCCAACTCACCTTTCCCCTAAAGCAAGCATAAGTTGGTTTTCTAAATTTGAGACCCTGTTCTGTTCTGTAATTCAGTTCCTGTGTAGCCAAGTTTACATTCCGTGTATTACTGATATCTTATGATGTTTCTTTTTCTGTGTGACTTATTTCAGTTAGAATCATCATACCTGAATCCACTCATTGTGCTGCTAAGGGCCTGATGACACAGATTTCATTGCTGAGTGATATTGCTTTGTAAGTAAATACCACAACTTCTTTATCCATTTTTCACTTTCTGCGATGTTGAACTTGTACTGTAAACGAGGTTCTTGTAAACAGAGGCGTCCCAAACTTTGGGGTGGCTGTGTCTTTTTGATTTTAATTTCCCTAAGCTATAGGACCATAAGTGGCAGTGCCCTAGCCTCTGTTGCTTTGTTTTTTAGATGTTTCAGGAAACACCATACACTTCTCCCAAGTGTCTGTTGGCAATTTACATCCCGCCCATCAGCATAACAAGGCTCCCAGTTCTCCATGGCCTGTCCTGCCTTTCTGGATTTTACACTTTTTTCAGATGGCCCTTTTGACCGGGGGGAAGTGAGACTTCATTGTAGTGCAGATTTCCTTTGCAAGCTTGCTTGGTTGGCCAAAAAGGGCGTATGCGTTTTTTCCTGAATATATTCAGGAAAAAACGCATACGCCCTTTTTGGCCAAGTGCATCATTGTGGACGTTCTGCCTCTTTTCCTATGCTTTCAATGCAATTCCAGTCTACCTCCTGAAATCGGTTTCCTGCAATTCTGCCCCGCTTTCAAGTCCTCTTGGCAGCCTTACTTCAGTCTATTTTTGGACGATAGCTGTCATTTATAACTCTGCAGGTTTGTGAATTACAGTGCCCCTGAGCTCCTTTCTTCAACTCGCTTTCTTTTGAGCTGGCCGCAACACCGCAGGATGGCTTCAGGCCCTAATCTGGTTCCGGTACGGCACGCTGAGCCTTTGGTTAATTCCTCTTCCTGGTGGGAAATGAGAGTTAAATTTGCCCGTCCAGACACCTCCAGCTAGTCTCTCATTGGTTCTCGCTATTCCTGTTCATCTTCCGCAGAAATTGCAAACTGGGCCAAACAGGAGGTTAAAGGCGCTGACTTTCCAAGTGGGGAGAGTGTTAGTAAAGCGTCTGGAATGTTGCACCCGAGTACCAGGGGAGGAAAACTGAGACATATTTGAACACGTCTCCCGTTCACATGGTTGATCATACTTGGGTTCCACATGCATGTTTTAGCTGAAGGAAGAATACCTAAAACCTGGGTAGTTGAAACCCGTGGAATGGGTACCATGCAATATGACTTCAAAGGGTCTTCATTTGCTCACCGAACCTCTCCAATCCTATCACTGCTTCGTTTATGCCCCTGTACACATGCTTGATTCTCTTTCGGAGACATAGCAATCCATAGGTTTTAAGATACTTACTAGTCAGGTACATTCTTAGGCGTTTAATATGCGGTGTTGAGTCCATTTCATTGAGCAAGGAGTAGCTCTTGTCTATTCCATATTTGGCTTAAGGAACTTTATCTGTGCTCATTTCAACCTCTGGTTTTATGCAGCACCCCAACTCACCTTTCCCCTTAAGCAAGCATAAGTTGGTTTTCTAAATTTGAGACCCTGTTCTGTTCTGTAATTCAGTTCCTGTGTAGCCAAGTTTCCATTCCGTGTATTACTGATATCTTATGATGTTTCTTTTTCTGTGTGACTTATTTCAGTTAGAATCATCATACCTGAATCCACTCATTGTGCTGCTAAGGGCCTGATGACATAGATTTCATTGCTGAGTGATATTGCTTTGTAAGTGAATACCACAACTTCTTTATCCATTTTTCACTTTCTGCGATGTTGAACTTGTACTGTAAACGAGGTTCTTGTAAACAGAGCCGTTCCGAACTTTGGGGTGGCTGTGTCTTTTTGATTTTAATTTCCCTAAGCTATAGGACCATAAGTGGAAGTGCCCTAGGCTCTGTTGCTTTGTTTTTTAGATGTTTCAGGAAACACCATACACTTCTCCCGAGTGGTTGTTGGCAATTTACATCCCGCCCATCGGCATAACAAGGCTCCCAGTTCTCCATGGCCTGTCCTGCCTTTCTGGATTTTACACATTTTTCAGATGGCCCTTTTGACCGGGGGGAAGTGAGACTTCATTGTAGTGCAGATTTCCTTTGCAAGCTTGCTTGGTTGGCCAAAAAGGGCGTATGCGTTTTTTCCTGAATATATTCAGGAAAAAACGCATACGCACTTTTTGACCAAGTGCATCATTGTGGACGTTCTGCCTCTTTTCCTATGCTTTCAATGCAATTCCAGTCTACCTCCTGAAATCGGTTTCCTGCAATTCTGCCCCGCTTTCAAGTCCTCTTGGCAGCCTTACTTCAGTCTATTTTTGGACGATAGCTGTCATTTATAACTCTGCAGGTTTGTGAATTACAGTGCCCCTGAGCTCCTTTCTTCAACTCGCTTTCTTGTGACCTGGCCGCAACACCGCAGGATGTCTTCAGGCCCTAATCTCGTTCCGGCTCGGCAAGCTGAGCCTTTGGTTATTTCCTCTTCCAGGTGGGAAATGAGAGTTAAATTTGCCCATCCAGACACCTCCAGCTAGTCTCTCATTGGTTCTCGCTATTCCTGTTCATCTTCCGCAGAAATTGCAAACTGGGCCAAACAGGAGGTTAAAGGCGATGACTTTCCAAGTTGGGAGAGTGTTAGTAAAGCGCCTGGAATGTTGCACCAGAGTACCAGGGGAGGAAAACTGAGACATATTTGAACACGTCTCCCGTTCACATGGTTGATCATACTTGGGTTCCACATGCATGTTTTAGCTGAAGGAAGAATACCTTAAACCTGCGTATTTGAAACCCGTGGAATGGGTACCATGCAATATGACTTCAAAGGGTCTTCATTTGCTCACCGAACCTCTCCAATCCTATCACTGCTGCGTTTATGCCCCTGTACACATGCTTGATTCTCTTTCGGAGACATAGCAATCCATAGGTTTTAAGATACTTACTAGTCAGGTACATTCTTAGGCGTTTAATATGCGGTGTTGAGTCCATTTCGTTGAGCAAGGAGTAGCTCTTGTCTATTCCATATTTGGCTTAAGGAACTTTATCTGTGCTCATTTCAATCTCTGGTTTTATGCAGCACCCCAACTCACCTTTACCCTTAAGCAAGCATAAGTTGGTTTTCTAAATTTGAGACCCTGTTCTGTTCTGTAATTCAGTTCCTGTGTAGCCAAGTTTCCATTCCATGTATTACTGATATCTTATGATGTTTCTTTTTCTGTGTGACTTATTTCAGTTAGAATCATCATACCTGAATCCACTCATTGTGCTGCTAAGGTCCTGATGACACAGATTTCATTGCTGAGTGATATTGCTTTGTAAGTAAATACCACAACTTTTTTATCCATTTTTCACTTTCTGCGATGTTGAACTTGTACTGTAAACGAGGTTCTTGTAAACAGAGCCGTTCGAAACTTTGGGGTGGCTGTGTCTTTTTGATTTTAAATTCCCTAAGCTATAGGACCATAAGTGGAAGTGCCCTAGGCTCTGTTGCTTTGTTTTTTAGATGTTTCAGGAAACACCATACACTTCTCCCGAGTGGTTGTTGGCAATTTACATCCCGCCCTTCAGCATAACAAGGCTCCCAGTTCTCCATGACCTGTCCTGCCTTTCTGGATTTTACACTTTTTTCAGATGGCCCTTTTGACCGGGGGGAAGTGAGACTTCATTGTAGTGCAGATTTCCTTTGCAAGCTTGCTTGGTTGGCCAAAAAGGGCGTATGCGTTTTTTCCTGAATATATTCAGGAAAAAACGCATACGCCCTTTTTGGCCAAGTGCATCATTGTGGACGTTCTGCCTCTTTTCCTATGCTTTCAATGCAATTCCAGTCTACCTCCTGAAATCGGTTTCCTGCAATTCTGCCCCGCTTTCAAGTCCTCTTGGCAGCCTTACTTCAGTCTATTTTTGGACGATAGCTGTCATTTATAACTCTGCAGGTTTGTGAATTACAGTGCCCCTGAGCTCCTTTCTTCAACTCGCTTACTTGTGACCTGGCCGCAACACCGCAGGATGGCTTCAGGCCCTAATCTGGTTCCGGCACGGCACGCTGAGCCTTTGGTTATTTCCTCTTCCTGGTGGGAAATGAGAGTTAAATTTGCCCGTCCAGACACCTCCAGCTAGTCTCTCATTGGTTCTCGTTATTCCTGTTCATCTTCCGCAGAAATTGCAAAGTGGGCCAAACAGGAGGTTAAAGGCGCTGACTTTCCAAGTGGGGAGAGTGTTAGTAAAGCGTCTGGAATGTTGCACCCGAGTACCAGGGGAGGAAAACTGAGACATATTTGAACACGTCTCCCGTTCACATGGTTGATCATACTTGGGTTCCACATGCATGTTTTAGCTGAAGGAAGAATACCTTAAACCTGGGTAGTTGAAACCCGTGGAATGGGTACCATGCAATATGACTTCAAAGGGTCTTCATTTGCTCACTGAACCTCTCCAATCCTATCACTGCTGCGTTTATGCCCCTGTACACATGCTTGATTCTCTTTCGGAGACATAGCAATCCATAGGTTTTAAGATACTTACTAGTCAGGTACATTCTTAGGCGTTTAATATGCGGTGTTGAGTCCATTTCGTTGAGCAAGGAGTAGCTCTTGTCTATTCCATATTTGGCTTAAGGAACTTTATCTGTGCTCATTTCAATCTCTGGTTTTATGCAGCACCCCAACTCACCTTTACCCTTAAGCAAGCATAAGTTGGTTTTCTAAATTTGAGACCCTGTTCTGTTCTGTAATTCAGTTCCTGTGTAGCCAAGTTTCCATTCCGTGTATTACTGATATCTTATGATGTTTCTTTTTCTGTGTGACTTACTTCAGTTAGAATCATCATACCTGAATCCACTCATTGTGCTGCTAAGGGCCTGATGACACAGATTTCATTGCTGAGTGATATTGCTTTGTAAGTAAATACCACAACTTTTTTATCCATTTTTCACTTTCTGCGATGTTGAACTTGTACTGTAAACGAGGTTCTTGTAAACAGAGCCGTTCGAAACTTTGGGGTGGCTGTGTCTTTTTGATTTTAAATTCCCTAAGCTATAGGACCATAAGTGGAAGTGCCCTAGGCTCTGTTGCTTTGTTTTTTAGATGTTTCAGGAAACACCATACACTTCTCCCGAGTGGTTGTTTGCAATTTACATCCCGCCCATCAGCATAACAAGGCTCCCAGTTCTCCATGGCCTGTCCTGCCTTTCTGGATTTTACACTTTTTTCAGATGGCCCTTTTGACCGGGGGGAAGTGAGACTTCATTGTAGTGCAGATTTCCTTTGCAAGCTTGCTTGGTTGGCCAAAAAGGGCGTATGCGTTTTTTCCTGAATATATTCAGGAAAAAACGCATACGCCCTTTTTGGCCAAGTGCATCATTGTGGACGTTCTGCCTCTTTTCCTATGCTTTCAATGCAATTCCAGTCTACCTCCTGAAATCGGTTTCCTGCAATTCTGCCCCGCTTTCAAGTCCTCTTGGCAGCCTTACTTCAGTCTATTTTTGGACGATAGCTGTCATTTATAACTCTGCAGGTTTGTGAATTACAGTGCCCCTGAGCTCCTTTCTTCAACTCGCTTTCTTGTGACCTGGCCGCAACACCGCAGGATGGCTTCAGGCCTTAATCTGGTTCTGGCACGACACGCTGAGCCTTTGGTTATTTCCTCTTCCTGGTGGGAAATGAGAGTTAAATTTGCCCATCCAGACACCTCCAGCTAGTCTCTCATTGGTTCTCGCTATTCCTGTTCATCTTCCACAGAAATTGCAAACTGGGCCAAACAGGAGGTTAAAGGGACTGACTCTCCAAGTGGGGAGAGTGTTAGTAAAGCGTCTGGAATGTTGCACCCGAGTACCAGGGTACGAAAACTGAGACATATTTGAACACGTCTCCCGATCACATGGTTGATCATACTCTAGGTTCCACATGCATGTTTTAGCTGAAGGAAGAATACCTTAAACCTGGGTAGTTGAAACCCGTGGAATGGGTACCATGCAATATGACTTCAAAGGGTCTTCATTTGCTCACCGAACCTCTCCAATCCTATCACTGCTGCGTTTATGCCCCTGTACACATGCTTGATTCTCTTTCGGAGACATAGCAATCCATAGGTTTTAAGATACTTACTAGTCAGGTACATTCTTAGGCATTTAATATGCGGTGTTGAGTCCATTTCGTTGAGCAAGGAGTAGCTCTTGTCTATTCCATATTTGGCTTAAGGAACTTTATCTGTGCTCATTTCAATCTCTGGTTTTATGCAGCACCCCAACTCACCTTTACCCTTAAGCAAGCATAAGTTGGTTTTCTAAATTTGAGACCCTGTTCTGTTCTGTAATTCAGTTCCTGTGTAGCCAAGTTTCCATTCCGTGTATTAGTGATATCTTATGATGTTTCTTTTTCTGTGTGACTTATTTCAGTTAGAATCATCATACCTGAATCCACTCATTATGCTGCAACGGGCCTGATGACATAGATTTCATTGCTGAGTGATACTGCATTGTACGTAAGTACCACAAGTTCTTTATCCATTTTTCACTTTCTGCGATGTTGAACTTCTACTGTAAACGAGGTTCTTGTAAACAGAGCCGTTCGAAACTTTGGGGTGGCTGTGTCTTTTTGATTTTAAATTCCCTAAGCTATAGGACCATAAGTGGAAGTGCCCTAGGCTCTGTTGCTTTGTTTTTTAGATGTTTCAGGAAACACCATACACTTCTCCCGAGTGTTTGTTGGCAATTTACATCCCCCCCTTCAGCATAACAAGGCTCCCAGTTCTCCATGGCCTGTCCTGCCTTTCTGGATTTTACACTTTTTTCAGATGGCCCTTTTGACCGGGGGGAAGTGAGACTTCATTGTAGTGCAGATTTCCTTTGCAAGCTTGCTTGGTTGACCAAAAAGGGCGTATGCGTTTTTTCCTGAATATATTCAGGAAAAAACGCATACGCCCTTTTTGGCCAAGTGCATCATTGTGGACGTTCTGCCTCTTTTCCTATGCTTTCAATGCAATTCCAGTCTACCTCCTGAAATCGGTTTCCTGCAATTCTGCCCCACTTTCAAGTCCTCTTGGCAGCCTTACTTCAGTCTATTTTTGGACGATAGCTGTCATTTATAACTCTGCAGGTTTGTGAATTACAGTGCCCCTGAGCTCCTTTCTTCAACTCGCTTTCTTTTGAGCTGGCCACAACACCGCAGGATGGCTTCAGGCCCTAATCTGGTTCCGGCACGGCACGCTGAGCCTTTGGTTATTTCCTCTTCCTGGTGGGAAATGAGAGTTAAATTTGCCCGTCCAGACACCTCCAGCTAGCCTCTCATTGGTTCTCACTATTCCTGTTCATCTTCCGCAGAAATTGCAAACTGGTACAAACAGGAGGTTAAAGGCGCTGACGTTCCAAGTGGGGAGAGTGTTAGTAAAGCGTCTGGATGTTGCACCCGAGTACCAGTGTACGAAAACTGAGACATATTTGAACACGTCTCCCGATCACATGGTTGATCATACTCTAGGTCCCACATGCATGTTTTAGCTGAAGGAAGAATACCTTAAACCTGGGTAGTTGAAACCCGTGGAATGGGTACCATGCAATATGACTTCAAAGGGTTTTCATTTGCTCACCGAACCTCTCCAATCCTATCACTGCTGCGTTTATGCCCCTGTACACATGCTTGATTCTCTTTCGGAGACATAGCAATCCATAGGTTTTAAGATACTTACTAGTCAGGTACATTCTTAGGCGTTTAATATGGGGTGTTGAGTCCATTTCGTTGAGCAAGGAGTAGCTCTTGTCTATTCCATATTTGGCTTAAGGAACTTTATCTGTGCTCATTTCAATCACTGGTTTTATGCAGCACCCCAACTCACCTTTACCCTTAAGCAAGCATAAGTTGGTTTTCTAAATTTGAGACCCTGTTCTGTTCTGTAATTCAGTTCCTGTGTAGCCAAGTTTACATTCCGTGTATTAGTGATATCTTATGATGTTTCTTTTTCTGTGTGACTTATTTCAGTTAGAATCATCGTACCTGAATCCACTCATTATGCTGCTACGGGCCTGATGACATAGATTTCATTGCTGAGTGATACTGCATTGTACGTAAGTACCACAAGTTCTTTATCCATTTTTCACTTTCTGCGATGTTGAACTTGTACTGTAAACGAGGTTCTTGTAAACAGAGCCGTTCCAAACTTTGGGGTGGCTGTGTCTTTTTGATTTTAATTTCCCTAAGCTATAGGACCATAAGTGGAAGTGCCCTAGGCTCTGTTGCTTTGTTTTTTAGATGTTTCAGGAAACACCATACACTTCTCCCGAGTGTTTGTTGGCAATTTACATCCCGCCCTTCAGCATAACAAGGCTCCCAGTTCTCCATGGCCTGTCCTGCCTTTCTGGATTTTACACTTTTTTCAGATGGCCCTTTTGACCGGGGGGAAGTGAGACTTCATTGTAGTGCAGATTTCCTTTGCAAGCTTGCTTGGTTGGCCAAAAAGGGCGTATGCGTTTTTTCCTGAATATATTCAGGAAAAAAACGCATACGCCATTTTTGGCCAAGTGCATCATTGTGGACGTTCTGCCTCTTTTCCTATGCTTTCAATGCAATTCCAGTCTACCTCCTGAAATCGGTTTCCTGCAATTCTGCCCCGCTTTCAAGTCCTCTTGGCAGCCTTACTTCAGTCTATTTTTGGACGATAGCTGTCATTTATAACTCTGCAGGTTTGTGAATTACAGTGCCCCTGAGCTCCTTTCTTCAACTCGCTTTCTTTTGAGCTGGCCGCAACACCGCAGGATGGCTTCAGGCCCTAATCTGGTTCCGGCACGGCACGCTGAGCCTTTGGTTATTTCTTCTTCCTGGTGGGAAATGAGAGTTAAATTTGCCCGTCCAGACACCTCCAGCTAGCCTCTCATTGGTTCTCGCTATTCCTGTTCATCTTCCGCAGAAATTGCAAACTGGGCCAAACAGGAGGTTAAAGGCGCTGACTTTCCAAGTGGGGAGAGTGTTAGTAAAGCGTCTGGAATGTTGCACCCGAGTACCAGGGTACGAAAACTGAGACATATTTGAACACGTCTCCCGATCACATGGTTGATCATACTCTAGGTTCCACATGCATGTTTTAGCTGAAGGAAGAATACCTAAAACCTGGGTAGTTGAAACCCGTGGAATGGGTACCATGCAATATGACTTCAAAGGGTCTTCATTTGCTCACCGAACCTCTCCAATCCTATCACTGCTGCGTTTATGCCCCTGTACACATGCTTGATTCTCTTTCGGAGACATAGCAATCCATAGGTTTTAAGATACTTACTAGTCAGGTACATTCTTAGGCATTTAATATGCGGTGTTGAGTCCATTTCGTTGAGCAAGGAGTAGCTCTTGTCTATTCCATATTTGGCTTAAGGAACTTTATCTGTGCTCATTTCAATCTCTGGTTTTATGCAGCACCCCAACTCACCTTTACCCTTAAGCAAGCATAAGTTGGTTTTCTAAATTTGAGACCCTGTTCTGTTCTGTAATTCAGTTCCTGTGTAGCCAAGTTTACATTCCGTGTATTAGTGATATCTTATGATGTTTCTTTTTCTGTGTGACTTATTTCAGTTAGAATCATCGTACCTGAATCCACTCATTATGCTGCTACGGGCCTGATGACATAGATTTCATTGCTGAGTGATACTGCATTGTACGTAAGTACCACAAGTTCTTTATCCATTTTTCACTTTCTGCGATGTTGAACTTGTACTGTAAACGAGGTTCTTGTAAACAGAGCCGTTCCAAACTTTGGGGTGGCTGTGTCTTTTTGATTTTAATTTCCCTAAGCTATAGGACCATAAGTGGAAGTGCCCTAGGCTCTGTTGCTTTGTTTTTTAGATGTTTCAGGAATCACCATGCACTTCTCCCGAGTGGTTGTTGGCAATTTACATCCCGCCCATCAGCATAACAAGGCTCCCAGTTCTCCATGGCCTGTCCTGCCTTTCTGGATTTTACACTTTTTTCAGATGGCCCTTTTGACCGGGGGGAAGTGAGACTTCATTGTAGTGCAGATTTCCTTTGCAAGCTTGCTTGGTTGGCCAAAAAGGGCGTATGCGTTTTTTCCTGAATATATTCAGGAAAAAACGTATACGCCCTTTTTGGCCAAGTGCATCATTGTGGACGTTCTGCCTCTTTTCCTATGCTTTCAATGCAATTCCAGTCTACCTCCTGAAATCGGTTTCCTGCAATTCTGCCCCGCTTTCAAATCCTCTTGGCAGCCTTACTTCAGTCTATTTTTGGACGATAGCTGTCATTTATAACTCTGCAGGTTTGTGAATTACAGTGCCCCTGAGCTCCTTTCTTCAACTCGCTTTCTTGTGACCTGGCCGCAACACCGCAGGATGTCTTCAGGCCCTAATCTCGTTCCGGCACGGCATGCTGAGCCTTTGGTTATTTCCTCTTCCTGGTGGGAAATGAGAGTTAAATTTGCCCGTCCAGACACCTCCAGCTAGTCTCTCATTGGTTCTCGCTATTCCTGTTCATCTTCCGCAGAAATTGCAAACTGGGCCAAACAGGAGGTTAAAGGCGCTGACTTTCCAAGTGGGGAGAGTGTTAGTAAAGCGTCTGGAATGTTGCACCCGAGTACCAGGGGAGGAAAACTGAGACATATTTGAACACGTCTCCCGTTCACATGGTTGATCATACTTGGGTTCCACATGCATGTTTTAGCTGAAGGAAGAATACCTTAAACCTGGGTAGTTGAAACCCGTGGAATGGGTACCATGCAATATGACTTCAAAGGGTCTTCATTTGCTCACCGAACCTCTCCAATCCTATCACTGCTGCGTTTATGCCCCTGTACACATGCTTGATTCTCTTTCGGAGACATAGCAATCCATAGGTTTTAAGATACTTACTAGTCAGGTACATTCTTAGGCGTTTAATATGCGGTGTTGAGTCCATTTCGTTGAGCAAGGAGTAGCTCTTGTCTATTCCATATTTGTCTTAAGGAACTTTATCTGTGCTCATTTCAATCTCTGGTTTTATGCAGCACCCCAACTCACCTTTCCCCTTAAGCAAGCATAAGTTGGTTTTGTAAATTTGAGACCCTGTTCTGTTCTGTAATTCAGTTCCTGTGTAGCCAAGTTTCCATTCCGTGTATTACTGATATCTTATGATGTTTCTTTTTCTGTGTGACTTATTTCAGTTAGAATCATCATACCTGAATCCACTCATTGTGCTGCTAAGGTCCTGATGACACAGATTTCATTGCTGAGTGATATTGCTTTGTAAGTAAATACCACAACTTTTTTATCCATTTTTCACTTTCTGCGATGTTGAACTTGTACTATAAACGAGGTTCTTGTAAACAGAGCCGTTCGAAACTTTGGGGTGGCTGTGTCTTTTTGATTTTAAATTCCCTAAGCTATAGGACCATAAGTGGAAGTGCCCTAGGCTCTGTTGTTTTGTTTTTTAGATGTTTCAGGAAACACCATACACTTCTCCCGAGTGTTTGTTGGCAATTTACATCCCGCCCTTCAGCATAACAAGGCTCCCAGTTCTCCATGGCCTGTCCTGCCTTTCTGGATTTTACACTTTTTTCAGATGGCCCTTTTGACCGGGGGGAAGTGAGACTTCATTGTAGTGCAGATTTCCTTTGCAAGCTTGCTTGGTTGGCCAAAAAGGGCGTATGCATTTTTTCCTGAATATATTCAGGAAAAAAACGCATACGCCCTTTTTGGCCAAGTGCATCATTGTGGACGTTCTGCCTCTTTTCCTATGCTTTCAATGCAATTCCAGTCTACCTCCTGAAATCAGTTTCCTGCAATTCTGCCCCGCTTTCAAGTCCTCTTGGCAGCCTTACTTCAGTCTATTTTTGGACGATAGCTGTCATTTATAACTCTGCAGGTTTGTGAATTACAGTGCCCCTGAGCTCCTTTCTTCAACTCGCTTTCTTTTGAGCTGGCCGCAACACCGCAGGATGGCTTCAGGCCCTAATCTGGTTCCAGCACGGCACGCTGAGCCTTTGGTTATTTCTTCTTCCTGGTGGGAAATGAGAGTTAAATTTGCCCGTCCAGACACCTCCAGCTAGCCTCTCATTGGTTCTCGCTATTCCTGTTCATCTTCCGCAGAAATTGCAAACTGGGCCAAACAGGAGGTTAAAGGCGCTGACTTTCCAAGTGGGGAGAGTGTTAGTAAAGCGTCTGGAATGTTGCACCCGAGTACCAGAGGAGGAAAACTGAGACATATTTGAACACGTCTCCCGTTCACATGGTTGATCATACTTGGGTTCCACATGCATGTTTTAGCTGAAGGAAGAATACCTAAAACCTGGGTAGTTGAAACCCGTGGAATGGGTACCATGCAATATGACTTCAAAGGGTCTTCATTTGCTCACCGAACCTCTCCAATCCTATCACTGCTGCGTTTATGCCCCTGTACACATGCTTGATTCTGTTTCGGAGACATAGCAATCCATAGGTTTTAAGATACTTACTAGTCAGGTACATTCTTAGGCGTTTAATATGCGGTGTTGAGTCCATTTCGTTGAGCAAGGAGTAGCTCTTGTCTATTCCATATTTGGCTTAAGGAACTTTATCTGTGCTCATTTCAATCTCTGGTTTTATGCAGCACCCCAACTCACCTTTCCCCTTAAGCAAGCATAAGTTGGTTTTCTAAATTTGAGACCCTGTTCTGTTCTGTAATTCAGTTCCTGTGTAGCCAAGTTTACATTCCGTGTATTACTGATATCTTATGATGTTTCTTTTTCTGTGTGACTTATTTCAGTTAGAATCATCATACCTGAATCCACTCATTGTGCTGCTAAGGGCCTGATGACACAGATTTCATTGCTGAGTGATACTGCTTTGTAAGTAAATACCACAACTTCTTTATCCATTTTTCACTTTCTGCGATGTTGAACTTGTACTATAAACGAGGTTCTTGTAAACAGAGCCGTTCCAAACTTTGGGGTGGCTGTGTCTTTTTGATTTTAAATTCCCTAAGCTATAGGACCATAAGTGGAAGTGCCCTAGGCTCTGTTGCTTTGTTTTTTAGATGTTTCAGGAAACACCATACACTTCTCCCCAGTGGTTGTTGGCAATTTACATCCCGCCCATCAGCATAACAAGGCTCCCAGTTCTCCATGGCCTGTCCTGCCTTTCTGGATTTTACACTTTTTTCAGATGGCCCTTTTGACCGGGGGGAAGTGAGACTTCATTGTAGTGCAGATTTCCTTTGCAAGCTTGCTTGGTTGGCCAAAAAGAGCGTATGCGTTTTTTCCTGAATATATTCAGGAAAAAACGCATACGCCCTTTTTGGCCAAGTGCATCATTGTGGACGTTCTGCCTCTTTTCCTATGCTTTCAATGCAATTCCAGTCTACCTCCTGAAATCGGTTTCCTGCAATTCTGCCCCGCTTTCAAGTCCTCTTGGCAGCCTTACTTCAGTCTATTTTTGGACGATAGCTGCCATTTATAACTCTGCAGGTTTGTGAATTACAGTGCCCCTGAGCTCCTTTCTTCAACTCGCTTTCTTGTGACCTGGCCGCAACACCGCAGGATGTCTTCAGGCCCTAATCTGGTTCTGGCACGGCATGCTGAGCCTTTGGTTAATTCCTCTTCCTGGTGGGAAATGAGAGTTAAATTTGCCCATCCAGACACCTCCAGCTAGTCTCTCATTGGTTCTCGCTATTCCTGTTCATCTTCCACAGAAATTGCAAACTGGGCCAAACAGGAGGTTAAAGGGACTGACTCTCCAAGTGGGGAGAGTGTTAGTAAAGCATCTGGAATGTTGCACCCGAGTAGCAGGGTACGAAAACTGAGACATATTTGAACACGTCTCCCGATCACATGGTTGATCATACTCTAGGTTCCACATGCATGTTTTAGCTGAAGGAAGAATACCTTAAACCTGGGTAGTTGAAACCCGTGGAATGGGTACCATGCAATATGACTTCAAAGGGTCTTCATTTGTTCACCGAACCTCTCCAATCCTATCACTGCTGCGTTTATGCCCCTGTACACATGCTTGATTCTCTTTCGGAGACATAGCAATCCATAGGTTTTAAGATACTTACTAGTCAGGTACATTCTTAGGCATTTAATATGCGGTGTTGAGTCCATTTCGTTGAGCAAGGAGTAGCTCTTGTCTATTCCATATTTGGCTTAAGGAACTTTATCTGTGCTCATTTCAATCTCTGGTTTTATGCAGCACCCCAACTCACCTTTACCCTTAAGCAAGCATAAGTTGGTTTTCTAAATTTGAGACCCTGTTCTGTTCTGTAATTCAGTTCCTGTGTAGCCAAGTTTACATTCCGTGTATTAGTGATATCTTATGATGTTTCTTTTTCTGTGTGACTTATTTCAGTTAGAATCATCGTACCTGAATCCACTCATTATGCTGCTACGGGCCTGATGACATAGATTTCATTGCTGAGTGATACTGCATTGTACGTAAGTACCACAAGTTCTTTATCCATTTTTCACTTTCTGCGATGTTGAACTTGTACTGTAAACGAGGTTCTTGTAAACAGAGCCATTCCAAACTTTGGGGTGGCTGTGTCTTTTTGATTTTAATTTCCCTAAGCTATAGGACCATAAGTGGAAGTGCCCTAGGCTCTGTTGCTTTGTTTTTTAGATGTTTCAGGAATCACCATACACTTCTCCCGAGTGGTTGTTGGCAATTTACATCCCGCCCATCAGCATAACAAGGCTCCCAGTTCTCCATGGCCTGTCCTGCCTTTCTGGATTTTACACTTTTTTCAGATGGCCCTTTTGACCGGGGGGAAGTGAGACTTCATTGTAGTGCAGATTTCCTTTGCAAGCTTGCTTGGTTGGCCAAAAAGGGCGTATGCGTTTTTTCCTGAATATATTCAGGATAAAACGCATATGCCCTTTTTGGCCAAGTGCATCATTGTGGACGTTCTGCCTCTTTTCCTATGCTTTTAATGCAATTCCAGTCTACCTCCTGAAATCGGTTTCCTGCAATTCTGCCCCGCTTTCAAGTCCTCTTGGCAGCCTTACTTCAGTCTATTTTTGGACGATAGCTGTCATTTATAACTCTGCAGGTTTGTGAATTACAGTGTCCCTGAGCTCCTTTCTTCAACTCGCTTTCTTGTGAGCTGGCCGCAACACCGCAGGATGGCTTCAGGCCCTAATCTGGTTCCGGCACGGCACGCTGAGCCTTTGGTTATTTCCTCTTCCTGGTGGGAAATGAGAGATAAATTTGCCCGTCCAGACACCTCCAGCTAGTCTCTCATTGGTTCTCGCTATTCCTGTTCACCTTCCGCAGAAATTGCAAACTGGGCCAAACAGAAGGTTAAAGGGACTGACTCTCCAAGTCGGGAGAGTGTTAGTAAAGCGTCTGGAATGTTGCACCCGAGTACCAGGGGAGGAAAACTGAGACATATTTGAACACGTCTCCCGATCACACGGTTGATCATACTCTGGGTTCCACATGCATGTTTTAGCTGAAGGAAGAATACCTTAAACCTGGAGAGTTGAGACCCGTGTAATGGGTACCATGCAATATGACTTCAAAGGGTCTTCATTTGCTCACGAACCTCTCCAATCCTATCACTGCTGCGTTTATGCCCCTGTACACATGCTTGATTCTCTTTCGGAGACATAGCAATCCATAGGTTTTAAGATACTTACTAGTCAGGTACATTCTTAGGCGTTTAATATGCGGTGTTGAGTCCATTTCGTTGAGCAAGGAGTAGCTCTTGTCTATTCCATATTTGGCTTAAGGAACTTTATCTGTGCTCATTTCAATCTCTGGTTTTATGCAGCACCCCAACTCACCTTTACCCTTAAGCAAGCATAAGTTGGTTTTCTAAATTTGAGACCCTGTTCTGTTCTGTAATTCAGTTCCTGTGTAGCCAAGTTTACATTCCGTGTATTACTGATATCTTATGATGTTTCTTTTTCTGTGTGACTTATTTCAGTTAGAATCATCATACCTGAATCCACTCATTGTGCTGCTAAGGGCCTGAAGACATAGATTTCATTGCTGAGTGATATTGCTTTGTAAGTGAATACCACAACTTCTTTATCCATTTTTCACTTTCTGCGATATTGAACTTGTACGGTAAACGAGGTTCTTGTAAACGGAGGCGTCCCAAACTTGGGGGTGGCTGTGTCTTTTTGATTTTAATTTCCCTAAGCTATAGGACCATAAGTGGAAGTGCCCTAGGCTCTGTTGCTTTGTTTTTTAGATGTTTCAGGAAACACCATACACTTCTCCCAAGTGTCTGTTGGCAATTTACATCCCGCCCATCAGCATAAGAAGGCTCCCAATTCTCCATGGCCTGTCCTGCCTTTCTGGATTTTACACTTTTTTCAGATGGCCCTTTTGACTGGGGGGAAGTGAGACTTCATTGTAGTGCAGATTTCCTTTGCAAGCTTGCTTGGTTGGCCAAAAAGGGCGTATGCGTTTTTTCCTGAATATATTCAGGAAAAAACGCATACGCCCTTTTTGGCCAAGTGCATCATTGTGGACGTTCTGCCTCTTTTCCTCTGCTTGCAATGCAATTCCAGTCTACCTCCTGAAATCGGTTTCCTGCAATTCTGCCCCGCTTTCAAGTCCTCTTGGCAGCCTTACTTCAGTCTATTTTTGGACGATAGCTGTCATTTATAACTCTGCAGGTTTGTGAATTACAGTGCCCCTGAGCTCCTTTCTTCAACTCGCTTTCTTGTGACCTGGCCGCAACACCGCAGGATGGCTTCAGGCCCTAAACTGGTTCCGGCACGGCACGCTGAGCCTTTGGTTATTTCCTCTTCCTGGTGGGAAATGAGAGTTAAATTTGCCCGTCCAGACACCTCCAGCTAGTCTCTCATTGGTTCTCGCTATTCCTGTTCATCTTCCGCAGAAATTGCAAACTGGGCCAAACAGGAGGTTAAAGGCGCTGACTTTCCAAGTGGGGAGAGTGTTAGTAAAGCGTCTGGAATGTTGCACCCGAGTACCAGGGGAGGAAAACTGAGACATATTTGAACACGTCTCCCGTTCACATGGTTGATCATACTTGGGTTCCACATGCATGTTTTAGCTGAAGGAAGAATACCTTAAACCTGTGTATTTGAAACCCGTGGAATGGGTACCATGCAATATGACTTCAAAGGGTCTTCATTTGCTCACCGAACCTCTCCAATCCTATCACTGCTGCGTTTATGCCCCTGTACACATGCTTGATTCTCTTTCGGAGACATAGCAATCCATAGGTTTTAAGATACTTACTAGTCAGGTACATTCTTAGGCGTTTAATATGCGGTGTTGAGTCCATTTCATTGAGCAAGGAGTAGCTCTTGTCTATTCCATATTTGGCTTAAGGAACTTTATCTGTGCTCATTTCAATCTCTGGTTTTATGCAGCACCCCAACTCACCTTTCCCCTTAAGCAAGCATAAGTTGGTTTTCTAAATTTGAGACCCTGTTCTGTTCTGTAATTCAGTTCCTGTGTAGCCAAGTTTCCATTCCGTGTATTAGTGATATCTTTTGATGGTTCTTTTTCTGTGTGACTTATTTCAGTTAGAATCATCGTACCTGAATCCACTCATTATGCTGCTACGGGCCTGATGACATAGATTTCATTGCTGAGTGATACTGCATTGTACGTAAGTACCACAAGTTCTTTATCCATTTTTCACTTTCTGCGATGTTGAACTTGTACTGTAAACGAGGTTCTTGTAAACAGAGCCGTTCCAAACTTTGGGGTGGCTGTGTCTTTTTGATTTTAAATTCCCTAAGCTATAGGACCATAAGTAGAAGTGCCCTAGGCTCTGTTGCTTTGTTTTTTAGATGTTTCAGGAAACACCATACACTTCTCCCGAGTGTTTGTTGGCAATTTACATCCCGCCCTTCAGCATAACAAGGCTCCCAGTTCTCCATGGCCTGTCCTGCCTTTCTGGATTTTACACTTTTTTCAGATGGCCCTTTTGACCGGGGGGAAGTGAGACTTCATTGTAGTGCAGATTTCCTTTGCAAGCTTGCTTGGTTGGCCAAAAAGGGCGTATGCGTTTTTTCCTGAATATATTCAGGAAAAAACGCATACGCCCTTTTTGGCCAAGTGCATCATTGTGGACGTTCTGCCTCTTTTCCTATGCTTTCAATGCAATTCCAGTCTACCTCCTGAAATCGGTTTCCTGCAATTCTGCCCCGCTTTCAAGTCCTCTTGGCAGCCTTACTTCAGTCTATTTTTGGACGATAGCTGTCATTTATAACTCTGCAGGTTTGTGAATTACAGTGCCCCTGAGCTCCTTTCTTCAACTCGCTTTCTTTTGAGCTGGCCGCAACACCGCACGATGGCTTCAGGCCCTAATCTGGTTCCGGCACGGCACGCTGAGCCTTTGGTTATTTCCTCTTCCTGGTGGGCAATGAGAGTTAAATTTGCCCGTCCAGACACCTCCAGCTAGCCTCTCATTGGTTCTCGCTATTCCTGTTCATCTTCCGCAGAAATTGCAAACTGGGCCAAACAGGAGGTTAAAGGCGCTGACTTTCCAAGTGGGGAGAGTGTTAGTAAAGCGTCTGGAATGTTGCACCCGAGTACCAGGGGAGGAAAACTGAGACATATTTGAACACGTCTCCCGTTCACATGGTTGATCATACTTGGGTTCCACATGCATGTTTTAGCTGAAGGAAGAATACCTAAAACCTGGGTAGTTGAAACCCGTGGAATGGGTACCATGCAATATGACTTCAAAGGGTCTTCATTTGCTCACCGAACCTCTCCAATCCTATCACTGCTGCGTTTATGCCCCTGTACACATGCTTGATTCTCTTTCGGAGACATAGCAATCCATAGGTTTTAAGATACTTACTAGTCAGGTACGTTCTTAGGCGTTTAATATGCGGTGTTGAGTCCATTTCGTTGAGCAAGGAGTAGCTCTTGTCTATTCCATATTTGGCTTAAGGAACTTTATCTGTGCTCATTTCAATCTCTGGTTTTATGCAGCACCCCAACTCACCTTTACCCTTAAGCAAGCATAAGTTGGTTTTCTAAATTTGAGACCCTGTTCTGTTCTGTAATTCAGTTCCTGTGTAGCCAAGTTTACATTCCGTGTATTAGTGATATCTTATGATGTTTCTTTTTCTGTGTGACTTATTTCAGTTAGAATCATCGTACCTGAATCCACTCATTATGCTGCTAAGGGCCTGATGACATAGATTTCATTGCTGAGTGATACTGCATTGTACGTAAGTACCACAAGTTCTTTATCCATTTTTCACTTTCTGCGATGTTGAACTTCTACTGTAAACGAGGTTCTTGTAAACAGAGCCGTTCGAAACTTTGGGGTGGCTGTGTCTTTTTGATTTTAAATTCCCTAAGCTATAGGACCATAAGTGGAAGTGCCCTAGGCTCTGTTGCTTTGTTTTTTAGATGTTTCAGGAAACACCATACACTTCTCCCGAGTGGTTGTTGGCAATTTACATCCCGCCCTTCAGCATAACAAGGCTCCCAGTTCTCCATGGCCTGTCCTGCCTTTCTGGATTTTACACTTTTTTCAGATGGCCCTTTTGACCGGGGGGAAGTGAGACTTCATTGTAGTGCAGATTTCCTTTGCAAGCTTGCTTGGTTGGCCAAAAAGGGCGTATGCGTTTTTTCCTGAATATATTCAGGAAAAAACGCATACGCCCTTTTTGGCCAAGTGCATCATTGTGGACGTTCTGCCTCTTTTCCTCTGCTTGCAATGCAATTCCAGTCTACCTCCTGAAATAGGTTTCCTGCAATTCTGCCCCGCTTTCAAGTCCTCTTGGCAGCCTTACTTCAGTCTATTTTTGGAAGATAGCTGTCATTTATAACTCTGCAGGTTTGTGAATTACAGTGCCCCTGAGCTCCTTTCTTCAACTCGCTTTCTTGTGACCTGGCCGCAACACCGCAGGATGGCTTCAGGCCCTAATCTGGTTCTGGCACGGCATGCTGAGCCTTTGGTTAATTCCTCTTCCTGGTGGGAAATGAGAGTTAAATTTGCCCATCCAGACACCTCCAGCTAGTCTCTCATTGGTTCTCGCTATTCCTGTTCATCTTCCACAGAAATTGCAAACTGGGCCAAACAGGAGGTTAAAGGGACTGACTCTCCAAGTGGGGAGAGTGTTAGTAAAGCGTCTGGAATGTTGCACCCGAGTACCAGGGTACGAAAACTGAGACATATTTGAACACGTCTCCCGATCACATGGTTGATCATTCTCTAAGTCCCACATGCATGTTTTAGCTGAAGGAAGAATACCTTAAACCTGGGTAGTTGAAACCCGTGGAATGGGTACCATGCAATATGACTTCAAAGGGTCTTCATTTGCTCACTGAACCTCTCCAATCCTATCACTGCTGCGTTTATGCCCCTGTACACATGCTTGATTCTCTTTCGGAGACATAGCAATCCATAGGTTTTAAGATACTTACTAGTCAGGTACATTCTTAGGCATTTAATATGCGGTGTTGAGTCCATTTCGTTGAGCAAGGAGTACCTCTTGTCTATTCCATATTTGGCTTAAGGAACTTTATCTGTGCTCATTTCAATCTCTGGTTTTATGCAGCACTCCAACTCACCTTTACCCTTAAGCAAGCATAAGTTGGTTTTCTAAATTTGAGACCCTGTTCTGTTCTGTAATTCAGTTCCTGTGTAGCCAAGTTTACATTCCGTGTATTAGTGATATCTTATGATGTTTCTTTTTCTGTGTGACTTATTTCAGGTAGAATCATCGTACCTGAATCCACTCATTATCCTGCTACGGTCCTGATGACATAGATTTCATTGCTGAGTGATACTGCATTGTACGTAAGTACCACAAGTTCTTTATCCATTTTTCACTTTCTGCGATGTTGAACTTGTACGGTAAACGAGGTTCTTGTAAACAGAGCCTTTCCAAACTTTGGGGTGGCTGTGTCTTTTTGAATTTAATTTCCCTAAGCTATAGGACCATAAGTGGAAGTGCCCTAGGCTCTGTTGCTTTGTTTTTTAGATGTTTCAGGAAACACCATACACTTCTCCCGAGTGGTTGTTGGCAATTTACATCCCGCCCATCAGCATAACAAGGCTCCCAGTTCTCCATGGCCTGTCCTGCCTTTCTGGATTTTACACTTTTTTCAGATGGCCCTTTTGACCGGGGGGAAGTGAGACTTCATTGTAGTGCAGATTTCCTTTGCAAGCTTGCTTGGTTGGCCAAAAAGGGCGTATGCGTTTTTTCCTGAATATATTCAGGAAAAAACGCATACGCCCTTTTTGGCCAAGTGCATCATTGTGGACGTTCTGCCTCTTTTCCTCTGCTTGCAATGCAATTCCAGTCTACCTCCTGAAATCGGTTTCCTGCAATTCTGCCCCGCTTTCAAGTCCTCTTGGCAGCCTTACTTCAGTCTATTTTTGGACGATAGCTGTCATTTATAACTCTGCAGGTTTGTGAATTACAGTGCCCCTGAGCTCCTTTCTTCAACTCGCTTTCTTTTGAGCTGGCCGCAACACCGCAGGATGGCTTCAGGCCCTAATCTGGTTCCGGCACGGCACGCTGAGCCTTTGGTTAATTCCTCTTCCTGGTGGGAAATGAGAGTTAAATTTGCCCGTCCAGACACCTCCAGCTAGTCTCTCATTGGTTCTCGCTATTCCTGTTCATCTTCCGCAGAAATTGCAAACTGGGCCAAACAGGAGGTTAAAGGGACTGACTCTCCAAGTGGGGAGAGTGTTAGTAAAGCGTCTGGAATGTTGCACCCGAGTACCAGGGTACGAAAACTGAGACATATTTGAACACGTCTCCCGATCACATGGTTAATCATACTCTGGGTTCCACATGCATGTTTTAGCTGAAGGAAGAATACCTAAAACCTGGGTAGTTGAAACCCGTGGAATGGGTACCATGCAATATGACTTCAATGGGTCTTCATTTCCTCACCGAATCTCTCCAATCCTATCACTGCTGCATTTATGCCCCTGTACACATGCTTGATTCTCTTTTGGAGACATAGCAATCCATAGGTTTTAAGATACTTACTAGTCAGGTACATTCTTAGGCGTTTAATATGCGGTGTTGAGTCCATTTCGTTGAGCAAGGAGTAGCTCTTGTCTATTCCATATTTGGCTTAAGGAACTTTATCTGTGCTCATTTCAATCTCTGGTTTTATGCAGCACCCCAACTCACCTTTCCCCTTAAGCAAGCATAAGTTGGTTTTCTAAATTTGAGACCCTGTTCTGTTCTGTAATTCAGTTCCTGTGTAGCCAAGTTTACATTCCGTGTATTACTGATATCTTATGATGTTTCTTTTTCTGTGTGACTTATTTCAGTTAGAATCATCATACCTGAATCCACTCATTGTGCTGCTAAGGGCCTGATGACATAGATTTCATTGCTGAGTGATATTGCTTTGTAAGTGAATACCACAACTTCTTTATCCATTTTTCACTTTCTGCGATGTTGAACTTGTATTGTAAACGAGGTTCTTGTAAACAGAGGCGTCCCAAACTTTGGGGTGGCTGTGTCTTTTTGATTTTAATTTCCCTAAGCTATAGGACCATAAGTGGAAGTGCCCTAGGCTCTGTTGCTTTGTTTTTTAGATGTTTCAGGAAACACCATACACTTCTCCCAAGTGTCTGTTGGCAATTTACATCCCGCCCATCAGCATAAGAAGGCTCCCAATTCTCAATGGCCTGTCCTGCCTTTCTGGATTTTACACTTTTTTCAGATGGCCCTTTTGACCGGGGGGAAGTGAGACTTCATTGTAGTGCAGATTTCCTTTGCAAGCTTGCTTGGTTGGCCAAAAAGGGCGTATGCGTTTTTTCCTGAATATATTCAGGAAAAAACGCATACGCCCTTTTTGGCCAAGTGCATCATTGTGGACGTTCTGCCTCTTTTCCTATGCTTTCAATGCAATTTCAGTCTACCTCCTGAAATCGGTTTCCTGCAATTCTGCCCCGCTTTCAAGTCCTCTTGGCAGCCTTACTTCAGTCTATTTTTGGACGATAGCTGTCATTTATAACTCTGCAGGTTTGTGAATTACAGTGCCCCTGAGCTCCTTTCTACAACTCGCTTTCTTGTGAGCTGGCCGCAACACCGCAGGATGGCTTCAGGCCCTAATCTGGTTCCGGCACGGCATGCTGAGCCTTTGGTTAATTCCTCTTCCTGGTGGGAAATGAGAGTTAAATTTGCCCGTCCAGACACCTCCAGCTAGTCTCTCATTGGTTCTCGCTATTCCTGTTCATCTTCCGCAGAAATTGCAAACTGGGCCAAACAGGAGGTTAAAGGGACTGACTCTCCAAGTCGGGAGAGTGTTAGTAAAGCGTCTGGAATGTTGCACCCAAGTACCAGGGGAGGAAAACTGAGACATATTTGAACACGTCTCCCGTTCACACGGTTGATCATACTCTGGGTTCCACATGCATGTTTTAGCTGAAGGAAGAATACCTTAAACCTGGAGAGTTGAGACCCGTGTAATGGGTACCATGCAATATGACTTCAAAGGGTCTTCATTTGCTCACCAACCTCTCCAATCCTATCACTGCTGCGTTTATGCCCCTGTACACATGCTTGATTCTCTTTCGGAGACATAGCAATCCATAGGTTTTAAGATACTTACTAGACAGGTACATTCTTAGGCGTTTAATATGCGGTGTTGAGTCCATTTCGTTGAGCAAGGAGTAGCTCTTGTCTATTCCATATTTGGCTTAAGGAACTTTATCTGTGCTCATTTCAATCTCTGGTTTTATGCAGCACCCCAACTCACCTTTAACCTTAAGCAAACATAAGTTGCTTTTCTAAATTTGAGACACTGTTCTGTTCTGTAATTCAGTTCCTGTGTAGCCAAGTTTACATTCCGTGTATTAGTGATATCTTATGATGTTTCTTTTTCTGTGTGACTTATTTCAGTTAGAATCATCGTACCTGAATCCACTCATTATGCTGCTATGGGCCTGATGACATAGATTTCATTGCTGAGTGATACTGCATTGTACGTAAGTACCACAAGTTCTTTATCCATTTTTCACTTTCTGCGATGTTGAACTTGTACTGTAAACGAGGTTCTTGTAAACAGAGCCGTTCCAAACTTTGGGGTGGCTGTGTCTTTTTGATTTTAATTTCCCTAAGCTATAGGACCATAAGTGGAAGTGCCCTAGGCTCTGTTGTTTTGTTTTTTAGATGTTTCAGGAAACACCATACACTTCTCCCGAGTGGTTGTTGGCAATTTACATCCCGCCCATCAGCATAACAAGGCTCCCAGTTCTCCATGGCCTGTCCTGCCTTTCTGGATTTTACACTTTTTTCAGATGGCCCTTTTGACCAGGGGGAAGTGAGACTTCATTGTAGTGCAGATTTCCTTTGCAAGCTTTCTTGGTTGGCCAAAAAGGGCGTATGCGTTTTTTCCTGAATATATTCAGGAAAAAACGCATACGCCCTTTTTGGCCAAGTGCATCATTGTGGACGTTCTGCCTCTTTTCCTATGCTTTCAATGCAATTTCAGTCTACCTCCTGAAATCGGTTTCCTGCAATTCTGCCCCGCTTTCAAGTCCTCTTGGCAGCCTTACTTCAGTCTATTTTTGGACGATAGCTGTCATTTATAACTCTGCAGGTTTGTGAATTACAGTGCCCCTGAGCTCCTTTCTTCAACTCGCTTTCTTTTGAGCTGGCCGCAACACCGCAGGATGGCTTCAGGCCCTAATCTGGTTCCGGCACGGCATGCTGAGCCTTTGGTTATTTCCTCTTCCTGGTGGGAAATGAGAGTTAAATTTGCCCGTCCAGACACCTCCAGCTAGTCTCTCATTGGTTCTCGCTATTCCTGTTCATCTTCCGCAGAAATTGGAAACTGGGCCAAACAGGAGGTTAAAGGCGCTGACTTTCCAAGTGGGGAGAGTGTTAGTAAAGCGTCTGGAATGTTGCACCCGAGTACCAGGGGAGGAAAACTGAGACATATTTGAACACGTCTCCCGTTCACATGGTTGATCATACTTGGGTTCCACATGCATGTTTTAGCTGAAGGAAGAATACCTTAAACCTGTGTATTTGAAACCCGTGGAATGGGTACCATGCAATATGACTTCAAAGGGTCTTCATTTGCTCACCGAACCTCTCCAATCCTATCACTGCTGCGTTTATGCCCCTGTACACATGCTTGATTCTCTTTCGGAGACATAGCAATCCATAGGTTTTAAGATACTTACTAGTCAGGTACATTCTTAGGCGTTTAATATGCGGTGTTGAGTCCATTTCGTTGAGCAAGGAGTAGCTCTTGTCTATTCCATATTTGGCTTAAGGAACTTTATCTGTGCTCATTTCAATCTCTGGTTTTATGCAGCACCCCAACTCACCTTTCCCCTTAAGCAAGCATAAGTTGGTTTTCTAAATTTGAGACCCTGTTCTGTTCTGTAATTCAGTTCCTGTGTAGCCAAGTTTACATTCCGTGTATTACTGATATCTTATGATGTTTCTTTTTCTGTGTGACTTATTTCAGTTAGAATCATCATACCTGAATCCACTCATTGTGCTGCTAAGGGCCTGATGACACAGATTTCATTGCTGAGTGATATTGCTTTGTAAGTAAATACCACAACTTCTTTATCCATTTTTCAATTTCTGCGATGTTGAACTTGTACTGTAAACGAGGTTCTTGTAAACAGAGCCGTTCCAAACTTTGGGGTGGCTGTGTCTTTTTGATTTTAAATTCCCTAAGCTATAGGACCATAAGTGGAAGTGCCCTAGGCTCTGTTGATTTGTTTTTTAGATGTTTCAGGAAACACCATACACTTCTCCCGAGTGGTTGTTGGCAATTTACATCCCGCCCACCAGCATAACAAGGCTCCCAGTTCTCCATGGCCTGTCCTGCCTTTCTGGATTTTACACTTTTTTCAGATGGCCCTTTTGACCGGGGGGAAGTGAGACTTCATTGTAGTGCAGATTTCCTTTGCAAGCTTGCTTGGTTGGCCAAAAAGGGCGTATGCGTTTTTTCCTGAATATATTCAGGAAAAAACGCATACGCCCTTTTTGGCCAAGTGCATCATTGTGGACGTTCTGCCTCTTTTCCTATGCTTTCAATGCAATTTCAGTCTACCTCCTGAAATCGGTTTCCTGCAATTCTGCCCCGCTTTCAAGTCCTCTTGGCAGCCTTACTTCAGTCTATTTTTGGACGATAGCTGTCATTTATAACTCTGCAGGTTTGTGAATTACAGTGCCCCTGAGCTCCTTTCTACAACTCGCTTTCTTGTGAGCTGGCCGCAACACCGCAGGATGGCTTCAGGCCCTAATCTGGTTCCGGCACGGCATGCTGAGCCTTTGGTTAATTCCTCTTCCTGGTGGGAAATGAGAGTTAAATTTGCCCGTCCAGACACCTCCAGCTAGTCTCTCATTGGTTCTCGCTATTCCTGTTCATCTTCCACAGAAATTGCAAACTGGGCCAAACAGGAGGTTAAAGGGACTGACTCTCTAAGTTGGGAGAGTGTTAGTAAAGCGTCTGGAATGTTGCACCCAAGTACCAGGGGAGGAAAACTGAGACATATTTGAACACGTCTCCCGTTCACACGGTTGATCATACTCTGGGTTCCACATGCATGTTTTAGCTGAAGGAAGAATACCTTAAACCTGGAGAGTTGAGACCCATGTAATGGGTACCATGCAATATGACTTCAAAGGGTCTTCATTTGCTCACCAACCTCTCCAATCCTATCACTGCTGCGTTTATGCCCCTGTACACATGCTTGATTCTCTTTCGGAGACATAGCAATCCATAGGTTTTAAGATACTTACTAGTCAGGTACATTCTTAGGCGTTTAATATGCGGTGTTGAGTCCATTTCGTTGAGCAAGGAGTAGCTCTTGTCTATTCCATATTTGGCTTAAGGAACTTTATCTGTGCTCATTTCAATCTCTGGTTTTATGCAGCACCCCAACTCACCTTTACCCTTAAGCAAGCATAAGTTGGTTTTCTAAATTTGAGACCCTGTTCTGTTCTGTAATTCAGTTCCTGTGTAGCCAAGTTTACATTCCGTGTATTAGTGATATCTTATGATGTTTCTTTTTCTGTGTGACTTATTTCAGTTAGAATCATCGTACCTGAATCCACTCATTATGCTGCTACGGGCCTGATGACATAGATTTCATTGCTGAGTGATACTGCATTGTACGTAAGTACCAGAAGTTCTTTATCCATTTTTCACTTTCTGCGATGTTGAACTTGTACTGTAAACGAGGTTCTTGTAAACAGAGCCGTTCCAAACTTTGGGGTGGCTGTGTCTTTTTGATTTTAATTTCCCTAAGCTATAGGACCATAAGTGGAAGTGCCCTAGGCTCTGTTGCTTTGTTTTTTAGATGTTTCAGGAAACACCATACACTTCTCCCGAGTGGTTGTTGGCAATTTACATCCCGTCCATCAGCATAACAAGGCTCCCAGTTCTCCATGGCCTGTCCTGCCTTTCTGGATTTTACACTTTTTTCAGATGGCCCTTTTGACCAGGGGGAAGTGAGACTTCATTGTAGTGCAGATTTCCTTTGCAAGCTTGCTTGGTTGGCCAAAAAGGGCGTATGCGTTTTTTCCTGAATATATTCAGGAAAAAACGCATACGCCCTTTTTGGCCAAGTGCATCATTGTGGACGTTCTGCCTCTTTTCCTATGCTTTCAATGCAATTCCAGTCTACCTCCTGAAATCGATTTCCTGCAATTCTGCCCCGCTTTCAAGTCCTCTTGGCAGCCTTACTTCAGTCTATTTTTGGACGATAGCTGTCATTTATAACTCTGCAGGTTTGTGAATTACAGTGCCCCTGAGCTCCTTTCTTCAACTCGCTTTCTTTTGAGCTGGCCGCAACACCGCAGGATGGCTTCAGGCCCTAATCTGGTTCCGGCACGGCATGCTGAGCCTTTGGTTATTTCCTCTTCCTGGTGGGAAATGAGAGTTAAATTTGCCCGTCCAGACACCTCCAGCTAGTCTCTCATTGGTTCTCGCTATTCCTGTTCATCTTCCGCAGAAATTGGAAACTGGACCAAACAGGAGGTTAAAGGCGCTGACTTTCCAAGTGGGGAGAGTGTTAGTAAAGCGTCTGGAATGTTGCACCCGAGTACCAGGGGAGGAAAACTGAGACATATTTGAACACGTCTCCCGTTCACATGGTTGATCATACTTGGGTTACACATGCATGTTTTAGCTGAAGGAAGAATACCTTAAACCTGTGTATTTGAAACCCGTGGAATGGGTACCATGCAATATGACTTCAAAGGGTCTTCATTTGCTCACCGATCCTCTCCAATCCTATCACTGCTGCATTTATGCCCCTGTACACATGCTTGATTCTCTTTCGGAGACATAGCAATCCATAGGTTTTAAGATACTTACTAGTCAGGTACATTCTTAGGCGTTTAATATGCGGTGTTGAGTCCATTTCGTTGAGCAAGGAGTAGCTCTTGTCTATTCCATATTTGGCTTAAGGAACTTTATCTGTGCTCATTTCAATCTCTGGTTTTATGCAGCACCCCAACTCACCTTTCCCCTTAAGCAAGCATAAGTTGGTTTTCTAAATTTGAGACCCTGTTCTGTTCTGTAATTCAGTTCCTGTGTAGCCAAGTTTACATTCCGTGTATTACTGATATCTTATGATGTTTCTTTTTCTGTGTGACTTATTTCAGTTAGAATCATCATACCTGAATCCACTCATTGTGCTGCTAAGGGCCTGATGACACAGATTTCATTGCTGAGTGATATTGCTTTGTAAGTAAATACCACAACTTCTTTATCCATTTTTCAATTTCTGCGATGTTGAACTTGTACTGTAAACGAGGTTCTTGTAAACAGAGCCGTTCCAAACTTTGGGGTGGCTGTGTCTTTTTGATTTTAATTTCCCTAAGCTATAGGACCATAAGTGGAAGTGCCCTAGGCTCTTTTGCTTTGTTTTTTAGATGTTTCAGGAAACACCATACACTTCTCCCGAGTGGTTGTTGGCAATTTACATCCCGCCCATCAGCATAACAAGGCTCCCAGTTCTCCATGGCCTGTCCTGCCTTTCTGGATTTTAACTTTTTTCAGATGGCCCTTTTGACCGGGGGAAGTGAGACTTCATTGTAGTGCAGATTTCCTTTGCAAGCTTGCTTGGTTGGCCAAAAAGGGCGTATGCGTTTTTTCCTGAATATATTCAGGAAAAAACGCATACGCCCTTTTTGGCCAAGTGCATCATTGTGGACGTTCTGCCTCTTTTCCTATGCTTTCAATGCAATTCCAGTCTACCTCCTGAAATCGGTTTCCTGCAATTCTGCCCCGCTTTCAAGTCCTCTTGGCAGCCTTACTTCAGTCTATTTTTGGACGATAGCTGTCATTTATAACTCTGCAGGTTTGTGAATTACAGTGCCCCTGAGCTCCTTTCTTCAACTTGCTTTCTTGTGACCTGGCCGCAACACCGCAGGATGTCTTCAGGCCCTAATCTGGTTCCGGCCCGGCACGCTGAGCCTTTGGTTAATTCCTCTTCCTGGTGGGAAATGAGAGTTAAATTTGCCCGTTCAGACACCTCCAGCTAGCCTCTCATTGGTTCTCGCTATTCCTGTTCATGTTCCGCAGAAATTGCAAACTGGGCCAAACAGGAGGTTAAAGGGACTGACTCTCCAAGTGGGGAGAGTGTTAGTAAAGCGTCTGGAATGTTGCACCCGAGTAGCAGGGTACGAAAACTGAGACATATTTGAACACGTATCTCGATCACATGGTTGATCATACTCTAGGTTCCACATGCATGTTTTAGCTGAAGGAAGAATACCTTAAACCTGGGTAGTTGAAACCCGTGGAATGGGTACCATGCAATATGACTTCAAAGGGTCTTCATTTGCTCACCGAACCTCTCCAATCCTATCACTGCTGCGTTTATGCCCCTGTACACATGCTTGATTCTCTTTCGGAGACATAGCAATCCATAGGTTTTAAGATACTTACTAGTCAGGTACATTCTTAGCCATTTAATATGCGGTGTTGTGTCCATTTCGTTGAGCAAGGAGTAGCTCTTGTCTATTCCATATTTGGCTTAAGGAACTTTATCTGTGCTCATTTCAATCTCTGGTTTTATGCAGCACCCCAACTCACCTTTACCCTTAAGCAAGCATAAGTTGGTTTTCTAAATTTGAGACCCTGTTCTGTTCTGTAATTCAGTTCCTGTGTAGCCAAGTTTCCATTCCGTGTATTACTGATATCTTATGATGTTTCTTTTTCTGTGTGACTTATTTCAGTTAGAATCATCGTACCTGAATCCACTCATTATGCTGCTATGGGCCTGATGACATAGATTTCATTGCTGAGTGATACTGCATTGTACGTAAGTACCACAAGTTCTTTATCCATTTTTCACTTTCTGCGATTTTGAACTTGTACTGTAAACGAGGTTCTTGTAAACAGAGCCATTCCAAACTTTGGGGTGGCTGTGTCTTTTTGAGTTTAATTTCCATAAGCTATAGGACAATAAGTGGACGTGCCCTAGGCTCTGTTGCTTTGTTTTTTAGATGTTTCAGGAAACACCATACACTTCTCCCGAGTGGTTGTTGGCAATTTACATCCCGCCCATCAGCATAACAAGGCTCCCAGTTCTCCATGGCCTGTCCTGCCTTTCTGGAGTTTACACTTTTTTCAGATGGCCCTTTACCGGGGGAAAGTGAGACTTCATTGTAGTGCAGAATTCCTTTGCAAGTTTGCTTGGTTGGCCAAAAAGGGCATATGCGTTTTTTCCTGAATATATTCAGGAAAAAACGCATACGCCCTTTTTGGCAAAGTGCATCATTGTGGACGTTCTGCCTCTTTTCCTATGCTTTCAATGCAATTCCAGTCTACCTCCTGAAATCGGTTTCCTGCAATTCTGCCCCGCTTTCAAGTCCTCTTGGCAGCCTTACTTCAGTCTATTTTTGGACGATAGCTGTCATTTATAACTCTGCAGGTTTGTGAATTACAGTGCCCCTGAGCTCCTTTCTTCAACTCGCTTTCTTGTGACCTGGCCGCAACACCGCAGGATGGCTTCAGGCCCTAAACTGGTTCCGGCCCGGCATGCTGAGCCTTTGGTTAATTCCTCTTCCTGGTGGGAAATGAGAGTTAAATTTGCCCGTCCAGAAACCTCCAGCTAGTCTCTCATTGGTTCTCGCTATTCCTGTTCATCTTCCGCAGAAATTGCAAACTGGGCCAAACAGGAGGTTAAAGGCGCTGACTTTCCAAGTGGGGAGAGTATTAGTAAAGCGTCTGGAATGTTGCACCCGAGTACCAGGGGAAGAAAACTGAGACATATTTGAACACGTCTCCCGTTCACATGGTTGATCATACTTGGGTTCCACATGCATGTTTTAGCTGAAGGAAGAATACCTAAAACCTGGGTAGTTGAAACCCGTGGAATGGGTACCATGCAATATGACTTCAAAGGGTCTTCATTTGCTCACCGAACCTCTCCAATCCTATCACTGCTGCGTTTATGCCCCTGTACACATGCTTGATTCTCTTTCGGAGACATAGCAATCCATAGGTTTTAAGATACTTACTAGTCAGGTACATTCTTAGGCGTTTAATATGCGGTGTTGAGTCCATTTCGTTGAGCAAGGAGTAGCTCTTGTCTATTCCATATTTGGCTTAAGGAACTTTATCTGTGCTCATTTCAATCTCTGGTTTTATGCAGCACCCCAACTCACCTTTCCCCTTAAGCAAGCATAAGTTGGTTTTCTAAATTTGAGACCCTGTTCTGTTCTGTAATTCAGTTCCTGTGTAGCCAAGTTTACATTCCGTGTATTACTGATATCTTATGATGTTTCTTTTTCTGTGTGACTTATTTCAGTTAGAATCATCATACCTGAATCCACTCATTGTGCTGCTAAGGGCCTGATGACACAGATTTCATTGCTGAGTGATATTGCTTTGTAAGTAAATACCACAACTTCTTTATCCATTTTTCACTTTCTGCGATGTTGAACTTGTACTGTAAACGAGGTTCTTGTAAACAGAGCCATTCCAAACTTTGGGGTGGCTGTGTCTTTTTGATTTTAATTTCCCTAAGCTATAGGACCATAAGTGGAAGTGCCCTAGACTCTGTTGCTTTGTTTTTTAGATGTTTCAGGAAACACCATACACTTCTCCCGAGTGTCTGTTGGCAATTTACATCCCGCCCATCAGCATAACAAGGCTCCCAGTTCTCCATGGCCTGTCCTGCCTTTCTGGATTTTACACTTTTTTCAGATGGCCCTTTTGACCGGGGGGAAGTGAGACTTCATTGTAGTGCAGATTTCCTTTGCAAGCTTGCTTGGTTGGCCAAAAAGGACGTATGCGTTTTTTCCTGAATATATTCAGGAAAAAACGCATATGCCCTTTTTGGCCAAGTGCATCATTGTGGACGTTCTGCCTCTTTTCCTCTGCTTTCAATGCAATTTCAGTCTACCTCCTGAAATCGGTTTCCTGCAATTCTGCCCCGATTTCAAGTCCTCTTGGCAGCCTTACTTCAGTCTATTTTTGGACGATAGCTGTCATTTATAACTCTGCAGGTTTGTGAATTACAGTGCCCCTGAGCTCCTTTCTTCAACTCGCTTTCTTGTGACCTGGCCGCAACACCGCAGGATGGCTTCAGGCCCTAATCTGGTTCTGGCACGGCACGCTGAGCCTTTGGTTATTTCCTCTTCCTGGTGGGAAATGAGAGTTAAGTTTGCCCGTCCAGACACCTCCAGGTAGTCTCTCATTGGTTCTCGCTATTCCTGTTCATCTTCCGCAGAAATTGCAAACTGGGCCAAACAGGAGGTTAAAGGGACTGACTCTCCAAGTGGGGAGAGTGTTAGTAAAGCGTCTGGAATGTTGCACCCGAGTACCAGGGGAGGAAAACTGAGACATATTTGAACACGTCTCCCGTTCACATGGTTGATCATACTTGGGTTCCACATGCATGTTTTAGCTGAAGGAAGAATACCTTAAACCTGTGTATTTGAAACCCGTGGAATGGGTACCATGCAATATGACTTCAAAGGGTCTTCATTTGCTCACCGAACCTCTCCAATCCTATCACTGCTGCGTTTATGCCCCTGTACACATGCTTGATTCTCTTTCGGAGACATAGCAATCCATAGGTTTTAAGATACTTACTAGTCAGGTACATTCTTAGGCGTTTAATATGCGGTGTTGAGTCCATTTCGTTGAGCAAGGAGTAGCTCTTGTCTATTCCATATTTGGCTTAAGGAACTTTATCTGTGCTCATTTCAATCTCTGGTTTTATGCAGCACCCCAACTCACCTTTCCCCTTAAGCAAGCATAAGTTGGTTTTCTAAATTTGAGACCCTGTTCTGTTCTGTAATTCAGTTCCTGTGTAGCCAAGTTTACATTCCGTGTATTACTGATATCTTATGATGTTTCTTTTTCTGTGTGACTTATTTCAGTTAGAATCATCATACCTGAATCCACTCATTGTGCTGCTAAGGGCCTGATGACACAGATTTCATTGCTGAGTGATATTGCTTTGTAAGTAAATACCACAACTTTTTTATCCATTTTTCACTTTCTGCGATGTTGAACTTGTACTGTAAACGAGGTTCTTGTAAACAGAGCCGTTCCAAACTTTGGGGTGGCTGTGTCTTTTTGATTTTAAATTCCCTAAGCTATAGGACAATAAGTGGAAGTGCCCTAGGCTCTGTTGCTTTGTTTTTTAGATGTTTCAGGAAACACCATACACTTCTCCCGAGTGTTTGTTGGCAATTTACATCCCACCCTTCAGCATAACAAGGCTCCCAGTTCTCCATGGCCTGTCCTGCCTTTCTGGATTTTACACTTTTTTCAGATGGCCCTTTTGACTGGGGGGAAGTGAGACTTCATTGTAGTGCAGATTTCCTTTGCAAGCTTGCTTGGTTGGCCAAAAAGGGCGTATGCGTTTTTTCCTGAATATATTCAGGAAAAAACGCATACGCCCTTATTGGCCAAGTGCATCATTGTGGACGTTCTGCCTCTTTTCCTATGCTTTCAATGCAATTCCAGTCTACCTCCTGAAATCAGTTTCCTGCAATTCTGCCCCGCTTTCAAGTCCTCTTGGCAGCCTTACTTCAGTCTATTTTTGGATGATAGCTGTCATTTATAACTCTGCAGGTTTGTGAATTACAGTGCCCCTGAGCTCCTTTCTTCAACTCGCTTTCTTTTGAGCTGGCCGCAACACCGCAGGATGGCTTCAGGCCCTAATCTGGTTCAGGCCCGGCATGCTGAGCCTTTGGTTATTTCCTCTTCCTGGTGGGAAATGAGAGTTAAATTTGCCCGTCCAGACACCTCCAGCTAGCCTCTCATTGGTTCTCGCTATTCCTGTTCATCTTCCGCAGAAATTGCAAACTGGGCCAAACAGGAGGTTAAAGGCGCTGACTTTCCAAGTGGGGAGAGTATTAGTAAAGCGTCTGGAATGTTGCACCCGAGTACCAGGGGAAGAAAACTGAGACATATTTGAACACGTCTCCCGTTCACATGGTTGATCATACTTGGGTTCCACATGCATGTTTTAGCTGAAGGAAGAATACCTAAAACCTGGGTAGTTGAAACCCGTGGAATGGGTACCATGCAATATGACTTCAAAGGGTCTTCATTTGCTCACCGAACCTCTCCAATCCTATCACTGCTGCGTTTATGCCCCTGTACACATGCTTGATTCTCTTTCGGAGACATAGCAATCCATAGGTTTTAAGATACTTACTAGTCAGGTACATTCTTAGGCGTTTAATATGCGGTGTTGAGTCCATTTCGTTGAGCAAGGAGTAGCTCTTGTCTATTCCATATTTGGCTTAAGGAACTTTATCTGTGCTCATTTCAATCTCTGGTTTTATGCAGCACCCCAACTCACCTTTACCCTTAAGCAAGCATAAGTTGGTTTTCTAAATTTGAGACCCTGTTCTGTTCTGTAATTCAGTTCCTGTGTAGCCAAGTTTACATTCCGTGTATTACTGATATCTTATGATGTTTCTTTTTCTGTGTGACTTATTTCAGGTAGAATCATCGTACCTGAATCCACTCATTATGTTGCTACGGGCCTGATGACATAGATTTCATTGCTGAGTGATACTGCATTGTACGTAAGTACCACAAGTTCTTTATCCATTTTTCACTTTCTGTGATATTGAACTTGTACGGTAAACGAGGTTCTTGTAAACGGAGGCGTCCCATACTTTGGGGTGGCTGTGTCTTTTTGATTTTAATTTCCCTAAGCTATAGGACCATAAGTGGAAGTGCCCTAGGCTCTGTTGCTTTGTTTTTTAGATGTTTCAGGAAACACCATACACTTCTCCCGAGTGGTTGTTGGCAATTTACATCCCGCCCATCAGCATAACAAGGCTCCCAGTTCTCCATGGCCTGTCCTGCCTTTCTGGATTTTACACTTTTTTCAGATGGCCCTTTTGACCGGGGGGAAGTGAGACTTCATTGTAGTGCAGATTTCCTTTGCAAGCTTGCTTGGTTGGCCAAAAAGGGCGTATGCGTTTTTTCCTGAATATATTCAGGAAAAAACGCATACGCCCTTTTTGGCCAAGTGCATCATTGTGGACGTTCTGCCTCTTTTCCTATGCTTTCAATGCAATTCCAGTCTACCTCCTGAAATCGGTTTCCTGCAATTCTGCCCCGCTTTCAAGTCCTCTTGGCAGCCTTACTTCAGTCTATTTTTGGACGATAGCTGTCATTTATAACTCTGCAGGTTTGTGAATTACAGTGCCCCTGAGCTCCTTTCTTCAACTCGCTTTCTTGTGACCTGGCCGCAACACCGCAGGATGGCTTCAGGCCCTAATCTGGTTCCGGCACGGCACGATGAGCCTTTGGTTATTTCCTCTTCCTGGTGGGAAATGAGAGTTAAGTTTGCCCGTCCAGACACCTCCAGGTAGTCTCTCATTGGTTCTCGCTATTCCTGTTCATCTTCCGCAGAAATTGCAAACTGGGCCAAACAGGAGGTTAAAGGCGCTGACTCTCCAAGTGGGGAGAGTGTTAGTAAAGCGTCTGGAATGTTGCACCCGAGTACCAGGGGAGGAAAACTGAGACATATTTGAACACGTCTCCCGTTCACATGGTTGATCATACTTGGGTTCCACATGCATGTTTTAGCTGAAGGAAGAATACCTTAAACCTGGAGAGTTAAGACCCGTGTAATGGGTACCATGCAATATGACTTCAAAGGGTCTTCATTTGCTCACCGAACCTCTCCAATCCTATCAATGCTGCGTTTATGCCCCTGTACACATGCTTGATTCTCTTTCAGAGACATAGCAATCCATAGGTTTTAAGATACTTACTAGTCAGGTACATTCTTAGGCGTTTAATATGCGGTGTTGAGTCCATTTCGTTGAGCAAGGAGTAGCTCTTGTCTATTCCATATTTGACTTAAGGAACTTTATCTGTGCTCATTTCAATCTCTGGTTTTATGCAGCACCCCAACTCACCTTTACCCTTAAGCAAGCATAAGTTGGTTTTCTAAATTTGAGACCCTGTTCTGTTCTGTAATTCAGTTCCTGTGTAGCCAAGTTTACATTCCATGTATTACTGATATCTTATGATGTTTCTTTTTCTGTGTGACTTACTTCAGTTAGAATCATCATACCTGAATCCACTCATTGTGCTGCTAAGGGCCTGATGACACAGATTTCATTGCTGAGTGATATTGCTTTGTAAGTAAATACCACAACTTCTTTATCCATTTTTCACTTTCTGCGATGTTGAACTTGTACTGTAAACGAGGTTCTTGTAAACAGAGCCGTTCCAAACTTTGGGGTGGCTGTGTCTTTTTGATTTTAATTTCCCTAAGCTATAGGACCATAAGTGGAAGTGCCCTAGGCTCTGTTGCTTTGTTTTTTAGATGTTTCAGGAAACACCATACACTTCTCCCGAGTGTCTTTTGGCAATTTACATCCCGCCCATCAGCATAACAAGGCTCCCAGTTCTCCATGGCCTGTCCTGCCTTTCTGGATTTTACACTTTTTTCAGATGGCCCTTTTGACCGGGGGGAAGTGAGACTTCATTGTAGTGCAGATTTCCTTTGCAAGCTTGCTTGGTTGGCCAAAAAGGGCGTATGCGTTTTTTCCTGAATATATTCAGGAAAAAACGCATACGCCCTTTTTGGCCAAGTGCATCATTGTGGACGTTCTGCCTCTTTTCCTATGCTTTCAATGCAATTCCAGTCTACCTCCTGAAATCGGTTTCCTGCAATTCTGCCCCGCTTTCAAGTCCTCTTGGCAGCCTTACTTCAGTCTATTTTTGGACGATAGCTGTCATTTATAACTCTGCTGGTTTGTGAATTACAGTGCCCCTGAGCTCCTTTCTTCAACTCGCTTTCTTTTGAGCTGGCCGCAACACCGCAGGATGGCTTCAGGCCCTAATCTGGTTCCGGCACGGCACGCTGAGCCTTTGGTTAATTCCTCTTCCTGGTGGGAAATGAGAGTTAAATTTGCCCGTCCAGACACCTCCAGCTAGTCTCTCATTGGTTCTCGCTATTCCTGTTCATCTTCCGCAGAAATTGCAAACTGGGCCAAACAGGAGGTTAAAGGCGCTGACTCTCCAAGTGGGGAGAGTGTAAGTAAAGCATCTGGAATGTTGCACCCGAGTACCAGGGGAGGAAAACTGAGACATATTTGAACACGTCTCCCGTTCACACGGTTGATCATACTCTGGGTTCCACATGCATGTTTTAGCTGAAGGAAGAATACCTTAAACCTGGAGAGTTGGGACCCGTGGAATGGGTACCATGCAATATGTCTTCAAAGGGTCTTCATTTGCTCACCGAACCTCTCCAATCCTATCACTGCTGCGTTTATGCCCCTGTACACACGCTTGATTCTCTTTTGGAGACATAGCAATCCATAGGTTTTAAGATACTTACTAGTCAGGTACATTCTTAGGCGTTTAATATGGGGTGTTGAGTCCATTTCTTTGAGCAAGGAGTAGCTCTTGTCTATTCCATATTTGGCTTAAGGAACTTTATCTGTGCTCATTTCAATCTCTGGTTTTATGCAGCACCACAACTCACCTTTCCCCTTAAGCAAGCATAAGTTGGTTTTGTAAATTTGAGACCCTGTTCTTTTTTGGAATTCAGTTCCTGTGTAGCCAAGTTACATTCCGTGTATTAGTGATATCTTATGATGTTTCTTTTTCTGTGTGACTTATTTCAGTTAGAATCATCGTACCTGAATCCACTCATTATGCTGCTACGGGCCTGATGACATAGATTTCATTGCTGAGTGATACTGCATTGTACGTAAGTACCACAAGTTCTTTATCCATTTTTCACTTTCTGTGATATTGAACTTGTACGGTAAACGAGGTTCTTGTAAACAGAGGCGTCCCAAACTTTGGGGTGGCTGTGTCTTTTTGATTTTAATTTCCCTAAGCTATAGGACCATAAGTGGAAGTGCCCTAGGCTCTGTTGCTTTGTTTTTTAGATGTTTCAGGAAACACCATACACTTCTCCCGAGTGTCTGTTGGCAATTTACATCCCGCCCATCAGCATAACAAGGCTCCCAGTTCTCCATGGCCTGTCCTGCCTTTCTGGATTTTACACTTTTCTCACATGGCCCTTTTGACCGGGGGGAAGTGAGACTTCATTGTAGTGCAGATTTCCTTTGCAAGCTTGCTTGGTTGGCCAAAAAGGGCGTATGCGTTTTTTCCTGAATATATTCAGGAAAAAACGCATACGCCCTTTTTGGCCAAGTGCATCATTGTGGACGTTCTGCCTCTTTTCCTATGCTTTCAATGCAATTCCAGTCTCCCTCCTGAAATCGGTTTCCTGCAATTCTGCCCTGCTTTCAAGTCCTCTTGGCAGCCTTACTTCAGTCTATTTTTGGACGATAGCTGTCATTTATAACTCTGCAGGTTTGTGAATTACAGTGTCCCTGAGCTCCTTTCTTCAACTCGCTTTCTTGTGAGCTGGCCGCAACACCGCAGGATGGCTTCAGGCCCTAATCTGGTTCCGGCACGGCACGCTGAGCCTTTGGTTATTTCCTCTTCCTGGTGGGAAATGAGAGTTAAGTTTGCCCGTCCAGACACCTCCAGCTAGTCTCTCATTGGTTCTCGCTATTCCTGTTCATCTTCCGCAGAAATTGCAAACTGGGCCAAACAGGAGGTTAAAGGTGCTGACTCTCCAAGTGGGGAGAGTGTTAGTAAAGCGTCTGGAATGTTGCACCCGAGTACCAGGGGAGAAAAACTCAGACATATTTGAACACGTCTCCCGTTCACACGGTTGATCATACTCTGGGTTCCACATGCATGTTTTAGCTGAAGGAAGAATACCTTAAACCTGGAGAGTTGAGACCCGTGTAATGGGTACCATGCAATATGACTTCAAAGGGTCTTCATTTGCTCACCGAACCTCTCCAATCCTATCACTGCTGCGTTTATGCCCCTGTACACACGCTTGATTCTCTTTTGGAGACATAGCAATCCATAGGTTTTAAGATACTTACTAGTCAGGTACATTCTTAGGCGTTTAATATGGGGTGTTGGGTCCATTTCGTTGAGCAAGGAGTAGCTCTTGTGTATTCCATATTTGGCTGAAGGAACGTTATTTGTGCTCATTTGAATCTCTGGTTTTATGCAGCACCCCAACTCACCTTTACCCTTAAGCAAGCATAAGTTGGTTTTCTAAATTTGAGACCCTGTTCTGTTTTGGAATTCAGTTCCTGTGTAGCCAAGTTTACATTCCGTGTATTAGTGATATCTTATGATGTTTCTTTTTCTGTGTGACTTATTTCAGTTAGAATCATCGTACCTGAATCCACTCATTATGCTGCTACGGGCCTGATGACACAGATTTCATTGCTGAGTGATATTGCTTTGTAAGTAAATACCACAACTTTTTTATCCATTTTTCACTTTCTGCGATGTTGAACTTGTGTTTTAAACGAGGTTCTTGTAAACAGAGCCGTTCCAAACTTTGGGGTGGCTGTGTCTTTTTGATTTTAAATTCCCTAAGCTATAGGACCATAAGTGGAAGTGCCCTAGGCTCTGTTGCTTTGTTTCTTAGATGTTTCAGGAAACACCATACACTTCTCCCGAGTGGTTGTTCGCAATTTACATCCCGCCCTTCAGCATAACAAGGCTCCCAGTTCTCCATGGCCTGTCCTGCCTTTCTGGATTTTACACTTTTTTCAGATGTCCTTTTTGACCTGGGGGAAGTGAGACTTCATTGTAGTGCAGATTTCCTTTGCAAGCTTGCTTGGTTGGCCAAAAAGGGCGTATGCGTTTTTTCCTGAATATATTAAGGAAAAAACGCATACGCCCTTTTTGTCCAAGTGCATAATTGTGGACGTTCTGCCTCTTTTCCTATGCTTTCAATGCAATTCCAGTCTACCTCCTGAAATCGGTTTCCTGCAATTCTGCCCCGCTTTCAAGTCCTCTTGGCAGCCTTACTTCAGTATATTTTTGGACGATAGCTGTCATTTATAAGTCTGCAGGTTTGTGAATTACAGTGCCCCTGAGCTCCTTTGTTCAACTCGCTTTCTTGTGAGCTAGCTGCAACACCGCATGATGGCTTCAGGCCCTAATATGGTTCCGTCACGGAACGCTGAGCCTTTGTTTAATTCCTTTTCCTGGTGGGAAATGAGAGTTAAATTTGCCCGTCCAGACACCTCCAGCTAGCCTCTCATTGGTTCTCGCTATTCCTGTTCATCTTCCGCAGAAATTACAAACTGGGCCAAACAGGAGGTTAAAGGCGCTGACTCTCCAAGTGGGGAGAGTGTTAGTAAAGCGTCTGGAATGTTGCACCCGAGTACCAGGGGAGGAAAGCTGAGACATATTTGAACACGTCTCCCGATCACACGGTTGATCATACTCTGGGTTCCACATGCATGTTTTAGCTGAAGGAAGAATACCTAAAACCTGGGTAGTTGAAACCCGTGGAATGGGTACCATGCAATATGACTTCAAAGGGTCTTCATTTGCTCACCGAACCTCTCCAATCCTATCACTGCTGCGTTTATGCCCCTGTACACATGCTTGATTCTCTTTCGGAGACATAGCAATCTATAGGTTTTAAGATACTTACTAGTCAGTTACATTCTTAGGCGTTTAATATGCGGTGTTGAGTCCATTTCGTTGAGCAAGGAGTAGCTCTTGTCTATTCCATATTTGGCTTAAGGGACTTTATCTGTGCTCATTTCAATCTCTGGTTTTATGCAGCACCCCAACTCACCTTTACCCTTAAGCAAGCATAAGTTGGTTTTCTAAATTTGAGACCCTGTTCTGTTCTGTAATTCAGTTCCTGTGTAGCCAAGTTTACATTCCGTGTATTACTGATATCTTATGATGTTTCTTTTTCTGTGTGACTTATTTCAGTTAGAATCATCATACCTGAATCCACTCATTGTGCTGCTAAGTGCCTGATGACACAGATTTCATTGCTGAGTGATATTGCTTTGTAAGTAAATACCACAACTTCTTTATCCATTTTTCACTTTCTGCGATGTTGAACTTGTACTGTAAACGAGGTTCTTGTAAACAGAGCCGTTCCAAACTTTGGGGTGGCTGTGTCTTTTTGATTTTAATTTCCCTAAGCTATAGGACCATAAGTGGAAGTGCCCTAGGTTCTGTTGCTTTGTTTTTTAGATGTTTCAGGAAGCACCATACACTTCTCCCGAGTGGTTGTTGGCAATTTACATCCCGCCCATCAGCATAACAAGGCTCCCAGTTCTCTATGGCCTGTCCTGCCTTTCTGGATTTTACACTTTTTTCAGATGGCCCTTTTGACCGGGGGGAAGTGAGACTTCATTGTAGTGCAGATTTCCTTTGCAAGCTTGCTTGGTTGGCCAAAAAGGGCGTATGCGTTTTTTCCTGAATATATTCAGGAAAAAACGCATACGCCCTTTTTGGCCAAGTGCATCATTGTGGACGTTCTGCCTCTTTTCCTATGCTTTCAATGCAATTCCAGTCTACCTCCTGAAATCGGTTTCCTGCAATTCTGCCCTGCTTTCAAGTCCTCTTGGCAGCCTTACTTCAGTCTATTTTTGGACGATAGCTGTCATTTATAACTCTGCAGGTTTGTGAATTACAGTGCCCCTGAGCTCCTTTCTTCAACTCGCTTTCTTGTGAGCTGGCCGCAACACCGCAGGATGTCTTCAGGCCCTAATCTGGTTCTGGCACGGCACGCTGAGCCTTTGGTTAATTCCTCTTCCTGGTGGGAAATGAGAGTTAAATTTGCCCGTCCAGACACCTCCAGCTAGTCTCTCATTGGTTCTCGCTATTCCTGTTCATCTTCCGCAGAAATTGCAAACTGGGCCAAACAGGAGGTTAAAGGGACTGACTCTCCAAGTCGGGAGAGTGTTAGTAAAGCGTCTGGAATGTTGCACCCAAGTACCAGGGGAGGAAAACTGAGACATATTTGAACACGTCTCCCGTTCACACGGTTGATCATACTCTGGGTTCCACATGCATGTTTTAGCTGAAGGAAGAATACCTTAAACCTGGAGAGTTGAGACCCGTGTAATGGGTACCATGCAATATGACTTCAAAGGGTCTTCATTTGCTCACGAACCTCTCCAATCCTATCACTGCTGCGTTTATGCCCCTGTACACATGCTTGATTCTCTTTCGGAGACATAGCAATCCATAGGTTTTAAGATACTTACTAGACATGTACATTCTTAGGCGTTTAATATGCGGTGTTGAGTCCATTTTGTTGAGCAAGGAGTAGCTCTTGTCTATTCCATATTTGGCTTAAGGAACTTTATCTGTGCTCATTTCAATCTCTGGTTTTATGCAGCACCCCTACTCGCCTTTACCCTTAAGCAAGCATAAGTTGGTTTTCTAAATTTGAGACCCTGTTCTGTTCTGTAATTCAGTTCCTGTGTAGCCAAGTTTACATTCCGTGTATTAGTGATATCTTATGATGTTTCTTTTTCTGTGTGACTTATTTCAGTTAGAATCATCGTACCTGAATCCACTCATTATGCTGCTACGGGCCTGATGACATAGATTTCATTGCTGAGTGATACTGCATTGTACGTAAGTACCACAAGTTCTTTATCCATTTTTCACTTTCTGCGATGTTGAACTTGTACTGTAAACGAGGTTCTTGTAAACAGAGCCGTTCCAAACTTTGGGGTGGCTGTGTCTTTTTGATTTTAATTTCCCTAAGCTATAGGACCATAAGTGGAAGTGCCCTAGGTTCTGTTGCTTTGTTTTTTAGATGTTTCAGGAAACACCATACACTTCTCCCGAGTGGTTGTTGGCAATTTACATCCCGCCCATCAGCATAACAAGGCTCCCAGTTCTCCATGGCCTGTCCTGCCTTTCTGGATTTTACACTTTTTTCAGATGGCCCTTTTGACCGGGGGGAAGTGAGACTTCATTGTAGTGCAGATTTCCTTTGCAAGCTTGCTTGGTTGGCCAAAAAGGGCGCATGCGTTTTTTCCTGAATATATTCAGGAAAAAACGCATACGCCCTTTTTGGCCAAGTGCATCATTGTGGACGTTCTGCCTCTTTTCCCATGCTTTCAATGCAATTCCAGTCTACCTCCTGAAATCGGTTTCCTGTAATTCTGCCCCGCTTTCAAGTCCTCTTGGCAGCCTTACTTCAGTCTATTTTTGGACGATAGCTGTCATTTATAACTCTGCAGGTTTGTGAATTACAGTGCCCCTGAGCTCGTTTCTTCAACTCGCTTTCTTGTGACCTGGCCGCAACACCGCAGGATGGCTTCAGGCCCTTATCTGGTTCCGGCACGGCACGCTGAGCCTTTGGTTATTTCCTCTTCCTGGTGGGAAATGAGAGTTAAATTTGCCCGTCCAGACACCTCCAGCTAGCCTCTCATTGGTTCTCGCTATTCCTGTTCATCTTCCGCAGAAATTGCAAACTGGGCCAAACAGCAGGTTAAAGGCGCTGACTTTCCAAGTGGGGAGAGTGTTAGTAAAGCGTCTGGAATGTTGCACCCGAGTACCAGGGGAGGAAAACTGAGACATATTTGAACACGTCTCCCGTTCACATGGTTGATCATACTTGGGTTCCACATGCATGTTTTAGCTGAAGGAAGAATACCTAAAACCTGGGTAGTTGAAACCCGTGGAATGGGTACCATGCAATATGACTTCAAAGGGTCTTCATTTGCTCACCGAACCTCTCCAATCCTATCACTGCTGCGTTTATGCCCCTGTACACATGCTTGATTCTCTTTCGGAGACATAGCAATCCATAGGTTTTAAGATACTTACTAGTCAGGTACATTCTTAGGCATTTAATATGCGGTGTTGAGTCCATTTCGTTGAGCAAGGAGTAGCTCTTGTCTATTCCATATTTGGCTTAAGGAACTTTATCTGTGCTCATTTCAATCTCTGGTTTTATGCAGCACCCCAACTCACCTTTACCCTTAAGCAAGCATAAGTTGTTTTTCTAAATTTGAGACCCTGTTCTGTTCTGTAATTCAGTTCCTGTGTAGCCAAGTTTACATTCCGTGTATTACAGATATCTTATGATGTTTCTTTTTCTGTGTGACTTATTTCAGTTAGAATCATCGTACCTGAATCCACTCATTGTGCTGCTAAGGGCCTGATGACACAGATTTCATTGCTGAGTGATATTGCTTTGTAAGTAAATACCACAACTTCTTTATCCATTTTTCACTTTCTGCGATGTTGAACTTGTACTGTAAACGAGGTTCTTGTAAACAGAGCCGTTCCAAACGTTGGGGTGGCTGTGTGTTTTTGATTTTAATTTCCCTAAGCTATAGGACCATAAGTGGAAGTGCCCTAGGTTCTGTTGCTTTGTTTTTTAGATGTTTCAGGAAACACCATACACTTCTCCTGAGTGTCTGTTGGCAATTTACATCACGCCCATCAGCATAACAAGGCTCCCAGTTCTCAATGGCCTGTTGCCTTTCTGGATTTTACACTTTTTTCAGATGGCCCTTTTGACCGGGGGGAAGTGAGACTTCATTGTAGTGCAGATTTCCTTTGCAAGCTTGCTTGGTTGGCCAAAAAGGGCGTATGCGTTTTTCCCTGAATATATTCAGGAAAAAACGCATACGCCCTTTTTGGCCAAGTGCATCATTGTGGACGTTCTGCCTCTTTTCCTATGCTTTCAATGCAATTCCAGTCTACCTCCTGAAATCGGTTTCCTGCAATTCTGCCCCGCTTTCAAGTCCTCTTGGCAGCCTTACTTCAGTCTATTTTTGGACGATAGCTGTCATTTATAACTCTGCAGGTTTGTGAATTACAGTGCCCCTGAGCTCGTTTCTTCAACTCGCTTTCTTGTGACCTGGCCGCAACACCGCAGGACGGCTTCAGGCCCTAATCTGGTTCCGGCCCGGCATGCTGAGCCTTTGGTTAATTCCTCTTCCTGGTGGGAAATGAGAGTTAAATTTGCCCGTCCAGACACCTCCAGCTAGTCTCTCATTGGTTCTCGCTATTCCTGTTCATCTTCCGCAGAAATTGCAAACTGGGCCAAACAGGAGGTTAAAGGGACTGACTCTCCAAATCGGGAGAGTGTTAGTAAAGCGTCTGGAATGTTGCACCCGAGTACCAGGGGAGGAAAACTGAGACATATTTGAACACGTCTCCCGATCACATGGTTGATCATACTCTGGGTTCCACATGCATGTTTTAGCTGAGGGAAGAATACCTTAAACCTGGAGAGTTGAGACCCGTGGAATGGGTACCATGCAATATGACTTCAAAGGGTCTTCATTTGCTCACCGAACCTCTCCAATCCTATCACTGCTGCGTTTATGCCCCTGAACACACGCTTGATTCTCTTTTGGAGACCTAGCAATCCATAGGTTTTTAGATACTTACTAGTCAGGTACATTCTTAGGCGTTTAATATGGGGTGTTGAGTCCATTTCGTTGAGCAAGGAGTAGCTCTTGTCTATTCCATATTTGGCTTAAGGAACTTTATCTGTGCTCATTTCAATCTCTGGTTTTATGCAGCACGCCAACTCACCTTTCCCCTTAAGCAAGCATAAGTTGGTTTTCTAAATTTGAGACCCTGTTCTGTTTTGGAATGCAGTTCCTGTGTAGCCAAGTTTACATTCCGTGTATTACTGATATCTTATAATGTTTCTTTTTCTGTGTGACTTATTTCAGTTAGAATCATCATACCTGAATCCACTCATTGTGCTGCTAAGGGCCTGATGACACAGATTTCATTGCTGAGTGATATTGCTTTGTAAGTAAATACCACAACTTCCTTATCCATTTTTCAATTTCTGCGATGTTGAACTTGTACTGTAAACGAGGTTCTTGTAAACAGAGCCGTTCCAAACTTTGGGGTGGCTGTGCCTTTTTGATTTTAAATTCCCTAAGCTATAGGACCATAAGTGGAAGTGCCCTAGGCTCTGTTGCTTTGTTTTTTAGATGTTTCAGGAAACACCATACACTTCTCCGGAGTGGTTGTTGGCAATTTACAACCCGCCCATCAGCATAACAAGGCTCCCAGTTCTCCATGGCCTGTCCTGCCTTTCTGGATTTTACACTTTTTTCAGATGGCCCTTTTGACCGGGGGGAAGTGAGACTTCATTGTAGTGCAGATTTCCTTTGCAAGCTTGCTTGGTTGGCCAAAAAGGGCGTATGCGTTTTTTCCTGAATATATTCAGGAAAAAACGCATACGCCCTTTTTGGCCAAGTGCATCATTGTGGACGTTCTGCCTCTTTTCCTATGCTTTCAATGCAATTCCAGTCTACCTCCTGAAATCGGTTTCCTGCAATTCTGCCCCGCTTTCAAGTCCTCTTGGCAGCCTTACTTCAGTCTATTTTTGGACGATAGCTGTCATTTATAACTCTGCAGGTTTGTGAATTACAGTGCCCCTGAGCTCCTTTCTTCAACTCGCTTTCTTGTGACCTGGCCGCAACACCGCAGGATGTCTTCAGGCCCTAATCTGGTTCTGGCACGGCACGCTGAGCCTTTGGTTAATTCCTCTTCCTGGTGGGAAATGAGAGTTAAATTTGCCCATCCAGACACCTCCAGCTAGTCTTTCATTGGTTCTCGCTATTCCTGTTCATCTTCCACAGAAATTGCAAACTGGGCCAAACAGGAAGTTAAAGGGATTGACTCTCCAAGTGGGGAGAGTGTTAGTAAAGCGCCTGGAATGTTGCACCCGAGTAGCAGGGTACGAAAACTGAGACATATTTGAACACGTCTCCCGATCACATGGTTGATCATACTCTAGGTTCCACATGCATGTTTTAGATGAAGGAAGAATACCTTAAACCTGGAGAGTTGAGACCCGTGTAATGGGTACCATGCAATATGACTTCAAAGGGTCTTCATTTGCTCACCGAACCTCTCCAATCCTATCACTGCTGCGTTTGTGCCCCTGTACACACTCTTGATTCTCTTTTGGAGACATAGCAGTCCATAGGTTTTAAGATACTTACTAGTCAGGTACATTCTTAGGCGTTTAATATGGGGTTTTGAGTCCATTTCGTTGAGCAAGGAGTAGCTCTTGTCTATTCCATATTTGGCTTAAGGAACTTTATCTGTGCTCATTTCAATCTCTGGTTTTATGCAGCACCCCAACTCACCTTTCCCCTTAAGCAAGCATAAGTTGGTTTTCTAAATTTGAGACCCTGTTCTGTTTTGGAATGCAGTTCCTGTGTAGCCAAGTTTACATTCTGTGTATTACTGATATCTTATGATGTTTCTTTTTCTGTGTGACTTATTTCAGGTAGAATCATCGTACCTGAATCCACTCATTATGCTGCTACGGGCCTGATGACATAGATTTCATTGCTGAGTGATACTGCATTGTACGTAAGTACCACAAGTTCTTTATCCATTTTTCACTTTCTGTGATATTGAACTTGTACGGTAAACGAGGTTCTTGTAAACGGAGGCATCCCAAACTTTGGGGTGGCTGTGTCTTTTTGATTTTAATTTCCCTAAGCTATAGGACCATAAGTGGAAGTGCCCTAGGCTCTGATGCTTTGTTTTTTAGATGTTTCAGGAAACACCATACACTTCTCCTGAGTGTCTGTTGGCAATTTACATCCCGCCCATCAGCATAACAAGGCTCCCAGTTCTCCATGGCCTGTCCTGCCTTTCTGGAGTTTACACTTTCTTCAGATGGCCCTTTTGACCGGGGAGAAGTGAGACTTCATTGTAGTGCAGATTTCCTTTGCAAGTTTGCTTGGTTGACCAAAAAGGGCGTATGCGTTTTTTCCTGAATATATTCAGGAAAAAACGCATACGCCCTTTTTGGCCAAGTGCATCATTGTGTACGTTCTGCCTCTTTTCCTATGCTTTCAATGCAATTCCAGTCTACCTCCTGAAATCGGTTTCCTGCAATTCTGCCCCGCTTTCAAGTCCTCTTGGCAGCCTTACTTCAGTCTATTTTTGGACGATAGCTGTCATTTATAACTCTGCAGGTTTGTGAATTGCAGTGACCCTGAGCTCCTTTCTTCAACTCGCTTTCTTGTGACCTGGCCGCAACACCGCAGGATGTCTTCAGGCCCTAATCTGGTTCTGGCACGGCACGCTGAGCCTTTGGTTAATTCCTCTTCCTGGTGGGAAATGAGAGTTAAATTTGCCCATCCAGACACCTCCAGCTAGCCTCTCATTGGTTCTCGCTATTCCTGTTCATCTTCCACAGAAATTGCAAACTGGGCCAAACAGGAGGTTAAAGGGACTGACTCTCCAAGTGGGGAGAGTGTTAGTAAAGCGTCTGGAATGTTGCACCCGAGTAGCAGGGTACGAAAACTGAGACATATTTGAACACGTCTCCCGATCACATGGTTGATCATACTCTAGGTTCCACATGCATGTTTTAGATGAAGGAAGAATACCTTAAACCTGGGTAGTTGAAACCCGTGGAATGGGTACCATGCAATATGACTTCAAAGGGTCTTCATTTGCTCACGAACCTCTCCAATCCTATCACTGCTGCGTTTATGCCCCTGTACACACGCTTGATTCTCTTTCGGAGACATAGCAATCCATAGGTTTTACGATACTTACTAGTCAGGTGCATTCTTAGGCGTTTAATATGGGGTTTTGTGTCCATTTCGTTGAGCAAGGAGTAGCTCTTGTCTATTCCATATTTGGCTTAAGGAACTTTATCTGTGCTCATTTCAATCTCTGGTTTTATGCAGCACCCCAACTCACCTTTCACCTTAAGCAAGCATAAGTTATTTTTCTAAATTTGAGACCCTGTTCTGTTTTGGAATGCAGTTCCTGTGTAGCCAAGTTTACATTCCGTGTATTAGTGATATCTTATGATGTTTCTCTTTCTGTGTGACTTATTTCAGTTAGAATCATCGTACCTGAATCCACTCATTATGCTGCTACGGGCCTGATGACACAGATTTCATTGCTGAGTGATATTGCTTTGTACGTAAATACCACAACTTCTTTATCCATTTTTCACTTTCTGCGATGTTGAACTTGTACTGTAAACGAGGTTCTTGTAAACAGAGCCATTCCAAACTTTGGGGTGGCTGTGTCCTTTTGATTTTAATTTCCCTAAGCTATAGGACCATAAGTGGAAGTGCCCTAGGTTCTGTTGCTTTGTTTTTTAGATGTTTCAGGAAACACCATACACTTCTCCCGAGTGGTTGTTGGCAATTTACATCCCGCCCATCAGCATAACAAGGCTCCCAGTTCTCCATGGCCTGTCCTGCCTTTCTGGATTTTACACTTTTTTCAGATGGCCCTTTTGACCGGGGGGAAGTGAGACTTCATTGTAGTGCAGATTTCCTTTGCAAGCTTGCTTGGTTGGCCAAAAAGGGCGTATGCGTTTTTTCCTGAATATATTCAGGAAAAAACGCATACGCCCTTTTTGGCCAAGTGCATCATTGTGGACGTTCTGCCTCTTTTCCTATGCTTTCAATGCAATTCCAGTCTACCTCCTGAAATCGGTTTCCTGCAATTCTGCCCCGCTTTCAAGTCCTCTTGGCAGCCTTACTTCAGTCTATTTTTGGACGATAGCTGTCATTTATAACTCTGCAGGTTTGTGAATTACAGTGCCCCTGAGCTCGTTTCTTCAACTCGCTTTCTTGTGACCTGGCCGCAACAGCGCAGGATGGCTTCGGCCCTTATCTGGTTCCGGCACGGCACGCTGAGCCTTTGGTTATTTCCTCTTCCTGGTGGGAAATGAGAGTTAAATTTGCCCGTCCAGACACCTCCAGCTAGTCTCTCATTGGTTCTCGCTATTCCTGTTCATCTTCCGCAGAAATTGCAAACTGGGCCAAACAGGAGGTTAAAGGGACTGACTCTCCAAGTGGGGAGAGTGTTAGTAAAGCGTCTGGAATGTTGCACCCGAGTACCAGGGGAGGAAAACTGAGACATATTTGAACACGTCTCCCGTTCACATGGTTGATCATACTTGGGTTCCACATGCATGTTTTAGCTGAAGGAAGAATACCTTAATCCTCGGTAGTTGAAACCCGTGGAATGGGTACCATACAATATGACTTCAAAGGTTCTTCATTTGCTCACCGAACCTCTCCAATCCTATCACTGCTGCGTTTATGCCCCTGTACACATGCTTGATTCTCTTTCGGAGACATAGCAATCCATAGGTTTTAAGATACTTACTAGTCAGGTACATTCTTAGGCGTTTAATATGCGGTGTTGAGTCCATTTCGTTGAGCAAGGAGTAGCTCTTGTCTATTCCATATTTGGCTTAAGGAACTTTATCTGTGCTCATTTCGATCTCTGGTTATGCAGCACCCCAATTCACCTTTCCCCTTAAGCAAGCATAAGTTGGTTTTCTAAATTTGAGACCCTGTTCTGTTTTGGAATGCAGTTCCTGTGTAGCCAAGTTTACATTCCGTGTATTACTGATATCTTATGATGTTTCTTTTTCTGTGTGACTTATTTCAGTTAGAATCATCATACCTGAATCCACTCATTGTGCTGCTAAGGGCCTGATGACACAGATTTCATTGCTGAGTGATATTGCTTTGTAAGTAAATACCACAACTTTTTTATCCATTTTTCACTTTCTGCGATGTTGAACTTGTACTGTAAACGAGGTTCTTGTAAACAGAGCCGTTCGAAACTTTGGGGTGGCTGTGTCTTTTTGATTTTAAATTCCCTAAGCTATAGGACAATAAGTGGAAGTGCCCTAGGCTCTGTTGCTTTGTTTTTTAGATGTTTCAGGAAACACCATACACTTCTCCCGAGTGTTTGTTGGCAATTTACATCCCACCCTTCAGCATAACAAGGCTCCCAGTTCTCCATGGCCTGTCCTGCCTTTCTGGATTTTACACTTTTTTCAGATGGCCCTTTTGACTGGGAGGAAGTGAGACTTCATTGTAGTGCAGATTTCCTTTGCAAGCTTGCTTGGTTGGCCAAAAGGGCGTATGCGTTTTTTCCTGAATATATTCAGGAAAAAACGCATACGCCCTTATTGGCCAAGTGCATCATTGTGGACGTTCTGCCTCTTTTCCTATGCTTTCAATGCAATTCCAGTCTACCTCCTGAAATCAGTTTCCTGCAATTCTGCCCCGCTTTCAAGTCCTCTTGGCAGCCTTACTTCAGTCTATTTTTGGACGATAGCTGTCATTTATAACTCTGCAGGTTTGTGAATTACAGTGCCCCTGAGCTGCTTTCTTCAACTCGCTTTCTTTTGAGCTGGCCGCAACACCGCTGGATGGCTTCAGGCCCTAATCTGGTTCTGTCCCGGCATGCTGAGCCTTTGGTTATTTCCTCTTCCTGGTGGGAAATGAGAGTTAAATTTGCCCGTCCAGACACCTCCAGCTAACCTCTCATTGGTTCTCACTATTCCTGTTCATCTTCCGCAGAAATTGCAAACTGGGCCAAACAGGAGGTTAAAGGCGCTGACTTTCCAAGTGGGGAGAGTATTAGTAAAGCGTCTGGAATGTTGCACCCGAGTACCAGGGGAAGAAAACTGAGACATATTTGAACACGTCTCCCGTTCACATGGTTGATCATACTTGGGTTCCACATGCATGTTTTAGCTGAAGGAAGAATACCTAAAACCTGGGTAGTTGAAACCCGTGGAATGGGTACCATGCAATATGACTTCAAAGGGTCTTCATTTGCTCACCGAACCTCTCCAATCCTATCACTGCTGCGTTTATGCCCCTGTACACATGCTTGATTCTCTTTCGGAGACATAGCAATCCATAGGTTTTAAGATACTTACTAGTCAGGTACATTCTTAGGCGTTTAATATGCGGTGTTGAGTCCATTTCGTTGAGCAAGGAGTAGCTCTTGTCTATTCCATATTTGGCTTAAGGAACTTTATCTGTGCTCATTTCAATCTCTGGTTTTATGCAGCACCCCAACTCACCTTTCCCCTTAAGCAAGCATAAGTTGGTTTTCTAAATTTGAGACCCTGTTCTGTTTTGGAATGCAGGTCCTGTGTAGCCATTTTTACATTCCGTGTATTACTGATATCTTATGATGTTTCTTTTTCTGTGTGACTTATTTCAGGTAGAATCATCGTACCTGAATCCACTCATTATGCTGCTATGGGCCTGATGACATAGATTTCATTGCTGAGTGATACTGCATTGTACGTAAGTACCTCAAGTTCTTTATCCATTTTTCACTTTCTGTGATATTGAACTTGTACGGTAAACGAGGTTCTTGTAAACGGAGGCGTCCCAAACTTTGGGGTGGCTGTGTCTTTTTGATTTTAATTTCCCTAAGCTATAGGACCATAAGTGGAAGTGCCCTAGGCTCTGTTGTTTTGTTTTTTAGATGTTTCAGGAAACACCATACACTTCTCCTGAGTGTCTGTTGGCAATTTACATCCCGCCCATCAGCATAACAAGGCTCCCAGTTCTCCATGGCCTGTCCTGCATTTCTGGAGTTTACACTTTTTTCAGATGGCCCTTTTGACCAGGGAGAAGTGAGACTTCATTGTAGTGCAGATTTCCTTTGCAAGTTTGCTTGGTTGGCCAAAAAGGGCGTATGCGTTTTTTCCTGAATATATTCAGGAAAAAACGCATACGCCCTTTTTGGCCAAGTGCATCATTGTGGACGTTCTGCCTCTTTTCCTATGCTTTCAATGCAATTCCAGTCTACCTCCTGAAATCGGTTTCCTGCAATTCTGCCCCGCTTTCAAGTCCTCTTGGCAGCCTTACTTCAGTCTATTTTTGGACGATAGCTGTCATTTATAACTCTGCAGGTTTGTGAATTGCAGTGCCCCTGAGCTCCTTTCTTCAACTCGCTTTCTTGTGACCTGGCCGCAACACCGCAGGATGTCTTCAGGCCCTAATCTGGTTCTGGCACGGCACGCTGAGCCTTTGGTTAATTCCTCTTCCTGGTGGGAAATGAGAGTTAAATTTGCCCGTCCAGACACCTCCAGCTAGTCTCTCATTGGTTCTCCCTATTCCTGTTCATCTTCCACAGAAATTGCAAACTGGGCCAAACAGGAGGTTAAAGGGACTGACTCTCCAAGTGGGGAGAGTGTTAGTAAAGCGTCTGGAATGTTGCACCCGAGTACCAGGGTACGAAAACTGAGACATATTTGAACACGTCTCCCGATCACATGGTTGATCATACTCTAGGTTCCACATGCATGTTTTAGATGAAGGAAGAATACCTTAAACCTGGGTAGTTGAAACCCGTGGAATGGGTACCATGCAATATGACTTCAAAGGGTCTTCATTTGCTCACGAACCTCTCCAATCCTATCACTGCTGCGTTTATGCCCCTGTACACACGCTTGATTCTCTTTCGGAGACATAGCAATCCATAGGTTTTACGATACTTACTAGTCAGGTGCATTCTTAGGCGTTTAATATGGGGTTTTGTGTCCATTTCGTTGAGCAAGGAGTAGCTCTTGTCTATTCCATATTTGGCTTAAGGAACTTTATCTGTGCTCATTTCAATCTCTGGTTTTATGCAGCACCCCAACTCACCTTTCACCTTAAGCAAGCATAAGTTGGTTTTCTAAATTTGAGACCCTGTTCTGTTTTGGAATGCAGTTCCTGTGTAGCCAAGTTTACATTCCGTGTATTAGTGATATCTTATGATGTTTCTCTTTCTGTGTGACTTATTTCAGTTAGAATCATCGTACCTGAATCCACTCATTATGCTGCTACGGGCCTGATGACATAGATTTCATTGCTGAGTGATACTGCATTGTACGTAAGTACCACAAGTTCTTTATCCATTTTTCACTTTCTGCGATGTTGAACTTGTACTGTAAACGAGGTTCTTGTAAACAGAGCCGTTCCAAACTTTGGGGTGGCTGTGTCTTTTTGATTTTAAATTCCCTAAGCTATAGGACCATAAGTGGAAGTGCCCTAGGCTCTGTTGCTTTGTTTTTTAGATGTTTCAGGAAACACCATACACTTCTCCCGAGTGGTTGTTGGCAATTTACATCCCGCCCATCAGCATAACAAGGCTCCCAGTTCTCCATGGCCTGTCCTGCCTTTCTGGATTTTACACTTTTTTCAGATGGCCCTTTTGACCGGGGGGAAGTGAGACTTCATTGTAGTGCAGATTTCCTTTGCAAGCTTGCTTGGTTGGCCAAAAAGGGCGTATGCGTTTTTTCCTGAATATATTCAGGAAAAAACGCATACGCCCTTTTTGGCCAAGTGCATCATTGTGGACGTTCTGCCTCTTTTCCTATGCTTTCAATGCAATTCCAGTCTACCTCCTGAAATCGGTTTCCTGCAATTCTGCCCCGCTTTCAAGTCCTCTTGGCAGCCTTACTTCAGTCTATTTTTGGACGATAGCTGTCATTTATAACTCTGCATGTTTGTGAATTACAGTGCCCCTGAGCTCCTTTCTTCAACTCGCTTTCTTGTGAGCTGGCCGCAACACCGCAGGATGGCTTCAGGCCCTAATCTGGTTCCAGCCCGGCATGCTGAGCCTTTGGTTATTTCCTCTTCCTGGTGGGAAATGAGAGTTAAATTTGCCCGTCCAGACACCTCCAGCTAGCCCCTCATTGGTTCTCGCTATTCTTGTTCATCTTCCGCAGAAATTGCAAACTGGGCCAAACAGGAGGTTAAAGGCGATGACTTTCCAAGTGGGGAGAGTATTAGTAAAGCGTCTGGAATGTTGCACCCGAGTACCAGGGGAAGAAAACTGAGACATATGTGAACACGTCTCCCGTTCACATGGTTGATCATACTTGGGTTCCACATGCATGTTTTAGCTGAAGGAAGAATACCTAAAACCTGGGTAGTTGAAACCCGTGGAATGGGTACCATGCAATATGACTTCAAAGGGTCTTCATTTGCTCACCGAACCTCTCCAATCCTATCACTGCTGCGTTTATGCCCCTGTACACATGCTTGATTCTCTTTCGGAGACATAGCAATCCATAGGTTTTAAGATACTTACTAGTCAGGTACATTCTTAGGCGTTTAATATGCGGTGTTGAGTCCATTTCGTTGAGAAAGTAGTAGCTCTTGTCTATTCCATATTTGACTTAAGGAACTTTATCTGTGCTCATTTCAATCTCTGGTTTTATGCAGCACCCCAACTCACCTTTACCCTTAAGCAAGCATAAGTTGGTTTTCTAAATTTGAGACCCTGTTCTGTTCTGTAATTCAGTTCCTGTGTAGCCAAGTTTACATTCCGTGTATTACTGATATCTTATGATGTTTCTTTTTCTGTGTGACTTACTTCAGTTAGAATCATCATACCTGAATCCACTCATTGTGCTGCTAAGGGCCTGATGACACAGATTTCATTGCTGAGTGATATTGCTTTGTAAGTAAATACCACAACTTCTTTATCCATTTTTCACTTTCTGCAATGTTGAACTTGTACTGTAAACGAGGTTCTTGTAAACAGAGCCGTTCCAAACTTTGGGGTGGCTGTGTCTATTTTATTTTAATTTCCCTAAGCTATAGGAGCATAAGTGGAAGTGCCCTAGGCTCTGTTGATTTGTTTTTTAGATGTTTCAGGAAACACCATACACTTCTCCCGAGTGGTTGTTGGCAATTTACATCCCGCCCATCAGCATAACAAGGCTCCCAGTTCTCCATGGCCTGTCCTGCCTTTCTGGATTTTACACTTTTCTCAGATGGCCCTTTTGACCGGGGGAAGTGAGACTTCATTGTAGTGCAGATTTCCTTTGCAAGCTTGCTTGGTTGGCCAAAAAGGGCGTATGCGTTTTTTCCTGAATATATTCAGGAAAAAACGCATACGCCCTTTTTGGCCAAGTGCATCATTGTGGACGTTCTGCCTCTTTTCCTATGCTTTCAATGCAATTCCAGTCTACCTCCTGAAATCGGTTTCCTGCAATTCTGCCCCGCTTTCAAGTCCTCTTGGCAGCCTTACTTCAGTCTATTTTTGGACGATAGCTGTCATTTATAACTCTGCATGTTTGTGAATTACAGTGCCCCTGAGCTCCTTTCTTCAACTCGCTTTCTTGTGAGCTGGCCGCAACACCGCAGGATGGCTTCAGGCCCTAATCTGGTTCCAGCCCGGCATGCTGAGCCTTTGGTTATTTCCTCTTCCTGGTGGGAAATGAGAGTTAAATTTGCCCGTCCAGACACCTCCAGCTAGCCCCTCATTGGTTCTCGCTATTCTTGTTCATCTTCCGCAGAAATTGCAAACTGGGCCAAACAGGAGGTTAAAGGCGATGACTTTCCAAGTGGGGAGAGTATTAGTAAAGCGTCTGGAATGTTGCACCCGAGTACCAGGGGAAGAAAACTGAGACATATGTGAACACGTCTCCCGTTCACATGGTTGATCATACTTGGGTTCCACATGCATGTTTTAGCTGAAGGAAGAATACCTAAAACCTGGGTAGTTGAAACCCGTGGAATGGGTACCATGCAATATGACTTCAAAGGGTCTTCATTTGCTCACCGAACCTCTCCAATCCTATCACTGCTGCGTTTATGCCCCTGTACACATGCTTGATTCTCTTTCGGAGACATAGCAATCCATAGGTTTTAAGATACTTACTAGTCAGGTACATTCTTAGGCGTTTAATATGCGGTGTTGAGTCCATTTCGTTGAGAAAGTAGTAGCTCTTGTCTATTCCATATTTGACTTAAGGAACTTTATCTGTGCTCATTTCAATCTCTGGTTTTATGCAGCACCCCAACTCACCTTTACCCTTAAGCAAGCATAAGTTGGTTTTCTAAATTTGAGACCCTGTTCTGTTCTGTAATTCAGTTCCTGTGTAGCCAAGTTTACATTCCGTGTATTACTGATATCTTATGATGTTTCTTTTTCTGTGTGACTTACTTCAGTTAGAATCATCATACCTGAATCCACTCATTGTGCTGCTAAGGGCCTGATGACACAGATTTCATTGCTGAGTGATATTGCTTTGTAAGTAAATACCACAACTTCTTTATCCATTTTTCACTTTCTGCAATGTTGAACTTGTACTGTAAACGAGGTTCTTGTAAACAGAGCCGTTCCAAACTTTGGGGTGGCTGTGTCTATTTTATTTTAATTTCCCTAAGCTATAGGAGCATAAGTGGAAGTGCCCTAGGCTCTGTTGATTTGTTTTTTAGATGTTTCAGGAAACACCATACACTTCTCCCGAGTGGTTGTTGGCAATTTACATCCCGCCCATCAGCATAACAAGGCTCCCAGTTCTCCATGGCCTGTCCTGCCTTTCTGGATTTTACACTTTTCTCAGATGGCCCTTTTGACCGGGGGAAGTGAGACTTCATTGTAGTGCAGATTTCCTTTGCAAGCTTGCTTGGTTGGCCAAAAAGGGCGTATGCGTTTTTTCCTGAATATATTCAGGAAAAAACGCATACGCCCTTTTTGGCCAAGTGCATCATTGTGGACGTTCTGCCTCTTTTCCTATGCTTTCAATGCAATTCCAGTCTACCTCCTGAAATCGGTTTCCTGCAATTCTGCCCTGCTTTCAAGTCCTCTTGGCAGCCTTACTTCAGTCTATTTTTGGACGATAGCTGTCATTTATAACTCTGCAGGTTTGTGAATTACAGTGTCCCTGAGCTCCTTTCTTCACCTCGCTTTCTTGTGAGCTGGCCGCAACACCGCAGGATGGCTTCAGGCCCTAATCTGGTTCCGGCACGGCACGCTTAGCCTTTGGTTATTTCCTCTTCCTGGTGGGAAATGAGAGTTAAATTTGCCCGTCCAGACACCTCCAGCTAGTCTCTCATTGGTTCTCGCTATTCCTGTTCATCTTCCGCAGAAATTGCTAACTGGGCCAAACAGGAGGTTAAAGGCGCTGACTCTCCAAGTGGGGAGAGTGTTAGTAAAGCGTCCGGAATGTTGCACCCGAGTACCAGGGGAGGAAAACTGAGACATATTTGAACACGTCTCCCGTTCACACGGTTGATCATACTCTGGGTTCCACATGCATGTTTTAGCTGAAGGAAGAATACCTTAAACCTGGAGAGTTGAGACCCGTGGAATCTGTACCATGCAATATGACTTCAAAGGGTCTTCATTTGCTCACCGAACCTCTCCAATCCTATCACTGCTGCGTTTATGCCCCTGTACACACGCTTGATTCTCTTTTGGAGACATAGCAATCCATAGGTTTTAAGATACTTACTAGTCAGGTACATTCTTAGGCGTTTAATATGGGGTGTTGAGTCCATTTCGTTGAGCAAGGAGTAGCTCTTGTCTATTCCATATTTGGCTTAAGGAACTTTATCTGTGCTCATTTCAATCTCTGGTTTTATGCAGCACGCCAACTCACCTTTCCCCTTAAGCAAGCATAAGTTGGTTTTCTAAATTTGAGACCCTGTTCTGTTTTGGAATTCAGTTCCTGTGTCGCCAAGTTTACATTCCGTGTATTAGTGATATCTTATGATGTTTCTTTTTCTGTGTGACTTATTTCAGTTAGAATCATCGTACCTGAATCCACTCATTATGCTGCTACGGGCCTGATGACATAGATTTCATTGCTGAGTGATACTGCATTGTACGTAAGTACCACAAGTTCTTTATCCATTTTTCACTTTCTGTGATATTGAACTTGTACGGTAAACGAGGTTCTTGTAAACAGAGGCGTCCCAAACTTTGGGGTGGCTGTGTCTTTTTGATTTTAATTTCCCTAAGCTATAGGACCATAAGTGGAAGTGCCCTAGGCTCTGTTGCTTTGTTTTTTAGATGTTTCAGGAAACACCATACACTTCTCCCGAGTGTCTGTTGGCAATTTACATCCCGCCCATCAGCATAACAAGGCTCCCAGTTCTCCATGGCCTGTCCTGCCTTTCTGGATTTTACACTTTTCTCAGATGGCCCTTTTGACCGGGGGAAGTGAGACTTCATTGTAGTGCAGATTTCCTTTGCAAGCTTGCTTGGTTGGCCAAAAAGGGCGTATGCGTTTTTTCCTGAATATATTCAGGAAAAAACGCATACGCCCTTTTTGGCCAAGTGCATCATTGTGGACGTTCTGCCTCTTTTCCTATGCTTTCAATGCAATTCCAGTCTACCTCCTGAAATCGGTTTCCTGCAATTCTGCCCCGCTTTCAAGTCCTCTTGGCAGCCTTACTTCAGTCTATTTTTGGACGATAGCTGTCATTTATAACTCTGCATGTTTGTGAATTACAGTGCCCCTGAGCTCCTTTCTTCAACTCGCTTTCTTGTGAGCTGGCCGCAACACCGCAGGATGGCTTCAGGCCCTAATCTGGTTCCAGCCCGGCATGCTGAGCCTTTGGTTATTTCCTCTTCCTGGTGGGAAATGAGAGTTAAATTTGCCCGTCCAGACACCTCCAGCTAGCCCCTCATTGGTTCTCGCTATTCTTGTTCATCTTCCGCAGAAATTGCAAACTGGGCCAAACAGGAGGTTAAAGGCGATGACTTTCCAAGTGGGGAGAGTATTAGTAAAGCGTCTGGAATGTTGCACCCGAGTACCAGGGGAAGAAAACTGAGACATATGTGAACACGTCTCCCGTTCACATGGTTGATCATACTTGGGTTCCACATGCATGTTTTAGCTGAAGGAAGAATACCTAAAACCTGGGTAGTTGAAACCCGTGGAATGGGTACCATGCAATATGACTTCAAAGGGTCTTCATTTGCTCACCGAACCTCTCCAATCCTATCACTGCTGCGTTTATGCCCCTGTACACATGCTTGATTCTCTTTCGGAGACATAGCAATCCATAGGTTTTAAGATACTTACTAGTCAGGTACATTCTTAGGCGTTTAATATGCGGTGTTGAGTCCATTTCGTTGAGAAAGTAGTAGCTCTTGTCTATTCCATATTTGACTTAAGGAACTTTATCTGTGCTCATTTCAATCTCTGGTTTTATGCAGCACCCCAACTCACCTTTACCCTTAAGCAAGCATAAGTTGGTTTTCTAAATTTGAGACCCTGTTCTGTTCTGTAATTCAGTTCCTGTGTAGCCAAGTTTACATTCCGTGTATTACTGATATCTTATGATGTTTCTTTTTCTGTGTGACTTACTTCAGTTAGAATCATCATACCTGAATCCACTCATTGTGCTGCTAAGGGCCTGATGACACAGATTTCATTGCTGAGTGATATTGCTTTGTAAGTAAATACCACAACTTCTTTATCCATTTTTCACTTTCTGCAATGTTGAACTTGTACTGTAAACGAGGTTCTTGTAAACAGAGCCGTTCCAAACTTTGGGGTGGCTGTGTCTATTTTATTTTAATTTCCCTAAGCTATAGGAGCATAAGTGGAAGTGCCCTAGGCTCTGTTGATTTGTTTTTTAGATGTTTCAGGAAACACCATACACTTCTCCCGAGTGGTTGTTGGCAATTTACATCCCGCCCATCAGCATAACAAGGCTCCCAGTTCTCCATGGCCTGTCCTGCCTTTCTGGATTTTACACTTTTCTCAGATGGCCCTTTTGACCGGGGGAAGTGAGACTTCATTGTAGTGCAGATTTCCTTTGCAAGCTTGCTTGGTTGGCCAAAAAGGGCGTATGCGTTTTTTCCTGAATATATTCAGGAAAAAACGCATACGCCCTTTTTGGCCAAGTGCATCATTGTGGACGTTCTGCCTCTTTTCCTATGCTTTCAATGCAATTCCAGTCTACCTCCTGAAATCGGTTTCCTGCAATTCTGCCCTGCTTTCAAGTCCTCTTGGCAGCCTTACTTCAGTCTATTTTTGGACGATAGCTGTCATTTATAACTCTGCAGGTTTGTGAATTACAGTGTCCCTGAGCTCCTTTCTTCACCTCGCTTTCTTGTGAGCTGGCCGCAACACCGCAGGATGGCTTCAGGCCCTAATCTGGTTCCGGCACGGCACGCTTAGCCTTTGGTTATTTCCTCTTCCTGGTGGGAAATGAGAGTTAAATTTGCCCGTCCAGACACCTCCAGCTAGTCTCTCATTGGTTCTCGCTATTCCTGTTCATCTTCCGCAGAAATTGCTAACTGGGCCAAACAGGAGGTTAAAGGCGCTGACTCTCCAAGTGGGGAGAGTGTTAGTAAAGCGTCCGGAATGTTGCACCCGAGTACCAGGGGAGGAAAACTGAGACATATTTGAACACGTCTCCCGTTCACACGGTTGATCATACTCTGGGTTCCACATGCATGTTTTAGCTGAAGGAAGAATACCTTAAACCTGGAGAGTTGAGACCCGTGGAATCTGTACCATGCAATATGACTTCAAAGGGTCTTCATTTGCTCACCGAACCTCTCCAATCCTATCACTGCTGCGTTTATGCCCCTGTACACACGCTTGATTCTCTTTTGGAGACATAGCAATCCATAGGTTTTAAGATACTTACTAGTCAGGTACATTCTTAGGCGTTTAATATGGGGTGTTGAGTCCATTTCGTTGAGCAAGGAGTAGCTCTTGTCTATTCCATATTTGGCTTAAGGAACTTTATCTGTGCTCATTTCAATCTCTGGTTTTATGCAGCACGCCAACTCACCTTTCCCCTTAAGCAAGCATAAGTTGGTTTTCTAAATTTGAGACCCTGTTCTGTTTTGGAATTCAGTTCCTGTGTCGCCAAGTTTACATTCCGTGTATTAGTGATATCTTATGATGTTTCTTTTTCTGTGTGACTTATTTCAGTTAGAATCATCGTACCTGAATCCACTCATTATGCTGCTACGGGCCTGATGACATAGATTTCATTGCTGAGTGATACTGCATTGTACGTAAGTACCACAAGTTCTTTATCCATTTTTCACTTTCTGTGATATTGAACTTGTACGGTAAACGAGGTTCTTGTAAACAGAGGCGTCCCAAACTTTGGGGTGGCTGTGTCTTTTTGATTTTAATTTCCCTAAGCTATAGGACCATAAGTGGAAGTGCCCTAGGCTCTGTTGCTTTGTTTTTTAGATGTTTCAGGAAACACCATACACTTCTCCCGAGTGTCTGTTGGCAATTTACATCCCGCCCATCAGCATAACAAGGCTCCCAGTTCTCCATGGCCTGTCCTGCCTTTCTGGATTTTACACTTTTTTCAGATGGCCCTTTTGACCGGGGGGAAGTGAGACTTCATTGTAGTGCAGATTTCCTTTGCAAGCTTGCTTGGTTGGCCAAAAAGGGCGTATGCGTTTTTTCCTGAATATATTCAGGAAAAAACGCATACGCCCTTTTTGGCCAAGTGCATCATTGTGGACGTTCTGCCTCTTTTCCTATGCTTTCAATGCAATTCCAGTCTACCTCCTGAAATCGGTTTCCTGCAATTCTGCCCCGCTTTCAAGTCCTCTTGGCAGCCTTACTTCAGTCTATTTTTGGACGATAGCTGTCATTTATAACTCTGCAGGTTTGTGAATTGCAGTGCCCCTGAGCTCGTTTCTTCAACTCGCTTTCTTGTGACTGGCCGCAACACCGCAGGATGGCTTCAGGCCCTAATCTGGTTCCGGCACGGCACGCTGAGCCTTTGGTTAATTCCTCTTCCTGGTGGGAAATGAGAGTTAAATTTGCCCGTCCAGACACCTCCAGCTAGTCTCTCATTGGTTCTCGCTATTCCTGTTCATCTTCCGCAGAAATTGCAAACTGGGCCAAACAGGAGGTTAAAGGCGCTGACTCTCCAAGTGGGGAGAGTGTTAGTAAAGCGTCTGGAATCTTGCACCCGAGTACCAGGGGAGGAAAACTGAGACATATTTGAACACGTCTCCCGTTCACATGGTTGATCATACTTGGGTTCCACATGCATGTTTTAGCTGAAGGAAGAATACCTTAAACCTCGGTAGTTGAAACCCGTGGAATGGGTACCATACAATATGACTTCAAAGGTTCTTCATTTGCTCACTGAACCTCTCCAATCCTATCACTGCTGCGTTTATGCCCCTGTACACATGCTTGATTCTCTTTCGGAGACATAGCAATCCATAGGTTTTAAGATACTTACTAGTCAGGTACATTCTTAGGCGTTTAATATGCGGTGTTGAGTCCATTTCGTTGAGCAAGGAGTAGCTCTTGTCTATTCCATATTTGGCTTAAGGAACTTTATCTGTGCTCATTTCAATCTCTGGTTTTATGCAGCACCACAACTCACCTTTCCCCTTAAGCAAGCATAAGTTGGTTTTGTAAATTTGAGACCCTGTTCTGTTTTGGAATTCAGTTCCTGTGTCGCCAAGTTTACATTCCGTGTATTAGTGATATCTTATGATGTTTCTTTTTCTGTGTGACTTATTTCAGTTAGAATCATCGTACCTGAATCCACTCATTATGCTGCTACGGGCCTGATGACATAGATTTCATTGCTGAGTGATACTGCATTCTACGTAAGTACCACAAGTTCTTTATCCATTTTTCACTTTCTGTGATATTGAACTTGTACGGTAAACGAGGTTCTTGTAAACAGAGGCGTCCCAAACTTTGGGGTGGCTGTGTCTTTTTGATTTTAATTTCCCTAAGCTATAGGACCATAAGTGGAAGTGCCCTAGGCTCTGTTGCTTTGTTTTTTAGATGTTTCAGGAAACACCATACACTTCTCCCGAGTGTCTGTTGGCAATTTACATCCCGCCCATCAGCATAACAAGGCTCCCAGTTCTCCATGGCCTGTCCTGCCTTTCTGGATTTTACACTTTTCTCAGATGGCCCTTTTGACCGGGGGGAAGTGAGACTTCATTGTAGTGCAGATTTCCTTTGCAAGCTTGCTTGGTTGGCCAAAAAGGGCGTATGCGTTTTTTCCTGAATATATTCAGGAAAAAACGCATACGCCCTTTTTGGCCAAGTGCATCATTGTGGACGTTCTGCCTCTTTTCCTATGCTTTCAATGCAATTCCAGTCTACCTCCTGAAATCGGTTTCCTGCAATTCTGCCCTGCTTTCAAGTCCTCTTGGCAGCCTTACTTCAGTCTATTTTTGGACGATAGCTGTCATTTATAACTCTGCAGGTTTGTGAATTACAGTGTCCCTGAGCTCCTTTCTTCAACTCGCTTTCTTGTGAGCTGGCCGCAACACCGCAGGATGGCTTCAGGCCCTAATCTGGTTCCGGCACGGCACACTTAGCCTTTGGTTATTTCCTCTTCCTGGTGGGAAATGAGAGTTAAATTTGCCCGTCCAGACACCTCCAGCTAGTCTCTCATTGGTTCTCGCTATTCCTGTTCATCTTCCACAGAAATTGCAAACTGGGCCAAACAGGAGGTTAAAGGCGCTGACTCTCCAAGTGGGGAGAGTGTTAGTAAAGCGTCTGGAATGTTGCACCCGAGTACCAGGGGAAGAAAACTGAGACATATTTGAACACGTCTCCCGTTCACACGGTTGATCATACTCTGGGTTCCACATGCATGTTTTAGCTGAAGGAAGCATACCTTAAACCTGGAGAGTTGAGACCCGTGGAATGGGTACCATGCAATATGACTTCAAAGGGTCTTCATTTGCTCACGAACCTCTCCAATCCTATCACTGCTGCGTTTATGCCCCTGTACACGCGCTTGATTCTCTTTCGGAGACATAGCAATCCATAGGTTTTACGATACTTACTAGTCAGGTGCATTCTTAGGCGTTTAATATGGGGTTTTGTGTCCATTTCGTTGAGCAAGGAGTAGCTCTTGTCTATTCCATATTTGGCTTAAGGAACTTTATCTGTGCTCATTTCAATCTCTGGTTTTATGCAGCACCCCAACTCACCTTTCACCTTAAGCAAGCATAAGTTGGTTTTCTAAATTTGAGACCCTGTTCTGTTTTGGAATGCAGTTCCTGTGTAGCCAAGTTTACATTCCGTGTATTAGTGATATCTTATGATGTTTCTCTTTCTGTGTGACTTATTTCAGTTAGAATCATCGTACCTGAATCCACTCATTATGATGCTACGGGCCTGATGACACAGATTTCATTGCTGAGTGATATTGCTTTGTACGTAAATACCACAACTTCTTTATCCATTTTTCACTTTCTGCGATGTTGAACTTGTACTGTAAACGAGGTTCTTGTAAACAGAGCCATTCCAAACTTTGGGGTGGCTGTGTCTTTTTGATTTTAATTTCCCTAAGCTATAGGACCATAAGTGGAAGTGCCCTAGGCTCTGTTGCTTTGTTTTTTAGATGTTTCAGGAAACACCATACACTTCTCCCGAGTGTCTGTTGACAATTTACATCCCGCCCATCAGCATAACAAGGCTCCCAGTTCTGCATGGCCTGTCCTGCCTTTCTGGATTTTACACTTTTTTCAGATGGCCCTTTTGACCGGGGGGAAGTGAGACATCATTGTAGTGCAGATTTCCTTTGCAAGCTTGCTTGGTTGGCCAAAAAGGGCGTATGCGTTTTTTCCTGAATATATTCAGGAAAAAATGCATACGCCCTTTTTGGCCAAGTGCATCACTGTGGACGTTCTGCCTCTTTTCCTATGCTTTCAATGCAATTCCAGTCTACCTCCTGAAATCGGTTTCCTGCAATTCTGCCCCGCTTTCAAGTCCTCTTGGCAGCCTTACTTCAGTGTATTTTTGGACGATAGCTGTCATTTATAACTCTACAGGTTTGTGAATTACAGTGCCCCTGAGCTCCTTTCTTCAACTCGCTTTCTTGTGACCTGGCCGCAACACCGCAGGATGGCTTCAGGCCCTAATCTGGTTCCGGCACGGCACGCAGAGCCTTTGGTTATTTCCTCTTCCTGGTGGGAAATGAGAGTTAAATTTCCCCGTCCAGACACCTCCAGCTAGTCTCTCATTGGTTCTCCCTATTCCTGTTCATCTTCCGCAGAAATTGCAAACTGGGCCAAACAGGAGGTTAAAGGCGCTGACTCTCCAAGTGGGGAGAGTGTTAGTAAAGCGTCTGGAATGTTGCACCCGAGTACCAGGGGAGGAAAACTGAGACATATTTGAACACGTCTCCCGATCACATGGTTGATCATACTCTGGGTTCCACATGCATGTTTTAGCTGAAGGAAGAATACCTTAAACCTGGGTAGTTGAAACCCGTGGAATGGGTACCATGCAATATGACTTCAAAGGGTCTTCATTTGCTCACCGAACCTCTCCAATCCTATCACTGCTGCGTTTATGCCCCTGTACACATGCTTGATTCTCTTTCGGAGACATAGCAATCCATAGGTTTTAAGATACTTACTAGTCAGGTACATTCTTAGGCGTTTAATATGCGGTGTTGAGTCCATTTCGTTGAGCAAGGAGTAGCTCTTGTCTATTCCATATTTGGCTTAAGGAACTTTATCTGTGCTCATTTCAATCTCTGGTTTTATGCAGCACCCCAACTCACCTTTCCCCTTAAGCAAGCATAAGTTGGTTTTCTAAATTTGAGACCCTGTTCTGTTCTGTAATTCAGTTCCTGTGTAGCCAAGTTTACATTCCGTGTATTACTGATATCTTATGATGTTTCTTTTTCTGTGTGACTTATTTCAGTTAGAATCATCATACCTGAATCCACTCATTGTGCTGCTAAGTGCCTGATGACACAAATTTCATTGCTGAGTGATATTGCTTTGTAAGTAAATACCACAACTTCTTTATCCATTTTTCACTTTCTGCGATGTTGAACTTGTACTGTAAACGAAGTTCTTGTAAACAGAGCCGTTCCAAACTTTTGGGGTGGCTGTGTCTTTTTGATTTTAATTTCCCTAAGCTATAGGACCATAAGTGGAAGTGCCCTAGGTTCTGTTGCTTTGTTTTTTAGATGTTTCAGGAAACACCATACACTTCTCCCGAGTGGTTGTTGGCAATTTACATCCCGCCCATCAGCATAACAAGGCTCCCAGTTCTCCATGGCCTGTCCTGCCTTTCTGGATTTTACACTTTTTTCAGATAGCCCTTTTGACCGGGGGGAAGTGAGACTTCATTGTAGTGCAGATTTCCTTTGCAAGCTTGCTTGGTTGGCCAAAAAGGGCGTATGCGTTTTTTCCTGAATATATTCAGGAAAAAACGCATACGCCCTTTTTGGCCAAGTGCATCATTGTGGACGTTCTGCCTCTTTTCCTATGCTTTCAATGCAATTCCAGTCTACCTCCTGAAATCGGTTTCCTGCAATTCTGCCCCGCTTTCAAGTCCTCTTGGCAGCCTTACTTCAGTCTATTTTTGGACGATAGCTGTCATTTATAACTCTGCAGGTTTGTGAATTACAGTGCCCCTGAGCTCCTTTCTTCAACTCGCTCTCTTGTGAGCTGGCCTAAACACCCAGGATGGCTTCAGGCCCTAATCTGGTTCCGGCACGGCACGCTGAGCCTTTGGTTAATTCCTCTTCCTGGTGGGAAATGAGAGTTAAATTTGCCCGTCCAGACACCTCCAGCTAGTCTCTCATTGGTTCTCGCTATTCCTGTTCATCTTCCGCAGAAATTGCAAACTGGGCCAAACAGGAGGTTAAAGGGACTGACTCTCCAAGTGGGGAGAGTGTTAGTAAAGCGTCTGGAATGTTGCACCCGAGTACCAGGGTACGAAAACTGAGACATATTTGAACACGTCTCCCGATCACATGGTTGATCATACTCTAGGTTCCACATGCATGTTTTAGCTGAAGGGAGAATACCTTAAACCTGGGTAGTTGAAACCCGTGGAATGGGTACCATGCAATATGACTTCAAAGGGTCTTCATTTGCTCACCGAACCTCTCCAATCCTATCACTGCTGCGTTTATGCCCCTGTACACATGCTTGATTCTCTTTTGGAGACATAGCAATCCATAGGTTTTAAGATACTTACTAGTCAGGTACATTCTTAGGAGTTTAATATGCGGTGTTGATTCCATTTCGTTGAGCAAGGAGTAGCTCTTGTCTATTCCATATTTGGCTTAAGGAACTTTATCTGTGCTCATTTCAATCTCTGGTTTTATGCAGCACCCCAACTCACCTTTACCCTTAAGCAAGCATAAGTTGGTTTTCTAAATTTGAGACCCTGTTCTGTTCTGTAATTCAGTTCCTGTGTAGCCAAGTTTACATTCCGTGTATTACTGATATCTTATGATGTTTCTTTTTCTGCGTGACTTATTTCAGTTAGAATCATCATACCTGAATCCAGTCATTGTGGTGCTAAGGGCCTGATGACACAGATTTCATTGCTGAGTGATATTGCTTTGTAAGTAAATACCACAACTTCTTTATCCATTTTTCATTTTCTGCGATGTTGAACTTGTACTGTAAACGAGGTTCTTGTAAACAGAGCCGTTCCAAACTTTGGGGTGGCTGTGTCTTTTTGATTTTAATTTCCCTAAGCTATAGGACCATAAGTGGAAGTGCCCTAGGTTCTGTTGCTTTGTTTTTTAGATGTTTCAGGAAACACCATACACTTCTCCCGAGTGGTTGTTGGCAATTTACATCCCGCCCATCAGCATAACAAGGCTCCCAGTTCTCCATGGCCTGTCCTGCCTTTCTGGATTTTACACTTTTTTCAGATGGCCCTTTTGACCGGGTGGAAGTGAGACTAAATTGTAGTGCAGATTTCCTTTGCAAGCTTCCTTGGTTGGCCAAAAAGGGCGTATGCGTTTTTTCCTGAATATATTCAGGAAAAAACGCATACGCCCTTTTTGGCCAAGTGCATCATTGTGGACGTTCTGCCTCTTTTCCTATGCTTTCAATGCAATTCCAGTCTACCTCCTGAAATCGGTTTCCTGCAATTCTGCCCCGCTTTCAAGTCCTCTTGGCAGCCTTACTTCAGTCTATTTTTGGACGATAGCTGTCATTTATAACTCTGCAGGTTTGTGAATTACAGTGCCCCTGAGCTCCTTTCTTCAACTCGCTTTCTTGTGAGCTGGCCGCAACACCGCAGGATGGCTTCAGGCCCTAATCTGGTTCCGGTACGGCACGCTGAGCCTTTGGTTATTTCCTCTTCCTGGTGGGAAATGAGAGTTAAATTTGCCCGTCCAGACACCTCCAGCTAGCCTGTCATTGGTTCTCGCTATTCCTGTTCATCTTCCGCAGAAATTGCAAACTGGTCCAAACAAGAGGTTAAAGGCGCTGACTCTCCAAGTGGGGAGAGTGTTAGTAAAGCGTCTGGAATGTTGCACCCGAGTACCAGGGGAGGAAAACTGAGACATATTTGAACACGTCTCCCGATCACATGGTTGATCATACTTGGGTTCCACATGCATGTTTTAGCTGAAGGAAGAATACCTTAAACCTGGGTAGTTGAAACCCGTGGAATGGGTACCATGCAATATGACTTCAAAGGGTCTTCATTTGCTCACCGAACCTCTCCAATCCTATCACTGCTGCGTTTATGCCCCTGTACACATGCTTGATTCTCTTTCGGAGACATAGCAATCCATAGGTTTTAAGATACTTACTAGTCAGGTACATTCTTAGGCGTTTAATATGGGGTGTTGAGTCCATTTCGTTGAGCAAGGAGTAGCTCTTGTCTATTCCATATTTGGCTTAAGGAACTTTATCTGTGCTCATTTCAATCTCTGGTTTTATGCAGCACCCCAACTCACCTTTCCCCTTAAGCAAGAATAAGTTGGTTTTCTAAATTTGAGACCCTGTTCTGTTCTGTAATTCAGTTCCTGTGTAGCCAAGTTTACATTCCGTGTATTACTGATATCTTATGATGTTTCTTTTTCTGTGTGACTTATTTCAGTTAGAATCATCATACCTGAATCCACTCATTGTGCTGCTAAGGGCCTGATGACACAGATTTCATTGCTGAGTGATATTGCTTTGTAAGTAAATACCACAACTTCTTTATCCATTTTTCACTTTCTGCGATGTTGAACTTGTACTGTAAACGAGGTTCTTGTAAACAGAGGCGTCCCAAACTTTGGGGTGGCTGTGTCTTTTTGATTTTAATTTCCCTAAGCTATAGGACCATAAGTGGAAGTGCCCTAGGTTCTGTTGCTTTGTTTTTTAGATGTTTCAGGAAACACCATACACTTCTCCCGAGTGGTTGTTGGCAATTTACATCCCGCCCATCAGCATAACAAGGCTCCCAGTTCTCCATGGCCTGTCCTGCCTTTCTGGATTTTACACTTTTTTCAGATAGCCCTTTTGACCGGGGGGAAGTGAGACTTCATTGTAGTGCAGATTTCCTTTGCAAGCTTGCTTGGTTGGCCAAAAAGGGCGTATGCGTTTTTTCCTGAATATATTCAGGAAAAAACGCATACGCCCTTTTTGGCCAAGTGCATCATTGTGGACGTTCTGCCTCTTTTCCTATGCTTTCAATGCAATTCCAGTCTACCTCCTGAAATCGGTTTCCTGCAATTCTGCCCCGCTTTCAAGTCCTCTTGGCAGCCTTACTTCAGTCTATTTTTGGACGATAGCTGTCATTTATAACTCTGCAGGTTTGTGAATTACAGTGCACCTGAGCTCCTTTCTTCAACTCGCTCTCTTGTGAGCTGGCCTAAACACCCAGGATGGCTTCAGGCCCTAATCTGGTTCCGGCACGGCACGCTGAGCCTTTGGTTAATTCCTCTTCCTGGTGGGAAATGAGAGTTAAATTTGCCCGTCCAGACACCTCCAGCTAGTCTCTCATTGGTTCTCGCTATTCCTGTTCATCTTCCGCAGAAATTGCAAACTGGGCCAAACAGGAGGTTAAAGGGACTGACTCTCCAAGTGGGGAGAGTGTTAGTAAAGCGTCTGGAATGTTGCACCCGAGTACCAGGGTACGAAAACTGAGACATATTTGAACACGTCTCCCGATCACATGGTTGATCATACTCTAGGTTCCACATGCATGTTTTAGCTGAAGGGAGAATACCTTAAACCTGGGTAGTTGAAACCCGTGGAATGGGTACCATGCAATATGACTTCAAAGGGTCTTCATTTGCTCACCGAACCTCTCCAATCCTATCACTGCTGCGTTTATGCCCCTGTACACATGCTTGATTCTCTTTTGGAGACATAGCAATCCATAGGTTTTAAGATACTTACTAGTCAGGTACATTCTTAGGAGTTTAATATGCGGTGTTGATTCCATTTCGTTGAGCAAGGAGTAGCTCTTGTCTATTCCATATTTGGCTTAAGGAACTTTATCTGTGCTCATTTCAATCTCTGGTTTTATGCAGCACCCCAACTCACCTTTACCCTTAAGCAAGCATAAGTTGGTTTTCTAAATTTGAGACCCTGTTCTGTTCTGTAATTCAGTTCCTGTGTAGCCAAGTTTACATTCCGTGTATTACTGATATCTTATGATGTTTCTTTTTCTGCGTGACTTATTTCAGTTAGAATCATCATACCTGAATCCAGTCATTGTGGTGCTAAGGGCCTGATGACACAGATTTCATTGCTGAGTGATATTGCTTTGTAAGTAAATACCACAACTTCTTTATCCATTTTTCATTTTCTGCGATGTTGAACTTGTACTGTAAACGAGGTTCTTGTAAACAGAGCCGTTCCAAACTTTGGGGTGGCTGTGTCTTTTTGATTTTAATTTCCCTAAGCTATAGGACCATAAGTGGAAGTGCCCTAGGTTCTGTTGCTTTGTTTTTTAGATGTTTCAGGAAACACCATACACTTCTCCCGAGTGGTTGTTGGCAATTTACATCCCGCCCATCAGCATAACAAGGCTCCCAGTTCTCCATGGCCTGTCCTGCCTTTCTGGATTTTACACTTTTTTCAGATGGCCCTTTTGACCGGGGGGAAGTGAGACTTCATTGTAGTGCAGATTTCCTTTGCAAGCTTGCTTGGTTGGCCAAAAAGGGCGTATGCGTTTTTTCCTGAATATATTCAGGAAAAAACGCATACGCCCTTTTTGGCCAAGTGCATCATTGTGGACGTTCTGCCTCTTTTCCTATGCTTTCAATGCAATTCCAGTCTACCTCCTGAAATCGGTTTCCTGCAATTCTGCCCCGCTTTCAAGTCCTCTTGGCAGCCTTACTTCAGTCTATTTTTGGATGATAGCTGTCATTTATAACTCTGCAGGTTTGTGAATTACAGTGCCCCTGAGCTCCTTTCTTCAACTCGCTTTCTTGTGACCTGGCCGCAACACCGCAGGATGGCTTCAGGCCCTAATCTGGTTCCGGCCCGGCACGCTGAGCCTTTGGTTAATTCCTCTTCCTGGTGGGAAATGAGAGTTAAATTTGCCCGTCCAGACACCTCCAGCTAGCCTCTCATTGGTTCTCGCTATTCCTGTTCATCTTCCGCAGAAATTGCAAACTGGGCCAAACAGGAGGTTAAAGGGACTGACTCTCCAAGTCGGGAGAGTGTTAGTAAAGCGTCTGGAATGTTGCACCCGAGTACCAGGGGAGGAAAACTGAGACATATTTGAACACGTCTCCCGTTAACATGGTTGATCATACTCTGGGTTCCACATGCATGTTTTAACTGAAGGAAGAATACCTAAAACATGGAGAGTTGAGACCCGTGTAATGGGTACCATGCAATATGACTTCAAAGGGTCTTCATTTGCTCACCGAACCTCTCCAATCCTATCACTGCTGCGTTTATGCCCCTGTACACACGCTTGATTCTCTTTTGGAGACATAGCAATCCATAGGTTTTAAGATACTTACTAGTCAGGTACATTCTTAGGCGTTTAATATGGGGTGTTGAGTCCATTTCGTTGAGCAAGGAGTAGCTCTTGTCTATTCCATATTTGGCTTAAGGAACTTTATCTGTGCTCATTTCAATCTCTGGTATTATGCAGCACCCCAACTCACCTTTCCCCTTAAGCAAGCATAAGTTGGTTTTCTAAATTTGAGACCCTGTTCTGTTTTGGAATGCAGTTCCTGTGTAGGCAAGTTTACATTCCGTGTATTACTGATATCTTATGATGTTTCTTTTTCTGTGTGACTTATTTCAGTTAGAATCATCGTACCTGAATCCACTCATTATGCTGCTAAGGGCCTGATGACATAGATTTCATTGCTCAGTGATACTGCATTGTACGTAAGTACCTCAAGTTCTTTATCCATTTTTCACTTTCTGTGATATTGAACTTGTACGGTAAACGAGGTTCTTGTAAACGGAGGCGTCCCAAACTTTGGGGTGGCTGTGTCTTTTTGATTTTAATTTCCCTAAGCTATAGGACCATAAGTGGAAGTGCCCTAGGCTCTGTTGCTTTGTTTTTTAGATGTTTCAGGAAACACCATACACTTCTCCAGAGTGGCTGTTGGCAATTTACATCCCGCCCATCAGCATAAGAAGGCTCCCAGTTCTCCATGGCCTGTCGTGCCTTTATGGATTTTACACTTTTTTCAGATGGCCCTTTTGACCAGGTGGAAGTGAGACTTCATTGTAGTGCAGATTTCCTTTGCAAGCTTGCTTGGTTGGCCAAAAAGTGCGTATGCGTTTTTTCCTGAATATATTCAGGAAAAAACGCATACGCCCTTTTTGGCCAAGTGCATCATTGTGTACGTTCTGCCTCTTTTCCTATGCTTTCTATGCAATTCCAGTCTACCTCCTGAAATCGGTTTCCTGCAATTCTGCCCCGCTTTCAAGTCCTCTTGGCAGCCTTACTTCAGTCTATTTTTGGACGATAGCTGTCATTTATAACTCTGCAGGTTTGTGAATTACAGTGCCCCTGAGCTCCTTTCTTCAACTCGCTTTCTTGTGACCTGGCCGCAACACCGCAGGATGTCTTCAGGCCCTAATCTGGTTCCGGCACGGCACGCTGAACCTTTGGTTATTTCCTCTTCCTGGTGGGAAATGAGAGTTAAATTTGCCCGTCCAGACACCTCCAGCTAGCCTCTCATTGGTTCTCGCTATTCCTGTTCATCTTCCGCAGAAATTGCAAACTGGGCCAAACAGGAGGTTAAAGGCGCTGACTTTCCAAGTGGGGAGAGTGTTAGTAAAGCGTCTGGAATGTTGCACCCGAGTACCAGGGGAGGAAAACTGAGACATATTTGAACACGTCTCCCGTTCACATGGTTGATCATACTTGGGTTCCACATGCATGTTTTAGCTGAAGGAAGAATACCTTAAACCTGGGTAGTTGAAACCCGTGGAATGGGTACCATGCAATATGACTTCAAAGGGTCTTCATTTGCTCACCGAACCTCTCCAATCCTATCACTGCTGCGTTTATGCCCCTGTACACATGCTTGATTCTCTTTCGGAGACATAGCAATCCATAGGTTTTAAGATACTTACTAGTCAGGTACATTCTTAGGCGTTTAATATGCGGTGTTGAGTCCATTTCGTTGAGCAAGGAGTAGCTCTTGTCTATTCCATATTTGGCTTAAGGAACTTTATCTGTGCTCATTTCAATCTCTGGTTTTATGCAGCACCCCAACTCACCTTTCCCCTTAAGCAAGCATAAGTTGGTTTTCTAAATTTGAGACCCTGTTCTGTTCTGTAATTCAGTTCCTGTGTAGCCAAGTTTACATTCCGTGTATTACTGATATCTTATGATGTTTCTTTTTCTGTGTGACTTATTTCAGTTAGAATCATCATACCTGAATCCACTCATTGTGCTGCTAAGTGCCTGATGACACAAATTTCATTGCTGAGTGATATTGCTTTGTAAGTAAATACCACAACTTCTTTATCCATTTTTCACTTTCTGCGATGTTGAACTTGTACTGTAAACGAAGTTCTTGTAAACAGAGCCGTTCCAAACTTTTGGGGTGGCTGTGTCTTTTTGATTTTAATTTCCCTAAGCTATAGGACCATAAGTGGAAGTGCCCTAGGTTCTGTTGCTTTGTTTTTTAGATGTTTCAGGAAACACCATACACTTCTCCCGAGTGGTTGTTGGCAATTTACATCCCGCCCATCAGCATAACAAGGCTCCCAGTTCTCCATGGCCTGTCCTGCCTTTCTGGATTTTACACTTTTTTCAGATAGCCCTTTTGACCGGGGGGAAGTGAGACTTCATTGTAGTGCAGATTTCCTTTGCAAGCTTGCTTGGTTGGCCAAAAAGGGCGTATGCGTTTTTTCCTGAATATATTCAGGAAAAAACGCATACGCCCTTTTTGGCCAAGTGCATCATTGTGGACGTTCTGCCTCTTTTCCTATGCTTTCAATGCAATTCCAGTCTACCTCCTGAAATCGGTTTCCTGCAATTCTGCCCCGCTTTCAAGTCCTCTTGGCAGCCTTACTTCAGTCTATTTTTGGACGATAGCTGTCATTTATAACTCTGCAGGTTTGTGAATTACAGTGCCCCTGAGCTCCTTTCTTCAACTCGCTCTCTTGTGAGCTGGCCTAAACACCCAGGATGGCTTCAGGCCCTAATCTGGTTCCGGCACGGCACGCTGAGCCTTTGGTTAATTCCTCTTCCTGGTGGGAAATGAGAGTTAAATTTGCCCGTCCAGACACCTCCAGCTAGTCTCTCATTGGTTCTCGCTATTCCTGTTCATCTTCCGCAGAAATTGCAAACTGGGCCAAACAGGAGGTTAAAGGGACTGACTCTCCAAGTGGGGAGAGTGTTAGTAAAGCGTCTGGAATGTTGCACCCGAGTACCAGGGTACGAAAACTGAGACATATTTGAACACGTCTCCCGATCACATGGTTGATCATACTCTAGGTTCCACATGCATGTTTTAGCTGAAGGGAGAATACCTTAAACCTGGGTAGTTGAAACCCGTGGAATGGGTACCATGCAATATGACTTCAAAGGGTCTTCATTTGCTCACCGAACCTCTCCAATCCTATCACTGCTGCGTTTATGCCCCTGTACACATGCTTGATTCTCTTTTGGAGACATAGCAATCCATAGGTTTTAAGATACTTACTAGTCAGGTACATTCTTAGGAGTTTAATATGCGGTGTTGATTCCATTTCGTTGAGCAAGGAGTAGCTCTTGTCTATTCCATATTTGGCTTAAGGAACTTTATCTGTGCTCATTTCAATCTCTGGTTTTATGCAGCACCCCAACTCACCTTTACCCTTAAGCAAGCATAAGTTGGTTTTCTAAATTTGAGACCCTGTTCTGTTCTGTAATTCAGTTCCTGTGTAGCCAAGTTTACATTCCGTGTATTACTGATATCTTATGATGTTTCTTTTTCTGCGTGACTTATTTCAGTTAGAATCATCATACCTGAATCCAGTCATTGTGGTGCTAAGGGCCTGATGACACAGATTTCATTGCTGAGTGATATTGCTTTGTAAGTAAATACCACAACTTCTTTATCCATTTTTCATTTTCTGCGATGTTGAACTTGTACTGTAAACGAGGTTCTTGTAAACAGAGCCGTTCCAAACTTTGGGGTGGCTGTGTCTTTTTGATTTTAATTTCCCTAAGCTATAGGACCATAAGTGGAAGTGCCCTAGGTTCTGTTGCTTTGTTTTTTAGATGTTTCAGGAAACACCATACACTTCTCCCGAGTGGTTGTTGGCAATTTACATCCCGCCCATCAGCATAACAAGGCTCCCAGTTCTCCATGGCCTGTCCTGCCTTTCTGGATTTTACACTTTTTTCAGATGGCCCTTTTGACCGGGTGGAAGTGAGACTAAATTGTAGTGCAGATTTCCTTTGCAAGCTTCCTTTGTTGGGCAAAAAGGGCGTATGCGTTTTTTCCTGAATATATTCAGGAAAAAACGCATACGCCCTTTTTGGCCAAGTGCATCATTGTGGACGTTCTGCCTCTTTTCCTATGCTTTCAATGCAATTCCAGTCTACCTCCTGAAATCGGTTTCCTGCAATTCTGCCCCGCTTTCAAGTCCTCTTGGCAGCCTTACTTCAGTCTATTTTTGGACGATAGCTGTCATTTATAACTCTGCAGGTTTGTGAATTACAGTGCCCCTGAGCTCCTTTCTTCAACTCGCTTTCTTGTGAGCTGGCCGCAACACCGCAGGATGGCTTCAGGCCCTAATCTGGTTCCGGTACGGCACGCTGAGCCTTTGGTTATTTCCTCTTCCTGGTGGGAAATGAGAGTTAAATTTGCCCGTCCAGACACCTCCAGCTAGCCTGTCATTGGTTCTCGCTATTCCTGTTCATCTTCCGCAGAAATTGCAAACTGGTCCAAACAGGAGGTTAAAGGCGCTGACTCTCCAAGTGGGGAGAGTGTTAGTAAAGCGTCTGGAATGTTGCACCCGAGTACCAGGGGAGGAAAACTGAGACATATTTGAACACGTCTCCCGATCACATGGTTGATCATACTTGGGTTCCACATGCATGTTTTAGCTGAAGGAAGAATACCTTAAACCTGGGTAGTTGAAACCCGTGGAATGGGTACCATGCAATATGACTTCAAAGGGTCTTCATTTGCTCACCGAACCTCTCCAATCCTATCACTGCTGCGTTTATGCCCCTGTACACACGCTTGATTCTCTTTCGGAGACATAGCAATCCATAGGTTTTAAGATACTTACTAGTCAGGTACATTCTTAGGCGTTTAATATGGGGTGTTGAGTCCATTTCGTTGAGCAAGGAGTAGCTCTTGTCTATTCCATATTTGGCTTAAGGAACTTTATCTGTGCTCATTTCAATCTCTGGTTTTATGCAGCACCCCAACTCACCTTTCCCCTTAAGCAAGAATAAGTTGGTTTTCTAAATTTGAGACCCTGTTCTGTTCTGTAATTCAGTTCCTGTGTAGCCAAGTTTACATTCCGTGTATTACTGATATCTTATGATGTTTCTTTTTCTGTGTGACTTATTTCAGTTAGAATCATCATACCTGAATCCACTCATTGTGCTGCTAAGGGCCTGATGACACAGATTTCATTGCTGAGTGATATTGCTTTGTAAGTAAATACCACAACTTCTTTATCCATTTTTCACTTTCTGCGATGTTGAACTTGTACTGTAAACGAGGTTCTTGTAAACAGAGGCGTCCCAAACTTTGGGGTGGCTGTGTCTTTTTGATTTTAATTTCCCTAAGCTATAGGACCATAAGTGGAAGTGCCCTAGGCTCTGTTGCTTTGTTTTTTAGATGTTTCAGGAAACACCATACACTTCTCCAGAGTGGCTGTTGGCAATTTACATCCCGCCCATCAGCATAAGAAGGCTCCCAGTTCTCCATGGCCTGTCGTGCCTTTATGGATTTTACACTTTTTTCAGATGGCCCTTTTGACCAGGTGGAAGTGAGACTTCATTGTAGTGCAGATTTCCTTTGCAAGCTTGCTTGGTTGGCCAAAAAGTGCGTATGCGTTTTTTCCTGAATATATTCAGGAAAAAACGCATACGCCCTTTTTGGCCAAGTGCATCATTGTGTACGTTCTGCCTCTTTTCCTATGCTTTCTATGCAATTCCAGTCTACCTCCTGAAATCGGTTTCCTGCAATTCTGCCCCGCTTTCAAGTCCTCTTGGCAGCCTTACTTCAGTCTATTTTTGAACGATAGCTGTCATTTATAACTCTGCAGGTTTGTGAATTACAGTGCCCCTGAGCTCCTTTCTTCAACTCGCTTTCTTGTGACCTGGCCGCAACACCGCAGGATGTCTTCAGGCCCTAATCTGGTTCCGGCACGGCACGCTGAACCTTTGGTTATTTCCTCTTCCTGGTGGGAAATGAGAGTTAAATTTGCCCGTCCAGACACCTCCAGCTAGCCTCTCATTGGTTCTCGCTATTCCTGTTCATCTTCCGCAGAAATTGCAAACTGGGCCAAACAGGAGGTTAAAGGCGCTGACTTTCCAAGTGGGGAGAGTGTTAGTAAAGCGTCTGGAATGTTGCACCCGAGTACCAGGGGAGGAAAACTGAGACATATTTGAACACGTCTCCCGTTCACATGGTTGATCATACTTGGGTTCCACATGCATGTTTTAGCTGAAGGAAGAATACCTTAAACCTGGGTAGTTGAAACCCGTGGAATGGGTACCATGCAATATGACTTCAAAGGGTCTTCATTTGCTCACCGAACCTCTCCAATCCTATCACTGCTGCGTTTATGCCCCTGTACACATGCTTGATTCTCTTTCGGAGACATAGCAATCCATAGGTTTTAAGATACTTACTAGTCAGGTACATTCTTAGGCGTTTAATATGCGGTGTTGAGTCCATTTCGTTGAGCAAGGAGTAGCTCTTGTCTATTCCATATTTGGCTTAAGGAACTTTATCTGTGCTCATTTCAATCTCTGGTTTTATGCAGCACCCCAACTCACCTTTCCCCTTAAGCAAGCATAAGTTGGTTTTCTAAATTTGAGACCCTGTTCTGTTCTGTAATTCAGTTCCTGTGTAGCCAAGTTTACATTCCGTGTATTAGTGATATCTTATGATGTTTCTTTTTCTGTGTGACTTATTTCAGTTAGAATCATCGTACCTGAATCCACTCATTATGCTGCTACGGCCTGATGACATAGATTTCATTGCTGAGTGATACTGCATTGTACGTAAGTACCACAAGTTCTTTATCCATTTTTCACTTTGTGCGATGTTGAACTTGTACTGTAAACGAGGTTCTTGTAAACAGAGCCGTTCCAAACTTTGGGGTGGCTGTGTCTTTTTGAATTTAATTTCCCTAAGCTATAGGACCATAAGTGGAAGTGCCCTAGGCTCTGTTGCTTTGTTTTTTAGATGTTTCAGGAAACACCATACACTTCTCCCGAGTGGTTGTTGGCAATTTACATCCCGCCCATCAGCAAAACAAGGCTCCCAGTTCTCCATGGCCTGTCCTGCCTTTCTGGATTTTACACTTTTTTCAGATGGCCCTTTTGACCTGGGGGAAGTGAGACTTCATTGTAGTGCAGATTTCCTTTGCAAGCTTGCTTGGTTGGCCAAAAAGGGCGTATGGGTTTTTTCCTGAATATATTCAGGAAAAAACGCATACGCCCTTTTTGGCCAAGTGCATCATTGTGGACGTTCTGCCTCTTTTCCTATGCTTTCAATGCAATTCCAGTCTACCTCCTGAAATCGGTTTCCTGCAATTCTGCCCCGCTTTCAAGTCCTCTTTGCAGCCTTACTTCAGTCTATTTTTGGACGATAGCTGTCATTTATAACTCTGCAGGTTTGTGAATTACAGTGCCCCTGAGCTCCTTTCTTCAACTCGCTTTCTTGTGACCTGGCCGCAACACCGCAGGATGTCTCAGGTCCTAATCTGGTTCCGGCACGGCACGCTGAGCCTTTGGTTATTTCCTCTTCCTGGTGGGAAATGAGAGTTAAATTTGCCCGTCCAGACACCTCCAGCTAGTCTCTCATTGGTTCTCGCTATTCCTGTTCATCTTCCGCAGAAATTGCAAACTGGGCCAAACAGGAGGTTAAAGGCGCTGACTTTCCAAGTGGGGAGAGTGTTAGTAAAGCGTCTGCAATGTTGCACCCGAGTACCAGGGGAGGAAAACTGAGACATATTTGAACACGTCTCCCGTTCACATGGTTGATCATACTTGGGTTCCACATGGATGTTTTAGCTGAAGGAAGAATACCTTAAACCTGGGTAGTTGAAACCCGTGGAATGGGTACCATGCAATATGACTTCAAAGGGTCTTCATTTGCTCACCGAACCTCTCCAATCCTATCACTGCTGCGTTTATGCCCCTGTACACATGCTTGATTCTCTTTCGGAGACATAGCAATCCATAGGTTTTAAGATACTTACTAGTCAGGTACATTCTTAGGCGTTTAATATGCGGTGTTGAGTCCATTTCGTTGAGCAAGGAGTAGCTCTTGTCTATTCCATATTTGGCTTAAGGAACTTTATCTGTGCTCATTTCAATCTCTGGTTTTATGCAGCAGCCCAACTCACCTTTCCCCTTAAGCAAGCGTAAGTTGGTTTTCTAAATTTGAGACCCTGTTCTGTTCTGTAATTCAGTTCCTGTGTAGCCAAGTTTACATTCCGTGTATTACTGATATCTTATGATGTTTCTTTTTCTGTGTGACTTATTTCAGTTAGAATCATCATACCTGAATCCACTCATTGTGCTGCTAAGGGCCTGATGACACAGATTTCATTGCTGAGTGATATTGCTTTGTAAGTAAATACCACAACTTCTTTATCCATTTTTCAATTTCTGCGATGTTGAACTTGTACTGTAAACGAGGTTCTTGTAAACAGAGCCGTTCTAAACTTTGGGGTGGCTGTGTCTTTTTGATTTTAAATTCCCTAAGCTATAGGACCATAAGTGGAAGTGCCCTAGGCTCTGTTGCTTTGTTTTTTAGATGTTTCAGGAAACACCATACACTTCTCCCGAGTGGTTGTTGGCAATTTACATCCCGCCCATCAGCATAACAAGGCTCCCAGTTCTCCATGGCCTGTCCTGCCTTTCTGGATTTTACACTTTTTTCAGATGGTCCTTTTGACCGGGGGGAAGTGAGACTTCATTGTAGTGCAGATTTCCTTTGCAAGCTTGCTTGGTTGGCCAAAAAGGGCGTATGCGTTTTTTCCTGAATATATTCAGGAAAAAACGCATACGCCCTTTTTGGCCAAGTGCATCATTGTGTACGTTCTGCCTCTTTTCCTATGCTTTCAATGCAATTCCAGTCTACCTCCTGAAATCGGTTTCCTGCAATTCTGCCCTGCTTTCAAGTCCTCTTGGCAGCCTTACTTCAGTCTATTTTTGGACGATAGCTGTCATTTATAACTCTGCAGGTTTGTGAATTACAGTGTCCCTGAGCTCCTTTCTTCAACTCGCTTTCTTGTGAGCTGGCCGCAACACCGCAGGATGGCTTCAGGCCCTAATCTGGTTCCGGCACGGCACGCTTAGCCTTTGGTTATTTCCTCTTCCTGGTGGGAAATGAGAGTTAAATTTGCCCGTCCAGACACCTCCAGCTAGTCTCTCATTGGTTCTCGCTATTCCTGTTCATCTTCCGCAGAAATTGCAAACTGGGCCAAACAGGAGGTTAAAGGCGCTGACTCTCCAAGTGGGGAGAGTGTTAGTAAAGCGTCTGGAATGTTGCACCCGAGTACCAGGGGAGGAAAACTGAGACATATTTGAACACGTCTCCCGTTCACACGGTTGATCATACTCTGGGTTCCACATGCATGTTTTAGCTGAAGGAAGAATACCTTAAACCTGGAGAGTTGAGACCCGTGGAATGGGTACCATGCAATATGACTTCAAAGGGTCTTCATTTGCTCACCGAACCTCTCCAATCCTATCACTGCTGCGTTTATGCCCCTGTACACACGCTTGATTCTCTTTTGGAGACATAGCAATCCATAGGTTTTAAGATACTTACTAGTCAGGTACATTCTTAGGCGTTTAATATGGGGTGTTGAGTCCATTTCGTTGAGCAAGGAGTAGCTCTTGTCTATTCCATATTTGGCTTAAGGAACTTTATCTGTGCTCATTTCAATCTCTGGTTTTATGCAGCACGCCAACTCACCTTTCCCCTTAAGCAAGCATAAGTTGGTTTTCTAAATTTGACACCCTGTTCTGTTTTGGAATTCAGTTCCTGTGTAGCCAAGTTTACATTCCGTGTATTAGTGATATCTTATGATGTTTCTTTTTCTGTGTGACTTATTTCAGTTAGAATCATCGTACCTGAATCCACTCATTATGCTGCTACGGGCCTGATGACATAGATTTCATTGCTGAGTGATACTGCATTGTACGTAAGTACCACAAGTTCTTTATCCATTTTTCACTTTCTGTGATATTGAACTTGTACGGTAAACGAGGTTCTTGTAAACAGAGGCGTCCCAAACTTTGGGGTGGCTGTGTCTTTTTGATTTTAATTTCCCTAAGCTATAGGACCATAAGTGGAAGTGCCCTAGGCTCTGTTGCTTTGTTTTTTAGATGTTTCAGGAAACACCGTACACTTCTCCCGAGTGTCTCTTGGCAATTTACATCCCGCCCATCAGCATAACAAGGCTCCCAGTTCTCCATGGCCTGTCCTGCCTTTCTGGATTTTACACTTTTTTCAGATGGCCCTTTTGACCGGGGGGAAGTGAGACTTCATTGTAGTGCAGATTTCCTTTGCAAGCTTGCTTGGTTGGCCAAAAAGGGCGTATGCGTTTTTTCCTGAATATATTCAGGAAAAAACGCATACGCCCTTTTTGGCCAAGTGCATCATTGTGGACGTTCTGCCTCTTTTCCTATGCTTTCAATGCAATTCCAGTCTACCTCCTGAAATCGGTTTCCTGCAATTCTGCCCCGCTTTCAAGTCCTCTTGGCAGCCTTACTTCAGTCTATTTTTGGACGATAGCTGTCATTTATAACTCTGCAGGTTTGTGAATTGCAGTGCCCCTGAGCTCGTTTCTTCAACTCCCTTTCTTGTGACCTGGCCGCAACACCGCAGGATGTCTTCAGGCCCTAATCTGGTTCCGGCACGGCACGCTGAGCCTTTGGTTAATTCCTCTTCCTGGTGGGAAATGAGAGTTAAATTTGCCCGTCCAGACACCTCCAGCTAGTCTCTCATTGGTTCCCGCTATTCCTGTTCATCTTCCGCAGAAATTGCAAACTGGGCCAAACAGGAGGTTAAAGGCGCTGACTCTCCAAGTGGGGAGAGTGTTAGTAAAGCGTCTGGAATCTTGCACCCGAGTACCAGGGGAGGAAAACTGAGACATATTTGAACACGTCTCCCGTTCACATGGTTGATCATACTTGGGTTCCACATGCATGTTTTAGCTGAAGGAAGAATACCTTAAACCTGGAGAGTTAAGACCCGTGTAATGGGTACCATGCAATATGACTTCAAAGGGTCTTCATTTGCTCACCGAACCTCTCCAATCCTATCACTGCTGCGTTTATGCCCCTGTACACATGCTTGATTCTCTTTCGGAGACATAGCAATCCATAGGTTTTAAGATACTTACTAGTCAGGTACATTCTTAGGCGTTTAATATGCGGTGTTGAGTCCATTTCGTTGAGCAAGTAGTAGCTCTTGTCTATTCCATATTTGACTTAAGGTACTTTATCTGTGCTCATTTCAATCTCTGGTTTTATGCAGCACCCCAACTCACCTTTACCCTTAAGCAAGCATAAGTTGGTTTTCTAAATTTGAGACCCTGTTCTGTTCTGTAATTCAGTTCCTGTGTAGCCAAGTTTCCATTCCGTGTATTACTGATATCTTATGATGTTTCTTTTTCTGTGTGACTTACTTCAGTTAGAATCATCATACCTGAATCCACTCATTGTGCTGCTAAGGGCCTGATGACACAGATTTCATTGCTGAGTGATATTGCTTTGTAAGTGAATACCACAACTTCTTTATCCATTTTTCACTTTCTGCGATGTTGAACTTGTACTGTAAACGAGGTTCTTGTAAACAGAGCCGTTCCAAACTTTGGGGTGGCTGTGTCTTTTTGATTTTAATTTCCCTAAGCTATAGGACCATAAGTGGAAGTGCCCTAGGTTCTGTTGCTTTGTTTTCTAGATGTTTCAGGAAACACCATACACTTCTCCCGAGTGGTTGTTGGCAATTTACATCCCGCCCATCAGCATAACAAGGCTCCCAGTTCTCCATGGCCTGTCCTGCCTTTCTGGATTTTACACTTTTTTCAGATGGCCCTTTTGACCGGGGGGAAGTGAGACTTCATTGTAGTGCAGATTTCCTTTGCAAGCTTGCTTGGTTGGCCAAAAAGGGCGTATGCGTTTTTTCCTGAATATATTCAGGAAAAAACGCATACGCCCTTTTAGGCCAAGTGCATCATTGTGGACGTTCTGCCTCTTTTCCTATGCTTTCAATGCAATTCCAGTCTACCTCCTGAAATCGGTTTCCTGCAATTCTGCCCCGCTTTCAAGTCCTCTTGGCAGCCTTACTTCAGTCTATTTTTGGACGATAGCTGTCATTTATAACTCTGCAGGTTTTTGAATTACAGTGCCCCTGAGCTCGTTTCTTCAACTCGCTTTCTTGTGACCTGGCCGCAACACCGCAGGATGGCTTCAGGCCCTAATCTGGTTCCGGCACGGCACGCTGAGCCTTTGGTTATTTCCTCTTCCTGGTGGGAAATGAGAGTTAAATTTGCCCGTCCAGACACCTCCAGCTAGTCTCTCATTGGTTCTCGCTATTCCTGTTCATCTTCCGCAGTAATTGCAAACTGGGCCAAACAGGAGGTTAAAGGCGCTGACTCTCCAAGTGGGGAGAGTGTTAGTAAAGCGTCTGGAATGTTGCACCCGAGTACCAGGGGAGGAAAACTGAGACATATTTGAACAGGTCTCCCGTTCACATGGTTGATCATACTTGGGTTCCACATGCATGTTTTAGCTGAAGGAAGAATACCTTAAACATCGGTAGTTGAAACCCGTGGAATGGGTACCATACAATATGACTTCAAAGGTTCTTCATTTGCTCACCGAACCTCTCCAATCCTATCACTGCTGCGTTTATGCCCCTGTACACATGCTTGATTCTCTTTTGGAGACATAGCAATCCATAGGTTTTAAGATACTTACTAGTCAGGTACATTCTTAGGCGTTTAATATGCGGTGTTGAGTCCATTTCGTTGAGCAAGGAGTAGCTCTTGTCTATTCCATATTTGGCTTAAGGAACTTTATCTGTGCTCATTTAGATCTCTGGTTATGCAGCACCCCAATTCACCTTTCCCCTTAAGCAAGCATAAGTTGGTTTTCTAAATTTGAGACCCTGTTCTGTTCTGTAATTCAGTTCCTGTGTAGCCAAGTTTACATTCCGTGTATTACTGATATCTTATGATGTTTCTTTTTCTGTGTGACTTATTTCAGTTAGAATCATCGTACCTGAATCCACTCATTATGCTGCTACGGGCCTGATGACATAGATTTCATTGCTGAGTGATACTGCATTGTACGTAAGTACCACAAGTTCTTTATCCATTTTTCACTTTCTGTGATATTGAACTTGTACGGTAAACGAGGTTCTTGTAAACGGAGGCGTCCCAAACTTTGGGGTGGCTGTGTCTTTTTGATTTTAATTTCCCTAATCTATAGGACCATAAGTGGAAGTGCCCTAGGCTCTGATGCTTTGTTTTTTAGATGTTTCAGGAAACACCATACACTTCTCCTGAGTGTCTGTTGGCAATTTACATCCCGCCCATCAGCATAACAAGGCTCCCAGTTCTCCATGGCCTGTCCTGCCTTTCTGGAGTTTACACTTTTTTCAGATGGCCCTTTACCGGGGGGAAGTGAGACTTCATTGTAGTGCAGATTTCCTTTGCAAGCTTGCTTGGTTGGCCAAAAAGGGCATATGCGTTTTTTCCTGAATATATTCAGGAAAAAACGCATACGCCCTTTTTGGCCAAGTGCATCATTGTGGACGTTCTGCCTCTTTTCCTATGCTTTCAATGCAATTCCAGTCTACCTCCTGAAATCGGTTTCCTGCAATTCTGCCCCGCTTTCAAGTCCTCTTGGCAGCCTTACTTCAGTCTATTTTTGGACGATAGCTGTCATTTATAACTCTGCAGGTTTGTGAATTACAGTGCCCCTGAGCTCCTTTCTTCAACTCGCTTTCTTGTGACCTGGCCGCAACACCGCAGGATGGCTTCAGGCCCTAATCTGGTTCCGGCACGGCACGCTGAGCCTTTGGTTATTTCCTCTTCCTGGTGGGAAATGAGAGTTAAATTTGCCCGTCCAGACACCTCCAGCTAGTCTCTCATTGGTTCTCGCTATTCCTGTTCATCTTCCGCAGAAATTGCAAACTGGGCCAAACAGGAGGTTAAAAGCGCTGACTCTCCAAGTGGGGAGAGTGTTAGTAAAGCGTCTGGAATGTTGCACCCGAGTACCAGGGGAGGAAAACTGAGACATATTTGAACACGTCTCCCGTTCACATGGTTGATCATACTTGGGTTCCACATGCATGTTTTAGCTGAAGGAAGAATACCTTAAACCTGGAGAGTTAAGACCCGTGGAATGGGTACCATGCAATATGACTTCAAAGGGTCTTCATTTGCTCACCGAACCTCTCCAATCCTATCACTGCTGCGTTTATGCCCCTGTACACATGCTTGATTCTCTTTCGGAGACATAGCAATCCATAGGTTTTAAGATACTTACTAGTCAGGTACATTCTTAGGCGTTTAATATGCGGTGTTGAGTCCATTTCGTTGAGCAAGGAGTAGCTCTTGTCTATTCCATATTTGACTTAAGGTACATTATCTGTGCTCATTTCAATCTCTGGTTTTATGCAGCACCCCAACTCACCTTTACCCTTAAGCAAGCATAAGTTGGTTTTCTAAATTTGAGACCCTGTTCTGTTCTGTAATTCAGTTCCTGTGTAGCCAAGTTTACATTCCGTGTATTACTGATATCTTATGATGTTTCTTTTTCTGTGTGACTTACTTCAGTTAGAATCATCATACCTGAATCCACTCATTGTGCTGCTAAGGGCCTGATGACACAGATTTCATTGCTGAGTGATATTGCTTTGTAAGTGAATACCACAACTTCTTTATCCATTTTTCACTTTCTGCGATGTTGAACTTGTACTGTAAACGAGGTTCTTGTAAACAGAGCCGTTCCAAACTTTGGGGTGGCTGTGTCTTTTTGATTTTAATTTCCCTAAGCTATAGGACCATAAGTGGAAGTGCCCTAGGTTCTGTTGCTTTGTTTTCTAGATGTTTCAGGAAACACCATACACTTCTCCCGAGTGGTTGTTGGCAATTTACATCCCGCCCATCAGCATAACAAGGCTCCCAGTTCTCCATGGCCTGTCCTGCCTTTCTGGATTTTACACTTTTTTCAGATGGCCCTTTTGACCGGGGGGAAGTGAGACTTCATTGTAGTGCAGATTTCCTTTGCAAGCTTGCTTGGTTGGCCAAAAAGGGCGTATGCGTCTTTTCCTGAATATATTCAGGAAAAAACGCATACGCCCTTTTTGGCCAAGTGCATCATTGTGTACGTTCTGCCTCTTTTCCTATGCTTTCAATGCAATTCCAGTCTACCTCCTGAAATCGGTTTCCTGCAATTCTGCCCCGCTTTCAAGTCCTCTTGGCAGCCTTACTTCAGTGTATTTTTGGACGATAGCTGTCATTTATAACTCTGCAGGTTTGTGAATTACAGTGCCCCTGAGCTCGTTTCTTCAACTCGCTTTCTTGTGACCTGGCCGCAACACCGCAGGATGGCTTCAGGCCCTAATCTGGTTCCGGCACGGCACGCTGAGCCTTTGGTTATTTCCTCTTCCTGGTGGGAAATGAGAGTTAAATTTGCCCGTCCAGACACCTCCAGCTAGTCTCTCATTGGTTCTCGCTATTCCTGTTCATCTTCCACAGAAATTGCAAACTGGGCCAAACAGGAGGTTAAAGGCGCTGACTCTCCAAGTGGGGAGAGTGTTAGTAAAGCGTCTGGAATGTTGCACCCGAGTACCAGGGTACGAAAACTGAGACATATTTGAACACGTCTCCCGTTCACATGGTTGATCATACTTGGGTTCCACATGCATGTTTTAGCTGAAGGAAGAATACCTTAAACCTCGGTAGTTGGAACCCGTGGAATGGGTACCATACAATATGACTTCAAAGGTTCTTCATTTGCTCACCGAACCTCTCCAATCCTATCACTGCTGCGTTTATGCCCCTGTTCACATGCTTGATTCTCTTTCGGAGACATAGCAATCCATAGGTTTTAAGATACTTACTAGTCAGGTACATTCTTAGGCGTTTAATATGCGGTGTTGAGTCCATTTCGTTGAGCAAGGAGTAGCTCTTGTCTATTCCATATTTGGCTTAAGGAACTTTATCTGTGCTCATTTCAATCTCTGGTTTTATGCAGCACCACAACTCACCTTTCCCCTTAAGCAAGCATAAGTTGGTTTTGTAAATTTGAGACCCTGTTCTGTTCTGTAATTCAGTTCCTGTGTCGCCAAGTTTACATTCCGTGTATTAGTGATATCTTATGATGTTTCTTTTTCTGTGTGACTTATTTCAGTTAGAATCATCGTACCTGAATCCACTCATTATGCTGCTACGGGCCTGATGACATAGATTTCATTGCTGAGTGATACTGCATTCTACGTAAGTACCACAAGTTCTTTATCCATTTTTCACTTTCTGTGATATTGAACTTGTACGGTAAACGAGGTTCTTGTAAACAGAGGCGTCCCAAACTTTGGGGTGGCTATGTCTTTTTGATTTTAATTTCCCTAAGCTATAGGACCATAAGTGGAAGTGCCCTAGGCTCTGTTGCTTTGTTTTTTAGATGTTTCAGGAAACACCATACACTTCTCCCGAGTGTCTGTTGGCAATTTACATCCCGCCCATCAGCATAACAAGGCTCCCAGTTCTCCATGGCCTGTCCTGCCTTTCTGGATTTTACACTTTTCTCAGATGGCCCTTTTGACCGGGGGGAAGTGAGACTTCATTGTAGTGCAGATTTCCTTTGCAAGCTTGCTTGGTTGGCCAAAAAGGGCGTATGCGTTTTTTCCTGAATATATTCAGGAAAAAACGCATACGCCCTTTTTGGCCAAGTGCATCATTGTGGACGTTCTGCCTCTTTTCCTATGCTTTCAATGCAATTCCAGTCTACCTCCTGAAATCGGTTTCCTGCAATTCTGCCCTGCTTTCAAGTCCTCTTGGCAGCCTTACTTCAGTCTATTTTTGGACGATAGCTGTCATTTATAACTCTGCAGGTTTGTGAATTGCAGTGCCCCTGAGCTCGTTTCTTCAACTCGCTTTCTTGTGACCTGGCCGCAACACCGCAGGATGTCTTCAGGCCCTAATCTGGTTCCGGCACGGCACGCTGAGCCTTTGGTTAATTCCTCTTCCTGGTGGGAAATGAGAGTTAAATTTGCCCGTCCAGACACCTCCAGCTAGTCTCTCATTGGTTCTCGCTATTCCTGTTCATCTTCCGCAGAAATTGCAAACTGGGCCAAACAGGAGGTTAAAGGCGCTGACTCTCCAAGTGGGGAGAGTGTTAGTAAAGCGTCTGGAATCTTGCACCCGAGAACCAGGGGAGGAAAACTGAGACATATTTGAACACGTCTCCCGTTCACATGGTTGATCATACTTGGGTTCCACATGCATGTTTTAGCTGAAGGAAGAATACCTTAAACCTGGAGAGTTAAGACCCGTGTAATGGGTACCATGCAATATGACTTCAAAGGGTCTTCATTTGCTCACCGAACCTCTCCAATCCTATCACTGCTGCGTTTATGCCCCTGTACACATGCTTGATTCTCTTTCGGAGACATAGCAATCCATAGGTTTTAAGATACTTACTAGTCAGGTACATTCTTAGGCGTTTAATATGCGGTGTTGAGTCCATTTCGTTGAGCAAGTAGTAGCTCTTGTCTATTCCATATTTGACTTAAGGTACTTTATCTGTGCTCATTTCAATCTCTGGTTTTATGCAGCACCCCAACTCACCTTTACCCTTAAGCAAGCATAAGTTGGTTTTCTAAATTTGAGACCCTGTTCTGTTCTGTAATTCAGTTCCTGTGTAGCCAAGTTTCCATTCCGTGTATTACTGATATCTTATGATGTTTCTTTTTCTGTGTGACTTACTTCAGTTAGAATCATCATACCTGAATCCACTCATTGTGCTGCTAAGGGCCTGATGACACAGATTTCATTGCTGAGTGATATTGCTTTGTAAGTGAATACCACAACTTCTTTATCCATTTTTCACTTTCTGCGATGTTGAACTTGTACTGTAAACGAGGTTCTTGTAAACAGAGCCGTTCCAAACTTTGGGGTGGCTGTGTCTTTTTGATTTTAATTTCCCTAAGCTATAGGACCATAAGTGGAAGTGCCCTGGGTTCTGTTGCTTTGTTTTCTAGATGTTTCAGGAAACACCATACACTTCTCCCGAGTGGTTGTTGGCAATTTACATCCCGCCCATCAGCATAACAAGGCTCCCAGTTCTCCATGGCCTGTCCTGCCTTTCTGGATTTTACACTTTTTTCAGATGGCCCTTTTGACCGGGGGGAAGTGAGACTTCATTGTAGTGCAGATTTCCTTTGCAAGCTTGCTTGGTTGGCCAAAAAGGGCGTATGCGTTTTTTCCTGAATATATTCAGGAAAAAACGCATACGCCCTTTTTGGCCAAGTGCATCATTGTGGACGTTCTGCCTCTTTTCCTATGCTTTCAATGCAATTCCAGTCTACCTCCTGAAATCGGTTTCCTGCAATTCTGCCCCGCTTTCAAGTCCTCTTGGCAGCCTTACTTCAGTCTATTTTTGGACGATAGCTGTCATTTATAACTCTGCAGGTTTGTGAATTACAGTGCCCCTGAGCTCGTTTCTTCAACTCGCTTTCTTGTGACCTGGCCGCAACACCGCAGGATGGCTTCAGGCCCTAATCTGGTTCCGGCACGGCACGCTGAGCCTTTGGTTATTTCCTCTTCCTGGTGGGAAATGAGAGTTAAATTTGCCCGTCCAGACACCTCCAGCTAGTCTCTCATTGGTTCTCGCTATTCCTGTTCATCTTCCGCAGTAATTGCAAACTGGGCCAAACAGGAGGTTAAAGGCGCTGACTCTCCAAGTGGGGAGAGTGTTAGTAAAGCATCTGGAATGTTGCACCCGAGTACCAGGGGAGGAAAACTGAGACATATTTGAACAGGTCTCCCGTTCACATGGTTGATCATACTTGGGTTCCACATGCATGTTTTAGCTGAAGGAAGAATACCTTAAACCTCGGTAGTTGAAACCCGTGGAATGGGTACCATACAATATGACTTCAAAGGTTCTTCATTTGCTCACCGAACCTCTCCAATCCTATCACTGCTGCGTTTATGCCCCTGTACACATGCTTGATTCTCTTTCGGAGACATAGCAATCCATAGGTTTTAAGATACTTACTAGTCAGGTACATTCTTAGGCGTTTAATATGCGGTGTTGAGTCCATTTCGTTGAGCAAGGAGTAGCTCTTGTCTATTCCATATTTGGCTTAAGGAACTTTATCTGTGCTCATTTAGATCTCTGGTTATGCAGCACCCCAATTCACCTTTCCCCTTAAGCAAGCATAAGTTGGTTTTCTAAATTTGAGACCCTGTTCTGTTCTGTAATTCAGTTCCTGTGTAGCCAAGTTTACATTCCGTGCATTACTGATATCTTATGATGTTTCTTTTTCTGTGTGACTTATTTCAGTTAGAATCATCGTACCTGAATCCACTCATTATGCTGCTACGGGCCTGATGACATAGATTTCATTGCTGAGTGATACTGCATTCTACGTAAGTACCACAAGTTCTTTATCCATTTTTCACTTTCTGTGATATTGAACTTGTACGGTAAACGAGGTTCTTGTAAACAGAGGCGTCCCAAACTTTGGGGTGGCTGTGTCTTTTTGATTTTAATTTCCCTAAGCTATAGGACCATAAGTGGAAGTGCCCTAGGCTCTGTTGCTTTGTTTTTTAGATGTTTCAGGAAACACCATACACTTCTCCCGAGTGTCTGTTGGCAATTTACATCCCGCCCATCAGCATAACAAGGCTCCCAGTTCTCCATGGCCTGTCCTGCCTTTCTGGATTTTACACTTTTCTCAGATGGCCCTTTTGACCGGGGGGAAGTGAGACTTCATTGTAGTGCAGATTTCCTTTGCAAGCTTGCTTGGTTGGCCAAAAAGGGCGTATGCGTTTTTTCCTGAATATATTCAGGAAAAAACGCATACGCCCTTTTTGGCCAAGTGCATCATTGTGGACGTTCTGCCTCTTTTCCTATGCTTTCAATGCAATTCCAGTCTACCTCCTGAAATCGGTTTCCTGCAATTCTGCCCTGCTTTCAAGTCCTCTTGGCAGCCTTACTTCAGTCTATTTTTGGACGATAGCTGTCATTTATAACTCTGCAGGTTTGTGAATTACAGTGTCCCTGAGCTCCTTTCTTCAACTCGCTTTCTTGTGAGCTGGCCGCAACACCGCAGGATGGCTTCAGGCCCTAATCTGGTTCCGGCACGGCACGCTTAGCCTTTGGTTATTTCCTCTTCCTGGTGGGAAATGAGAGTTAAATTTGCCCGTCCAGACACCTCCAGCTAGTCTCTCATTGGTTCTCGCTATTCCTGTTCATCTTCCGCAGAAATTGCAAACTGGGCCAAACAGGAGGTTAAAGGCGCTGACTCTCCAAGTGGGGAGAGTGTTAGTAAAGCGTCTGGAATGTTGCACCCGAGTACCAGGGGAGGAAAACTGAGACATATTTGAACACGTCTCCCGTTCACACGGTTGATCATACTCTGGGTTCCACATGCATGTTTTAGCTGAAGGAAGAATACCTTAAACCTGGAGAGTTGAGACCCGTGGAATGGGTACCATGCAATATGACTTCAAAGGGTCTTCATTTGCTCACGAACCTCTCCAATCCTATCACTGCTGCGTTTATGCCCCTGTACACGCGCTTGATTCTCTTTCGGAGACATAGCAATCCATAGGTTTTACGATACTTATTAGTCAGGTGCATTCTTAGGCGTTTAATATGGGGTGTTGTGTCCATTTCGTTGAGCAAGGAGTAGCTCTTGTCTATTCCATATTTGGCTTAAGGAACTTTATCTGTGCTCATTTCAATCTCTGGTTTTATGCAGCACCCCAACTCACCTTTCACCTTAAGCAAGCATAAGTTGGTTTTCTAAATTTGAGACCCTGTTCTGTTTTGGAATGCAGTTCCTGTGTAGCCAAGTTTACATTCCGTGTATTAGTGATATCTTATGATGTTTCTCTTTCTGTGTGACTTATTTCAGTTAGAATCATCGTACCTGAATCCACTCATTATGATGCTACGGGCCTGATGACACAGATTTCATTGCTGAGTGATATTGCTTTGTACGTAAATACCACAACTTCTTTATCCATTTTTCACTTTCTGCAATGTTGAACTTGTACTGTAAACGAGGTTCTTGTAAACAGAGCCATTCCAAACTTTGGGGTGGCTGTGTCTTTTTGATTTTAATTTCCCTAAGCTATAGGACCATAAGTGGAAGTGCCCTAGGTTCTGTTGCTTTGTTTTTTAGATGTTTCAGGAAACACCATACACTTCTCCCGAGTGGTTGTTGGCAATTTACATCCCGCCCATCAGCATAACAAGGCTCCCAGTTCTCCATGGCCTGTCCTGCCTTTCTGGATTTTACACTTTTTTCAGATGGCCCTTTTGACCGGGGGGAAGTGAGACTTCATTGTAGTGCAGATTTCCTTTGCAAGCTTGCTTGGTTGGCCAAAAAGGGCGTATGCGTTTTTTCCTGAATATATTCAGGAAAAAACGCATACGCCCTTTTTGGCCAAGTGCATCATTGTGGACGTTCTGCCTCTTTTCCTATGCTTTCAATGCAATTCCAGTCTACCTCCTGAAATCGGTTTCCTGCAATTCTGCCCCGCTTTCAAGTCCTCTTGGCAGCCTTACTTCAGTCTATTTTTGGACGATAGCTGTCATTTATAACTCTGCAGGTTTGTGAATTACAGTGCCCCTGAGCTCGTTTCTTCAACTCGCTTTCTTGTGACCTGGCCGCAACACCGCAGGATGGCTTCAGGCCCTAATCTGGTTCCGGCACGGCACGCTGAGCCTTTGGTTATTTCCTCTTCCTGGTGGGAAATGAGAGTTAAATTTGCCCGTCCAGACACCTCCAGCTGGTCTCTCATTGGTTCTCGCTATTCCTGTTCATCTTCCGCAGAAATTGCAAACTGGGCCAAACAGGAGTTTAAAGGCGCTGACTCTCCAAGTGGGGAGAGTGTTAGTAAAGCGTCTGGAATGTTGCACCCGAGTACCAGGGGAGGAAAACTGAGACATATTTGAACACGTCTCCCGTTCACATGGTTGATCATACTTGGGTTCCACATGCATGTTTTAGCTGAAGGAAGAATACCTTAAACCTCGGTAGTTGAAACCCGTGGAATGGGTACCATACAATATGACTTCAAAGGTTCTTCATTTGCTCACCGAACCTCTCCAATCCTATCACTGCTGCGTTTATGCCCCTGTACACATGCTTGATTCTCTTTCGGAGACATAGCAATCCATAGGTTTTAAGATACTTACTAGTCAGGTACATTCTTAGGCGTTTAATATGCGGTGTTGAGTCCATTTCGTTGAGCAAGGAGTAGCTCTTGTCTATTCCATATTTGGCTTAAGGAACTTTATCTGTGCTCATTTCGATCTCTGGTTATGCAGCACCCCAATTCACCTTTCCCCTTAAGCAAGCATAAGTTGGTTTTCTAAATTTGAGACCCTGTTCTGTTCTGTAATTCAGTTCCTGTGTAGCCAAGTTTACATTCCGTGTATTACTGATATCTTATGATGTTTCTTTTTCTGTGTGACTTATTTCAGTTAGAATCATCATACCTGAATCCACTCATTGTGCTGCTAAGGGCCTGATGACACAGATTTCATTGCTGAGTGATATTGCTTTGTAAGTAAATACCACAACTTCTTTATCCATTTTTCAATTTCTGCGATGTTGAACTTGTACTGTAAACGAGGTTCTTGTAAACAGAGCCGTTCCAAACTTTGGGGTGGCTGTGTCTTTTTGATTTTAAATTCCCTAAGCTATAGGACCATAAGTGGAAGTGCCCTAGGCTCTGTTGCTTTGTTTTTTAGATGTTTCAGGAAACACCATACACTTCTCCCGAGTGGTTGTTGGCAATTTACATCCCGCCCATCAGCATAACAAGGCTCCCAGTTCTCCATGGCCTGTCCTGCCTTTCTGGATTTTACACTTTTTTCAGATGGCCCTTTTGACCGGGGGGAAGTGAGACTTCATTGTAGTGCAGATTTCCTTTGCAAGCTTGCTTGGTTGGCCAAAAAGGGCGTATGCGTTTTTTCCTGAATATATTCAGGAAAAAACGCATACGCCCTTTTTGGCCAAGTGCATCATTGTGGACGTTCTGCCTCTTTTCCTATGCTTTCAATGCAATTCCAGTCTACCTCCTGAAATCGGTTTCCTGCAATTCTGCCCCGCTTTCAAGTCCTCTTGGCAGCCTTACTTCAGTCTATTTTTGGACGATAGCTGTCATTTATAACTCTGCAGGTTTGTGAATTACAGTGCCCCTGAGCTCCTTTCTTCAACTCGCTTTCTTGTGAGCTGGCCGAAACACCCAGGATGGCTTCAGGCCCTAATCTGGTTCCGGCACGGCACGCTGAGCCTTTGGTTAATTCCTCTTCCTGGTGGGAAATGAGAGTTAAATTTGCCCGTCCAGACACCTCCAGCTAGTCTCTCATTGGTTCTCGCTATTCCTGTTCATCTTCCGCAGAAATTGCAAAGTGGGCCAAACAGGAGGTTAAAGGGACTGACTCTCCAAGTGGGGAGAGTGTTAGTAAAGCGTCTGGAATGTTGCACCCGAGTACCAGGGGAGGAAAACTGAGACATATTTGAACACGTCTCCCGATCACATGGTTGATCATACTCTAGGTTCCACATGCATGTTTTAGCTGAAGGAAGAATACCTTAAACCTGGGTAGTTGAAACCCGTGGAATGGGTACCATGCAATATGACTTCAAAGGGTCTTCATTTGCTCACTGAACCTCTCCAATCCTATCACTGCTGCGTTTATGCCCCTGTACACATGCTTGATTCTCTTTCGGAGACATAGCAATCCATAGGTTTTAAGATACTTACTAGTCAGGTACATTCTTAGGCGTTTAATATGGGGTGTTGAGTCCATTTCGTTGAGCAAGGAGTAGCTCTTGTCTATTCCATATTTGGCTTAAGGAACTTTATCTGTGCTCATTTCAATCTCTGGTTTTATGCAGCACCCCAACTCACCTTTACCCTTAAGCAAGAATAAGTTGGTTTTCTAAATTTGAGACCCTGTTCTGTTCTGTAATTCAGTTCCTGTGTAGCCAAGTTTACATTCCGTGTATTACTGATATCTTATGATGTTTCTTTTTCTGTGTGACTTATTTCAGTTAGAATCATCATACCTGAATCCACTCATTGTGCTGCTAAGGGCCTGATGACACAGATTTCATTGCTGAGTGATATTGCTTTGTAAGTAAATACCACAACTTCTTTATCCATTTTTCACTTTCTGCGATGTTGAACTTGTACTGTAAACGAGGTTCTTGTAAACAGAGGCGTCCCAAACTTTGGGGTGGCTGTGTCTTTTTGATTTTAATTTCCCTAAGCTATAGGACCATAAGTGGAAGTGCCCTAGGCTCTGTTGCTTTGTTTTTTAGATGTTTCAGGAAACACCATACACTTCTCCCAAGTGTCTGTTGGCAATTTACATCCAGCCCATCAGCATAACAAGGCTCCCAGTTCTCAATGGCCTGTCCTGCCTTTCTGGATTTTACACTTTTTTCAGATGGCCCTTTTGACCGGGGGGAAGTGAGACTTCATTGTAGTGCAGATTTCCTTTGCAAGCTTGCTTGGTTGGCCAAAAAGGGCGTATGCGTTTTTTCCTGAATATATTCAGGAAAAAACGTATACGCCCTTTTTGGCCAAGTGCATCATTGTGGACGTTCTGCCTCTTTTCCTATGCTTTCAATGCAATTCCAGTCTACCTCCTGAAATCGGTTTCCTGCAATTCTGCCCCGCTTTCAAGTCCTCTTGGCAGCCTTACTTCAGTCTATTTTTGGACGATAGCTGTCATTTATAACTCTGCAGGTTTGTGAATTACAGTGCCCCTGAGCTCGTTTCTTCAACTCGCTTTCTTGTGACCTGGCCGCAACACCGCAGGATGGCTTCAGGCCCTAATCTGGTTCCGGCACGGCACGCTGAGCCTTTGGTTATTTCCTCTTCCTGGTGGGAAATGAGAGTTAAATTTGCCCGTCCAGACACCTCCAGCTAGTCTCTCATTGGTTCTCGCTATTCCTGTTCATCTTCCGCAGAAATTGCAAACTGGGCCAAACAGGAGGTTAAAGGCGCTGACTCTCCAAGTGGGGAGAGTGTTAGTAAAGCGTCTGGAATGTTGCACCCGAGTACCAGGGGAGGAAAACTGAGACATATTTGAACACGTCTCCCGTTCACATGGTTGATCATACTTGGGTTCCACATGCATGTTTTAGCTGAAGGAAGAATACCTTAAACCTCGGTAGTTGAAACCCGTGGAATGGGTACCATACAATATGACTTCAAAGGTTCTTCATTTGCTCACCGAACCTCTCCAATCCTATCACTGCTGCGTTTATGCCCCTGTACACATGCTTGATTCTCTTTCGGAGACATAGCAATCCATAGGTTTTAAGATACTTACTAGTCAGGTACATTCTTAGGCGTTTAATATGCGGTGTTGAGTCCATTTCGTTGAGCAAGGAGTAGCTCTTGTCTATTCCATATTTGGCTTAAGGAACTTTATCTGTGCTCATTTCAATCTCTGGTTTTATGCAGCACCACAACTCACCTTTCCCCTTAAGCAAGCATAAGTTGGTTTTGTAAATTTGAGACCCTGTTCTGTTTTGGAATTCAGTTCCTGTGTTGCCAAGTTTACATTCCGTGTATTAGTGATATCTTATGATGTTTCTTTTTCTGTGTGACTTATTTCAGTTAGAATCATCGTACCTGAATCCACTCATTATGCTGCTACGGGCCTGATGACATAGATTTCATTGCTGAGTGATACTGCATTCTACGTAAGTACCACAAGTTCTTTATCCATTTTTCACTTTCTGTGATATTGAACTTGTACGGTAAACGAGGTTCTTGTAAACAGAGGCGTCCCAAACTTTGGGGTGGCTGTGTCTTTTTGATTTTAATTTCCCTAAGCTATAGGACCATAAGTGGAAGTGCCCTAGGCTCTGTTGCTTTGTTTTTTAGATGTTTCAGGAAACACCATACACTTCTCCCGAGTGTCTGTTGGCAATTTACATCCCGCCCATCAGCATAACAAGGCTCCCAGTTCTCCATGGCCTGTCCTGCCTTTCTGGATTTTACACTTTTCTCAGATGGCCCTTTTGACCGGGGGGAAGTGAGACTACATTGTAGTGCAGATTTCCTTTGCAAGCTTGCTTGGTTGGCCAAAAAGGGCGTATGCGTTTTTTCCTGAATATATTCAGGAAAAAACGCATACGCCCTTTTTGGCCAAGTGCATCATTGTGGACGTTCTGCCTCTTTTCCTATGCTTTCAATGCAATTCCAGTCTACCTCCTGAAATCGGTTTCCTGCAATTCTGCCCTGCTTTCAAGTCCTCTTGGCAGCCTTACTTCAGTCTATTTTTGGACGATAGCTGTCATTTATAACTCTGCAGGTTTGTGAATTACAGTGTCCCTGAGCTCCTTTCTTCAACTCGCTTTCTTGTGAGCTGGCCGCAACACCGCAGGATGGCTTCAGGCCCTAATCTGGTTCCGGCACGGCACGCTTAGCCTTTGGTTATTTCCTCTTCCTGGTGGGAAATGAGAGTTAAATTTGCCCGTCCAGACACCTCCAGCTAGTCTCTCATTGGTTCTCGCTATTCCTGTTCATCTTCCGCAGAAATTGCAAACTGGGCCAAACAGGAGGTTAAAGGCGCTGACTCTCCAAGTGGGGAGAGTGTTAGTAAAGCGTCTGGAATGTTGCACCCGAGTACCAGGGGAGGAAAACTGAGACATATTTGAACACGTCTCCCGTTCACACGGTTGATCATACTCTGGGTTCCACATGCATGTTTTAGCTGAAGGAAGAATACCTTAAACCTGGAGAGTTGAGACCCGTGGAATGGGTACCATGCAATATGACTTCAAAGGGTCTTCATTTGCTCACGAACCTCTCCAATCCTATCACTGCTGCGTTTATGCCCCTGTACACGCGCTTGATTCTCTTTCGGAGACATAGCAATCCATAGGTTTTACGATACTTATTAGTCAGGTGCATTCTTAGGCGTTTAATATGGGGTGTTGTGTCCATTTCGTTGAGCAAGGAGTAGCTCTTGTCTATTCCATATTTGGCTTAAGGAACTTTATCTGTGCTCATTTCAATCTCTGGTGTTATGCAGCACCCCAACTCACCTTTCACCTTAAGCAAGCATAAGTTGGTTTTCTAAATTTGAGACCCTGTTCTGTTTTGGAATGCAGTTCCTGTGTAGCCAAGTTTACATTCCGTGTATTAGTGATATCTTATGATGTTTCTCTTTCTGTGTGACTTATTTCAGTTAGAATCATCGTACCTGAATCCACTCATTATGATGCTACGGGCCTGATGACACAGATTTCATTGCTGAGTGATATTGCTTTGTACGTAAATACCACAACTTCTTTATCCATTTTTCACTTTCTGCGATGTTGAACTTGTACTGTAAACGAGGTTCTTGTAAACAGAGCCATTCCAAACTTTGGGGTGGCTGTGTCTTTTTGATTTTAATTTCCCTAAGCTATAGGACCATAAGTGGAAGTGCCCTAGGTTCTGTTGCTTTGTTTTTTAGATGTTTCAGGAAACACCATACACTTCTCCCGAGTGGTTGTTGGCAATTTACATCCCGTCCATCAGCATAACAAGGCTCCCAGTTCTCCATGGCCTGTCCTGCCTTTCTGGATTTTACACTTTTTTCAGATGGCCCTTTTGACCGGGGGGAAGTGAGACTTCATTGTAGTGCAGATTTCCTTTGCAAGCTTGCTTGGTTGGCCAAAAAGGGCGTATGCGTTTTTTCCTGAATATATTCAGGAAAAAACGCATACGCCCTTTTTGGCCAAGTGCATCATTGTGGACGTTCTGCCTCTTTTCCTATGCTTTCAATGCAATTCCAGTCTACCTCCTGAAATCGGTTTCCTGCAATTCTGCCCCGCTTTCAAGTCCTCTTGGCAGCCTTACTTCAGTCTATTTTTGGACGATAGCTGTCATTTATAACTCTGCAGGTTTGTGAATTACAGTGCCCCTGAGCTCGTTTCTTCAACTCGCTTTCTTGTGACCTGGCCGCAACACCGCAGGATGGCTTCAGGCCCTAATCTGGTTCCGGCACGGCACGCTGAGCCTTTGGTTATTTCCTCTTCCTGGTGGGAAATCAGAGTTAAATTTGCCCGTCCAGACACCTCCAGCTGGTCTCTCATTGGTTCTCCTATTCCTGTTCATCTTCCGCAGAAATTGCAAACTGGGCCAAACAGGAGTTTAAAGGCGCTGACTTTCCAAGTGGGGAGAGTGTTAGTAAAGCGTCTGGAATGTTGCACCCGAGTACCAGGGGAGGAAAACTGAGACATATTTGAACACGTCTCCCGATCACATGGTTGATCATACTCTAGGTTCCACATGCATGTTTTAGCTGAAGGAAGAATACCTTAAACCTGGGTAGTTGAAACCCGTGGAATGGGTACCATGCAATATGACTTCAAAGGGTCTTCATTTGCTCACCGAACCTCTCCAATCCTATCACTGCTGCGTTTATGCCCCTGTACACATGCTTGATTCTCTTTCGGAGACATAGCAATCCATAGGTTTTAAGATACTTACTAGTCAGGTACATTCTTAGGCGTTTAATATGCGGTGTTGAGTCCATTTCGTTGAGCAAGGAGTAGCTCTTGTCTATTCCATATTTGGCTTAAGGAACTTTATCTGTGCTCATTTCAATCTCTGGTTTTATGCAGCACCCCAACTCACCTTTCCCCTTAAGCAAGCATAAGTTGGTTTTCTAAATTTGAGACCCTGTTCTGTTCTGTAATTCAGTTCCTGTGTAGCCAAGTTTACATTCCATGTATTACTGATATCTTATGATGTTTCTTTTTCTGTGTGACTTATTTCAGTTAGAATCATCATACCTGAATCCACTCATTGTGCTGCTAAGTGCCTGATGACACAGATTTCATTGCTGAGTGATATTGCTTTGTAAGTAAATACCACAACTTCTTTATCCATTTTTCACTTTCTGCGATGTTGAACTTGTACTGTAAACGAAGTTCTTGTAAACAGAGCCGTTCCAAACTTTGGGGTGGCTGTGTCTTTTTGATTTTAATTTCCCTAAGCTATAGGACCATAAGTGGAAGTGCCCTAGGTTCTGTTGCTTTGTTTTTTAGATGTTTCAGGAAACACCATACACTTCTCCCGAGTGGTTGTTGGCAATTTACATCCCGCCCATCAGCATAACAAGGCTCCCAGTTCTCCATGGCCTGTCCTGCCTTTCTGGATTTTACACTTTTTTCAGATGGCCCTTTTGACCGGGGGGAAGTGAGACTTCATTGTAGTGCAGATTTCCTTTGCAAGCTTGCTTGGTTGGCCAAAAAGGGCGTATGCGTTTTTTCCTGAATATATTCAGGAAAAAACGCATACGCCCTTTTTGGCCAAGTGCATCATTGTGGACGTTCTGCCTCTTTTCCTATGCTTTCAATGCAATTCCAGTCTACCTCCTGAAATCGGTTTCCTGCAATTCTGCCCCGCTTTCAAGTCCTCTTGGCAGCCTTACTTCAGTCTATTTTTGGACGATAGCTGTCATTTATAACTCTGCAGGTTTGTGAATTACAGTGCCCCTGAGCTCCTTTCTTCAACTCGCTTTCTTTTGAGCTGGCCGCAACACCGCAGGATGGCTTCAGGCCCTAATCTGGTTCTGGCACGGCACCATGAGCCTTTGGTTAATTCCTCTTCCTGGTGGGAAATGAGAGTTAAATTTGCCCGTCCAGACACCTCCAGCTAGTCTCTCATTGGTTCTCGCTATTCCTGTTCATCTTCCGCAGAAATTGCAAACTGGGCCAAACAGGAGGTTAAAGGGACTGACTCTCCAAGTGGGGAGAGTGTTAGTAAAGCGTCTGGAATGTTGCACCCGAGTACCAGGGGAGGAAAACTGAGACATATTTGAACACGTCTCCCGATCACATGGTTGATCATACTCTAGGTTCCACATGCATGTTTTAGCTGAAGGAAGAATACCTTAAACCTGGGTAGTTGAAACCCGTGGAATGGGTACCATGCAATATGACTTCAAAGGGTCTTCATTTGCTCACCGAACCTCTCCAATCCTATCACTGCTGCGTTTATGCCCCTGTACACATGCTTGATTCTCTTTCGGAGACATAGCAATCCATAGGTTTTAAGATACTTACTAGTCAGGTACATTCTTAGGCGTTTAATATGGGGTGTTGAGTCCATTTCGTTGAGCAAGGAGTAGCTCTTGTCTATTCCATATTTGGCTTAAGGAACTTTATCTGTGCTCATTTCAATCTCTGGTTTTATGCAGCACCCCAACTCACCTTTACCCTTAAGCAAGAATAAGTTGGTTTTCTAAATTTGAGACCCTGTTCTGTTCTGTAATTCAGTTCCTGTGTAGCCAAGTTTACATTCCGTGTATTACTGATATCTTATGATGTTTCTTTTTCTGTGTGACTTATTTCAGTTAGAATCATCATACCTGAATCCACTCATTGTGCTGCTAAGGGCCTGATGACACAGATTTCATTGCTGAGTGATATTGCTTTGTAAGTAAATACCACAACTTCTTTATCCATTTTTCACTTTCTGCGATGTTGAACTTGTACTGTAAACGAGGTTCTTGTAAACAGAGGCGTCCCAAACTTTGGGGTGGCTGTGTCTTTTTGATTTTAATTTCCCTAAGCTATAGGACCATAAGTGGAAGTGCCCTAGGCTCTGTTGCTTTGTTTTTTAGATGTTTCAGGAAACACCATACACTTCTCCCAAGTGTCTGTTGGCAATTTACATCCAGCCCATCAGCATAACAAGGCTCCCAGTTCTCAATGGCCTGTCCTGCCTTTCTGGATTTTACACTTTTTTCAGATGGCCCTTTTGACCGGGGGGAAGTGAGACTTCATTGTAGTGCAGATTTCCTTTGCAAGCTTGCTTGGTTGGCCAAAAAGGGCGTATGCGTTTTTTCCTGAATATATTCAGGAAAAAACGCATACGCCCTTTTTGGCCAAGTGCATCATTGTGGACGTTCTGCCTCTTTTCCTATGCTTTCAATGCAATTCCAGTCTACCTCCTGAAATCGGTTTCCTGCAATTCTGCCCCGCTTTCAAGTCCTCTTGGCAGCCTTACTTCAGTCTATTTTTGGACGATAGCTGTCATTTATAACTCTGCAGGTTTGTGAATTACAGTGCCCCTGAGCTCCTTTCTTCAACTCGCTTTCTTGTGACCTGGCCGCAACACCGCAGGATGGCTTCAGGCCCTAATCTGGTTCCGGCCCGGCACGCTGAGCCTTTGGTTAATTCCTCTTCCTGGTGGGAAATGAGAGTTAAATTTGCCCGTTCAGACACCTCCAGCTAGCCTCTCATTGGTTCTCGCTATTCCTGTTCATCTTCCGCAGAAATTGCAAACTGGGCCAAACAGGAGGTTAAAGGGACTGACTCTCCAAGTCGGGAGAGTGTTAGTAAAGCGTCTGGAATGTTGCACCCGAGTACCAGGGGAGGAAAACTGAGACATATTTGAACACGTCTCCCGTTCACATGGTTGATCATACTCTGGGTTCCACATGCATGTTTTAACTGAAGGAAGAATACCTAAAACATGGAGAGTTGAGACCCGTGTAATGGGTACCATGCAATATGACTTCAAAGGGTCTTCATTTGCTCACCGAACCTCTCCAATCCTATCACTGCTGCGTTTATGCCCCTGTACACACGCTTGATTCTCTTTTGGAGACATAGCAATCCATAGGTTTTAAGATACTTACTAGTCAGGTACATTCTTAGGCGTTTAATATGCGGTGTTGAGTCCATTTCGTTGAGCAAGGAGTAGCTCTTGTCTATTCCATATTTGGCTTAAGGAACTTTATCTGTGCTCATTTCGATCTCTGGTTATGCAGCACCCAAATTCACCTTTCCCCTTAAGCAAGCATAAGTTGGTTTTCTAAATTTGAGACCCTGTTCTGTTCTGTAATTCAGTTCCTGTGTAGCCAAGTTTACATTCCGTGTATTACTGATATCTTATGATGTTTCTTTTTCTGTGTGACTTATTTCAGTTAGAATCATCATACCTGAATCCACTCATTGTGCTGCTAAGTGCCTGATGACACAGATTTCATTGCTGAGTGATATTGCTTTGTAAGTAAATACCACAACTTCTTTATCCATTTTTCACTTTCTGCGATGTTGAACTTGTACTGTAAACGAAGTTCTTGTAAACAGAGCCGTTCCAAACTTTGGGGTGGCTGTGTCTTTTTGATTTTAATTTCCCTAAGCTATAGGACCATAAGTGGAAGTGCCCTAGGTTCTGTTGCTTTGTTTTTTAGATGTTTCAGGAAACACCATACACTTCTCCCGAGTGGTTGTTGGCAATTTACATCCCGCCCATCAGCATAACAAGGCTCCCAGTTCTCCATGGCCTGTCCTGCCTTTCTGGATTTTACACTTTTTTCAGATGGCCCTTTTGACCGGGGGGAAGTGAGACTTCATTGTAGTGCAGATTTCCTTTGCAAGCTTGCTTGGTTGGCCAAAAAGGGCGTATGCGTTTTTTCCTGAATATATTCAGGAAAAAACGCATACGCCCTTTTTGGCCAAGTGCATCATTGTGGACGTTCTGCCTCTTTTCCTATGCTTTCAATGCAATTCCAGTCTACCTCCTGAAATCGGTTTCCTGCAATTCTGCCCCGCTTTCAAGTCCTCTTGGCAGCCTTACTTCAGTCTATTTTTGGACGATAGCTGTCATTTATAACTCTGCAGGTTTGTGAATTACAGTGCCCCTGAGCTCCTTTCTTCAACTCGCTTTCTTGTGAGCTGGCCGAAACACCCAGGATGGCTTCAGGCCCTAATCTGGTTCCGGCACGGCACGCTGAGCCTTTGGTTAATTCCTCTTCCTGGTGGGAAATGAGAGTTAAATTTGCCCGTCCAGACACCTCCAGCTAGTCTCTCATTGGTTCTCGCTATTCCTGTTCATCTTCCGCAGAAATTGCAAACTGGGCCAAACAGGAGGTTAAAGGGACTGACTCTCCAAGTGGGGAGAGTGTTAGTAAAGCGTCTGGAATGTTGCACCCGAGTACCAGGGGAGGAAAACTGAGACATATTTGAACACGTCTCCCGATCACATGGTTGATCATACTCTAGGTTCCACATGCATGTTTTAGCTGAAGGAAGAATACCTTAAACCTGGGTAGTTGAAACCCGTGGAATGGGTACCATGCAATATGACTTCAAAGGGTCTTCATTTGCTCACCGAACCTCTCCAATCCTATCACTGCTGCGTTTATGCCCCTGTACACATGCTTGATTCTCTTTCGGAGACATAGCAATCCATAGGTTTTAAGATACTTACTAGTCAGGTACATTCTTAGGCGTTTAATATGGGGTGTTGAGTCCATTTCGTTGAGCAAGGAGTAGCTCTTGTCTATTCCATATTTGGCTTAAGGAACTTTATCTGTGCTCATTTCAATCTCTGGTTTTATGCAGCACCCCAACTCACCTTTACCCTTAAGCAAGAATAAGTTGGTTTTCTAAATTTGAGACCCTGTTCTGTTCTGTAATTCAGTTCCTGTGTAGCCAAGTTTACATTCCGTGTATTACTGATATCTTATGATGTTTCTTTTTCTGTGTGACTTATTTCAGTTAGAATCATCATACCTGAATCCACTCATTGTGCTGCTAAGGGCCTGATGACACAGATTTCATTGCTGAGTGATATTGCTTTGTAAGTAAATACCACAACTTCTTTATCCATTTTTCACTTTCTGCGATGTTGAACTTGTACTGTAAACGAGGTTCTTGTAAACAGAGGCGTCCCAAACTTTGGGGTGGCTGTGTCTTTTTGATTTTAATTTCCCTAAGCTATAGGACCATAAGTGGAAGTGCCCTAGGCTCTGTTGCTTTGTTTTTTAGATGTTTCAGGAAACACCATACACTTCTCCCAAGTGTCTGTTGGCAATTTACATCCAGCCCATCAGCATAACAAGGCTCCCAGTTCTCAATGGCCTGTCCTGCCTTTCTGGATTTTACACTTTTTTCAGATGGCCCTTTTGACCGGGGGGAAGTGAGACTTCATTGTAGTGCAGATTTCCTTTGCAAGCTTGCTTGGTTGGCCAAAAAGGGCGTATGCGTTTTTTCCTGAATATATTCAGGAAAAAACGCATACGCCCTTTTTGGCCAAGTGCATCATTGTGGACGTTCTGCCTCTTTTCCTATGCTTTCAATGCAATTCCAGTCTACCTCCTGAAATCGGTTTCCTGCAATTCTGCCCCGCTTTCAAGTCCTCTTGGCAGCCTTACTTCAGTCTATTTTTGGACGATAGCTGTCATTTATAACTCTGCAGGTTTGTGAATTACAGTGCCCCTGAGCTCCTTTCTTCAACTCGCTTTCTTGTGACCTGGCCGCAACACCGCAGGATGGCTTCAGGCCCTAATCTGGTTCCGGCCCGGCACGCTGAGCCTTTGGTTAATTCCTCTTCCTGGTGGGAAATGAGAGTTAAATTTGCCCGTTCAGACACCTCCAGCTAGCCTCTCATTGGTTCTCGCTATTCCTGTTCATCTTCCGCAGAAATTGCAAACTGGGCCAAACAGGAGGTTAAAGGGACTGACTCTCCAAGTCGGGAGAGTGTTAGTAAAGCGTCTGGAATGTTGCACCCGAGTACCAGGGGAGGAAAACTGAGACATATTTGAACACGTCTCCCGTTCACATGGTTGATCATACTCTGGGTTCCACATGCATGTTTTAACTGAAGGAAGAATACCTAAAACATGGAGAGTTGAGACCCGTGTAATGGGTACCATGCAATATGACTTCAAAGGGTCTTCATTTGCTCACCGAACCTCTCCAATCCTATCACTGCTGCGTTTATGCCCCTGTACACACGCTTGATTCTCTTTTGGAGACATAGCAATCCATAGGTTTTAAGATACTTACTAGTCAGGTACATTCTTAGGCGTTTAATATGCGGTGTTGAGTCCATTTCGTTGAGCAAGGAGTAGCTCTTGTCTATTCCATATTTGGCTTAAGGAACTTTATCTGTGCTCATTTCGATCTCTGGTTATGCAGCACCCAAATTCACCTTTCCCCTTAAGCAAGCATAAGTTGGTTTTCTAAATTTGAGACCCTGTTCTGTTCTGTAATTCAGTTCCTGTGTAGCCAAGTTTACATTCCGTGTATTACTGATATCTTATGATGTTTCTTTTTCTGTGTGACTTATTTCAGTTAGAATCATCATACCTGAATCCACTCATTGTGCTGCTAAGTGCCTGATGACACAGATTTCATTGCTGAGTGATATTGCTTTGTAAGTAAATACCACAACTTCTTTATCCATTTTTCACTTTCTGCGATGTTGAACTTGTACTGTAAACGAAGTTCTTGTAAACAGAGCCGTTCCAAACTTTGGGGTGGCTGTGTCTTTTTGATTTTAATTTCCCTAAGCTATAGGACCATAAGTGGAAGTGCCCTAGGTTCTGTTGCTTTGTTTTTTAGATGTTTCAGGAAACACCATACACTTCTCCCGAGTGGTTGTTGGCAATTTACATCCCGCCCATCAGCATAACAAGGCTCCCAGTTCTCCATGGCCTGTCCTGCCTTTCTGGATTTTACACTTTTTTCAGATGGCCCTTTTGACCGGGGGGAAGTGAGACTTCATTGTAGTGCAGATTTCCTTTGCAAGCTTGCTTGGTTGGCCAAAAAGGGCGTATGCGTTTTTTCCTGAATATATTCAGGAAAAAACGCATACGCCCTTTTTGGCCAAGTGCATCATTGTGGACGTTCTGCCTCTTTTCCTATGCTTTCAATGCAATTCCAGTCTACCTCCTGAAATCGGTTTCCTGCAATTCTGCCCCGCTTTCAAGTCCTCTTGGCAGCCTTACTTCAGTCTATTTTTGGACGATAGCTGTCATTTATAACTCTGCAGGTTTGTGAATTACAGTGCCCCTGAGCTCCTTTCTTCAACTCGCTTTCTTGTGAGCTGGCCGAAACACCCAGGATGGCTTCAGGCCCTAATCTGGTTCCGGCACGGCACGCTGAGCCTTTGGTTAATTCCTCTTCCTGGTGGGAAATGAGAGTTAAATTTGCCCGTCCAGACACCTCCAGCTAGTCTCTCATTGGTTCTCGCTATTCCTGTTCATCTTCCGCAGAAATTGCAAACTGGGCCAAACAGGAGGTTAAAGGGACTGACTCTCCAAGTGGGGAGAGTGTTAGTAAAGCGTCTGGAATGTTGCACCCGAGTACCAGGGGAGGAAAACTGAGACATATTTGAACACGTCTCCCGATCACATGGTTGATCATACTCTAGGTTCCACATGCATGTTTTAGCTGAAGGAAGAATACCTTAAACCTGGGTAGTTGAAACCCGTGGAATGGGTACCATGCAATATGACTTCAAAGGGTCTTCATTTGCTCACCGAACCTCTCCAATCCTATCACTGCTGCGTTTATGCCCCTGTACACATGCTTGATTCTCTTTCGGAGACATAGCAATCCATAGGTTTTAAGATACTTACTAGTCAGGTACATTCTTAGGCGTTTAATATGGGGTGTTGAGTCCATTTCGTTGAGCAAGGAGTAGCTCTTGTCTATTCCATATTTGGCTTAAGGAACTTTATCTGTGCTCATTTCAATCTCTGGTTTTATGCAGCACCCCAACTCACCTTTACCCTTAAGCAAGAATAAGTTGGTTTTCTAAATTTGAGACCCTGTTCTGTTCTGTAATTCAGTTCCTGTGTAGCCAAGTTTACATTCCGTGTATTACTGATATCTTATGATGTTTCTTTTTCTGTGTGACTTATTTCAGTTAGAATCATCATACCTGAATCCACTCATTGTGCTGCTAAGGGCCTGATGACACAGATTTCATTGCTGAGTGATATTGCTTTGTAAGTAAATACCACAACTTCTTTATCCATTTTTCACTTTCTGCGATGTTGAACTTGTACTGTAAACGAGGTTCTTGTAAACAGAGGCGTCCCAAACTTTGGGGTGGCTGTGTCTTTTTGATTTTAATTTCCCTAAGCTATAGGACCATAAGTGGAAGTGCCCTAGGCTCTGTTGCTTTGTTTTTTAGATGTTTCAGGAAACACCATACACTTCTCCCAAGTGTCTGTTGGCAATTTACATCCAGCCCATCAGCATAACAAGGCTCCCAGTTCTCAATGGCCTGTCCTGCCTTTCTGGATTTTACACTTTTTTCAGATGGCCCTTTTGACCGGGGGGAAGTGAGACTTCATTGTAGTGCAGATTTCCTTTGCAAGCTTGCTTGGTTGGCCAAAAAGGGCGTATGCGTTTTTTCCTGAATATATTCAGGAAAAAACGCATACGCCCTTTTTGGCCAAGTGCATCATTGTGGACGTTCTGCCTCTTTTCCTATGCTTTCAATGCAATTCCAGTCTACCTCCTGAAATCGGTTTCCTGCAATTCTGCCCCGCTTTCAAGTCCTCTTGGCAGCCTTACTTCAGTCTATTTTTGGACGATAGCTGTCATTTATAACTCTGCAGGTTTGTGAATTACAGTGCCCCTGAGCTCCTTTCTTCAACTCGCTTTCTTGTGACCTGGCCGCAACACCGCAGGATGGCTTCAGGCCCTAATCTGGTTCCGGCCCGGCACGCTGAGCCTTTGGTTAATTCCTCTTCCTGGTGGGAAATGAGAGTTAAATTTGCCCGTTCAGACACCTCCAGCTAGCCTCTCATTGGTTCTCGCTATTCCTGTTCATCTTCCGCAGAAATTGCAAACTGGGCCAAACAGGAGGTTAAAGGGACTGACTCTCCAAGTCGGGAGAGTGTTAGTAAAGCGTCTGGAATGTTGCACCCGAGTACCAGGGGAGGAAAACTGAGACATATTTGAACACGTCTCCCGTTCACATGGTTGATCATACTCTGGGTTCCACATGCATGTTTTAACTGAAGGAAGAATACCTAAAACATGGAGAGTTGAGACCCGTGTAATGGGTACCATGCAATATGACTTCAAAGGGTCTTCATTTGCTCACCGAACCTCTCCAATCCTATCACTGCTGCGTTTATGCCCCTGTACACACGCTTGATTCTCTTTTGGAGACATAGCAATCCATAGGTTTTAAGATACTTACTAGTCAGGTACATTCTTAGGCGTTTAATATGGGGTGTTGAGTCCATTTCGTTGAGCAAGGAGTAGCTCTTGTCTATTCCGTATTTGGCTTAAGGAACTTTATCTGTGCTCATTTCAATCTCTGGTATTATGCAGCACCCCAACTCACCTTTCCCCTTAAGCAAGCATAAGTTGGTTTTCTAAATTTGAGACCCTGTTCTGTTTTGGAATGCAGTTCCTGTGTAGCCAAGTTTACATTCCGTGTATTACTGATATCTTATGATGTTTCTTTTTCTGTGTGACTTATTTCAGTTAGAATCATCGTACCTGAATCCACTCATTATGCTGCTAAGGGCCTGATGACATAGATTTCATTGCTGAGTGATACTGCATTGTACGTAAGTACCTCAAGTTCTTTATCCATTTTTCACTTTCTGTGATATTGAACTTGTACGGTAAACGAGGTTCTTGTAAACGGAGGCGTCCCAAACTTTGGGGTGGCTGTGTCTTTTTGATTTTAATTTCCCTAAGCTATAGGACCATAAGTGGAAGTGCCCTAGGCTCTGTTGCTTTGTTTTTTAGATGTTTCAGGAAACACCATACACTTCTCCAGAGTGGCTGTTGGCAATTTACATCCCGCCCATCAGCATAAGAAGGCTCCCAGTTCTCCATGGCCTGTCGTGCCTTTATGGATTTTACACTTTTTTCAGATGGCCCTTTTGACCAGGTGGAAGTGAGACTTCATTGTAGTGCAGATTTCCTTTGCAAGCTTGCTTGGTTGGCCAAAAAGTGCGTATGCGTTTTTTCCTGAATATATTCAGGAAAAAACGCATACGCCCTTTTTGGCCAAGTGCATCATTGTGTACGTTCTGCCTCTTTTCCTATGCTTTCAATGCAATTTGAGTCTACCTCCTGAAATCGGTTTCCTGCAATTCTGCCCCGCTTTCAAGTCCTCTTGGCAGCCTTACTTCAGTCTATTTTTGGACGATAGCTGTCATTTATAACTCTGCAGGTTTGTGAATTACAGTGCCCCTGAGCTCCTTTCTTCAACTCGCTTTCTTGTGACCTGGCCGCAACACCGCAGGATGTCTTCAGGCCCTAATCTGGTTCCGGCACGGCACGCTGAACCTTTGGTTATTTCCTCTTCCTGGTGGGAAATGAGAGTTAAATTTGCCCGTCCAGACACCTCCAGCTAGCCTCTCATTGGTTCTCGCTATTCCTGTTCATCTTCCGCAGAAATTGCAAACTGGGCCAAACAGGAGGTTAAAGGCGCTGACTTTCCAAGTGGGGAGAGTGTTAGTAAAGCATCTGGAATGTTGCACCCGAGTACCAGGGGAGGAAAACTGAGACATATTTGAACACGTCTCCCGTTCACATGGTTGATCATACTTGGGTTCCACATGCATGTTTTAGCTGAAGGAAGCATACCTTAAACCTGGGTAGTTGAAACCCGTGGAATGGGTACCATGCAATATGACTTCAAAGGGTCTTCATTTGCTCACCGAACCTCTCCAATCCTATCACTGCTGCGTTTATGCCCCTGTACACATGCTTGATTCTCTTTCGGAGACATAGCAATCCATAGGTTTTAAGATACTTACTAGTCAGGTACATTCTTAGGCGTTTAATATGCGGTGTTGAGTCCATTTCGTTGAGCAAGGAGTAGCTCTTGTCTATTCCATATTTGGCTTAAGGAACTTTATCTGTGCTCATTTCAATCTCTGGTTTTATGCAGCACCCCAACTCACCTTTCCCCTTAAGCAAGCATAAGTTGGTTTTCTAAATTTGAGACCCTGTTCTGTTCTGTAATTCAGTTCCTGTGTAGCCAAGTTTACATTCCGTGTATTACTGATATCTTATGATGTTTCTTTTTCTGTGTGACTTATTTCAGTTAGAATCATCATACCTGAATCCACTCATTGTGCTGCTAAGGGCCTGATGACACAGATTTCATTGCTGAGTGATATTGCTTTGTAAGTAAATACCACAACTTCTTTATCCATTTTTCAATTTCTGCGATGTTGAACTTGTACTGTAAACGAGGTTCTTGTAAACAGAGCCGTTCCAAACTTTGGGGTGGCTGTGTCTTTTTGATTTTAAATTCCCTAAGCTATAGGACCATAAGTGGAAGTGCCCTAGGCTCTGTTGCTTTGTTTTTTAGATGTTTCAGGAAACACCATACACTTCTCCCGAGTGGTTGTTGGCAATTTACATCCCGCCCATCAGCATAACAAGGCTCCCAGTTCTCCATGGCCTGTCCTGCCTTTCTGGATTTTACACTTTTTTCAGATGGCACTTTTGACCGGGGGGAAGTGAGACTTCATTGTAGTGCAGATTTCCTTTGCAAGCTTGCTTGGTTGGCCAAAAAAGGCGTATGGGTTTTTTCCTGAATATATTCAGGAAAAAACGCATACGCCCTTTTTGGCCAAGTGCATCATTGTGGACGTTCTGCCTCTTTTCCTATGCTTTCAATGCAATTCCAGTCTACCTCCTGAAATCGGTTTCCTGCAATTCTGCCCCGCTTTCAAGTCCTCTTGGCAGCCTTACTTCAGTCTATTTTTGGACGATAGCTGTCATTTATAACTCTGCAGGTTTGTGAATTACAGTGCCCCTGAGCTCCTTTCTTCAACTCGCTTTCTTGTGACCTGGCCACAACACCGCAGGATGTCTTCAGGCCCTAATCTGGTTCCGGCTCGGCACGCTGAGCCTTTGGTTATTTCCTCTTCCTGGTGGGAAATGAGAGTTAAATTTGCCCGTCCAGACACCTCCAGCTAGCCTCTCATTGGTTCTCGCTATTCCTGTTCATCTTCCGCAGAAATTGCAAACTGGGCCAAACAGGAGGTTAAAGGGACTGACTCTCCAAGTGGGGAGAGTGTTAGTAAAGCGTCTGGAATGTTGCACCCGAGTACCAGGGGAGGAAAACTGAGACATATTTGAACACGTCTCCCGTTCACACGGTTGATCATACTCTGGGTTCCACATGCATGTTTTAGCTGAAGGAAGAATACCTTAAACCTGGAGAGTTGAGACCCGTGTTATGGGTACCATGCAATATGACTTCAAAGGGTCTTCATTTGCTCACGAACCTCTCCAATCCTATCACTGCTGCGTTTATGCCCCTGTACACATGCTTGATTCTCTTTCGGAGACATAGCAATCCATAGGTTTTAAGATACTTACTAGACAGGTACATTCTTAGGCGTTTAATATGCGGTGTTGAGTCCATTTCGTTGAGCAAGGAGTAGCTCTTGTCTATTCCATATTTGGCTTAAGGAACTTTATCTGTGCTCATTTCAATCTCTGGTTTTATGCAGCACCCCAACTCACCTTTCCCCTTAAGCAAGCATAAGTTGGTTTTCTAAATTTGAGACCCTGTTCTGTTCTGTAATTCAGTTCCTGTGTAGCCAAGTTTACATTCCGTGTATTAGTGATATCTTATGATGTTTCTTTTTCTGTGTGACTTATTTCAGTTAGAATCATCGTACCTGAATCCACTCATTATGCTGCTACGGCCTGATGACATAGATTTCATTGCTGAGTGATACTGCATTGTACGTAAGTACCACAAGTTCTTTATCCATTTTTCACTTTCTGCGATGTTGAACTTGTACTGTAAACGAGGTTCTTGTAAACAGAGCCGTTCCAAACTTTGGGGTGGCTGTGTCTTTTTGAATTTAATTTCCCTAAGCTATAGGACCATAAGTGGAAGTGCACTAGGCTCTGTTGCTTTGTTTTTTAGATGTTTCAGGAAACACCATACACTTCTCCCGAGTGGTTGTTGGCAATTTACATCCCGCCCATCAGCATAACAAGGCTCCCAGTTCTCCATGGCCTGTCCTGCCTTTCTGGATTTTACACTTTTTTCAGATGGCCCTTTTGACCGGGGGGAAGTGAGACTTCATTGTAGTGCAGATTTCCTTTGCAAGCTTGCTTGGTTGGCCAAAAAGGGCGTATGGGTTTTTTCCTGAATATATTCAGGAAAAAACGCATACGCCCTTTTTGGCCAAGTGCATCATTGTGGACGTTCTGCCTCTTTTCCTATGCTTTCAATGCAATTCCAGTCTACCTCCTGAAATCGGTTTCCTGCAATTCTGCCCCGCTTTCAAGTCCTCTTTGCAGCTTTACTTCAGTCTATTTTTGGACGATAGCTGTCATTTATAACTCTGCAGGTTTGTGAATTACAGTGCCCCTGAGCTCCTTTCTTCAACTCGCTTTCTTGTGACCTGGCCGCAACACCGCAGGATGTCTTCAGGCCCTAATCTGGTTCCGGCACGGCACGCTGAGCCTTTGGTTATTTCCTCTTCCTGGTGGGAAATGAGAGTTAAATTTGCCCGTCCAGACACCTCCAGCTAGCCTCTCATTGGTTCTCGCTATTCCTGTTCATCTTCCGCAGAAATTGCAAACTGGGCCAAACAGGAGGTTAAAGGCGCTGACTTTCCAAGTGGGGAGAGTGTTAGTAAAGCGTCTGGAATGTTGCACCCGAGTACCAGGGGAGGAAAACTGAGACATATTTGAACACGTCTCCCGTTCACATGGTTGATCATACTTGGGTTCCACATGCATGTTTTAGCTGAAGGAAGAATACCTTAAACCTGGGTAGTTGAAACCCGTGGAATGGGTACCATGCAATATGACTTCAAAGGGTCTTCATTTGCTCACCGAACCTCTCCAATCCTATCACTGCTGCGTTTATGCCCCTGTACACATGCTTGATTCTGTTTCGGAGACATAGCAATCCATAGGTTTTAAGATACTTACTAGTCAGGTACATTCTTAGGCGTTTAATATGCGGTGTTGAGTCCATTTCGTTGAGCAAGGAGTAGCTCTTGTCTATTCCATATTTGGCTTAAGGAACTTTATCTGTGCTCATTTCAATCTCTGGTTTTATGCAGCACCCCAACTCACCTTTCCCCTTAAGCAAGCATAAGTTGGTTTTCTAAATTTGAGACCCTGTTCTGTTCTGTAATTCAGTTCCTGTGTAGCCAAGTTTACATTCCGTGTATTACTGATATCTTATGATGTTTCTTTTTCTGTGTGACTTATTTCAGTTAGAATCATCATACCTGAATCCACTCATTGTGCTGCTAAGGGCCTGATGACACAGATTTCATTGCTGAGTGATATTGCTTTGTAAGTAAATACCACAACTTCTTTATCCATTTTTCAATTTCTGCGATGTTGAACTTGTACTGTAAACGAGGTTCTTGTAAACAGAGCCGTTCCAAACTTTGGGGTGGCTGTGTCTTTTTGATTTTAAATTCCCTAAGCTATAGGACCATAAGTGGAAGTGCCCTAGGCTCTGTTGCTTTGTTTTTTAGATGTTTCAGGAAACACCATACACTTCTCCCGAGTGGTTGTTGGCAATTTACATCCCGCCCATCAGCATAACAAGGCTCCCAGTTCTCCATGGCCTGTCCTGCCTTTCTGGATTTTACACTTTTTTCAGATGGTCCTTTTGACCGGGGGGAAGTGAGACTTCATTGTAGTGCAGATTTCCTTTGCAAGCTTGCTTGGTTGGCCAAAAAGGGCGTATGGGTTTTTTCCTGAATATATTCAGGAAAAAACGCATACGCCCTTTTTGGCCAAGTGCATCATTGTGTACGTTCTGCCTCTTTTCCTATGCTTTCAATGCAATTTGAGTCTACCTCCTGAAATCGGTTTCCTGCAATTCTGCCCCGCTTTCAAGTCCTCTTGGCAGCCTTACTTCAGTCTATTTTTGGACGATAGCTGTCATTTATAACTCTGCAGGTTTGTGAATTACAGTGCCCCTGAGCTCCTTTCTTCAACTCGCTTTCTTGTGACCTGGCCGCAACACCGCAGGATGGCTTCAGGCCCTAATCTGGTTCCAGCACGGCACGCTGAGCCTTTGGTTAATTCCTCTTCCTGGTGGGAAATGAGAGTTAAATTTGCCCGTCCAGACACCTCCAGCTAGTCTCTCATTGGTTCTCGCTATTCCTGTTCATCTTCCGCAGAAATTGCAAACTGGGCCAAACAGGAGGTTAAAGGGACTGACTCTCCAAGTGGGGAGAGTGTTAGTAAAGCGTCTGGAATGTTGCACCCGAGTACCAGGGGAGGAAAACTGAGACATATTTGAACACGTCTCCCGTTCACACGGTTGATCATACTCTGGGTTCCACATGCATGTTTTAGCTGAAGGAAGAATACCTTAAACCTGGAGAGTTGAGACCCGTGTAATGGGTACCATGCAATATGACTTCCAAGGGTCTTCATTTGCTCACGAACCTCTCCAATCCTATCACTGCTGCGTTTATGCCCCTGTACACATGCTTGATTCTCTTTCGGAGACATAGCAATCCATAGGTTTTAAGATACTTACTAGACAGGTACATTCTTAGGCGTTTAATATGCGGTGTTGAGTCCATTTCGTTGAGCAAGGAGTAGCTCTTGTCTATTCCATATTTGGCTTAAGGAACTTTATCTGTGCTCATTTCAATCTCTGGTTTTATACAGCACCCCAACTCACCTTTCCCCTTAAGCAAGCATAAGTTGGTTTTCTAAATTTGAGACCCTGTTCTGTTCTGTAATTCAGTTCCTGTGTAGCCAAGTTTACATTCCGTGTATTACTGATATCTTATGATGTTTTTTTTTCTGTGTGACTTATTTCAGTTAGAATCATCGTACCTGAATCCACTCATTATGCTGCTACGGCCTGATGACATAGATTTCATTGCTGAGTGATACTGCATTGTACGTAAGTACCACAAGTTCTTTATCCATTTTTCACTTTCTGCGAAGTTGAACTTGTACTGTAAACGAGGTTCTTGTAAACAGAGCCGTTCCAAACTTTGGGGTGGCTGTGTCTTTTTGAATTTAATTTCCCTAAGCTATAGGACCATAAGTGGAAGTGCCCTAGGCTCTGTTGCTTTGTTTTTTAGATGTTTCAGGAAACACCATACACTTCTCCCGAGTGGTTGTTGGCAATTTACATCCCGCCCATCAGCATAACTAGGCTCCCAGTTCTCCATGGCCTGTCCTGCCTTTCTGGATTTTACACTTTTTTCAGATGGCCCTTTTGACCTGGGGGAAGTGAGACTTCATTGTAGTGCAGATTTCCTTTGCAAGCTTGCTTGGTTGGCCAAAAAGGGCATATGGGGTTTTTCCTGAATATATTCAGGAAAAAACGCATACGCCCTTTTTGGCCAAGTGCATCATTGTGGACGTTCTGCCTCTTTTCCTATGCTTTCAATGCAATACCAGTCTACCTCCTGAAATCGGTTTCCTGCAATTCTGCCCCGCTTTCAAGTCCTCTTTGCAGCCTTACTTCAGTCTATTTTTGGACGATAGCTGTCATTTATAACTCTGCAGGTTTGTGAATTACAGTGCCCCTGAGCTCCTTTCTTCAACTCGCTTTCTTGTGACCTGGCCGCAACACCGCAGGATGTCTTCAGGCCCTAATCTGGTTCCGGCACGGCATGCTGAGCCTTTGGTTATTTCCTCTTCCTGGTGGGAAATGAGAGTTAAATTTGCCCGTCCAGACACCTCCAGCTAGCCTCTCATTGGTTCTCGCTATTCCTGTTCATCTTCCGCAGAAATTGCAAACTGGGCCAAACAGGAGGTTAAAGGCGCTGACTTTTAAGTGGGGAGAGTGTTAGTAAAGCGTCTGGAATGTTGCACCCGAGTACCAGGGGAGGAAAACTGAGACATATTTGAACACGTCTCCCGTTGACATGGTTGATCATACTTGGGTTCCACATGCATGTTTTAGCTGAAGGAAGAATACCTTAAACCTGGGTAGTTGAAACCCGTGGAATGGGTACCATGCAATATGACTTCAAAGGGTCTTCATTTGCTCACCGAACCTCTCCAATCCTATCACTGCTGCGTTTATGCCCCTGTACACATGCTTGATTCTCTTTCGGAGACATAGCAATCCATAGGTTTTAAGATACTTACTAGTCAGGTACATTCTTAGGCGTTTAATATGCGGTGTTGAGTCCATTTCGTTGAGCAAGGAGTAGCTCTTGTCTATTCCATATTTGGCTTAAGGAACTTTATCTGTGCTCATTTCAATCTCTGGTTTTATGCAGCACCCCAACTCACCTTTCCCCGTAAGCAAGCATAAGTTGGTTTTCTAAATTTGAGACCCTGTTCTGTTCTGTAATTCAGTTCCTGTGTAGCCAAGTTTACATTCCGTGTATTACTGATATCTTATGATGTTTCTTTTTCTGTGTGACTTATTTCAGTTAGAATCATCATACCTGAATCCACTCATTGTGCTGCTAAGAGCCTGATGACACAGATTTCATTGCTGAGTGATATTGCTTTGTAAGTAAATACCACAACTTCTTTATCCATTTTTCAATTTCTGCGATGTTGAACTTGTACTGTAAACGAGGTTCTTGTAAACAGAGCCGTTCCACACTTTGGGGTGGCTGTGTCTTTTTGATTTTAAATTCCCTAAGCTATAGGACCATAAGTGGAAGTGCCCTAGGTTCTGTTGCTTTGTTTTTTAGATGTTTCAGGAAACACCATACACTTCTCCCGAGTGGTTGTTGGCAATTTACATCCTGCCCATCAGCATAACAAGGCTCCCAGTTCTCCATGGCCTGTCCTGCCTTTCTGGATTTTAACTTTTTTCAGATGGCCCTTTTGACCAGGGGGAAGTGAGACTTCATTGTAGTGCAGATTTCCTTTGCAAGCTTGCTTGGTTGGCCAAAAAGGGCGTATGCGTTTTTTCCTGAATATATTCAGGAAAAAACGCATACGCCCTTTTTGGCCAAGTGCATCATTGTGGACGTTCTGCCTCTTTTCCTATGCTTTCAATGCAATTCCAGTCTACCTCCTGAAATCGGTTTCCTGCAATTCTGCCCCGCTTTCAAGTCCTCTTGGCAGCCTTACTTCAGTCTATTTTTGGACGATAGCTGTCATTTATAACTCTGCAGGTTTGTGAATTACAGTGCCCCTGAGCTCCTTTCTTCAACTCGCTTTCTTGTGACCTTGCCGCAACACCGCAGGATGTCTTCAGGCCCTAATCTGTTTCTGGCACGGCACGCTGAGCCTTTGGTTAATTCCTCTTCCTGGTGGGAAATGAGAGTTAAATTTGCCCATCCAGACACCTCCAGCTAGTCTCTCATTGGTTCTCGCTATTCCTGTTCTTCTTCCACAGAAATTGCAAACTGGGCCAAACAGGAGGTTAAAGGGACTGACTCTCCAAGTGGGGAGAGTGTTAGTAAAGCGTCTGGAATGTTGCACCTGAGTACCAGGGTACGAAAACTGAGACATATTTGAACACGTCTCCCGATCACATGGTTGATCATACTCTAGGTTCCACATGCATGTTTTAGCTAAAGGAAGAATACCTTAAACCTGGGTAGTTGAAACCCGTGGAATGGGTACCATGCAATATGACTTCAAAGGGTCTTCATTTGCTCACCGAACCTCTCCAATCCTATCACTGCTGCGTTTATGCCCCTGTACACATGCTTGATTCTCTTTCGGAGACATAGCAATCCATAGGTTTTAAGATACTTACTAGTCAGGTACATTCTTAGGCATTTAATATGCGGTGTTGAGTCCATTTCGTTGAGCAAGGAGTAGCTCTTGTCTATTCCATATTTGGCTTAAGGAACTTTATCTGTGCTCATTTCAATCTCTGGTTTTATGCAGCACCCCAACTCACCTTTCCCCTTAAGCAAGCATAAGTTGGTTTTCTAAATTTGAGACCCTGTTCTGTTCTGTAATTCAGTTCCTGTATAGCCAAGTTTACATTCCGTGTATTAGTGATATCTTATGATGTTTCTTTTTCTGTGTGACTTATTTCAGTTAGAATCATCGTACCTGAATCCACTCATTATGCTGCTACGGGCCTGATGACATAGATTTCATTGCTGAGTGATACTGCATTGTACGTAAGTACCACAAGTTCTTTATCCATTTTTCACTTTCTGCGATGTTGAACTTGTACTGTAAACGAGGTTCTTGTAAACAGAGCCGTTCCAAACTTTGGGGTGGCTGTGTCTTTTTGATTTTAAATTCCCTAAGCTATAGGACCATAAGTGGAAGTGCCCTAGGCTCTGTTGCTTTGTTTTTTAGATGTTTCAGGAAACACCATACACTTCTCCCGAGTGGTTGTTGGCAATTTACATCCCGCCCATCAGCATAACAAGGCTCCCAGTTCTCCATGGCCTGTCCTGCCTTTCTGGATTTTACACTTTTTTCAGATGGCCCTTTTGACCGGGGGGAAGTGAGACTTCATTGTAGTGCAGATTTCCTTTGCAAGCTTGCTTGGTTGGCCAAAAAGGGCGTATGCGTTTTTTCCTGAATATATTCAGGAAAAAACGCATACGCCCTTTTTGGCCAAGTGCATCATTGTGGACGTTCTGCCTCTTTTCCTATGCTTTCAATGCAATTTGAGTCTACCTCCTGAAATCGGTTTCCTGCAATTCTGCCCCGCTTTCAAGTCCTCTTGGCAGCCTTACTTCAGTCTATTTTTGGACGATAGCTGTCATTTATAACTCTGCAGGTTTGTGAATTACAGTGCCCCTGAGCTCCTTTCTTCAACTCGCTTTCTTGTGACCTGGCCGCAACACCGCAGGATGTCTTCAGGCCCTAATCTGGTTCTGGCACGGCACGCTGAGCCTTTGGTTATTTCCTCTTCCTGGTGGGAAATGAGAGTTAAATTTGCCCGTTCAGACACCTCCAGCTAGTCTCTCATTGGTTCTCGCTATTCCTGTTCATCTTCCGCAGAAATTGCAAACTGGGCCAAACAGGAGGTTAAAGGCGCTGACTTTCCAAGTGGGGAGAGTGTTAGTAAAGCGTCTGGAATGTTGCACCCGAGTACCAGGGTACGAAAACTGAGACATATTTGAACACGTCTCCCGTTCACATGGTTGATCATACCTGGGTTCCACATGCATGTTTTAGCTGAAGGAAGAATACCTTAAACCTGGGTAGTTGAAACCCGTGGAATGGGTACCATGCAATATGACTTCAAAGGGTCTTCATTTGCTCACCGAACCTCTCCAATCCTATCACTGCTGCGTTTATGCCCCTGTACACATGCTTGATTCTCTTTCGGAGACATAGCAATCCATAGGTTTTAAGATACTTACTAGTCAGGTACATTCTTAGGCGTTTAATATGCGGTGTTGAGTCCATTTCGTTGAGCAAGGAGTAGCTCTTGTCTATTCCATATTTGGCTTAAGGAACTTTATCTGTGCTCATTTCAATCTCTGGTTTTATGCAGCACCCCAACTCACCTTTCCCCTTAAGCAAGCATAAGTTGGTTTTCTAAATTTGAGACCCTGTTCTGTTCTGTAATTCAGTTCCTGTGTAGCCAAGTTTACATTCCGTGTATTACTGATATCTTATGATGTTTCTTTTTCTGTGTGACTTATTTCAGTTAGAATCATCGTACCTGAATCCACTCATTATGCTGCTAAGGGCCTGATGACATAGATTTCATTGCTGAGTGATACTGCATTGTACGTAAGTACCACAAGTTCTTTATCCATTTTTCACTTTCTGTGATGTTGAACTTGTACTGTAAACGAGGTTCTTGTAAACAGAGCCGTTCCAAACTTTGGGGTGGCTGTGTCTTTTTGATTTTAAATTCCCTAAGCTATAGGACCATAAGTGGAAGTGCCCTAGGCTCTGTTGCTTTGTTTTTTAGATGTTTCAGGAAACACCATACACTTCTCCCGAGTGTTTGTTGGCAATTTACATCCCGCCCTTCAGCATAACAAGGCTCCCAGTTCTCCATGGCCTGTCCTGCCTTTCTGGATTTTACACTTTTTTCAGATGGCCCTTTTGACCGGGGGGAAGTGAGACTTCATCGTAGTGCAGATTTCCTTTGCAAGCTTGCTTGGTTGGCCAAAAAGGGCGTATGCGTTTTTTCCTGAATATATTCAGGAAAAAACGCATACGCCCTTTTTGGCCAAGTGCATCATTGTGGACGTTCTGCCTCTTTTCCTATGCTTTCAATGCAATTCCAGTCTACCTCCTGAAATCGGTTTCCTGCAATTCTGCCCCGCTTTCAAGTCCTCTTTGCAGCCTTACTTCAGTCTATTTTTGGACGATAGCTGTCATTTATAACTCTGCAGGTTTGTGAATTACAGTGCCCCTGAGCTCCTTTCTTCAACTCGCTTTCTTGTGACCTGGCCGCAACACCGCAGGATGTCTTCAGGCCCTAATCTGGTTCCGGCACGGCACGCTGAGCCTTTGGTTATTTCCTCTTCCTGGTGGGAAATGAGAGTTAAATTTGCCCGTCCAGACACCTCCAGCTAGCCTCTCATTGGTTCTCGCTATTCCTGTTCATCTTCCGCAGAAATTGCAAACTGGGCCAAACAGGAGGTTAAAGGCGCTGACTTTCCAAGTGGGGAGAGTGTTAGTAAAGCGTCTGGAATGTTGCACCCGAGTACCAGGGGAGGAAAACTGAGACATATTTGAACACGTCTCCCGTTCACATGGTTGATCATACTTGGGTTCCACATGCATGTTTTAGCTGAAGGAAGAATACCTTTAACCTGGGTAGTTGAAACCCGTGGAATGGGTACCATGCAATATGACTTCAAAGGGTCTTCATTTGCTCACCGAACCTCTCCAATCCTATCACTGCTGCGTTTATGCCCCTGTACACATGCTTGATTCTCTTTCGGAGACATAGCAATCCATAGGTTTTAAGATACTTACTAGTCAGGTACATTCTTAGGCGTTTAATATGCGGTGTTGAGTCCATTTCGTTGAGCAAGGAGTAGCTCTTGTCTATTCCATATTTGGCTTAAGGAACTTTATCTGTGCTCATTTCAATCTCTGGTTTTATGCAGCACCCCAACTCACCTTTCCCCTTAAGCAAGCATAAGTTGGTTTTCTAAATTTGAGACCCTGTTCTGTTCTGTAATTCAGTTCCTGTGTAGCCAAGTTTACATTCCGTGTATTACTGATATCTTATGATGTTTCTTTTTCTGTGTGACTTATTTCAGTTAGAATCATCGTACCTGAATCCACTCATTATGCTGCTAAGGGCCTGATGACATAGATTTCATTGCTGAGTGATACTGCATTGTACGTAAGTACCACAAGTTCTTTATCCATTTTTCACTTTCTGCGATGTTGAACTTGTACTGTAAACGAGGTTCTTGTAAACAGAGCCGTTCCAAACTTTGGGGTGGCTGTGTCTTTTTGATTTTAAATTCCCTAAGCTATAGGACCATAAGTGGAAGTGCCCTAGGCTCTGTTGCTTTGTTTTTTAGATGTTTCAGGAAACACCATACACTTCTCCCGAGTGTTTGTTGGCAATTTACATCCCGCCCTTCAGCATAACAAGGCTCCCAGTTCTCCATGGCCTGTCCTGCCTTTCTGGATTTTACACTTTTTTCAGATGGCCCTTTTGACCGGGGGGAAGTGAGACTTCATCGTAGTGCAGATTTCCTTTGCAAGCTTGCTTGGTTGGCCAAAAAGGGCGTATGCGTTTTTTCCTGAATATATTCAGGAAAAAACGCATACGCCCTTTTTGGCCAAGTGCATCATTGTGGACGTTCTGCCTCTTTTCCTATGCTTTCAATGCAATTCCAGTCTACCTCCTGAAATCGGTTTCCTGCAATTCTGCCCCGCTTTCAAGTCCTCTTTGCAGCCTTACTTCAGTCTATTTTTGGACGATAGCTGTCATTTATAACTCTGCAGGTTTGTGAATTACAGTGCCCCTGAGCTCCTTTCTTCAACTCGCTTTCTTGTGACCTGGCCGCAACACCGCAGGATGTCTTCAGGCCCTAATCTGGTTCCGGCACGGCACGCTGAGCCTTTGGTTATTTCCTCTTCCTGGTGGGAAATGAGAGTTAAATTTGCCCGTCCAGACACCTCCAGCTAGCCTCTCATTGGTTCTCGCTATTCCTGTTCATCTTCCACAGAAATTGCAAACTGGGCCAAACAGGAGGTTAAAGGCGCTGACTTTCCAAGTGGGGAGAGTGTTAGTAAAGCGTCTGGAATGTTGCACCCGAGTACCAGGGGAGGAAAACTGAGACATATTTGAACACGTCTCCCGTTCACATGGTTGATCATACTTGGGTTCCACATGCATGTTTTAGCTGAAGGAAGAATACTTTAAACCTGGGTAGTTGAAACCCGTGGAATGGGTACCATGCAATATGACTTCAAAGGGTCTTCATTTGCTCACCGAACCTCTCCAATCCTATCACTGCTGAGTTTATGCCCCTGTACACATGCTTGATTCTCTTTCGGAGACATAGCAATCCATAGGTTTTAAGATACTTACTAGTCAGGTACATTCTTAGGCGTTTAATATGCGGTGTTGAGTCCATTTCGTTGAGCAAGGAGTAGCTCTTGTCTATTCCATATTTGGCTTAAGGAACTTTATCTGTGCTCATTTCAATCTCTGGTTTTATGCAGCACCCCAACTCACCTTTCCCCTTAAGCAAGCATAAGTTGGTTTTCTAAATTTGAGACCCTGTTCTGTTCTGTAATTCAGTTCCTGTGTAGCCAAGTTTACATTCCGTGTATTACTGATATCTTATGATGTTTCTTTTTCTGTGTGACTTATTTCAGTTAGAATCATCATACCTGAATCCACTCATTGTGCTGCTAAGGGCCTGATGACACAGATTTCATTGCTGAGTGATATTGCTTTGTAAGTAAATACCACAACTTCTTTATCCATTTTTCAATTTCTGCGATGTTGAACTTGTACCTTAAACGAGGTTCTTGTAAACAGAGCCGTTCCTCACTTTGGGGTGGCTGTGTCTTTTTGATTTTAAATTCCCTAAGCTATAGGACCATAAGTGGAAGTGGCCTAGGCTCTGTTGCTTTGTTTTTTAGATGTTTCAGGAAACACCATACACTTCTCCCGAGTGGTTGTTGGCAATTTACATCCCGCCCATCAGCATAACAAGGCTCCCAGTTCTCCATGGCCTGTCCTGCCTTTCTGGATTTTAACTTTTTTCAGATGGCCCTTTTGACCGGGGGGAAGTGAGACTTCATTGTAGTGCAGATTTCCTTTGCAAGCTTGCTTGGTTGGCCAAAAAGGGCGTATGCGTTTTTTCCTGAATATATTCAGGAAAAAACGCATACGCCCTTTTTGGCCAAGTGCATCATTGTGGACGTTCTGCCTCTTTTCCTATGCTTTCAATGCAATTCCAGTCTACCTCCTGAAATCGGTTTCCTGCAATTCTGCCCCGCTTTCAAGTCCTCTTGGCAGCCTTACTTCAGTCTATTTTTGGACGATAGCTGTCATTTATAACTCTGCAGGTTTGTGAATTACAGTGCCCCTGAGCTCCTTTCTTCAACTCGCTTTCTTGTGACCTTGCCGCAACACCGCAAGATGTCTTCAGGCCCTAATCTGTTTCTGGCACGGCACGCTGAGCCTTTGGTTAATTCCTCTTCCTGGTGGGAAATGAGAGTTAAATTTGCCCATCCAGACACCTCCAGCTAGTCTCTCATTGGTTCTCGCTATTCCTGTTAATCTTCCACAGAAATTGCAAACTGGGCCAAACAGGAGGTTAAAGGGACTGACTGTCCAAGTGGGGAGAGTGTTAGTAAAGCATCTGGAATGTTGCACCCGAGTACCAGGGTACGAAAACTGAGACATATTTGAACACGTCTACCGATCACATGGTTGATCATACTCTAGGTTCCACATGCATGTATTAGCTGAAGGAAGAATACCTTAAACCTGGGTAGTTGAAACCCGTGGAATGGGTACCATGCAATATGACTTCAAAGGGTCTTCATTTGCTCACCGAACCTCTCCAATCCTATCACTGCTGCGTTTATGCCCCTGTACACATGCTTGATTCTCTTTCGGAGACATAGCAATCCATAGGTTTTAAGATACTTACTAGTCAGGTACATTCTTAGGCATTTAATATGCGGTGTTGAGTCCATTTCGTTGAGCAAGGAGTAGCTCTTGTCTATTCCATATTTGGCTTAAGGAACTTTATCTGTGCTCATTTCAATCTCTGGTTTTATGCAGCACCCCAACTCACCTTTCCCCTTAAGCAAGCATAAGTTGGTTTTCTAAATTTGAGACCCTGTTCTGTTCTGTAATTCAGTTCCTGTATAGCCAAGTTTACATTCCGTGTATTAGTGATATCTTATGATGTTTCTTTTTCTGTGTGACTTATTTCAGTTAGAATCATCGTACCTGAATCCACTCATTATGCTGCTACGGGCCTGATGACATAGATTTCATTGCTGAGTGATACTGCATTGTACGTAAGTACCACAAGTTCTTTATCCATTTTTCACTTTCTGCGATGTTGAACTTGTACTGTAAACGAGGTTCTTGTAAACAGAGCCGTTCCAAACTTTGGGGTGGCTGTGTCTTTTTGATTTTAATTTCCCTAAGCTATAGGACCATAAGTGGAAGTGCCCTAGGCTCTGTTGCTTTGTTTTTTAGATGTTTCAGGAAACACCATACACTTCTCCTGAGTGGTTGTTGGCAATTTACATCCCGCCCATCAGCATAACAAGGCTCCCAGTTCTCCATGGCCTGTCCTGCCTTTCTGGATTTTACACTTTTTTCAGATGGCCCTTTTGACCGGGGGGAAGTGAGACTTCATTGTAGTGCAGATTTCCTTTGCAAGCTTGCTTGGTTGGCCAAAAAGGGCGTATGCGTTTTTTCCTGAATATATTCAGGAAAAAACGCATACGCCCTTTTTGGCCAAGTGCATCATTGTGGACGTTCTGCCTCTTTTCCTATGCTTTCAATGCAATTTGAGTCTACCTCCTGAAATCGGTTTCCTGCAATTCTGCCCCGCTTTCAAGTCCTCTTGGCAGCCTTACTTCAGTCTATTTTTGGACGATAGCTGTCATTTATAACTCTGCAGGTTTGTGAATTACAGTGCCCCTGAGCTCCTTTCTTCAACTCGCTTTCTTGTGACCTGGCCGCAACACCGCAGGATGGCTTCAGGCCCTAATCTGGTTCCGGCACGGCATGCTGAGCCTTTGGTTATTTCCTCTTCCTGGTGGGAAATGAGAGTTAAATTTGCCCGTTCAGACACCTCCAGCTAGTCTCTCATTGGTTCTCGCTATTCCTGTTCATCTTCCGCAGAAATTGCAAACTGGGCCAAACAGGAGGTTAAAGGCGCTGACTTTCCAAGTGGGGAGAGTGTTAGTAAAGCGTCTGGAATGTTGCACCCGAGTACCAGGGTACGAAAACTGAGACATATTTGAACACGTCTCCCGTTCACATGGTTGATCATACCTGGGTTCCACATGCATGTTTTAGCTGAAGGAAGAATACCTTAAACCTGGGTAGTTGAAACCCGTGGAATGGGTACCATGCAATATGACTTCAAAGGGTCTTCATTTGCTCACCGAACCTCTCCAATCCTATCACTGCTTCGTTTATGCCCCTGTACACATGCTTGATTCTCTTTCGGAGACATAGCAATCCATAGGTTTTAAGATACTTACTAGTCAGGTACATTCTTAGGCGTTTAATATGCAGTGTTGAGTCCATTTCGTTGAGCAAGGAGTAGCTCTTGTCTATTCCATATTTGGCTTAAGGAACTTTATCTGTGCTCATTTCAATCTCTGGTTTTATGCAGCACCCCAACTCACCTTTCCCCTTAAGCAAGCATAAGTTGGTTTTCTAAATTTGAGACCCTGTTCTGTTCTGTAATTCAGTTCCTGTGTAGCCAAGTTTACATTCCGTGTATTACTGATATCTTATGATGTTTCTTTTTCTGTGTGACTTATTTCAGTTAGAATCATCGTACCTGAATGCACTCATTATGCTGCTAAGGGCCTGATGACATAGATTTCATTGCTGAGTGATACTGCATTGTACGTAAGTACCACAAGTTCTTTATCCATTTTTCACTTTCTGCGATGTTGAACTTGTACTGTAAACGAGGTTCTTGTAAACAGAGCCATTCGCAACTTTGGGGTGGCTGTGTCTTTTTGATTTTAAATTCCCTAAGCTATAGGACCATAAGTGGAAGTGCCCTAGGCTCTGTTGCTTTGTTTTTTAGATGTTTCAGGAAACACCATACACTTCTCCCGAGTGTTTGTTGGCAATTTACATCCCGCCCTTCAGCATAACAAGGCCCCCAGTTCTCCATGGCCTGTCCTGCCTTTCTGGATTTTACACTTTTTTCAGATGGCCCTTTTGACCGGGGGGAAGTGAGACTTCATTATAGTGCAGATTTCCTTTGCAAGCTTGCTTGGTTGGCCAAAAAGGGCGTATGCGTTTTTTCCTGAATATATTCAGGAAAAAACGCATACGCCCTTTTTGGCCAAGTGCATCATTGTGGACGTTCTGCCTCTTTTCCTATGCTTTCAATGCAATTCCAGGCTACCTCCTGAAATCGGTTTCCTGCAATTCTGCCCCGCTTTCAAGTCCTCTTGGCAGCCTTACTTCAGTCTATTTTTGGACGATAGCTGTCATTTATAACTCTGCAGGTTTGTGAATTACAGTGCCCCTGAGCTCCTTTCTTCAACTCGCTTTCTTTTGAGCTGGCCGCAACACCGCAGGATGGCTTCAGGCCCTAATCTGGTTCCGGCACGGCACGCTGAGCCTTTGGTTATTTCCTCTTCCTGGTGGGAAATGAGAGTTAAATTTGCCCGTCCAGACACCTCCAGCTAGCCTCTCATTGGTTCTCGCTATTCCTGTTCATCTTCCACAGAAATTGCAAACTGGGCCAAACAGGAGGTTAAAGGCGCTAACTTTCCAAGTGGGGAGAGTGTTAGTAAAGCGTCTGGAATGTTGCACCCGAGTACCAGGGGAGGAAAACTGAGACATATTTGAACACGTCTCCCGTTCACATGGTTGATCATACTTGGGTTCCACATGCATGTTTTAGCTGAAGGAAGAATACCTAAAACCTGGGTAGTTGAAACCCGTGGAATGGGTACCATGCAATATGACTTCAAAGGGTCTTCATTTGCTTACCGAACCTCTCCAATCCTATCACTGCTGCGTTTATGCCCCTGTACACATGCTTGATTCTGTTTCGGAGACATAGCAATCCATAGGTTTTAAGATACTTACTAGTCAGGTACATTCTTAGGTGTTTAATATGCGGTATTGAGTCCATTTCGTTGAGCAAGGAGTAGCTCTTGTCTATTCCATATTTGGCTTAAGGAACTTTATCTGTGCTCATTTCAATCTCTGGTTTTATGCAGCACCCCAACTCACCTTTCCCCTTAAGCAAGCATAAGTTGGTTTTCTAAATTTGAGACCCTGTTCTGTTCTGTAATTCAGTTCCTGTGTAGCCAAGTTTACATTCCGTGTATTACTGATATCTTATGATGTTTCTTTTTCTGTGTAACTTATTTCAGTTAGAATCATCATACCTGAATCCACTCATTGTGCTGCTAAGGGCCTGATGACACAGATTTCATTGCTGAGTGATATTGCTTTGTAAGTAAATACCACAACTTCTTTATCCATTTTTCAATTTCTGCGATGTTGAACTTGTACTGTAAACGAGGTTCTTGTAAACAGAGCCGTTCCAAACTTTGCTGTGGCTGTGTCTTTTTGATTTTAAATTCCCTAAGCTATAGGACCATAAGTGGAAGTGCCCTAGGCTCTGTTGCTTTGTTTTTTAGATGTTTCAGGAAACACCATACACTTCTCCCGAGTGTCTGTTGGCAATTTACATCCCGCCCATCAGCATAACAAGGCTCCCAGTTCTCCATGGCCTGTCCTGCCTTTCTGGATTTTACACTTTTTTCAGATGGCCCTTTTGACCGGGGGGAAGTGAGACTTCATTGTAGTGCAGATTTCCTTTGCAAGCTTGCTTGGTTGGCCAAAAAGGGCGTATGCGTTTTTTCCTGAATATATTCAGGAAAAAACGCATACGCCCTTTTTGGCCAAGTGCATCATTGTGGACGTTCTGCCTCTTTTCCTATGCTTTCAATGCAATTCCAGTCTACCTCCTGAAATCGGTTTCCTGCAATTCTGCCCCGCTTTCAAGTCCTCTTGGCAGCCTTACTTCAGTCTATTTTTGGACGATAGCTGTCATTTATAACTCTGCAGGTTTGTGAATTACAGTGCCCCTGAGCTCCTTTCTTCAACTCGCTTTCTTGTGACCTGGCCGCAACACCGCAGGATGTCTTCAGGCCCTAATCTGGTTCTGGCACGGCACGCTGAGCCTTTGGTTAATTCCTCTTCCTGGTGGGAAATGAGAGTTAAATTTGCCCATCCAGACACCTCCAGCTAGTCTCTCATTGGTTCTCGCTATTCCAGTTAATCTTCCGCAGAAATTGCAAACTGGGCCAAACAGGAGGTTAAAGGGACTGACTCTCCAAGTGGGGAGAGTGTTAGTAAAGCGTCTGGAATGTTGCACCCGAGTACCAGGGTACGAAAACTGAGACATATTTGAACACGTCTCCCGATCACATGGTTGATCATACTCTAGGTCCCACATGCATGTTTTAGCTGAAGGAAGAATACCTTAAACCTGGGTAGTTGAAACCCGTGGAATGGGTACCATGCAATATGACTTCAAAGGGTCTTCATTTGCTCACCGAACCTCTCCAATCCTATCACTGCTGCGTTTATGCCCCTGTACACATGCTTGATTCTCTTTCGGAGACATAGCAATCCATAGGTTTTAAGATACTTACTAGTCAGGTACATTCTTAGGCATTTAATATGCGGTGTTGAGTCCATTTCGTTGAGCAAGGAGTAGCTCTTGTCTATTCCATATTTGGCTTAAGGAACTTTATCTGTGCTCATTTCAATCTCTGGTTTTATGCAGCACCCCAACTCACCTTTACCCTTAAGCAAGCATAAGTTGGTTTTCTAAATTTGAGACCCTGTTCTGTTCTGTAATTCAGTTCCTGTGTAGCCAAGTTTACATTCCGTGTATTAGTGGTATCTTATGATGTTTCTTTTTCTGTGTGACTTATTTCAGTTAGAATCATCGTACCTGAATCCACTCATTATGCTGCTAAGGGCCTGATGACATAGATTTCATTGCTGAGTGATACTGCATTGTACGTAAGTACCACAAGTTCTTTATCCATTTTTCACTTTCTGCGATGTTGAACTTGTACTGTAAACGAGGTTCTTGTAAACAGAGCCGTTCGAAACTTTGGGGTGGCTGTGTCTTTTTGATTTTAAATTCCCTAAGCTATAGGACCATAAGTGGAAGTGCCCTAGGCTCTGTTGCTTTGTTTTTTAGATGTTTCAGGAAACACCATACACTTCTCCCGAGTGTCTGTTGGCAATTTACATCCCGCCCATCAGCATAACAAGGCTCCCAGTTCTCCATGGCCTGTCCTGCCTTTCTGGATTTTACACTTTTTTCAGATGGCCCTTTTGACCGGGGGGAAGTGAGACTTCATTGTAGTGCAGATTTCCTTTGCAAGCTTGCTTGGTTGGCCAAAAAGGGCGTATGCGTTTTTTCCTGAATATATTCAGGAAAAAACGCATACGCCCTTTTTGGCCAAGTGCATCATTGTGGACGTTCTGCCTCTTTTCCTATGCTTTCAATGCAATTCCAGTCTACCTCCTGAAATCGGTTTCCTGCAATTCTGCCCCGCTTTCAAGTCCTCTTGGCAGCCTTACTTCAGTCTATTTTTGGACGATAGCTGTCATTTATAACTCTGCAGGTTTGTGAATTACAGTGCCCCTGAGCTCCTTTCTTCAACTCGCTTTCTTTTGAGCTGGCCGCAACACCGCAGGATGGCTTCAGGCCCTAATCTGGTTCCGGCACGGCACGCTGAGCCTTTGGTTATTTCCTCTTCCTGGTGGGAAATGAGAGTTAAATTTGCCCGTCCAGACACCTCCAGCTAGCCTCTCATTGGTTCTCGCTATTCCTGTTCATCTTCCGCAGAAATTGCAAACTGGGCCAAACAGGAGGTTAAAGGCGCTGACTTTCCAAGTGGGGAGAGTGTTAGTAAAGCGTCTGGAATGTTGCACCCGAGTACCAGGGGAGGAAAACTGAGACATATTTGAACACGTCTCCCGTTCACATGGTTGATCATACTTGGGTTCCACATGCATGTTTTAGCTGAAGGAAGAATACCTAAAACCTGGGTAGTTGAAACCCGTGGAATGGGTACCATGCAATATGACTTCAAAGGGTCTTCATTTGCTCACCAAACCTCTCCAATCCTATCACTGCTGCGTTTATGCCCCTGTACACATGCTTGATTCTCTTTCGGAGACATAGCAATCCATAGGTTTTAAGATACTTACTAGTCAGGTACATTCTTAGGCGTTTAATATGCGGTGTTGAGTCCATTTCGTTGAGCAAGGAGTAGCTCTTGTCTATTCCATATTTGGCTTAAGGAACTTTATCTGTGCTCATTTCAATCTCTGGTTTTATGCAGCACCCCAACTCACCTTTCCCCTTAAGCAAGCATAAGTTGGTTTTCTAAATTTGAGACCCTGTTCTGTTCTGTAATTCAGTTCCTGTGTAGCCAAGTTTACATTCCGTGTATTACTGATATCTTATGATGTTTCTTTTTCTGTGTGACTTATTTCAGTTAGAATCATCATACCTGAATCCACTCATTGTGCTGCTAAGTGCCTGATGACACAGATTTCATTGCTGAGTGATATTGCTTTGTAAGTAAATACCACAACTTCTTTATCCATTTTTCAATTTCTGCGATGTTGAACTTGTACTGTAAACGAGGTTCTTGTAAACAGAGCCGTTCCAAACTTTGGGGTGGCTGTGTCTTTTTGATTTTAAATTCCCTAAGCTATAGGACCATAAGTGGAAGTGCCCTAGGCTCTGTTGCTTTGTTTTTTAGATGTTTCAGGAAACACCATACACTTCTCCCGAGTGGTTGTTGGCAATTTACATCCCGCCCATCAGCATAACAAGGCTCCCAGTTCTCCATGGCCTGTCCTGCCTTTCTGGATTTTACACTTTTTTCAGATGGCCCTTTTGACCGGGGGGAAGTGAGACTTCATTGTAGTGCAGATTTCCTTTGCAAGCTTGCTTGGTTGGCCAAAAAGGGCGTATGCGTTTTTTCCTGAATATATTCAGGAAAAAACGCATACGCCCTTTTTGGCCAAGTGCATCATTGTGGACGTTCTGCCTCTTTTCCTATGCTTTCAATGCAATTCCAGTCTACCTCCTGAAATCGGTTTCCTGCAATTCTGCCCCGCTTTCAAGTCCTCTTGGCAGCCTTACTTCAGTCTATTTTTGGACGATAGCTGTCATTTATAACTCTGCAGGTTTGTGAATTACAGTGCCCCTGAGCTCCTTTCTTCAACTCGCTTTCTTGTGACCTGGCCGCAACACCGCAGGATGTCTTCAGGCCCTAATCTGGTTCTGGCACGGCACGCTGAGCCTTTGGTTAATTCCTCTTCCTGGTGGGAAATGAGAGTTAAATTTGCCCGTCCAGACACCTCCAGCTAGCCTCTCATTGGTTCTCGCTATTCCTGTTCATCTTCCGCAGAAATTGCAAACTGTGCCAAACAGGAGGTTAAAGGCGCTGACTCTCCAAGTGGGGAGAGTGTTAGTAAAGCGTCTGGAATGTTGCACCCGAGTACCAGGGGAGGAAAACTGAGACATATTTGAACACGTCTCCCGTTCACATGGTTGATCATACTCTGGGTTCCACATGCATGTTTTAGCTGAAGGAAGAATACCTTAAACCTGGAGAGTTGAGACCCGTGTAATGGGTACCATGCAATATGACTTCAAAGGGTCTTCATTTGCTCACCGAACCTCTCCAATCCTATCACTGCTGCGTTTATGCCCCTGTACACACGCTTGATTCTCTTTTGGAGACATAGCAATTCATAGGTTTTAAGATACTTACTAGTCAGGTACATTCTTAGGCGTTTAATATGGGGTTTTGAGTCCATTTCGTTGAGCAAGGAGTAGCTCTTGTCTATTCCATATTTGGCTTAAGGAACTTTATCTCTGCTCATTTCAATCCTGGTTTTATGCAGCACCCCAACTCACCTTTCCCCTTAAGCAAGCATAAGTTGTTTTTCTAAATTTGAGACACTGTTCTGTTCTGTAATTCAGTTCCTGTGTAGCCAAGTTTCCATTCCGTGTATTACTGATATCTTATGATGTTTCTTTTTCTGTGTGACTTATTTCAGTTAGCATCATCATACCTGAATCCACTCATTGTGCTGCTAAGGGCCTGATGACATAGATTTCATTGCTGAGTGATATTGCTTTGTAAGTGAATACCACAACTTCTTTATCCATTTTTCACTTTCTGCGATGTTGAACTTGTACTGTAAACGAGGTTCTTGTAAACAGAGCCGTTCCAAACTTTGGGGTGGCTGTGTCTTTTTGATTTTAATTTCCCTAATCTATAGGAACATAAGTGGAAGTGCCCTAGGTTCTGTTGCTTTGTTTTTTAGATGTTTCAGGAAACACCATACACTTCTCCCAAGTGTCTGTTGGCAATTTACATCCCGCCCATCAGCATAACAAGGCTCCCAGTTCTCAATGGCCTGTTGCCTTTCTGGATTTTACACTTTTTTCAGATGGCCCTTTTGACCGGGGGGAAGTGAGACTTCATTGTAGTGCAGATTTCCTTTGCAAGCTTGCTTGGTTGGCCAAAAAGGGCGTATGCGTTTTTTCCTGAATATATTCAGGAAAAAACGCATATGCCCTTTTTGGCCAAGTGCATCATTGTGGACGTTCTGCCTCTTTTCCTATGCTTTCAATGCAATTCCAGTCTACCTCCTGAAATCGGTTTCCTGCAATTCTGCCCCGCTTTCAAGTCCTCTTGGCAGCCTTACTTCAGTCTATTTTTGGACGATAGCTGTCATTTATAACTCTGCAGGTGTGTGAATTAGAGTGCCCCTGAGCTCCTTTCTTCAACTCGCTTTCTTGTGACCTGGCCGCAACACCGCAGGATGGCTTCAGTCCCTAATCTGGTTCCGGCACGGCACGCTGAGCCTTTGGTTATTTCCTCTTCCTGGTGGGAAATGAGAGTTAAATTTGCCCGTCCAGACACCTCCAGCTAGTCTCTCATTGGTTCTCGCTATTCCTGTTCATCTTCCGCAGAAATTGCAAACTGGGCCAAACAGGAGGTTAAAGGCGCTGACTCTCCAAGTGGGGAGAGTGTTAGTAAAGCGTCTGGAATGTTGCACCCGAGTACCAGGGGAGGAAAACTGAGACATATTTGAACACGTCTCCCGTTCACATGGTTGATCAAACTTGGGTTCCACATGCATGTTTTAGCTGAAGGAAGAATACCTTAAAACTGGAGAGTTAAGACCCGTGTAATGGGTACCATGCAATATGACTTCAAAGGGTCTTCATTTGCTCACCGAACCTCTCCAATCCTATCACTGCTGCGTTTATGCCCCTGTACACATGCTTGATTCTCTTTCGGAGTCATAGCAATCCATAGGTTTTAAGATACTTACTAGTCAGGTACATTCTTAGGCATTTAATATGCGGTGTTGAGTCCATTCCGTTGAGCAAGGAGTAGCTCTTGTCTATTCCATATTTGACTTAAGGAACTTTATCTGTGCTCATTTCAATCTCTGGTTTTATGCAGCACCCCAACTCACCTTTCCCCTTAAGCAAGCATAAGTTGGTTTTCTAAGTTTGAGACCCTGTTCTGTTCTGTAATTCAGTTCCTGTGTAGCCAAGTTTACATTCCGTGTATTAGTGATATCTTATGATGTTTCTTTTTCTGTGTGACTTACTTCAGTTAGAATCATCATACCTGAATCCACTCATTGTGCTGCTAAGGGCCTGATGACACAGATTTCATTGCTGAGTGATATTGCTTTGTAAGTAAATACCACAACTTCTTTATCCATTTTTCACTTTCTGCGATGTTGAACTTGTACTGTAAACGAGGTTCTTGTAAACAGAGCCGTTCCAAACTTTGGGGTGGCTGTGTCTTTTTGATTTTAATTTCCCTAAGCTATAGGACCATAAGTGGAAGTGCCCTAGGTTCTGTTGCTTTGTTTTTTAGATGTTTCAGGAAACACCATACACTTCTCCCAAGTGTCTGTTGGCAATTTACATCCCGCCCATCAGCATAACAAGGCTCCCAGTTCTCCATGGCCTGTCCTGCCTTTCTGGATTTTACACTTTTTTCAGATGGCCCTTTTGACCGGGGGGAAGTGAGACTTCATTGTAGTGCAGATTTCCTTTGCAAGCTTGCTTGGTTGGCCAAAAAGGGCGTATGCGTTTTTTCCTGAATATATTCAGGAAAAAACGCATACGCCCTTTTTGGCCAAGTGCATCATTGTGGACGTTCTGCCTCTTTTCCTATGCTTTCAATGCAATTCCAGTCTACCTCCTGAAATCGGTTTCCTGCAATTCTGCCCCGCTTTCAAGTCCTCTTGGCAGCCTTACTTCAGTCTATTTTTGGACGATAGCTGTCATTTATAACTCTGCAGGTTTGTGAATTACAGTGCCCCTGAGCTCCTTTCTTCAACTCGGTTTCTTGTGACCTGGCCGCAACACCGCAGGATGTCTTCAGGCCCTAATCTGGTTCTGGCCCGGCATGCTGAGCCTTTGGTTAATTCCTCTTCCTGGTGGGAAATGAGAGTTAAATTTGCCCGTCCAGACACCTCCAGCTAGCCTCTCATTGGTTCTCGCTATTCCTGTTCATCTTCCGCAGAAATTGCAAACTGGGCCAAACAGGAGGTTAAAGGGACTGACTCTCCAAGTGGGGAGAGTGTTAGTAAAGCGTCTGGAATGTTGCACCCGAGTACCGGGGTACGAAAACTGAGACATATTTGAACACGTCTCCCGATCACATGGTTGATCATACTTGGGTTCCACATGCATGTTTTAGCTGAAGGAAGAATACCTTAAACCTGGGTAGTTGAAACCCGTGGAATGGGTACCATGCAATATGACTTCAAAGGGTCTTCATTTGCTCACCGAACCTCTCCAATCCTATCACTGCTGCGTTTATGCCCCTGTACACATGCTTGATTCTCTTTCGGAGACATAGCAATCCATAGGTTTTAAGATACTTACTAGTCAGATACATTCTTAGGCGTTTAATATGCGGTGTTGAGTCCATTTCGTTGAGCAAGGAGTAGCTCTTGTCTATTCCATATTTGGCTTAAGGAACTTTATCTGTGCTCATTTCAATCTCTGGTTTTATGCAGCACCCCAACTCACCTTTACCCTTAAGCAAGCATAAGTTGGTTTTCTAAATTTGAGACCCTGTTCTGTTCTGTAATTCAGTACCTGTGTAGCCAAGTTTACATTCCGTGTATTACTGATATCTTATGATGTTTCTTTTTCTGTGTGTCTTATTTCAGTTAGAATCATCATACCTGAATCCACTCATTGTGCTGCTAAGGGCCTGATGACACAGATTTCATTGCTGAGTGATATTGCTTTGTAAGTAAATACCACAACTTTTTTATCCATTTTTCACTTTCTGCGATGTTGAACTTGTACTGTAAACGAGGTTCTTGTAAACAGAGCCGTTCGAAACTTTGGGGTGGCTGTGTCTTTTTGATTTTAAATTCCCTAAGCTATAGGACCATAAGTGGAAGTGCCCTAGGCTCTGTTGCTTTGTTTTTTAGATGTTTCAGGAAACACCATACACTTCTCCCGAGTGTTTGTTGGCAATTTACATCCCGCCCTTCAGCATAACAAGGCTCCCAGTTCTCCATGGCCTGTCCTGCCTTTCTGGATTTTACACTTTTTTCAGATGGCCCTTTTGACCGGGGGGAAGTGAGACTTCATTGTAGTGCAGATTTCCTTTGCAAGCTTGCTTGGTTGGCCAAAAAGGGCGTATGCGTTTTTTCCTGAATATATTCAGGAAAAAACGCATACGCCCTTTTTGGCCAAGTGCATCATTGTGGACGTTCTGCCTCTTTTCCTATGCTTTCAATGCAATTCCAGTCTACCTCCTGAAATCGGTTTCCTGCAATTCTGCCCCGCTTTCAAGTCCTCTTGGCAGCCTTACTTCAGTCTATTTTTGGACGATAGCTGTCATTTATAACTCTGCAGGTTTGTGAATTACAGTGCCCCTGAGCTCGTTTCTTCAACTCGCTTTCTTTTGAGCTGGCTGCAACACCGCAGGATGGCTTCAGGCCCTAATCTGGTTCCGGCACGGCACGCTGAGCCTTTGGTTAATTCCTCTTCCTGGTGGGAAATGAGAGTTAAATTTGCCCGTCCAGACACCTCCAGCTAGCCTCTCATTGGTTCTCGCTATTCCTGTTCATCTTCCGCAGAAATTGCAAACTGGGCCAAACAGGAGGTTAAAGGCGCTGACTTTTCAAGTGGGGAGAGTGTTAGTAAAGCGTCTGGAATGTTGCACCCGAGTACCAGGGTACGAAAACTGAGACATATTTGAACACGTCTCCCGTTCACATGGTTGATCATACTTGGGTTCCACATGCATGTTTTAGCTGAAGGAAGAATACCTAAAACCTGGGTAGTTGAAACCCGTGGAATGGGTACCATGCAATATGACTTCAAAGGGTCTTCATTTGCTCACCGAACCTCTCCAATCCTATCACTGCTGCGTTTATGCCCCTGTACACATGCTTGATTCTCTTTCGGAGACATAGCAATCCATAGGTTTTAAGATACTTACTAGTCAGGTACATTCTTAGGCGTTTAATATGCGGTGTTGAGTCCATTTCGTTGAGCAAGGAGTAGCTCTTGTCTATTCCATATTTGGCTTAAGGAACTTTATCTGTGCTCATTTCAATCTCTGGTTTTATGCAGCACCCCAACTCACCTTTCCCCTTAAGCAAGCATAAGTTGGTTTTCTAAATTTGAGACCCTGTTCTGTTCTGTAATTCAGTTCCTGTGTAGCCAAGTTTACATTCCGTGTATTACTGATATCTTATGATGTTTCTTTTTCTGTGTGACTTACTTCAGTTAGAATCATCATACCTGAATCCACTCATTGTGCTGCTAAGGGCCTGATGACACAGATTTCATTGCTGAGTGATATTGCTTTGTAAGTAAATACCACAACTTCTTTATCCATTTTTCACTTTCTGCGATGTTGAACTTGTACTGTAAACGAGGTTCTTGTAAACAGAGCCGTTCCAAACTTTGGGGTGGCTGTGTCTTTTTGATTTTAAATTCCCTAAGCTATAGGACCATAAGTGGAAGTGCCCTAGGCTCTGTTGCTTTGTTTTTTAGATGTTTCAGGAAACACCATACACTTCTCCCGAGTGTTTGTTGGCAATTTACATCCCGCCCTTCAGCATAACAAGGCTCCCAGTTCTCCATGGCCTGTCCTGCCTTTCTGGATTTTACACTTTTTTCAGATGGCCCTTTTGACCGGGGGGAAGTGAGACTTCATTGTAGTGCAGATTTCCTTTGCAAGCTTGCTTGGTTGGCCAAAAAGGGCGTATGCGTTTTTTCCTGAATATATTCAGGAAAAAACGCATACGCCCTTTTTGGCCAAGTGCATCATTGTGGACGTTCTGCCTCTTTTCCTATGCTTTCAATGCAATTCCAGTCTACCTCCTGAAATCGGTTTCCTGCAATTCTGCCCCGCTTTCAAGTCCTCTTGGCAGCCTTACTTCAGTCTATTTTTGGACGATAGCTGTCATTTATAACTCTGCAGGTTTGTGAATTACAGTGCCCCTGAGCTCGTTTCTTCAACTCGCTTTCTTTTGAGCTGGCTGCAACACCGCAGGATGGCTTCAGGCCCTAATCTGGTTCCGGCACGGCACGCTGAGCCTTTGGTTATTTCCTCTTCCTGGTGGGAAATGAGAGTTGAATTTGCCCGTCCAGACACCTCCAGCTAGCCTCTCATTGGTTCTCGCTATTCCTGTTCATCTTCCGCAGAAATTGCAAACTGGGCCAAACAGGAGGTTAAAGGCGCTGACTTTTCAAGTGGGGAGAGTGTTAGTAAAGCGTCTGGAATGTTGCACCCGAGTACCAGGGTACGAAAAATGAGACATATTTGAACACGTCTCCCGTTCACATGGTTGATCATACTTGGGTTCCACATGCATGTTTTAGCTGAAGGAAGAATACCTAAAACCTGGGTAGTTGAAACCCGTGGAATGGGTACCATGCAATATGACTTCAAAGGGTCTTCATTTGCTCACCGAACCTCTCCAATCCTATCACTGCTGCGTTTATGCCCCTGTACACATGCTTGATTCTCTTTCGGAGACATAGCAATCCATAGGTTTTAAGATACTTACTAGTCAGGTACATTCTTAGGCGTTTAATATGCGGTGTTGAGTCCATTTCGTTGAGCAAGGAGTAGCTCTTGTCTATTCCATATTTGGCTTAAGGAACTTTATCTGTGCTCATTTCAATCTCTGGTTTTATGCAGCACCCCAACTCACCTTTCCCCTTAAGCAAGCATAAGTTGGTTTTCTAAATTTGAGACCCTCTTCTGTTCTGTAATTCAGTACCTGTGTAGCCAAGTTTACATTCCGTGTATTACTGATATCTTATGATGTTTCTTTTTCTGTGTGACTTATTTCAGTTAGAATCATCATACCTGAATCCACTCATTGTGCTGCTAAGGGCCTGATGACACAGATTTCATTGCTGAGTGATATTGCTTTGTAAGTGAATACCACAACTTCTTTATCCATTTTTCACTTTCTGCGATGTTGAACTTGTACTGTAAACGAGGTTCTTGTAAACAGAGCCGTTCGAAACTTTGGGGTGGCTGTGTCTTTTTGATTTTAAATTCCCTAAGCTATAGGACCATAAGTGGAAGTGCCCTAGGCTCTGTTGCTTTGTTTTTTAGATGTTTCAGGAAACACCATACACTTCTCCCGAGTGGTTGTTGGCAATTTACATCCCGCCCATCAGCATAACAAGGCTCCCAGTTCTCAATGGCCTGTTGCCTTTCTGGATTTTACACTTTTTTCAGATGGCCCTTTTGACCGGGGGGAAGTGAGACTTCATTGTAGTGCAGATTTCCTTTGCAAGCTTGCTTGGTTGGCCAAAAAGGGCGTATGCGTTTTTTCCTGAATATATTCAGGAAAAAACGCATACGCCCTTTTTGGCCAAGTGCATCATTGTGGACGTTCTGCCTCTTTTCCTATGCTTTCAATGCAATTCCAGTCTACCTCCTGAAATCGGTTTCCTGCAATTCTGCCCCGCTTTCAAGTCCTCTTGGCAGCCTTACTTCAGTCTATTTTTGGACGATAGCTGTCATTTATAACTCTGCAGGTTTGTGAATTACAGTGCCCCTGAGCTGCTTTCTTCAACTCGCTTTCTTTTGAGCTGGCCGCAACACCGCAGGATGTCTTCAGGCCCTAATCTGGTTCTGGCACGGCATGCTGAGCCTTTGGTTAATTCCTCTTCCTGGTGGGAAATGAGAGTTAAATTTGCCCATCCAGACACCTCCAGCTAGTCTCTCATTGGTTCTCGCTATTCCTGTTAATCTTCCACAGAAATTGCAAAATGGGCCAAACAGGAGGTTAAAGGGACTGACTCTCCAAGTGGGGAGAGTGTTAGTAAAGCGTCTGGAATGTTGCACCCGAGTACCAGGGTACGAAAACGGAGACATATTTGAACATGTCTCCCGATCACATGGTTGATCATACTCTAGGTCCCACATGCATGTTTTAGCTGAAGGAAGAATACCTTAAACCTGGGTAGTTGAAACCCGTGGAATGGGTACCATGCAATATGACTTCAAAGGGTCTTCATTTGCTCACCGAACCTCTCCAATCCTATCACTGCTGCGTTTATGCCCCTGTACACATGCTTGATTCTCTTTCGGAGACATAGCAATCCATAGGTTTTAAGATACTTACTAGTCAGGTACATTCTTAGACGTTTAATATGCGGTGTTGAGTCCATTTCGTTGAGCAAGGAGTAGCTCTTGTCTATTCCATATTTGGCTTAAGGAACTTTATCTGTGCTCATTTCAATCTCTGGTTTTATGCAGCACCCCAACTCACCTTTCCCCTTAAGCAAGCATAAGTTGGTTTTCTAAATTTGAGACCCTGTTCTGTTCTGTAATTCAGTTCCTGTGTAGCCAAGTTTACATTCCGTGTATTACTGATATCTTATGATGTTTCTTTTTCTGTGTGACTTATTTCAGTTAGAATCATCGTACCTGAATCCACTCATTATGCTGCTACGGGCCTGATGACATAGATTTCATTGCTGAGTGATACTGCATTGTACGTAAGTACCACAAGTTCTTTATCCATTTTTCACTTTCTGCGATGTTGAACTTGTACTGTAAACGAGGTTCTTGTAAACAGAGCCGTTCCAAACTTTGGGGTGGCTGTGTCTTTTTGAATTTAATTTCCCTAAGCTATAGGACCATAAGTGGAAGTGCCCTAGGCTCTGTTGCTTTGTTTTTTAGATGTTTCAGGAAACACCATACACTTCTCCCGAGTGGTTGTTGGCAATTTACATCCCGCCCATCAGCATAACAAGGCTCCCAGTTCTCCATGGCCTGTCCTGCCTTTCTGGATTTTACACTTTTTTCAGATGGCCCTTTTGACCGGGGGGAAGTGAGACTTCATTGTAGTGCAGATTTCCTTTGCAAGCTTGCTTGGTTGGCCAAAAAGGGCGTATGCGTTTTTTCCTGAATATATTCAGGAAAAAACGCATACGCCCTTTTTGGCCAAGTGCATCATTGTGGACGTTCTGCCTCTTTTCCTATGCTTTCAATGCAATTCCAGTCTACCTCCTGAAATCGGTTTCCTGCAATTCTGCCCCGCTTTCAAGTCCTCTTGGCAGCCTTACTTCAGTCTATTTTTGGACGATAGCTGTCATTTATAACTCTGCAGGTTTGTGAATTACAGTGCCCCTGAGCTCCTTTCTTCAACTCGCTTTCTTGTGACCTGGCCGCAACACCGCAGGATGGCTTCAGGCCCTAATCTGGTTCTGGCACGGCACGCTGAGCCTTTGGTTAATTCCTCTTCCTGGTGGGAAATGAGAGTTAAATTTGCCCATCCAGACACCTCCAGCTAGTCTCTCATTGGTTCTCGCTATTCCTGTTCATCTTCCACAGAAATTGCAAACTGGGCCAAACAGGAGGTTAAAGGGACTGACTCTCCAAGTGGGGAGAGTGTTAGTAAAGCGTCTGGAATGTTGCACCCGAGTACCAGGGTACGAAAACTGAGACATATTTGAACACGTCTCCCGATCACATGGTTGATCATACTCTAGGTCCCACATGCATGTTTTAGCTGAAGGAAGAATACCTTAAACCTGGGTAGTTGAAACCCGTGGAATGGGTACCATGAAATATGACTTCAAAGGGTCTCCATTTGCTCACCGAACCTCTCCAATCCTATCACTGCTGCGTTTATGCCCCTGTACACATGCTTGATTCTCTTTCGGAGACATAGCAATCCATAGGTTTTAAGATACTTACTAGTCAGGTGCATTCTTAGGCGTTTAATATGGGTTTTGTGTCCATTTCGTTGAGCAAGGAGTAGCTCTTGTCTATTCCATATTTGGCTTAAGGAACTTTATCTGTGCTCATTTCAATCTCTGGTTTTATGCAGCACCCCAACTCACCTTTCCCCTTAAGCAAGCATAAGTTGGTTTTCTAAATTTGAGACCCTGTTCTGTTCTGTAATTCAGTTCCTGTGTAGCCAAGTTTACATTCCGTGTATTAGTGATATCTTATGATGTTTCTTTTTCTGTGTGACTTATTTCAGTTAGAATCATCGTACCTGAATCCACTCATTATGCTGCTACGGGCCTGATGACATAGATTTCATTGCTGAGTGATACTGCATTGTACGTAAGTACCACAAGTTCTTTATCCATTTTTCACTTTCTGCGATGTTGAACTTGTACTGTAAACGAGGTTCTTGTAAACAGAGCCGTTCCAAACTTTGGGGTGGCTGTGTCTTTTTGAATTTAATTTCCCTAAGCTATAGGACCATAAGTGGAAGTGCCCTACGCTCTGTTGCTTTGTTTTTTAGATGTTTCAGGAAACACCATACACTTCTCCCGAGTGGTTGTTGGCAATTTACATCCCGCCCATCAGCATAACAAGGCTCCCAGTTCTCCATGGCCTGTCCTGCCTTTCTGGATTTTATACTTTTTTCAGATGGCCCTTTTGACCGGGGGGAAGTGAGACTTCATTGTAGTGCAGATTTCCTTTGCAAGCTTGCTTGGTTGGCCAAAAAGGGCATATGCGTTTTTTCCTGAATATATTCAGGAAAAAACGCATACGCCCTTTTTGGCCAAGTGCATCATTGTGGACGTTCTGCCTCTTTTCCTATGCTTTCAATGCAATTCCAGTCTACCTCCTGAAATCGGTTTCCTGCAATTCTGCCCCGCTTTCAAGTCCTCTTGGCAGCCTTACTTCAGTCTATTTTTGGACGATAGCTGTCATTTATAACTCTGCAGGTTTGTGAATTACAGTGCCCCTGAGCTCCTTTCTTCAACTCGCTTTCTTGTGACCTGGCCGCAACACCGCAGGATGTCTTCAGGCCCTAATCTGGTTCTGGCACGGCACGCTGAGCCTTTGGTTAATTCCTCTTCCTGGTGGGAAATGAGAGTTAAATTTGCCCATCCAGACACCTCCAGCTAGTCTCTCATTGGTTCTCGCTATTCCTGTTCATCTTCCACAGAAATTGCAAACTGGGCCAAACAGGAGGTTAAAGGGACTGACTCTCCAAGTGGGGAGAGTGTTAGTAAAGCGTCTGGAATGTTGCACCCGAGTACCAGGGTACGAAAACTGAGACATATTTGAACACGTCTCCCAATCACATGATTGATCATACTCTAGGTCCCACATGCATGTTTTAGCTGAAGGAAGAATACCTTAAACCTGGGTAGTTGAAACCCGTGGAATGGGTACCATGCAATATGACTTCAAAGGGTCTTCATTTGCTCACCGAACCTCTCCAATCCTATCACTGCTGCGTTTATGCCCCTGTACACATGCTTGATTCTCTTTCGGAGACATAGCAATCCATAGGTTTTAAGATACTTACTAGTCAGGTACATTCTTAGGCATTTAATATGCGGTGTTCAGTTCATTTCGTTGAGCAAGGAGTAGCTCTTGTCTATTCCATATTTGGCTTAAGGAACTTTATCTGTGCTCATTTCAATCTCTGGTTTTATGCAGCACCCCAACTCACCTTTCCCCTTAAGCAAGCATAAGTTGGTTTTCTAAATTTGAGACCCTGTTCTGTTCTGTAATTCAGTTCCTGTGTAGCCAAGTTTACATTCCGTGTATTAGTGATATCTTATGATGTTTCTTTTTCTGTGTGACTTATTTCAGTTAGAATCATCGTACCTGAATCCACTCATTATGCTGCTACGGGCCTGATGACATAGATTTCATTGCTGAGTGATACTGCATTGTACGTAAGTACCACAAGTTCTTTATCCATTTTTCACTTTCTGCGATGTTGAACTTGTACTGTAAACGAGGTTCTTGTAAACAGAGCCGTTCCAAACTTTGGGGTGGCTGTGTCTTTTTGAATTTAATTTCCCTAAGCTATAGGACCATAAGTAGAAGTGCCCTAGGCTCTGTTGCTTTGTTTTTTAGATGTTTCAGGAAACACCATACACTTCTCCCAAGTGGTTGTTGGCAATTTACATCCCGCCCATCAGCATAACAAGGCTCCCAGTTCTCCATGGCCTGTCCTGCCTTTCTGGATTTTACACTTTTTTCAGATGGCCCTTTTGACCGGGGGGAAGTGAGACTTCATTGTAGTGCAGATTTCCTTTGCAAGCTTGCTTGGTTGGCCAAAAAGGGCGTATGCGTTTTTTCCTGAATATATTCAGGAAAAAACGCATACGCCCTTTTTGGCCAAGTGCATCATTGTGGACGTTCTGCCTCTTTTCCTATGCTTTCAATGCAATTCCAGTCTACCTCCTGAAATCGGTTTCCTGCAATTCTGCCCCGCTTTCAAGTCCTCTTGGCAGCCTTACTTCAGTCTATTTTTGGACGATAGCTGTCATTTATAACTCTGCAGGTTTGTGAATTACAGTGCCCCTGAGCTCCTTTCTTCAACTCGCTTTCTTGTGACCTGGCCGCAACACCGCAGGATGGCTTCAGGCCCTAATCTGGTTCTGGCACGGCACGCTGAGCCTTTGGTTAATTCCTCTTCCTGGTGGGAAATGAGAGTTAAATTTGCCCATCCAGACACCTCCAGCTAGTCTCTCATTGGTTCTCGCTATTCCTGTTCATCTTCCACAGAAATTGCAAACTGGGCCAAACAGGAGGTTAAAGGGACTGACTCTCCAAGTGGGGAGAGTGTTAGTAAAGCGTCTGGAATGTTGCACCCGAGTACCAGGGTACAAAAACTGAGACATATTTGAACACGTCTCCCGATCACATGGTTGATCATACTCTAGGTCCCACATGCATGTTTTAGCTGAAGGAAGAATACCTTAAACCTGGGTAGTTGAAACCCGTGGAATGGGTACCATGCAATATGACTTCAAAGGGTCTCCATTTGCTCACCGAACCTCTCCAATCCTATCACTGCTGCGTTTATGCCCCTGTACACATGCTTGATTCTCTTTCGGAGACATAGCAATCCATAGGTTTTAAGATACTTACTAGTCAGGTGCATTCTTAGGCGTTTAATATGGGTTTTGTGTCCATTTCGTTGAGCAAGGAGTAGCTCTTGTCTATTCCATATTTGGCTTAAGGAACTTTATCTGTGCTCATTTCAATCTCTGGTTTTATGCAGCACCCCAACTCACCTTTCACCTTAAGCAAGCATAAGTTGGTTTTGTAAATTTGAGACCCTGTTCTGTTTTGGAATGCAGTTCCTGTGTAGCCAAGTTTACATTCCGTGTATTAGTGATATCTTATGATGTTTCTTTTTCTGTGTGACTTATTTCAGTTAGAATCATCATACCTTAATCCACTCATTATGCTGCTACGGGCCTGATGACATAGATTTCATTGCTGAGTGATACTGCATTGTACGTAAGTACCACAAGTTCTTTATCCATTTTTCACTTTCTGTGATATTGAACTTGTACGGTAAACGAGGTTCTTGTAAACGGAGGCGTCCCAAACTTTGTGGTGGCTGTGTCTTTTTTATTTTAATTTCCCTAAGCTATAGGACCATAAGCGGAAGTGCCCTAGGCTCTGTTGCTTTGTTTTTTAGATGTTTCAGGAAACACCATACACTTCTCCTGAGTGTCTGTTGGCAATTTACATCCCGCCCATCAGCATAACAAGGCTCCCAGTTCTCCATGGCCTGTCCTGCCTTTCTGGATTTTACACTTTTTTCAGATGGCCCTTTTGACCGGGGAGAAGTGAGACTTCATTGTAGTGCAGATTTCCTTTGCAAGCTTGCTTGGTTGGCCAAAAAGGGCGTATGCGTTTTTTCCTGAATATATTCAGGAAAAAACGCATACGCCCTTTTTGGCCAAGTGCATCATTGTGGACGTTCTGCCTCTTTTCCTATGCTTTCAATGCAATTCCAGTCTACCTCCTGAAATCGGTTTCCTGCAATTCTGCCCCGCTTTCAAGTCCTCTTGGCAGCCTTACTTCAGTCTATTTTTGGACGATAGCTGTCATTTATTACTCTGCATGTTTGTGAATTACAGTGCCCCTGAGCTCCTTTCTTCAACTCGCTTTCTTGTGACCTGGCCACAACACCGCAGGATGGCTTCAGGCCCTAATCTGGTTCTGGCCCGGCATGCTGAGCCTTTGGTTAATTCCTCTTCCTGGTGGGAAATGAGAGTTAAATTTGCCCGTCCAGACACCTCCAGCTAGCCTCTCATTGGTTCTCGCTATTCCTGTTCATCTTCCGCAGAAATTGCAAACTGGGCCAAACAGGAGGTTAAAGGGACTGACTCTCCAAGTCGGGAGAGTGTTAGTAAAGCGTCTGGAATGTTGCACCCGAGTACCAGGGGAGGAAAACTGAGACATATTTGAACACGTCTCCCATTCACATGGTTGATCATAATCTGGGTTCCACATGCATGTTTTAGCTGAAGGAAGAATACCTTAAACCTGGAGAGTTGAGACCCGTGTAATGGGTACCATGCAATATGACTTCAAAGGGTCTTCATTTGCTCACCGAACCTCTCCAATCCTATCACTGCTGCGTTTATGCCCCTGTACACACGCTTGATTCTCTTTTGGAGACATAGCAATCCATAGGTTTTAAGATACTTACTAGTCAGGTACATTCTTAGGCGTTTAATATGGGGTTTTGAGTCCATTTCGTTGAGCAAGGAGTAGCTCTTGTCTATTCCATATTTGGCTTAAGGAACTTTATCTGTGCTCATTTCAATCTCTGGTTTTATGCAGCAACCCAACTCACCTTTCCCCTTAAGCAAGCATAAGTTGGTTTTCTAAATTTGAGACCCTGTTCTGTTTTGGAATGCAGTTCCTGTGTAGCCAAGTTTACATTCCGTGTATTAGTGATATCTTATGATGTTTCTTTTTTTGCGTGACTTATTTCAGTTAGAATCATCGTACCTTAATACACTCATTATGCTGCTAAGGGCCTGATGACACAGATTTCATTGCTGAGTGATATTGCTTTGTACGTAAATACCACAACTTCTTTATCCATTTTTCACTTTCTGCGATGTTGAACTTGTACTGTAAACGAGGTTCTTGTAAACAGAACCATTCCAAACTTTGGGGTGGCTGTGTCTTTTTGATTTTAATTTCCCTAAGCTATAGGACCATAAGTGGAAGTGCCCTAGGTTCTGTTGCTTTGTTTTTTAGATGTTTCAGGAAACACCATACACTTCTCCCGAGTGGTTGTTGGCAATTTACATCCCGCCCATCAGCATAACAAGGCTCCCAGTTCTCCATGGCCTGTCCTGCCTTTCTGGATTTTACACTTTTTTCAGATGGCCCTTTTGACCGGGGGGAAGTGAGACTTCATTGTAGTGCAGATTTCCTTTGCAAGCTTGCTTGGTTGGCCAAAAAGGGCGTATGCGTTTTTTCCTGAATATATTCAGGAAAAAACGCATACGCCCTTTTTGGCCAAGTGCATCATTGTGTACGTTCTGCCTCTTTTCCTATGCTTTCAATGCAATTCCAGTCTACCTCCTGAAATCGGTTTCCTGCAATTCTGCCCCGCTTTCAAGTCCTCTTGGCAGCCTTACTTCAGTCTATTTTTGGACGATAGCTGTCATTTATAACTCTGCAGGTTTGTGAATTACAGTGCCCCTGAGCTCCTTTCTTCAACTCGCTTTCTTTTGAGCTGGCCGCAACACCGCAGGATGGCTTCAGGCCCTAATCTGGTTCCGGCACGGCACGCTGAGCCTTTGGTTATTTCCTCTTCCTGGTGGGAAATGAGAGTTAAATTTGCCCGTCCAGACACCACCAGCTAGTCTCTCATTGGTTCTCGCTATTCCTGTTCATCTTCCGCAGAAATTGCAAACTGGGCCAAACAGGAGGTTAAAGGCGCTGACTCTCCAAGTGGGGAGAGTGTTAGTAAAGCGTCTGGAATGTTGCACCCGAGTACCAGGGGAGGAAAACTGAGACATATTTGAACACGTCTCCCGTTCACATGGTTGATCATACTTGGGTTCCACATGCATGTTTTAGCTGAAGGAAGAATACCTTAAACCTGGGTATTTGAAACCCGTGGAATGGGTACCATGCAATATGACTTCAAAGGGTCTTCATTTGCTCACCGAACCTCTCCAATCCTATCACTGCTGCGTTTATGCCCCTGTACACATGCTTGATTCTCTTTCGGAGACATAGCAATCCATAGGTTTTAAGATACTTACTAGTCAGGTACATTCTTAGGCGTTTAATATGCGGTGTTGAGTCCATTTCGTTGAGCAAGGAGTAGCTCTTGTCTATTCCATATTTGGCTTAAGGAACTTTATCTGTGCTCATTTCAATCTCTGGTTTTATGCAGCACCCCAACTCACCTTTACCCTTAAGCAAGCATAAGTTGGTTTTCTAAATTTGAGACCCTGTTCTGTCCTGTAATTCAGTTCCTGTGTAGCCAAGTTTACATTCCGTGTATTACTGATATCTTATGATGTTTCTTTTTCTGTGTGACTTATTTCAGTTAGAATCATCATACCTGAATCCACTCATTGTGCTGCTAAGGGCCAGATGACACAGATTTCATTGCTGAGTGATATTGCTTTGTAAGTAAATACCACAACTTCTTTATCCATTTTTCACTTTCTGCGATGTTGAACTTGTACTGTAAACGAGGTTCTTGTAAACAGAGCCGTTCCAAACTTTGGGGTGGCTGTGTCTTTTTGATTTTAATTTCCCTAAGCTATAGGACCATAAGTGGAAGTGCCCTAGGTTCTGTTGCTTTGTTTTTTAGATGTTTCAGGAAACACCATACACTTCTCCCAAGTGTCTGTTGGCAATTTACATCCCGCCCATCAGCATAACAAGGCTCCCAGTTCTCCATGGCCTGTCCTGCCTTTCTGGATTTTACACTTTTTTCAGATGGCCCTTTTGACCGGGGGGAAGTGAGACTTCATTGTAGTGCAGATTTCCTTTGCAAGCTTGCTTGGTTGGCCAAAAAGGGCGTATGCGTTTTTTCCTGAATATATTCAGGAAAAAACGCATACGCCCTTTTTGGCCAAGTGCATCATTGTGGACGTTCTACCTCTTTTCCTATGCTTTCAATGCAATTCCAGTCTACCTCCTGAAATCGGTTTCCTGCAATTCTGCCCCGCTTTCAAGTCCTCTTGGCAGCCTTACTTCAGTCTATTTTTGGACGATAGCTGTCATTTATAACTCTGCATGTTTGTGAATTACAGTGCCCCTGAGCTCCTTTCTTCAACTCGCTTTCTTTTCAGCTGGCCGCAACACCGCAGGATGGCTTCAGGCCCTAATCTGGTTCCGGCACGGCATGCTGAGCCTTTGGTTATTTCCTCTTCCTGGTGGGAAATGAGAGTTAAATTTGCCCGTCCAGACACCTCCAGCTAGCCTCTCTTTGGTTCTCGCTATTCCTGTTCATCTTCCGCAGAAATTGCAAACTGGGCCAAACAGGAGGTTAAAGGCGCTGACTTTCCAAGTGGGGAGAGTGTTAGTAAAGCGTCTGGAATGTTGCACCCGAGTACCAGGGGAGGAGAACTGAGACATATTTGAACACGTCTCCCGTTCACATGGTTGATCATACTTGGGTTCCACATGCATGTTTTAGCTGAAGGAAGAATACCTAAAACCTGGGTAGTTGAAACCCGTGGAATGGGTACCATGCCATATGACTTCAAAGGGTCTTCATTTGCTCACCGAACCTCTCCAATCCTATCACTGCTGCGTTTATGCCCCTGTACACATGCTTGATTCTGTTTCGGAGACATAGCAATCCATAGGTTTTAAGATACTTACTAGTCAGGTACATTCTTAGGCGTTTAATATGCGGTGTTGAGTCCATTTCGTTGAGCAAGGAGTAGCTCTTGTCTATTCCATATTTGACTTAAGGAACTTAATCTGTGCTCATTTCAATCTCTGGTTTTATGCAGCACCCCAACTCACCTTTCCCCTTAAGCAAGCATAAGTTGGTTTTCTAAATTTGAGTCCCTGTTCTGTTCTGTAATTCAGTTCCTGTGTAGCCAAGTTTACATTCCGTGTATTACTGATATCTTATGATGTTTCTTTTTCTGTGTGACTTACTTCAGTTAGAATCATCATACCTGAATCCACTCATTGTGCTGCTAAGGGCCTGATGACACAGATTTCATTGCTGAGTGATATTGCTTTGTAAGTAAATACCACAACTTCTTTATCCATTTTTCACTTTCTGCGATGTTGAACTTGTACTGTAAACGAGGTTCTTGTAAACAGAGCCGTTCCAAACTTTGGGGTGGCTGTGTCTTTTTGATTTTAAATTCCCTAAGCTATAGGACCATAAGTGGAAGTGCCCTAGGCTCTGTTGCTTTGTTTTTTAGATGTTTCAGGAAACACCATACACTTCTCCCGAGTGGTTGTTGGCAATTTACATCCCGCCCATCAGCATAACAAGGCTCCCAGTTCTCCATGGCCTGTCCTGCCTTTCTGGATTTTACACTTTTTTCAGATGGCCCTTTTGACCGGGGGGAAGTGAGACTTCATTGTAGTGCAGATTTCCTTAGCAAGCTTGCTTGGTTGGCCAAAAAGGGCGTATGCGTTTTTTCCTGAATATATTCAGGAAAAAACGCATACGCCCTTTTTGGCCAAGTGCATCATTGTGGACGTCCTGCCTCTTTTCCTATGCTTTCAATGCAATTCCAGTCTACCTCCTGAAATCGGTTTCCTGCAATTCTGCCCCGCTTTCAAGTCCTCTTGGCAGCCTTACTTCAGTCTATTTTTGGACGATAGCTGTCATTTATAACTCTGCAGGTTTGTGAATTACAGTGCCCCTGAGCTCCTTTCTTCAACTCGCTTTCTTGTGACCTGGCCGCAACACCGCAGGATGGCTTCAGGCCCTAATCTGGTTCTGGCACGGCATGCTGAGCCTTTGGTTAATTCCTCTTCCTGGTGGGAAATGAGAGTTAAATTTGCCCATCCAGACACCTCCAGCTAGTCTCTCATTGGTTCTCGCTATTCCTGTTAATCTTCCACAGAAATTGCAAACTGGGCCAAACAGGAGGTTAAAGGGACTGACTCTCCAAGTGGGGAGAGTGTTAGTAAAGCGTTCTGAATGTTGCACCCGAGTACCAGGGTACGAAAACGGAGACATATTTGAACACGTCTCCCGATCACATGGTTGATCATACTCTAGGTCCCACATGCATGTTTTAGCTGAAGGAAGAATACCTTAAACCTGGGTAGTTGAAACCCGTGGAATGGGTACCATGCAATATGACTTCAAAGGGTCTTCATTTGCTCACCGAACCTCTCCAATCCTATCACTGCTGCGTTTATGCCCCTGTACACATGCTTGATTCTCTTTCGGAGACATAGCAATCCATAGGTTTTAAGATACTTACTAGTCAGGTACATTCTTAGACGTTTAATATGCGGTGTTGAGTCCATTTCGTTGAGCAAGGAGTAGCTCTTGTCTATTCCATATTTGGCTTAAGGAACTTTATCTGTGCTCATTTCAATCTCTGGTTTTATGCAGCACCCCAACTCACCTTTCCCCTTAAGCAAGCATAAGTTGGTTTTCTAAATTTGAGACCCTGTTCTGTTCTGTAATTCAGTTCCTGTGTAGCCAAGTTTACATTCCGTGTATTAGTGATATCTTATGATGTTTCTTTTTCTGTGTGACTTATTTCAGTTAGAATCATCGTACCTGAATCCACTCATTATGCTGCTACGGGCCTGATGACATAGATTTCATTGCTGAGTGATACTGCATTGTACGTAAGTACCACAAGTTCTTTATCCATTTTTCACTTTCTGCGATGTTGAACTTGTACTGTAAACGAGGTTCTTGTAAACAGAGCCGTTCCAAACTTTGGGGTGGCTGTGTCTTTTTGAATTTAATTTCCCTAAGCTATAGGACCATAAGTGGAAGTGCCCTAGGCTCTGTTGCTTTGTTTTTTAGATGTTTCAGGAAACACCATACACTTCTCCCGAGTGGTTGTTGGCAATTTACATCCCGCCCATCAGCATAACAAGGCTCCCAGTTCTCCATGGCCTGTCCTGCCTTTCTGGATTTTATACTTTTTTCAGATGGCCCTTTTGACCGGGGGGAAGTGAGACTTCATTGTAGTGCAGATTTCCTTTGCAAGCTTGCTTGGTTGGCCAAAAAGGGCGTATGCGTTTTTTCCTGAATATATTCAGGAAAAAACGCATACGCCCTTTTTGGCCAAGTGCATCATTGTGGACGTTCTGCCTCTTTTCCTATGCTTTCAATGCAATTCCAGTCTACCTCCTGAAATCGGTTTCCTGCAATTCTGCCCCGCTTTCAAGTCCTCTTGGCAGCCTTACTTCAGTCTATTTTTGGACGATAGCTGTCATTTATAACTCTGCATGTTTGTGAATTACAGTGCCCCTGAGCTCCTTTCTTCAACTCGCTTTCTTTTGAGCTGGCCGCAACACCGCAGGATGGCTTCAGGCCCTAATCTGGTTCCGGCACGGCATGCTGAGCCTTTGGTTATTTCCTCTTCCTGGTGGGAAATGAGAGTTAAATTTGCCCGTCCAGACACCTCCAGCTAGCCTCTCATTGGTTCTCGCTATTCCTGTTCATCTTCCGCAGAAATTGCAAACTGGGCCAAACAGGAGGTTAAAGGCGCTGACTTTCCAAGTGGGGAGAGTGTTAGTAAAGCGTCTGGAATGTTGCACCCGAGTACCAGGGGAGGAGAACTGAGACATATTTGAACACGTCTCCCGTTCACATGGTTGATCATACTTGGGTTCCACATGCATGTTTTAGCTGAAGGAAGAATACCTAAAACCTGGGTAGTTGAAACCCGTGGAATGGGTACCATGCAATATGACTTCAAAGGGTCTTCATTTGCTCACCGAACCTCTCCAATCCTATCACTGCTGCGTTTATGCCCCTGTACACATGCTTGATTCTGTTTCGGAGACATAGCAATCCATAGGTTTTAAGATACTTACTAGTCAGGTACATTCTTAGGCGTTTAATATGCGGTGTTGAGTCCATTTCGTTGAGCAAGGAGTAGCTCTTGTCTATTCCATATTTGGCTTAAGGAACTTTATCTGTGCTCATTTCAATCTCTGGTTTTATGCAGCACCCCAACTCACCTTTCCCCTTAAGCAAGCATAAGTTGGTTTTCTAAATTTGAGACCCTGTTCTGTTCTGTAATTCAGTTCCTGTGTAGCCAAGTTTACATTCCGTGTATTACTGATATCTTATGATGTTTCTTTTTCTGTGTGACTTATTTCAGTTAGAATCATCATACCTGAATCCACTCATTGTGCTGCTAAGGGCCTGATGACACAGATTTCATTGCTGAGTGATATTGCTTTGTAAGTAAATACCACAACTTCTTTATCCATTTTTCACTTTCTGCGATGTTGAACTTGTACTGTAAACGAGGTTCTTGTAAACAGAGCCGTTCCAAACTTTGGGGTGGCTGTGTCTTTTTGATTTTAAATTCCCTAAGCTATAGGACCATAAGTGGAAGTGCCCTAGGCTCTGTTGCTTTGTTTTTTAGATGTTTCAGGAAACACCATACACTTCTCCCGAGTGGTTGTTGGCAATTTACATCCCGCCCATCAGCATAACAAGGCTCCCAGTTCTCCATGGCCTGTCCTGCCTTTCTGGATTTTACACTTTTTTCAGATGGCCCTTTTGACCGGGGGTAAGTGAGACTTCATTGTAGTGCAGATTTCCTTAGCAAGCTTGCTTGGTTGGCCAAAAAGGGCGTATGCGTTTTTTCCTGAATATATTCAGGAAAAAACGCATACGCCCTTTTTGGCCAAGTGCATCATTGTGGACGTCCTGCCTCTTTTCCTATGCTTTCAATGCAATTCCAGTCTACCTCCTGAAATCGGTTTCCTGCAATTCTGCCCCGCTTTCAAGTCCTCTTGGCAGGCTTACTTCAGTCTATTTTTGGACGATAGCTGTCATTTATAACTCTGCAGGTTTGTGAATTACAGTGCCCCTGAGCTCCTTTCTTCAACTCGCTTTCTTGTGACCTGGCCGCAACACCGCAGGATGTCTTCAGGCCCTAATCTGGTTCTGGCACGGCACGCTGAGCCTTTGGTTAATTCCTCTTCCTGGTGGGAAATGAGAGTTAAATTTGCCCATCCAGACACCTCCAGCTAGTCTCTCATTGGTTCTCGCTATTCCTGTTCATCTTCCACAGAAATTGCAAACTGGGCCAAACAGGAGGTTAAAGGGACTGACTCTCCAAGTGGGGAGAGTGTTAGTAAAGCGTCTGGAATGTTGCACCCGAGTACCAGGGTACGAAAACTGAGACATATTTGAACACGTCTCCCAATCACATGATTGATCATACTCTAGGTCCCACATGCATGTTTTAGCTGAAGGAAGAATACCTTAAACCTGGGTAGTTGAAACCCGTGGAATGGGTACCATGCAATATGACTTCAAAGGGTCTTCATTTGCTCACCGAACCTCTCCAATCCTATCACTGCTGCGTTTATGCCCCTGTACACATGCTTGATTCTCTTTCGGAGACATAGCAATCCATAGGTTTTAAGATACTTACTAATCAGGTACATTCTTAGGCATTTAATATGCGGTGTTGAGTCCATTTCGTTGAGCAAGGAGTAGCTCTTGTCTATTCCATATTTGGCTTAAGGAACTTTATCTGTGCTCATTTCAATCTCTGGTTTTATGCAGCACCCCAACTCACCTTTCCCCTTAAGCAAGCATAAGTTGGTTTTCTAAATTTGAGACCCTGTTCTGTTCTGTAATTCAGTTCCTGTGTAGCCAAGTTTACATTCCGTTTATTAGTGATATCTTATGATGTTTCTTTTTCTGTGTGACTTATTTCAGTTAGAATCATCGTACCTGAATCCACTCATTATGCTGCTACGGGCCTGATGACATAGATTTCATTGCTGAGTGATACTGCATTGTACGTAAGTACCACAAGTTCTTTACCCATTTTTCACTTTCTGCGATGTTGAACTTGTACTGTAAACGAGGTTCTTGTAAACAGAGCCGTTCCAAACTTTGGGGTGGCTGTGTCTTTTTGTATTTAATTTCCCTAAGCTATAGGACCATAAGTAGAAGTGCCCTAGGCTCTGTTGCTTTGTTTTTTAGATGTTTCAGGAAACACCATACACTTCTCCCGAGTGGTTGTTGGCAATTTACATCCCGCCCCTCATCATAACAAGGCTCCCAGTTCTCCATGGCCTGTCCTGCCTTTCTGGATTTTACACTTTTTTCAGATGGCCCTTTTGACCGGGGGGAAGTGAGACTTCATTGTAGTGCAGATTTCCTTTGCAAGCTTGCTTGGTTGGCCAAAAAGGGCGTATGCGTTTTTTCCTGAATATATTCAGGAAAAAACGCATACGCCCTTTTTGGCCAAGTGCATCATTGTGGACGTTCTGCCTCTTTTCCTATGCTTTCAATGCAATTCCAGTCTACCTCCTGAAATCGGTTTCCTGCAATTCTGCCCCGCTTTCAAGTCCTCTTGGCAGCCTTACTTCAGTCTATTTTTGGACGATAGCTGTCATTTATAACTCTGCAGGTTTGTGAATTACAGTGCCCCTGAGCTCCTTTCTTCAACTCGCTTTCTTGTGACCTGGCCGCAACACCGCAGGATGTCTTCAGGCCCTAATCTGGTTCTGGCACGGCACGCTGAGCCTTTGGTTAATTCCTCTTCCTGGTGGGAAATGAGAGTTAAATTTGCCCATCCAGACACCTCCAGCTAGTCTCTCATTGGTTCTCGCTATTCCTGTTCATCTTCCACAGAAATTGCAAACTGGGCCAAACAGGAGGTTAAAGGGACTGACTCTCCAAGTGGGGAGAGTGTTAGTAAAGCGTCTGGAATGTTGCACCCGAGTACCAGGGTACGAAAACTGAGACATATTTGAACACGTCTCCCGATCACATGGTTGATCATACTCTAGGTCCCACATGCATGTTTTAGCTGAAGGAAGAATACCTTAAACCTGGGTAGTTGAAACCCGTGGAATGGGTACCATGCAATATGACTTCAAAGGGTCTCCATTTGCTCACCGAACCTCTCCAATCCTATCACTGCTGCGTTTATGCCCCTGTACACATGCTTGATTCTCTTTCGGAGACATAGCAATCCATAGGTTTTAAGATACTTACTAGTCAGGTGCATTCTTAGGCGTTTAATATGGGTTTTGTGTCCATTTCGTTGAGCAAGGAGTAGCTCTTGTCTATTCCATATTTGGCTTAAGGAACTTTATCTGTGCTCATTTCAATCTCTGGTTTTATGCAGCACCCCAACTCACCTTTCACCTTAAGCAAGCATAAGTTGGTTTTCTAAATTTGAGACCCTGTTCTGTTTTGGAATGCAGTTCCTGTGTAGCTAAGTTTACATTCCGTGTATTAGTGATATCTTATGATGTTTCTTTTTCTGTGTGACTTATTTCAGTTAGAATCATCATACCTTAATCCACTCATTATGCTGCTACGGGCCTGATGACATAGATTTCATTGCTGAGTGATACTGCATTGTACGTAAGTACCACAAGTTCTTTATCCATTTTTCACTTTCTGTGATATTGAACTCGTACGGTAAACGAGGTTCTTGTAAACGGAGGCGTCCCAAACTTTGTGGTGGCTGTGTCTTTTTTATTTTAATTTCCCTAAGCTATAGGACCATAAGCGGAAGTGCCCTAGGCTCTGTTGCTTTGTTTTTTAGATGTTTCAGGAAACACCATACACTTCTCCTGAGTGTCTGTTGGCAATTTACATCCCGCCCATCAGCATAACAAGGCTCCCAGTTCTCCATGGCCTGTCCTGCCTTTCTGGATTTTACACTTTTTTCAGATGGCCCTTTTGACCGGGGGGAAGTGAGACTTCATTGTAGTGCAGATTTCCTTTGCAAGCTTGCTTGTTTGGCCAAAAAGGGCGTATGCGTTTTTTCCTGAATATATTCAGGAAAAAACGCATACGCCCTTTTTGGCCAAGTGCATCATTGTGGACGTTCTGCCTCTTTTCCTATGCTTTCAATGCAATTCCAGTCTACCTCCTGAAATCGGTTTCCTGCAATTCTGCCCCGCTTTCAAGTCCTCTTGGCAGCCTTACTTCAGTCTATTTTTGGACGATAGCTGTCATTTATAACTCTGCATGTTTGTGAATTGCAGTGCCCCTGAGCTCCTTTCTTCAACTCGCTTTCTTGTGACCTGGCCACAACACCGCAGGATGGCTTCAGGCCCTAATCTGGTTCCGGCCCGGCATGCTGAGCCTTTGGTTAATTCCTCTTCCTGGTGGGAAATGAGAGTTAAATTTGCCCGTCCAGACACCTCCAGCTAGCCTCTCATTGGTTCTCGCTATTCCTGTTCATCTTCCGCAGAAATTGCAAACTGGGCCAAACAGGAGGTTAAAGGGACTGACTCTCCAAGTCGGGAGAGTGTTAGTAAAGCGTCTGGAATGTTGCACCCGAGTACCAGGGGAGGAAAACTGAGACATATTTGAACACGTCTCCCATTCACATGGTTGATCATAATCTGGGTTCCACATGCATGTTTTAGCTGAATGAAGAATACCTTAAACCTGGAGAGTTGAGACCCGTGTAATGGGTACCATGCAATATGACTTCAAAGGGTCTTCATTTGCTCACCGAACCTCTCCAATCCTATCACTGCTGCGTTTATGCCCCTGTACACACGCTTGATTCTCTTTTGGAGACATAGCAATCCATAGGTTTTAAGATACTTACTAGTCAGGTACATTCTTAGGCGTTTAATATGGGGTTTTGAGTCCATTTCGTTGAGCAAGGAGTAGCTCTTGTCTATTCCATATTTGGCTTAAGGAACTTTATCTGTGCTCATTTCAATCTCTGGTTTTATGCAGCAACCCAACTCACCTTTCCCCTTAAGCAAGCATAAGTTGGTTTTCTAAATGTGAGACCCTGTTCTGTTTTGGAATGCAGTTCCTGTGTAGCCAAGTTTACATTCCGTGTATTAGTGATATCTTATGATGTTTCTTTTTCTGTGTGACTTATTTCAGTTAGAATCATCGTACCTGAATCCACTCATTATGCTGCTACGGGCCTGATGACATAGATTTCATTGCTGAGTGATACTGCATTGTACGTAAGTACCACAAGTTCTTTATCCATTTTTCACTTTCTGCGATGTTGAACTTGTACTGTAAACGAGGTTCTTGTAAACAGAGCCGTTCCTCACTTTGGGGTGGCTGTGTCTTTTTGTATTTAATTTCCCTAAGCTATAGGACCATAAGTAGAAGTGCCCTAGGCTCTGTTGCTTTGTTTTTTAGATGTTTCAGGAAACACCATACACTTCTCCCGAGTGGTTGTTGGCAATTTACATCCCGCCCCTCATCATAACAAGGCTCCCAGTTCTCCATGGCCTGTCCTGCCTTTCTGGATTTTACACTTTTTTCAGATGGCCCTTTTGACCGGGGGGAAGTGAGACTTCATTGTAGTGCAGATTTCCTTTGCAAGCTTGCTTGGTTGGCCAAAAAGGGCGTATGCGTTTTTTCCTGAATATATTCAGGAAAAAACGCATACGCCCTTTTTGGCCAAGTGCATCATTGTGGACGTTCTGCCTCTTTTCCTATGCTTTCAATGCAATTCCAGTCTACCTCCTGAAATCGGTTTCCTGCAATTCTGCCCCGCTTTCAAGTCCTCTTGGCAGCCTTACTTCAGTCTATTTTTGGACGATAGCTGTCATTTATAACTCTGCAGGTTTGTGAATTACAGTGCCCCTGAGCTCCTTTCTTCAACTCGCTTTCTTGTGACCTGGCCGCAACACCGCAGGATGTCTTCAGGCCCTAATCTGGTTCTGGCACGGCACGCTGAGCCTTTGGTTAATTCCTCTTCCTGGTGGGAAATGAGAGTTAAATTTGCCCATCCAGACACCTCCAGCTAGTCTCTCATTGGTTCTCGCTATTCCTGTTCATCTTCCACAGAAATTGCAAACTGGGCCAAACAGGAGGTTAAAGGGACTGACTCTCCAAGTGGGGAGAGTGTTAGTAAAGCGTCTGGAATGTTGCACCCGAGTACCAGGGTACGAAAACTGAGACATATTTGAACACGTCTCCCGATCACATGGTTGATCATACTCTAGGTCCCACATGCATGTTTTAGCTGAAGGAAGAATACCTTAAACCTGGGTAGTTGAAACCCGTGGAATGGGTACCATGCAATATGACTTCAAAGGGTCTCCATTTGCTCACCGAACCTCTCCAATCCTATCACTGCTGCGTTTATGCCCCTGTACACATGCTTGATTCTCTTTCGGAGACATAGCAATCCATAGGTTTTAAGATACTTACTAGTCAGGTGCATTCTTAGGCGTTTAATATGGGTTTTGTGTCCATTTCGTTGAGCAAGGAGTAGCTCTTGTCTATTCCATATTTGGCTTAAGGAACTTTATCTGTGCTCATTTCAATCTCTGGTTTTATGCAGCACCCCAACTCACCTTTCACCTTAAGCAAGCATAAGTTGGTTTTCTAAATTTGAGACCCTGTTCTGTTTTGGAATGCAGTTCCTGTGTAGCTAAGTTTACATTCCGTGTATTAGTGATATCTTATGATGTTTCTTTTTCTGTGTGACTTATTTCAGTTAGAATCATCATACCTTAATCCACTCATTATGCTGCTACGGGCCTGATGACATAGATTTCATTGCTGAGTGATACTGCATTGTACGTAAGTACCACAAGTTCTTTATCCATTTTTCACTTTCTGTGATATTGAACTCGTACGGTAAACGAGGTTCTTGTAAACGGAGGCGTCCCAAACTTTGTGGTGGCTGTGTCTTTTTTATTTTAATTTCCCTAAGCTATAGGACCATAAGCGGAAGTGCCCTAGGCTCTGTTGCTTTGTTTTTTAGATGTTTCAGGAAACACCATACACTTCTCCTGAGTGTCTGTTGGCAATTTACATCCCGCCCATCAGCATAACAAGGCTCCCAGTTCTCCATGGCCTGTCCTGCCTTTCTGGATTTTACACTTTTTTCAGATGGCCCTTTTGACCGGGGAGAAGTGAGACTTCATTGTAGTGCAGATTTCCTTTGCAAGCTTGCTTGTTTGGCCAAAAAGGGCGTATGCGTTTTTTCCTGAATATATTCAGGAAAAAACGCATACGCCCTTTTTGGCCAAGTGCATCATTGTGGACGTTCTGCCTCTTTTCCTATGCTTTCAATGCAATTCCAGTCTACCTCCTGAAATCGGTTTCCTGCAATTCTGCCCCGCTTTCAAGTCCTCTTGGCAGCCTTACTTCAGTCTATTTTTGGACGATAGCTGTCATTTATAACTCTGCATGTTTGTGAATTGCAGTGCCCCTGAGCTCCTTTCTTCAACTCGCTTTCTTGTGACCTGGCCACAACACCGCAGGATGGCTTCAGGCCCTAATCTGGTTCCGGCCCGGCATGCTGAGCCTTTGGTTAATTCCTCTTCCTGGTGGGAAATGAGAGTTAAATTTGCCCGTCCAGACACCTCCAGCTAGCCTCTCATTGGTTCTCGCTATTCCTGTTCATCTTCCGCAGAAATTGCAAACTGGGCCAAACAGGAGGTTAAAGGGACTGACTCTCCAAGTCGGGAGAGTGTTAGTAAAGCGTCTGGAATGTTGCACCCGAGTACCAGGGGAGGAAAACTGAGACATATTTGAACACGTCTCCCATTCACATGGTTGATCATAATCTGGGTTCCACATGCATGTTTTAGCTGAATGAAGAATACCTTAAACCTGGAGAGTTGAGACCCGTGTAATGGGTACCATGCAATATGACTTCAAAGGGTCTTCATTTGCTCACCGAACCTCTCCAATCCTATCACTGCTGCGTTTATGCCCCTGTACACACGCTTGATTCTCTTTTGGAGACATAGCAATCCATAGGTTTTAAGATACTTACTAGTCAGGTACATTCTTAGGCGTTTAATATGGGGTTTTGAGTCCATTTCGTTGAGCAAGGAGTAGCTCTTGTCTATTCCATATTTGGCTTAAGGAACTTTATCTGTGCTCATTTCAATCTCTGGTTTTATGCAGCAACCCAACTCACCTTTCCCCTTAAGCAAGCATAAGTTGGTTTTCTAAATGTGAGACCCTGTTCTGTTTTGGAATGCAGTTCCTGTGTAGCCAAGTTTACATTCCGTGTATTAGTGATATCTTATGATGTTTCTTTTTTTGCGTGACTTATTTCAGTTAGAATCATCGTACCTTAATACACTCATTATGCTGCTAAGGGCCTGATGACACAGATTTCATTGCTGAGTGATATTGCTTTGTACGTAAATACCACAACTTCTTTATCCATTTTTCACTTTCTGCGATGTTGAACTTGTACTGTAAACGAGGTTCTTGTAAACAGAGCCGTTCCAAACTTTGGGGTGGCTGTGTCTTTTTGATTTTAATTTCCCTAAGCTATAGGACCATAAGTGGAAGTGCCCTAGGTTCTGTTGCTTTGTTTTTTAGATGTTTCAGGAAACACCATACACTTCTCCCGAGTGGTTGTTGGCAATTTACATCCCGCCCATCAGCATAACAAGGCTCCCAGTTCTCCATGGCCTGTCCTGCCTTTCTGGATTTTACACTTTTTTCAGATGGCCCTTTTGACCGGGGGGAAGTGAGACTTCATTGTAGTGCAGATTTCCTTTGCAAGCTTGCTTGGTTGGCCAAAAAGGGCGTATGCGTTTTTTCCTGAATATATTCAGGAAAAAACGCATACGCCCTTTTTGGCCAAGTGCATCATTGTGTACGTTCTGCCTCTTTTCCTATGCTTTCAATGCAATTCCAGTCTACCTCCTGAAATCGGTTTCCTGCAATTCTGCCCCGCTTTCAAGTCCTCTTGGCAGCCTTACTTCAGTCTATTTTTGGACGATAGCTGTCATTTATAACTCTGCAGGTTTGTGAATTACAGTGCCCCTGAGCTCCTTTCTTCAACTCGCTTTCTTTTGAGCTGGCCGCAACACCGCAGGATGGCTTCAGGCCCTAATCTGGTTCCGGCACGGCACGCTGAGCCTTTGGTTATTTCCTCTTCCTGGTGGGAAATGAGAGTTAAATTTGCCCGTCCAGACACCTCCAGCTAGTCTCTCATTGGTTCTCGCTATTCCTGTTCATCTTCCGCAGAAATTGCAAACTGGGCCAAACAGGAGGTTAAAGGCGCTGACTCTCCAAGTGGGGAGAGTGTTAGTAAAGCGTCTGGAATGTTGCACCCGAGTACCAGGGGAGGAAAACTGAGACATATTTGAACACGTCTCCCGTTCACATGGTTGATCATACTTGGGTTCCACATGCATGTTTTAGCTGAAGGAAGAATACCTTAAACCTGGGTATTTGAAACCCGTGGAATGGGTACCATGCAATATGACTTCAAAGGGTCTTCATTTGCTCACCGAACCTCTCCAATCCTATCACTGCTGCGTTTATGCCCCTGTACACATGCTTGATTCTCTTTCGGAGACATAGCAATCCATAGGTTTTAAGATACTTACTAGTCAGGTACATTCTTAGGCGTTTAATATGCGGTGTTGAGTCCATTTCGTTGAGCAAGGAGTAGCTCTTGTCTATTCCATATTTGGCTTAAGGAACTTTATCTGTGCTCATTTCAATCTCTGGTTTTATGCAGCACCCCAACTCACCTTTACCCTTAAGCAAGCATAAGTTGGTTTTCTAAATTTGAGACCCTGTTCTGTTCTGTAATTCAGTTCCTGTGTAGCCAAGTTTACATTCCGTGTATTACTGATATCTTATGATGTTTCTTTTTCTGTGTGACTTATTTCAGTTAGAATCATCATACCTGAATCCACTCATTGTGCTGCTAAGGGCCAGATGACACAGATTTCATTGCTGAGTGATATTGCTTTGTAAGTAAATACCACAACTTCTTTATCCATTTTTCACTTTCTGCGATGTTGAACTTGTACTGTAAACGAGGTTCTTGTAAACAGAGCCGTTCCAAACTTTGGGGTGGCTGTGTCTTTTTGATTTTAATTTCCCTAAGCTATAGGACCATAAGTGGAAGTGCCCTAGCTTCTGTTGCTTTGTTTTTTAGATGTTTCAGGAAACACCATACACTTCTCCCAAGTGTCTGTTGGCAATTTACATCCCGCCCATCAGCATAACAAGGCTCCCAGTTCTCCATGGCCTGTCCTGCCTTTCTGGATTTTACACTTTTTTCAGATGGCCCTTTTGACCGGGGGGAAGTGAGACTTCATTGTAGTGCAGATTTCCTTTGCAAGCTTGCTTGGTTGGCCAAAAAGGGCGTATGCGTTTTTTCCTGAATATATTCAGGAAAAAACGCATACGCCCTTTTTGGCCAAATGCATCATTGTGGACGTTCTGCCTCTTTTCCTATGCTTTCAATGCAATTCCAGTCTACCTCCTGAAATCGGTTTCCTGCAATTCTGCCCCGCTTTCAAGTCCTCTTGGCAGCCTTACTTCAGTCTATTTTTTGGACGATAGCTGTCATTTATAACTCTGCAGGTTTGTGAATTACAGTGCCCCTGAGCTCCTTTCTTCAACTCGCTTTCTTGTGACCTGGCCGCAACACCGCAGGATGGCTTCAGGCCCTAATCTGGTTCCGGCACGGCACGCTGAGCCTTTGGTTAATTCCTCTTCCTGGTGGGAAATAAGAGTTAAATTTGCCCGTCCAGACACCTCCAGGTAGTCTCTCATTGGTTCTCGCTATTCCTGTTCATCTTCCGCAGAAATTGCAAACTGGGCCAAACAGGAGGTTAAAGGGACTGACTCTCCAAGTGGGGAGAGTGTTAGTAAAGCGTCTGGAATATTGCACCCGAGTACCAGGGGAGGAAAACTGAGACATATTTGAACACGTCTCCCGTTCACATGGTTGATCATACTCTGGGTTCCACATGCATGTTTTAGCTGAAGGAAGAATACCTTAAACCTGGAGAGATAAGACCCGTGTAATGGGTACCATGCAATATGACTTCAAAGGGTCTTCATTTGCTCTCCGAACCTCTACAATCCTATCACTGCTGCGTTTATGCCCCTGTACACATGCTTGATTCTCTTTTGGAGACATAGCAATCCATAGGTTTTAAGATACTTACTAGTCAGGTACATTCTTAGGCGTTTAATATGGGGTTTTGAGTCCATTTCATTGAGCAAGGAGTAGCTCTTGTCTATTCCATATTTGGCTTAAGGAACTTTTTCTGTGCTCATTTCAATCTCTGGTTTTATGCAGCACCCCAACTCACCTTTCCCCTTAAGCAAGCATAAGTTGGTTTTCTAAATTTGAGACCCTGTTCTGTTTTGGAATGCAGTTCCTGTGTAGCCAAGTTTACATTCCGTGTATTAGTGATATCTTATGATGTTTCTTTTTCTGTGTGACTTATTTCAGTTAGAATCATCGTACCTGAATCCACTCATTGTGCTGCTACGGGCCTGATGACACAGATTTCATTGCTGAGTGATATTGCTTTGTACGTAAATACCACAACTTCTTTATCCATTTTTCACTTTCTGCGATGTTGAACTTGTACTGTAAACGAGGTTCTTGTAAACAGAGCCGTTCCAAACTTTGGGGTGGCTGTGTCTTTTTGATTTTAATTTCCCTAAGCTATAGGACCATAAGTGGAAGTGCCCTAGGTTCTGTTGCTTTGTTTTTTAGATGTTTCAGGAAACACCATACACTTCTCCCAAGTGGTTGTTGGCAAATTACATCCCGCCCATCAGCATAACAAGGCTCCCAGTTCTCCATGGCCTGTCCTGCCTTTCTGGATTTTACACTTTTTTCAAATGGCCCTTTTGACCGGGGGGAAGTGAGACTTCATTGTAGTGCAGATTTCCTTTGCAAGCTTGCTTGGTTGGCCAAAAAGGGCGTATGCGTTTTTTCCTGAATATATTCAGGAAAAAACGCATACGCCCTTTTTGGCCAAGTGCATCATTGTGGACGTTCTGCCTCTTTTCCTATGCTTTCAATGCAATTCCAGTCTACCTCCTGAAATCGGGTTCCTGCAATTCTGCCCCGCATTCAAGTCCTCTTGGCAGCCTTACTTCAGTCTATTTTTGGACGATAGCTGTCATTTATAACTCTGCAGGTTTGTGAATTACAGTGCCCCTGAGCTCCTTTCTTCAACTCGCTTTCTTGTGACCTGGCCGCAACACCGCAGGATGGCTTCAGGCCCTAATCTGGTTCCGGCCCGGCATGCTGAGCCTTTGGTTAATTCCTCTTCCTGGTGGGAAATGAGAGTAAATTTGCCCGTCCAGACACCTCCAGCTAGCCTCTCATTGGTTCTCGCTATTCCTGTTCATCTTCCGCAGAAATTGCAAACTGGGCCAAACAGGAGGTTAAAGGGACTGACTCTCCAAGTGGGGAGAGTGTTAGTAAAGCGTCTGGAATGTTGCACCCGAGTACCAGGGGAGGAAAACTGAGACATATTTGAACACGTCTCCCGATCACATGGTTGATCATACTCTAGGTTCCACATGCATGTTTTAGCTGAAGGAAGAATACCTTAAACCTGGGTAGTTGAAACCCGTGGAATGGGTACCATGCAATTTGATTTCAAAGGGTCTTCATTTGCTCACCGAACCTCTCCAATCCTATCACTGCTGCGTTTATGCCCCTGTACACATGCTTGATTCTCTTTCGGAGACATAGCAATCCATAGGTTTTAAGATACTTACTAGTCAGGTACATTCTTAGGCGTTTAATATGGAGTGTTGAGTCCATTTCGTTGAGCAAGGAGTAGCTCTTGTCTATTCCATATTTGGCTTAAGGAACTTTATCTGTGCTCATTTCAATCTCTGGTTTTATGCAGCACCCCAACTCACCTTTACCCTTAAGCAAGCATAAGTTGGTTTTCTAAATTTGAGACCCTGTTCTGTTCTGTAATTCAGTTCCTGTGTAGCCAAGTTTACATTCCGTGTATTACTGATATCTTATGATGTTTCTTTTTCTGTGTGACTTATTTCAGTTAGAATCATCATACCTGAATCCACTCATTGTGCTGCTAAGGGCCTGATGACACAGATTTCATTGCTGAGTGATATTGCTTTGTAAGTAAATACCACAACTTCTTTATCCATTTTTCACTTTCTGCGATGTTGAACTTGTACTGTAAACGAGGTTCTTGTAAACAGAGCCGTTCCAAACTTTGGGGTGGCTGTGTCTTTTTGATTTTAATTTCCCTAAGCTATAGGACCATAAGTGGAAGTGCCCTAGGCTCTGTTGCTTTGTTTTTTAGATGTTTCAGGAAACACCATACACTTCTCCCGAGTGGTTGTTGGCAATTTACATCCCGCCCATCAGCATAACAAGGCTCCCAGTTCTCCATGGCCTGTCCTGCCTTTCTGGATTTTACACTTTTTTCAGATGGCCCTTTTGACCGGGGGGAAGTGAGACTTCATTGTAGTGCAGATTTCCTTTGCAAGCTTGCTTGGTTGGCCAAAAAGGGCGTATGCGTTTTTTCCTGAATATATTCAGGAAAAAACCCATACGCCCTTTTTGGCCAAGTGCATCATTGTGGACGTCCTGCCTCTTTTCCTATGCTTTCAATGCAATTCCAGTCTACCTCCTGAAATCGGTTTCCTGCAATTCTGCCCCGCTTTCAAGTCCTCTTGGCAGCCTTACTTCAGTATATTTTTGGACGATAGCTGTCATTTATAACTCTGCAGGTTTGTGAATTACAGTGCCCCTGAGCTCCTTTCTTCAACTCGCTTTCTTTTGAGCTGGCTGCAACACCGCAGGATGGCTTCAGGCCCTAATCTGGTTCCGGTACGGCACGCTGAGCCTTTGGTTATTTCCTCTTCCTGTTGGGAAATGAGAGTTAAATTTGCCCGTCCAGACACCTCCAGCTAGCCTCTCCTTGGTTCTCGCTATTCCTGTTGATCTTCCGCAGAAATTGCAAACTGGGCCAAACAGGAGGTTAAAGGGACTGACTCTCCAAGTGGGGAGAGTGTTAGTAAAGCGTCTGGAATGTTGCACCCGAGTACCAGGGGAGGAAAACTGAGACATATTTGAACACGTCTCCCGTTCACATGGTTGATCATACTCTGGGTTCCACATGCATGTTTTAGCTGAAGGAAGAATACCTTAAACCTGGGTAGTTGAAACCCGTGGAATGGGTACCATGCAATATGACTTCAAAGGGTCTTCATTTGCTCACCGAACCTCTCCAATCCTATCACTGCTGCGTTTATGCCCCTGTACACATGCTTGATTCTCTTTCGGAGACATAGCAATCCATAGGTTTTAAGATACTTACAAGTCAGGTACATTCTTAGGCGTTTAATATGCAGTGTTGAGTCCATTTCGTTGAGCAAGGAGTAGCTCTTGTCTATTCCATATTTGGCCTAAGGAACTTTATCTGTGCTCATTTCAATCTCTGGTTTTATGCAGCACCCCAACTCACCTTTCCCCTTAAGCAAGCATAAGTTGTTTTTCTAAATTTGAGACCCTGTTCTGTTCTGTAATTCAGTTCCTGTGTAGCCAAGTTTCCATTCCGTGTATTAGTGATATCTTATGATGTTTCTTTTTCTGTGTGACTTATTTCAGTTAGAATCATCATACCTGAATCCACTCATTGTGCTGCTAAGGGCCTGATGACATAGATTTCATTGCTGAGTGATATTGCTTTGTAAGTGAATACCACAACTTGTTTATCCATTTTTCCCTTTCTGCGATGTTGAACTTGTACTGTAAACGAGGTTCTTGTAAACAGAGCCGTTCCAAACTTTGGGGTGGCTGTGTCTTTTTGATTTTAATTTCCCTAAGCTATAGGACCATAAGTGGAAGTGCCCTAGGCTCTGTTGCTTTGTTTTTTAGATGTTTCAGGAAACACCATACACTTCTCCCAAGTGTCTGTTGGCAATTTACATCCCGCCCATCAGCATAACAAGGCTCCCAGTTCTCAATGGCCTGTTGCCTTTCTGTATTTTACACTTTTTTCAGATGGCCCTTTTGACCGGGGGGAAGTGAGACTTCATTGTAGTGCAGATTTCCTTTGCAAGCTTGCTTGGTTGGCCAAAAAGGGCGTATGCGTTTTTTCCTGAATATATTCAGGAAAAAACGCATACGCCCTTTTTGGCCAAGTGCATCATTGTGGACGTTCTGCCTCTTTTCCTATGCTTTCAATGCAATTCCAGTCTACCTCCTGAAATCGGTTTCCTGCAATTCTGCCCCGCTTTCAAGTCCTCTTGGCAGCCTTACTTCAGTCTATTTTTGGACGATAGCTGTCATTTATAACTCTGCAGGTGTGTGAATTACAGTGCCCCTGAGCTCCTTTCTTCAACTCGCTTTCTTGTGACCTGGCCGCAACACCGCAGGATGGCTTCAGGCCCTAATCTGGTTCCGGTACGGCACGCTGAGCCTTTGGTTATTTCCTCTTCCTGGTGGGAAATGAGAGTTAAATTTGCCCGTCCAGACACCTCCAGCTAGCCTCTCATTGGTTCTCGCTATTCCTGTTCATCTTCCGCAGAAATTGCAAACTGTGCCAAACAGGAGGTTAAAGGTGCTGACTCTCCAAGTGGGGAGAGTGTTAGTAAAGCGTCTGGAATGTTGCACCCGAGTACCAGGGGAGGAAAACTGAGACATATTTGAACACGTCTCCCGATCACATGGTTGATCATACTCTAGGTTCCACATGCATGTTTTAGCTGAAGGAAGAATACCTTAAACCTGGGTAGTTGAAACCCGTGGAATGGGTACCATGCAATATGATTTCAAAGGGTCTTCATTTGCTCACCGAACCTCTCCATTCCTATCACTGCTGCGTTTATGCCCCTGTACACATGCTTGATTCTCTTTCGGAGACATAGCAATCCATAGGTTTTAAGATACTTACTAGTCAGGTACATTCTTAGGCGTTTAATATGGGGTGTTGAGTCCATTTCGTTGAGCAAGGAGTAGCTCTTGTCTATTCCATATTTGGCTTAAGGAACTTTATCTGTGCTCATTTCAATCTCTGGTTTTATGCAGCACCCCAACTCACCTTTACCCTTAAGCAAGAATAAGTTGTTTTTCTAAATTTGAGACCCTGTTCTGTTCTGTAATTCAGTTCCTGTGTAGCCAAGTTTCCATTCCGTGTATTACTGATATCTTATGATGTTTCTTTTTCTGTGTGACTTATTTCAGTTAGAATCATCATACCTGAATCCACTCATTGTGCTGCTAAGGGCCTGATGACACAGATTTCATTGCTGAGTGATATTGCTTTGTAAGTAAATACCACAACTTCTTTATCCATTTTTCACTTTCTGCGATGTTGAACTTGTACTGTAAACGAGGTTCTTGTAAACAGAGCCGTTCCAAACTTTGGGGTGGCTGTGTCTTTTTCATTTTAATTTCCCTAAGCTATAGGACCATAAGTGGAAGTGCCCTAGGCTCTGTTGCTTTGTTTTTTAGATGTTTCAGGAAACACCATACACTTCTCCCAAGTGTCTGTTGGCAATTTACATCCCGCCCATCAGCATAACAAGGCTCCCAGTTCTCAATGGCCTGTTGCCTTTCTGGATTTTACACTTTTTTCAGATGGCCCTTTTGACTGGGGGGAAGTGAGACTTCATTGTAGTGCAGATTTCCTTTGCAAGCTTGCTTGGTTGGCCAAAAAGGGCGTATGCGTTTTTTCCTGAATATATTCAGGAAAAAACGCATACGCCCTTTTTGGCCAAGTGCATCATTGTGGACGTTCTGCCTCTTTTCCTATGCTTTCAATGCAATTCCAGTCTACCTCCTGAAATCGGTTTCCTGCAATTCTGCCCCGCTTTCAAGTCCTCTTGGCAGCCTTACTTCAGTCTATTTTTGGACGATAGCTGTCATTTATAACTCTGCAGGTTTGTGAATTACAGTGCCCCTGAGCTCCTTTCTTCAACTCGCTTTCTTGTGACCTGGCCGCAACACCGCAGGATGGCTTCAGGCCCTAATCTGGTTCCGGCACGGCACACTGAGCCTTTGGTTATTTCCTCTTCCTGGTGGGAAATGAGAGTTAAATTTGCCCGTCCAGACACCTCCAGCTAGCCTCTCATTGGTTCTCGCTATTCCTGTTCATCTTCCGCAGAAATTGCAAACTGGGCCAAACAGGAGGTTAAAGGCGCTGACTCTCCAAGTGGGGAGAGTGTTAGTAAAGCGTCTGGAATGTTGCACCCGAGTACCAGGGGAGGAAAACTGAGACATATTTGAACACGTCTCCCGTTCACATGGTTGATCATACTCTAGGTTCCACATGCATGTTTTAGCTGAAGGAAGAATACCTTAAACCTGGGTAGTTGAAACCCGTGGAATGGGTACCATGCAATATGACTTCAAAGGGTCTTCATTTGCTCACCGAACCTCTCCAATCCTATCACTGCTGCGTTTATGCCCCTGTACACATGCTTGATTCTCTTTCGGAGACATAGCAATCCATAGGTTTTAAGATACTTACTAGTCAGGTACATTCTTAGGCGTTTAATATGGGGTGTTGAGTCCATTTCGTTGAGGAAGGAGTAGCTCTTGTCTATTCCATATTTGGCTTAAGGAACTTTATCTGTGCTCATTTCAATCTCTGGTTTTATGTAGCACCCCAACTCACCTTTACCCTTAAGCAAGAATAAGTTGGTTTTCTAAATTTGAGACCCTGTTCTGTTCTGTAATTCAGTTCCTGTGTAGCCAAGTTTACATTCCGTGTATTACTGATATCTTATGATGTTTCTTTTTCTGTGTGACTTATTTCAGTTAGAATCATCATACCTGAATCCACTCATTGTGCTGCTAAGGGCCTGAGGACACAGATTTCATTGCTGAGTGATATTGCTTTGTAAGTAAATACCACAACTTCTTTATCCATTTTTCACTTTCTGCGATGTTGAACTTGTACTGTAAACGAGGTTCTTGTAAACAGAGCCGTTCCAAACTTTGGGGTGGCTGTGTCTTTTTGATTTTAATTTCCCTAAGCTATAGGACCATAAGTGGAAGTGCCCTAGGCTCTGTTGCTTTGTTTTTTAGATGTTTCAGGAAACACCATACAGTTCTCCCGAGTGGTTGTTGGCAATTTACATCCCGCCCATCAGCATAACAAGGCTCCCAGTTCTCCATGGCCTGTCCTGCCTTTCTGGATTTTACACTTTTTTCAGATGGCCCTTTTGACCGGGGGGAAGTGAGACTTCATTGTAGTGCAGATTTCCTTTGCAAGCTTGCTTGGTTGGCCAAAAAGGGCGTATGCGTTTTTTCCTGAATATATTCAGGAAAAAACCCATACGCCCTTTTTGGCCAAGTGCATCATTGTGGACGTTCTGCCTCTTTTCCTATGCTTTCAATGCAATTCCAGTCTACCTCCTGAAATCGGTTTCCTGCAATTCTGCCCCGCTTTCAAGTCCTCTTGGCAGCCTTACTTCAGTCTATTTTTGGACGATAGCTGTCATTTATAACTCTGCAGGTTTGTGAATTACAGTGCCCCTGAGCTCCTTTCTTCAACTCGCTTTCTTTTGAGCTGGCTGCAACACCGCAGGATGGCTTCAGGCCCTAATCTGGTTCCGGTACGGCACGCTGAGCCTTTGGTTATTTCCTCTTCCTGTTGGGAAATGAGAGTTAAATTTGCCCGTCCAGACACCTCCAGCTAGCCTCTCATTGGTTCTCGCTATTCCTGTTCATCTTCCGCAGAAATTGCAAACTGGGCCAAACAGGAGGTTAAAGGGACTGACTCTCCAAGTGGGGAGAGTGTTAGTAAAGCGTCTGGAATGTTGCACCCGAGTACCAGGGGAGGAAAACTGAGACATATTTGAACACGTCTCCCGTTCACATGGTTGATCATACTTGGGTTCCACATGCATGTTTTAGCTGAAGGAAGAATACCTTAAACCTGGAGAGTTGAGACCCGTGTAATGGGTACCATGCAATATGACTTCAAAGGGTCTTCATTTGCTCACCGAACCTCTCCAATCCTATCACTGCTGCGTTTATGCCCCTGTACACATGCTTGATTCTCTTTCGGAGACATAGCAATCCATAGGTTTTAAGATACTTACTAGTCAGGTACATTCTTAGGCGTTTAATATGCGGTGTTGAGTCCATTTCGTTGAGCAAGGAGTAGCTCTTGTCTATTCCATATTTGGCTTAAGGAACTTTATCTGTGCTCATTTCAATCTCTGGTTTTATGCAGCACCCCAACTCACCTTTACCCTTAAGCAAGCATAAGTTGGTTTTCTAAATTTGAGACCCTGTTCTGTTCTGTAATTCAGTTCCTGTGTAGCCAAGTTTCCATTCCGTGTATTACTGATATCTTATGATGTTTCTTTTTCTGTGTGACTTATTTCAGTTAGAATCATCGTACCTGAATCCACTCATTGTGCTGCTAAGGGCCTGATGACACAGATTTCATTGCTGAGTGATATTGCTTTGTAAGTAAATACCACAACTTCTTTATCCATTTTTCACTTTCTGCGATGTTGAACTTGTACTGTAAACAAGGTTCTTGTAAACAGAGCCGTTCCAAACTTTGGGGTGGCTGTGTCTTTTTGATTTTAATTTCCCTAAGCTATAGGACCATAAGTGGAAGTGCCCTAGGCTCTGTTGCTTTGTTTTTTAGATGTTTCAGGAAACACCATACACTTCTCCCGAGTGGTTGTTGGCAATTTACATCCCGCCCATCAGCATAACAAGGCTCCCAGTTCTCCATGGCCTGTCCTGCCTTTCTGGATTTTACACTTTTTTCAGATGGCCCTTTTGACCGGGGGGAAGTGAGACTTCATTGTAGTGCAGATTTCCTTTGCAAGCTTGCTTGGTTGGCCAAAAAGGGCGTATGCGTTTTTCCTGAATATATTCAGGAAAAAACGCATACGCCCTTTTTGGCCAAGTGCATCATTGTGTACGTTCTGCCTCTTTTCCTATGCTTTCAATGCAATTCCAGTCTACCTCCTGAAATCGGTTTCCTGCAATTCTGCCCCGCTTTCAAGTCCTCTTGGCAGCCTTACTTCAGTCTATTTTTGGACGATAGCTGTCATTTATAACTCTGCAGGTTTGTGAATTACAGTGCCCCTGAGCTCCTTTCTTCAACTCGCTTTCTTGTGACCTGGCCTCAACACCGCAGGATGGCTTCAGGCCCTAATCTGGTTCCGGCCCGGCATGCTGAGCCTTTGGTTAATTCCTCTTCCTGGTGGGAAATGAGAGTTAAATTTGCCCGTCCAGACACCTCCAGCTAGCCTCTCATTGGTTCTCGCTATTCCTGTTCATCTTCCGCAGAAATTGCAAACTGGGCCAAACAGGAGGTTAAAGGGACTGACTCTCCAAGTGGGGAGAGTGTTAGTAAAGCGTCTGGAATGTTGCACCCGAGTACCAGGGGAGGAAAACTGAGACATATTTGAACACGTCTCCCGATCACATGGTTGATCATACTCTGGGTTCCACATGCATGTTTTAGCTGAAGGAAGAATACCTTAAACCTGGGTAGTTGAAACCCGTGGAATGGGTACCATGCAATATGACTTCAAAGGGTCTTCATTTGCTCACCGAACCTCTCCAATCCTATCACTGCTGCGTTTATGCCCCTGTACACATGCTTGATTCTCTTTCGGAGACTAGCAATCCATAGGTTTTAAGATACTTACAAGTCAGGTACATTCTTAGGCGTTTAATATGCAGTGTTGAGTCCATTTTGTTGAGCAAGGAGTAGCTCTTGTCTATTCCATATTTGGCTTAAGGAACTTTATCTGTGCTCATTTCAATCTCTGGTTTTATGCAGCACCCCAACTCACCTTTCCCCTTAAGCAAGCATAAGTTGTTTTTCTAAATTTGAGACCCTGTTCTGTTCTGTAATTCAGTTCCTGTGTAGCCAAGTTTCCATTCCGTGTATTACTGATATCTTATGATGTTTCTTTTTCTGTGTGACTTATTTCAGTTAGAATCATCATACCTGAATCCACTCATTGTGCTGCTAAGGGCCTGATGACATAGATTTCATTGCTGAGTGATATTGCTTTGTAAGTGAATACCACAACTTGTTTATCCATTTTTCCCTTTCTGCGATGTTGAACTTGTACTGTAAACGAGGTTCTTGTAAACAGAGCCGTTCCAAACTTTGGGGTGGCTGTGTCTTTTTGATTTTAATTTCCCTAAGCTATAGGACCATAAGTGGAAGTGCCCTAGGCTCTGTTGCTTTGTTTTTTAGATGTTTCAGGAAACACCATACACTTCTCCCGAGTGGTTGTTGGCAATTTACATCCCGCCCATCAGCATAACAAGGCTCCCAGTTCTCCATGGCCTGTCCTGCCTTTCTGGATTTTACACTTTTTTCAGATGGCCCTTTTGACCGGGGGGAAGTGAGACTTCATTGTAGTGCAGATTTCCTTTGCAAGCTTGCTTGGTTGGCCAAAAAGGGCGTATGCGTTTTTCCTGAATATATTCAGGAAAAAACGCATACGCCCTTTTTGGCCAAGTGCATCATTGTGTACGTTCTGCCTCTTTTCCTATGCTTTCAATGCAATTCCAGTCTACCTCCTGAAATCGGTTTCCTGCAATTCTGCCCCGCTTTCAAGTCCTCTTGGCAGCCTTACTTCAGTCTATTTTTGGACGATAGCTGTCATTTATAACTCTGCAGGTTTGTGAATTACAGTGCCCCTGAGCTCCTTTCTTCAACTCGCTTTCTTGTGACCTGGCCTCAACACCGCAGGATGGCTTCAGGCCCTAATCTGGTTCCGGCCCGGCATGCTGAGCCTTTGGTTAATTCCTCTTCCTGGTGGGAAATGAGAGTTAAATTTGCCCGTCCAGACACCTCCAGCTAGCCTCTCATTGGTTCTCGCTATTCCTGTTCATCTTCCGCAGAAATTGCAAACTGGGCCAAACAGGAGGTTAAAGGGACTGACTCTCCAAGTGGGGAGAGTGTTAGTAAAGCGTCTGGAATGTTGCACCCGAGTACCAGGGGAGGAAAACTGAGACATATTTGAACACGTCTCCCGATCACATGGTTGATCATACTCTGGGTTCCACATGCATATTTTAGCTGAAGGAAGAATACCTTAAACCTGGGTAGTTGAAACCCGTGGAATGGGTACCATGCAATATGACTTCAAAGGGTCTTCATTTGCTCACCGAACCTCTCCAATCCTATCACTGCTGCGTTTATGCCCCTGTACACATGCTTGATTCTCTTTCGGAGACTAGCAATCCATAGGTTTTAAGATACTTACAAGTCAGGTACATTCTTAGGCGTTTAATATGCAGTGTTGAGTCCATTTCGTTGAGCAAGGAGTAGCTCTTGTCTATTCCATATTTGGCTTAAGGAACTTTATCTGTGCTCATTTCAATCTCTGGTTTTATGCAGCACCCCAACTCACCTTTCCCCTTAAGCAAGCATAAGTTGTTTTTCTAAATTTGAGACCCTGTTCTGTTCTGTAATTCAGTTCCTGTGTAGCCAAGTTTCCATTCCGTGTATTACTGATATCTTATGATGTTTCTTTTTCTGTGTGACTTATTTCAGTTAGAATCATCATACCTGAATCCACTCATTGTGCTGCTAAGGGCCTGATGACATAGATTTCATTGCTGAGTGATATTGCTTTGTAAGTGAATACCACAACTTGTTTATCCATTTTTCCCTTTCTGCGATGTTGAACTTGTACTGTAAACGAGGTTCTTGTAAACAGAGCCGTTCCAAACTTTGGGGTGGCTGTGTCTTTTTGATTTTAATTTCCCTAAGCTATAGGACCATAAGTGGAAGTGCCCTAGGCTCTGTTGCTTTGTTTTTTAGATGTTTCAGGAAACACCATACACTTCTCCCAAGTGTCTGTTGGCAATTTACATCCCGCCCATCAGCATAACAAGGCTCCCAGTTCTCAATGGCCTGTTGCCTTTCTGGATTTTACACTTTTTTCAGATGACCCTTTTGACCGGGGGGAAGTGAGACTTCATTGTAGTGCAGATTTCCTTTGCAAGCTTGCTTGGTTGGCCAAAAAGGGCGTATGCGTTTTTTCCTGAATATATTCAGGAAAAAACGCATACGCCCTTTTTGGCCAAGTGCATCATTGTGGACGTTCTGCCTCTTTTCCTATGCTTTCAATGCAATTCCAGTCTACCTCCTGAAATCGGTTTCCTGCAATTCTGCCCCGCTTTCAAGTCCTCTTGGCAGCCTTACTTCAGTCTATTTTTGGACGATAGCTGTCATTTATAACTCTGCAGGTGTGTGAATTACAGTGCCCCTGAGCTCCTTTCTTCAACTCGCTTTCTTGTGACCTGGCCGCAACACCGCAGGATGGCTTCAGGCCCTAATCTGGTTCCGGTACGGCACGCTGAGCCTTTGGTTATTTCCTCTTCCTGGTGGGAAATGAGAGTTAAATTTGCCCGTCCAGACACCTCCAGCTAGCCTCTCATTGGTTCTCGTTATTCCTGTTCATCTTCCGCAGAAATTGCAAACTGTGCCAAACAGGAGGTTAAAGGTGCTGACTCTCCAAGTGGGGAGAGTGTTAGTAAAGCGTCTGGAATGTTGCACCCGAGTACCAGGGGAGGAAAACTGAGACATATTTGAACACGTCTCCCGATCACATGGTTGATCATACTCTAGGTTCCACATGCATGTTTTAGCTGAAGGAAGAATACCTTAAACCTGGGTAGTTGAAACCCGTGGAATGGGTACCATGCAATATGATTTCAAAGGGTCTTCATTTGCTCACCGAACCTCTCCATTCCTATCACTGCTGCGTTTATGCCCCTGTACACATGCTTGATTCTCTTTCGGAGACATAGCAATCCATAGGTTTTAAGATACTTACTAGTCAGGTACATTCTTAGGCGTTTAATATGGGGTGTTGAGTCCATTTCGTTGAGCAAGGAGTAGCTCTTGTCTATTCCATATTTGGCTTAAGGAACTTTATCTGTGCTCATTTCAATCTCTGGTTTTATGCAGCACCCCAACTCACCTTTACCCTTAAGCAAGAATAAGTTGTTTTTCTAAATTTGAGACCCTGTTCTGTTCTGTAATTCAGTTCCTGTGTAGCCAAGTTTCCATTCCGTGTATTACTGATATCTTATGATGTTTCTTTTTCTGTGTGACTTATTTCAGTTAGAATCATCATACCTGAATCCACTCATTGTGCTGCTAAGGGCCTGATGACACAGATTTCATTGCTGAGTGATATTGCTTTGTAAGTAAATACCACAACTTCTTTATCCATTTTTCACTTTCTGCGATGTTGAACTTGTACTGTAAACGAGGTTCTTGTAAACAGAGCCGTTCCAAACTTTGGGGTGGCTGTGTCTTTTTCATTTTAATTTCCCTAAGCTATAGGACCATAAGTGGAAGTGCCCTAGGCTCTGTTGCTTTGTTTTTTAGATGTTTCAGGAAACACCATACACTTCTCCCGAGTGTCTGTTGGCAATTTACATCCCGCCCATCAGCATAACAAGGCTCCCAGTTCTCAATGGCCTGTTGCCTTTCTGGATTTTACACTTTTTTCAGATGGCCCTTTTGACTGGGGGGAAGTGAGACTTCATTGTAGTGCAGATTTCCTTTGCAAGCTTGCTTGGTTGGCCAAAAAGGGCGTATGCGTTTTTTCCTGAATATATTCAGGAAAAAACGCATACGCCCTTTTTGGCCAAGTGCATCATTGTGGACGTTCTGCCTCTTTTCCTATGCTTTCAATGCAATTCCAGTCTACCTCCTGAAATCGGTTTCCTGCAATTCTGCCCCGCTTTCAAGTCCTCTTGGCAGCCTTACTTCAGTCTATTTTTGGACGATAGCTGTCATTTATAACTCTGCAGGTGTGTGAATTACAGTGCCCCTGAGCTCCTTTCTTCAACTCGCTTTCTTGTGACCTGGCCGCAACACCGCAGGATGGCTTCAGGCCCTAATCTGGTTCCGGTACGGCACGCTGAGCCTTTGGTTATTTCCTCTTCCTGGTGGGAAATGAGAGTTAAATTTGCCCGTCCAGACACCTCCAGCTAGCCTCTCATTGGTTCTCGCTATTCCTGTTCATCTTCCGCAGAAATTGCAAACTGTGCCAAACAGGAGGTTAAAGGTGCTGACTCTCCAAGTGGGGAGAGTGTTAGTAAAGCGTCTGGAATGTTGCACCCGAGTACCAGGGGAGGAAAACTGAGACATATTTGAACACGTCTCCCGATCACATGGTTGATCATACTCTAGGTTCCACATGCATGTTTTAGCTGAAGGAAGAATACCTTAAACCTGGGTAGTTGAAACCCGTGGAATGGGTACCATGCAATATGATTTCAAAGGGTCTTCATTTGCTCACCGAACCTCTCCATTCCTATCACTGCTGCGTTTATGCCCCTGTACACATGCTTGATTCTCTTTCGGAGACATAGCAATCCATAGGTTTTAAGATACTTACTAGTCAGGTACATTCTTAGGCGTTTAATATGGGGTGTTGAGTCCATTTCGTTGAGCAAGGAGTAGCTCTTGTCTATTCCATATTTGGCTTAAGGAACTTTATCTGTGCTCATTTCAATCTCTGGTTTTATGCAGCACCCCAACTCACCTTTACCCTTAAGCAAGAATAAGTTGTTTTTCTAAATTTGAGACCCTGTTCTGTTCTGTAATTCAGTTCCTGTGTAGCCAAGTTTCCATTCCGTGTATTACTGATATCTTATGATGTTTCTTTTTTCTGTGTGACTTATTTCAGTTAGAATCATCATACCTGAATCCACTCATTGTGCTGCTAAGGGCCTGAGGACACAGATTTCATTGCTGAGTGATATTGCTTTGTAAGTAAATACCACAACTTCTTTATCCATTTTTCACTTTCTGCGATGTTGAACTTGTACTGTAAACGAGGTTCTTGTAAACAGAGCCGTTCCAAACTTTGGGGTGGCTGTGTCTTTTTCATTTTAATTTCCCTAAGCTATAGGACCATAAGTGGAAGTGCCCTAGGCTCTGTTGCTTTGTTTTTTAGATGTTTCAGGAAACACCATACACTTCTCCCAAGTGTCTGTTGGCAATTTACATCCCGCCCATCAGCATAACAAGGCTCCCAGTTCTCAATGGCCTGTTGCCTTTCTGGATTTTACACTTTTTTCAGATGGCCCTTTTGACTGGGGGGAAGTGAGACTTCATTGTAGTGCAGATTTCCTTTGCAAGCTTGCTTGGTTGGCCAAAAAGGGCGTATGCGTTTTTTCCTGAATATATTCAGGAAAAAACGCATACGCCCTTTTTGGCCAAGTGCATCATTGTGGACGTTCTGCCTCTTTTCCTATGCTTTCAATGCAATTCCAGTCTACCTCCTGAAATCGGTTTCCTGCAATTCTGCCCCGCTTTCAAGTCCTCTTGGCAGCCTTACTTCAGTCTATTTTTGGACGATAGCTGTCATTTATAACTCTGCAGGTTTGTGAATTACAGTGCCCCTGAGCTCCTTTCTTCAACTCGCTTTCTTGTGACCTGGCCGCAACACCGCAGGATGGCTTCAGGCCCTAATCTGGTTCCGGCACGGCACACTGAGCCTTTGGTTATTTCCTCTTCCTGGTGGGAAATGAGAGTTAAATTTGCCCGTCCAGACACCTCCAGCTAGCCTCTCATTGGTTCTCGCTATTCCTGTTCATCTTCCGCAGAAATTGCAAACTGGGCCAAACAGGAGGTTAAAGGCGCTGACTCTCCAAGTGGGGAGAGTGTTAGTAAAGCGTCTGGAATGTTGCACCCGAGTACCAGGGGAGGAAAACTGAGACATATTTGAACACGTCTCCCGTTCACATGGTTGATCATACTCTAGGTTCCACATGCATGTTTTAGCTGAAGGAAGAATACCTTAAACCTGGGTAGTTGAAACCCGTGGAATGGGTACCATGCAATATGACTTCAAAGGGTCTTCATTTGCTCACCGAACCTCTCCAATCCTATCACTGCTGCGTTTATGCCCCTGTACACATGCTTGATTCTCTTTCGGAGACATAGCAATCCATAGGTTTTAAGATACTTACTAGTCAGGTACATTCTTAGGCGTTTAATATGCGGTGTTGAGTCCATTTCGTTGAGGAAGGAGTAGCTCTTGTCTATTCCATATTTGGCTTAAGGAACTTTATCTGTGCTCATTTCAATCTCTGGTTTTATGTAGCACCCCAACTCACCTTTACCCTTAAGCAAGAATAAGTTGGTTTTCTAAATTTGAGACCCTGTTCTGTTCTGTAATTCAGTTCCTGTGTAGCCAAGTTTACATTCCGTGTATTACTGATATCTTATGATGTTTCTTTTTCTGTGTGACTTATTTCAGTTAGAATCATCATACCTGAATCCACTCATTGTGCTGCTAAGGGCCTGAGGACACAGATTTCATTGCTGAGTGATATTGCTTTGTAAGTAAATACCACAACTTCTTTATCCATTTTTCACTTTCTGCGATGTTGAACTTGTACGGTAAACGAGGTTCTTGTAAACTGAGGCGTCCCAAACTTTGGGGTGGCTGTGTCTTTTTGATTTTAATTTCCCTAAGCTATAGGACCATAAGTGGAAGTGCCCTAGGCTCTGTTGCTTTGTTTTTTAGATGTTTCAGGAAACACCATACACTTCTCCCAAGTGTCTGTTGGCAATTTACATCCCGCCCATCAGCATAACAAGGCTCCCAGTTCTCAATGGCCTGTCCTGCCTTTCTGGATTTTACACTTTTTTCAGATGGCCCTTTTTGACCGGGGGGAAGTGAGACTTCATTGTAGTGCAGATTTCCTTTGCAAACTTGCTTGGTTGGCCAAAAAGGGCGTATGCGTTTTTTCCTGAATATATTCAGGAAAAAACGCATACGCCCTTTTTGGCCAAGTGCATCATTGTGGACGTTCTGCCTCTTTTCCTATGCTTTCAATGCAATTCCAGTCTACCTCCTGAAATCGGTTTCCTGCAATTCTGCCCCGCTTTCAAGTCCTCTTGGCAGCCTTACTTCAGTCTATTTTTGGACGATAGCTGTCATTTATAACTCTGCAGGTTTGTGAATTACAGTGCCCCTGAGCTCCTTTCTTCAACTCGCTTTCTTGTGACCTGGCCGCAACACCGCAGGATGGCTTCAGGCCCTAATCTGGTTCCGGCCCGGCACGCTGAGCCTTTGGTTAATTCCTCTTCCTGGTGGGAAATGAGAGTTAAATTTGCCCGTCCAGACACCTCCAGCTAGTCTCTCATTGGTTCTCGCTATTCCTGTTCATCTTCCGCAGAAATTGCAAACTGGGCCAAACAGGAGGTTAAAGGGACTGACTCTCCAAGTCGGGAGGGTGTTAGTAAAGCGTCTGGAATGTTGCACCCGAGTACCAGGGGAGGAAAACTGAGACATATTTGAACACGTCTCCCGTTCACACGGTTGATCATACTCTGGGTTCCACATGCATGTTTTAGCTGAAGGAAGAATACCTTAAACCTGGAGAGTTGAGACCCGTGTAATGGGTACCATGCAATATGACTTCAAAGGGTCTTCATTTGCTCACGAACCTCTCCAATCCTATCACTGCTGCGTTTATGCCCCTGTACACATGCTTGATTCTCTTTCGGAGACATAGCAATCCATAGGTTTTAAGATACTTACTAGACAGGTACCTTCTTAGGCGTTTAATATGCGGTGTTGAGTCCATTTCGTTGAGCAAGGAGTAGCTCTTGTCTATTCCATATTTGGCTTAAGGAACTTTATCTGTGCTCATTTCAATCTCTGGTTTTATGCAGCACCCCAACTCACCTTTCCCCTTAAGCAAGAATAAGTTGGTTTTCTAAATTTGAGACCCTGTTCTGTTCTGTAATTCAGTTCCTGTGTAGCCAAGTTTACATTCCGTGTATTACTGATATCTTATGATGTTTCTTTTTCTGTGTGACTTATTTCAGTTAGAATCATCATACCTGAATCCACTCATTGTGCTGCTAAGGGCCTGATGACACAGATTTCATTGCTGAGTGATATTGCTTTGTAAGTAAATACCACAACTTCTTTATCCATTTTTCACTTTCTACGATGTTGAACTTGTACTGTAAACGAGGTTCTTGTAAACAGAGCCCTTCCAAACTTTGGGGTGGCTGTGTCTTTTTGATTTTAATTTCCCTAAGCTATAGGACCATAAGTGGAAGTGCCCTAGGTTCTGTTGCTTTGTTTTTTAGATGTTTCAGGAAACACCATACACTTCTCCCGAGTGGTTGTTGGCAATTTACATCCCGCCCATCAGCATAACAAGGCTCCCAGTTCTCCATGGCCTGTCCTGCCTTTCTGGATTTTACACTTTTTTCAGATGGCCCTTTTGACCGGGGGGAAGTGAGACTTCATTGTAGTGCAGATTTCCTTTGCAAGCTTGCTTGGTTGGCCAAAAAGGGCGTATGCGTTTTTTCCTGAATATATTCAGGAAAAAACGCATACGCCCTTTTTGGCCAAGTGCATCATTGTGGACGTTCTGCCTCTTTTCCTATGCTTTCAATGCAATTTCAGTCTACCTCCTGAAATCGGTTTCCTGCAACTCTGCCCCGCTTTCAAGTCCTCTTGGCAGCCTTACTTCAGTCTATTTTTGGACGATAGCTGTCATTTATAACTCTGCAGGTTTGTGAATTACAGTGCCCCTGAGCTCCTTTCTACAACTCACTTTCTTGTGAGCTGGCCGCAACACCGCAGGATGGCTTCAGGCCCTAATCTGGTTCCGGCACGGCACGCTGAGCCTTTGGTTAATTCCTCTTCCTGGTGGGAAATTAGAGTTAAATTTGCCCGTCCAGACACCTCCAGCTAGTCTCTCATTGGTTCTCGCTATTCCTGTTCACCTTCCGCAGAAATTGCAAACTGGGCCAAACAGGAGGTTAAAGGGACTGACTCTCCAAGTCGGGAGGGTGTTAGTAAAGCGTCTGGAATGTTGCACCCGAGTACCAGGGGAGGAAAACTGAGACATATTTGAACACGTCTCCCGTTCACACGGTTGATCATACTCTGGGTTCCACATGCATGTTTTAGCTGAAGGAAGAATACCTTAAACCTGGAGAGTTGAGACCCGTGTAATGGGTACCATGCAATATGACTTCAAAGGGTCTTCATTTGCTCACGAACCTCTCCAATCCTATCACTGCTGCGTTTATGCCCCTGTACACATGCTTGATTCTCTTTCGGAGACATAGCAATCCATAGGTTTTAAGATACTTACTAGACAGGTACCTTCTTAGGCGTTTAATATGCGGTGTTGAGTCCATTTCGTTGAGCAAGGAGTAGCTCTTGTCTATTCCATATTTGGCTTAAGGAACTTTATCTGTGCTCATTTCAATCTCTGGTTTTATGCAGCACCCCAACTCACCTTTCCCCTTAAGCAAGAATAAGTTGGTTTTCTAAATTTGAGACCCTGTTCTGTTCTGTAATTCAGTTCCTGTGTAGCCAAGTTTACATTCCGTGTATTACTGATATCTTATGATGTTTCTTTTTCTGTGTGACTTATTTCAGTTAGAATCATCATACCTGAATCCACTCATTGTGCTGCTAAGGGCCTGATGACACAGATTTCATTGCTGAGTGATATTGCTTTGTAAGTAAATACCACAACTTCTTTATCCATTTTTCACTTTCTACGATGTTGAACTTGTACTGTAAACGAGGTTCTTGTAAACAGAGCCCTTCCAAACTTTGGGGTGGCTGTGTCTTTTTGATTTTAATTTCCCTAAGCTATAGGACCATAAGTGGAAGTGCCCTAGGTTCTGTTGCTTTGTTTTTTAGATGTTTCAGGAAACACCATACACTTCTCCCGAGTGGTTGTTGGCAATTTACATCCCGCCCATCAGCATAACAAGGCTCCCAGTTCTCCATGGCCTGTCCTGCCTTTCTGGATTTTACACTTTTTTCAGATGGCCCTTTTGACCGGGGGGAAGTGAGACTTCATTGTAGTGCAGATTTCCTTTGCAAGCTTGCTTGGTTGGCCAAAAAGGGCGTATGCGTTTTTTCCTGAATATATTCAGGAAAAAACGCATACGCCCTTTTTGGCCAAGTGCATCATTGTGGACGTTCTGCCTCTTTTCCTATGCTTTCAATGCAATTTCAGTCTACCTCCTGAAATCGGTTTCCTGCAACTCTGCCCCGCTTTCAAGTCCTCTTGGCAGCCTTACTTCAGTCTATTTTTGGACGATAGCTGTCATTTATAACTCTGCAGGTTTGTGAATTACAGTGCCCCTGAGCTCCTTTCTACAACTCACTTTCTTGTGAGCTGGCCGCAACACCGCAGGATGGCTTCAGGCCCTAATCTGGTTCCGGCACGGCACGCTGAGCCTTTGGTTAATTCCTCTTCCTGGTGGGAAATTAGAGTTAAATTTGCCCGTCCAGACACCTCCAGCTAGTCTCTCATTGGTTCTCGCTATTCCTGTTCACCTTCCGCAGAAATTCCAAACTGGGCCAAACAGGAGGTTAAAGGGACTGACTCTCCAAGTCGGGAGGGTGTTAGTAAAGCGTCTGGAATGTTGCACCCGAGTACCAGGGGAGGAAAACTGAGACATATTTGAACACGTCTCCCGTTCACACGGTTGATCATACTCTGGGTTCCACATGCATGTTTTAGCTGAAGGAAGAATACCTTAAACCTGGAGAGTTGAGACCCGTGTAATGGGTACCATGCAATATGACTTCAAAGGGTCTTCATTTGCTCACGAACCTCTCCAATCCTATCACTGCTGCGTTTATGCCCCTGTACACATGCTTGATTCTCTTTCGGAGACATAGCAATCCATAGGTTTTAAGATACTTACTAGACAGGTACCTTCTTAGGCGTTTAATATGCGGTGTTGAGTCCATTTCGTTGAGCAAGGAGTAGCTCTTGTCTATTCCATATTTGGCTTAAGGAACTTTATCTGTGCTCATTTCAATCTCTGGTTTTATGCAGCACCCCAACTCACCTTTACCCTTAAGCAAGAATAAGTTGGTTTTCTAAATTTGAGACCCTGTTCTGTTCTGTAATTCAGTTCCTGTGTAGCCAAGTTTACATTCCGTGTATTACTGATATCTTATGATGTTTCTTTTTCTGTGTGACTTATTTCAGTTAGAATCATCATACCTGAATCCACTCATTGTGCTGCTAAGGGCCTGATGACACAGATTTCATTGCTGAGTGATATTGCTTTGTAAGTAAATACCACAACTTCTTTATCCATTTTTCACTTTCTGCGATGTTGAACTTGTACTGTAAACGAGGTTCTTGTAAACAGAGCCGTTCCAAACTTTGGGGTGGCTGTGTCTTTTTGATTTTAATTTCCCTAAGCTATAGGACCATAAGTGGAAGTGCCCTAGGTTCTGTTGCTTTGTTTTTTAGATGTTTCAGGAAACACCATACACTTCTCCCGAGTGGTTGTTGGCAATTTACATCCCGCCCATCAGCATAACAAGGCTCCCAGTTCTCCATGGCCTGTCCTGCCTTTCTGGATTTTACACTTTTTTCAGATGGCCCTTTTGACCGGGGGGAAGTGAGACTTCATTGTAGTGCAGATTTCCTTTGCAAGCTTGCTTGGTTGGCCAAAAAGGGCGTATGCGTTTTTTCCTGAATATATTCAGGAAAAAACGCATACGCCCTTTTTGGCCAAGTGCATCATTGTGGACGTTCTGCCTCTTTTCCTATGCTTTCAATGCAATTCCAGTCTACCTCCTGAAATCGGTTTCCTGCAATTCTGCCCCACTTTCAAGTCCTCTTGGCAGCCTTACTTCAGTCTATTTTTGGACGATGGCTGTCATTTATAACTCTGCAGGTTTGTGAATTACAGTGCCCCTGAGCTCCTTTCTTCAACTCGCTTTCTTGTGAGCTGGCCGCAACACCGCAGGATGGCTTCAGGCCCTAATCTGGTTCCGGCACGGCACGCTGAGCCTTTGGTTAATTCCTCTTCCTGGTGGGAAATGAGAGTTAAATTTGCCCGTCCAGACACCTCCAGCTAGTCTCTCATTGGTTCTCGCTATTCCTGTTCATCTTCCGCAGAAATTGCAAACTGGGCCAAACAGGAGGTTAAAGGGACTGACTCTCCAAGTCGGGAGAGTGTTAGTAAAGCGTCTGGAATGTTGTACCCGAGTACCAGGGTACGAAAACTGAGACATATTTGAACACGTCTCCCGATCACATGGTTGATCATACTCTGGGTTCCACATGCATGTTTTAGCTGAAGGAAGAATACCTAAAACCTGGGTAGTTGAAACCCGTGGAATGGGTACCATGCAATATGACTTCAATGGGTCTTCATTTCCTCACCGAATCTCTCCAATCCTATCACTGCTGCGTTTATGCCCCTGTACACATGCTTGATTCTCTTTCGGAGACATAGCAATCCATAGGTTTTAAGATACTTACTAGTCAGGTACATTCTTAGGCGTTTAAAATGCGGTGTTGAGTCCATTGCGTTGAGCAAGGAGTAGCTCTTGTCTATTCCATATTTGGCTTAAGGAACTTTATCTGTGCTCATTTCAATCTCTGGTTTTATGCAGCACCCCAACTCACCTTTACCCTTAAGCAAGCATAAGTTGGTTTTCTAAATTTGAGACCCTGTTCTGTTCTGTAATTCAGTTCCTGTGTAGCCAAGTTTACATTCCGTGTATTACTGATATCTTATGATGTTTCTTTTTCTGTGTGACTTATTTCAGTTAGAATCATCATACCTGAATCCACTCATTGTGCTGCTAAGGGCCTGATGACATAGATTTCATTGCTGAGTGATATTGCTTTGTAAGTGAATACCACAACTTCTTTATCCATTTTTCACTTTCTGCGATGTTGAACTTGTATTGTAAACGAGGTTCTTGTAAACAGAGGCGTCCCAAACTTTGCAGTGGCTGTGTCTTTTTGATTTTAATTTCCCTAAGCTATAGGACCATAAGTGGAAGTGCCCTAGGCTCTGTTGCTTTGTTTTTTAGATGTTTCAGGAAACACCATACACTTCTCCCAAGTGTCTGTTGGCAATTTACATCCCGCCCATCAGCATAACAAGGCTCCCAGTTCTCCATGGCCTGTCCTGCCTTTCTGGATTTTACACTTTTTTCAGATGGCCCTTTTGACTGGGGGGAAGTGAGACTTCATTGTACTGCAGATTTCCTTTGCAAGTTTGCTTGGTTGACCAAAAAGGGCGTATGCGTTTTTCCCTGAATATATTCAGGAAAAAACGCATACGCTCTTTTTGGCCAAGTGCATCATTGTGGAAGTTCTGCCTCTTTTCCTATGCTTTCAATGCAATTCCAGTCTACCTCCTGAAATCGGTTTCCTGCAATTCTGCCCCGCTTTCAAGTCCTCTTGGCAGCCTTACTTCAGTCTATTTTTGGACGATAGCTGTCATTTATAACTCTGCAGGTTTGTGAATTACAGTGCCCCTGAGCTCCTTTCTTCAACTCGTTTTCTTGTGAGCTGGCTGCAACACCGCTGGATGGCTTCAGGCCCTAATCTGGTTCCGGCACGACATGCTGAGCCTTTGGTTATTTCCTCTTTCTGGTGGGAAATGAGAGTTAAATTTGCCCATCCAGACACCTCCAGCTAGTCTCTCATTGGTTCTCCCTATTCCTGTTCATCTTCCGCAGAAATTGCAAACGGGGCCAAACAGGAGGTTAAAGGTGCTGACTCTCCAAGTGGGGAGAGTGTTAGTAAAGCGTCTGGAATGTTGCACCCGAGTACCAGGGGAGGAAAACTGAGACATATTTGAACACGTCTCCTGTTCACACGGTTGATCATACTCTGGGTTCCACATGCATGTTTTAGCTGAAGGAAGAATACCTTAAACCTGGAGAGTTGAGACCCGTGTAATGGGTACCATGCAATATGACTTCAAAGGGTCTTCATTTGCTCACCGAACCTCTCCAATCCTATCACTGCTGCGTTTATGCCCCTGTACACACGCTTGATTCTCTTTTGGAGACATAGCAATCCATAGGATTTAAGATACTTACTAGTCAGGTACATTCTTAGGCGTTTAATATGGGGTGTTGAGTCCATTTCGTTGAGCAAGGAGTAGCTCTTGTCTATTCCATATTTGGCTTAAGGAACTTTATCTGTGCTCATTTCAATCTCTGGTTTTATGCAGCACCCCAACTCACCTTCCCCCTTAAGCAAGCATAAGTTGGTTTTCTAAACTTGAGACACTGTTCTGTTTTGTAATTCAGTTCATGTGTAGCCAAGTTCACATTCTGTGTATTAGTGATACCTTATGATGTTTCTTTTCTGTGTGACTTATTTCAGTTCGAATCATCATACCTGCATCCACTCATTATGCTGCTACGGGCCTGATGACATAGATTTCATTGCTGAGTGATATTGCATTGTACGTAAGTACCACAAGTTCTTTATCCATTTTTCACTTTCTGCGATATTGAACTTGTACTGTAAATGAGGTTCTTGTAAACAGAGCCGTCCCAAACTTTGGGGTGGCTGTGTCTTTTTGATTTTAATTTCCCTAAGCTATAGGACCATAAGTGTAAGTGCCCTAGGCTCTGTTGCTTTGTGTTTTAGATGTTTCAGGAAACACCATACACTTCTCCAGAGTGGCTGTTGGCAATTTACATCCCGCCCATCAGCATAAGAAGGCTCCCAGTTCTCCATGGCCTGTCGTGCCTTTATGGATTTTACACTTTTTTCAGATGGCCCTTTTGACCGGGGGGAAGTGAGACTTCATTTTAGTGCAGATTTCCTTTGCAAGCTTGCTTGGTTGGCCAAAAAGGGCGTATGCGTTTTTTCCTGAATATATTCAGGAAAAAACGCATACGCCCTTTTTGGCCAAGTGCATCATTGTCGAGTTTCTGACTCTCTTCATATGCTTTCAATGCAATTCCAGTCTACCTCCTGAAATCGGTTTCCTGCAATTCTGCCTTGCTTTCAATGCCTCTTCATAGCCTTACCTCAATATATTTTTTAAAAATAGTTGGCCTTTATAACTCTGCAGGGTTTTGAATTGCAGTGGCCCTTAGCTCCATTTTTTAGCTCTTATTTTTGTGGTATTGCCCCATAACCAAAGGATTCCTTGAAGCCCTATTTTTCTTCTGGGGCACCTGCTGTGCCTTTGGTTAATTCTTCTTACTGATGTGATATTAGAGTGACATGTGCCCATTGAAACCGCTAAAGCTAGTTTCTCACTGGTTCCCCCTATTCCCATTCATCCTCTGCACTAACTGCAGACTGTGCGATACCAGAACTTAAAGGCATTGACTCCCTGTGGGGATGTTGTTAGTAAAGCGGCTGGAATGTCGATCCGGAGCCCCAGGAGAGGAAAAATGAGGTGCGTTTTAGAAACCTTTCCCGATCATATGGTATACCAGTCGCTGGGTTTCCCAAGCATGGTTTAGCTGTAGGAAGATTCCCTTCAACCTGGAGTGTTGGGACCCTTGGACTGAGTAGCATGAAGTATTGCATTAAACTTTCGGCAGTTGCTCACCAAAGCTCACCAATCCTGTCAGCCCCAAGTGTCCAGCCTTATGTCTTATCCAGCTGTGGGTTTATATGTGGTCAATCCAGGTTGCATCACAGCCCCTGAGCGAATTTTGTAAGAATTTTTCTCTCTTTCATTGTTTCAGCGTTTTGTTTTTAAAATTTATTTCTATAATGGGGTTTAGCTCCTTTTCACTGCTGTGTTTGTGCCGCTCTGCACACACTTGATTCCCTTATGGAGATATATCAATACATGGGTTTTAAGATTCTTATTCCTCAGATATATTTCTCTGCGGTGTATAGGGTGTGTTGAGGCCTGTTCATTGAGCAAGGTGTAGATCTTGTCTAATACCTATTTGGTTTATTGAACGGTATCTGTGCTAATTTCAAACTCTGGTTTTATGCATCACCCCACCTCTCCTTTCCCCTTAAGCTGACATAAGTGTGTTTTCTAAATGTGAGACACTGTTCTGTTCTGTAATTCATTTCTTGTGCAGCCATATTTACCCTCCCTCTATAAGTGATATCTTATGATATGTTTCTTTTTCTGTTTGACTTATTTCAAGTAGTATTATCGGACCTAAATCCACTCTTTATCCTTCTACTAGCCTTATTACATTGATTTCATGGTGAAGAGATATTCCATTGTACATAAGTACCACATCTTCTTTATCCATTGTTCTCTTTCCTGGGATATTTAAGGTGTACTGAAGTTGAGGTTCTTGTAAACAGAGTAGCCCTAAACTGTGGTGTGCTTGTGTCTTGTTGATTTTTAGACTTCCCTAGATATACTCCCATGATTGGAAGTGTCCTATGCTCTGTAGCTCTGTTTTTTAGATGATTTAGGAACCACCATACACTTCTCCAGAGTGGCTCTCGGCAGTTCACACACTGCCCATCAGCGTATAAAGGCTCCCTGTTCTCCATGGCCTGTCCTGCATTTCTGGTTTTTACAATTTTTTAGGATGGCCCTTTTGACCGGTGGGAAGTGAGACTTCTTTGTTGTGCACATTTGCATTGCTTGCTTGCTTCGTTGCCCATAAAGTGCGTATGCGTTTTTTCCTGGATATAATCAGGAAAAAACGCATACGCCCTTTTGGGCCAACTGCATCATTGTCGAAATTCTGCCGCTTTTCATGTGCGTTAAAGACGAGTCCAATCTATCTCTTGAAATCTGTTTCTTGCAATTCTGTCTTGCATTCAGATCCTCTTCTTTGCCTTACCTCAACATATTTTTGGACGTTAGTTTTCATTTATAACTCTGCAGGTTTGTGAATTGCAGTGACCCTGAGCTCCATTTTTTAAGTTGCTCTTTTGTGAGCTGGCCTCAAACCCGCAGGATTGCTTCAGGCCCTATTTTGGCTCCGGCGAGGCAGGCTGAGCCTTTCTTTAATTCTTATTCTTAATGGGAAATTAGAGTGATATGTGCCCGTCCAAACCCCTACAACTCTTCTCTCATTGGTTCCCCCTCTTCCCGTTCATCCTCCTCACAATTTGCAAAATGTGTGAAACAGAAGTTTAAATGTGCTGATTCTCCAAGTGGGGAGATTCTAAGTAGCGTGGCTGGAATGGTGAACAGGAGCACCAGGAGAGGATAAATGAGGTGCATTTTAGACACATCTCCCGATCACATGGTGTACAGTCCTCTGGGTTTTCCATGCATGTTTTAGCTGTAGGAAGATCCCTTGAACCTGCAGATTTGGGACCCATTGAATGGGTACCAGGTAGTATTACTTTAAAGGGTGTGCATTTCCTCACCCAACCTCACATTTCTCTTAGCGCAAACAGTTTCCAGCCTTATGTCTCATCCTGCTGTGGGTCTAGATGTGTTCAATCCATGTTGCATCACCGTCCCTGAGGAAAAGTTGTAAGAGGTTTTCTCTGTCTCTCTGTCGTTTATTTTTTTCAATTTATTACTATATTGGTTACAGCTGATTTTCAAAGCTCTGTTTCTTGCTGCTGTACATCCACTTGATTCACGTACAGAGAGACATCAATAAATTCTTTTTCAGATTCTTACCAGTCGTATATATTCTTTTCCGGTGACTTGAGTGTGCTGAGTGCAGTTCTTTTAGCTACCGTGTAGGCCTTGTTGATTATCAGTTTGGTATTTGGAATGGTATCTTTGCTAATTTCAACCTCCTGGATGATGCCTCACCCCTCCCCACCTTTCCCGTTTAGCAGCCTTATGCGTGTTTTCTACATATTTGACTATGTTTTTGTTTTGTAATTTATTTCATGTGTAGCCATTTTGGATTCCACCTTTAAGTGATATCTTATGATATGTGTCTTTTTCTTTTTGAATTCTGTCACTTAGAATGATCATACGTAACTCCTCCGGAGTTGTTACAACTGGCCATATTTCATTGATTTCCAGGCTGAATAATATTCCACTCTACCTAAGTACCACATTTTTTCCCTCCAGAGACATTTAAGTTATATCCTAGTCGAGGATCTTTTAAACAGAGAGGGGGTAAACATTGGGGTGCCTGTGTCCTCTCGATTTTTGTTTTTCCCAAGATATACGCCCATGAGTGCAAGTGCCCTATGCTCTGTAGCTCATTTTTTAGATGCTTTAGTAAACACAATACACTTCTCCAGAATGGCCGTTGGCAATATACATTTCCACTATAAGTCTCACAGGGCTCCCTCTTCTCGTTGCCCTGTCCTGCATTTCTGTTGTTTACGCTTTATGAGGATGGCTCTTCTGACTGATGCGAAGTGATATCTTTTGTAGTATTGACTTCCAGTGCCCACCTGTTTGGTTGGCTAAAAAAGTGTATGCCCTTTTCTTGAATATATACAGAAAAGAACGCATACACCCTTTTTGGCCAACTGCAATGTTGGCAATGTTCAGCTCCTTTTCTTGTGCTTAATGGCGAGTCCTTTCTACCTCCTCAAATCCCTTTCCTGCCATTCTCCCTTGCTTACAAGTCCTTTTCTCTGACTTTCCTCAAGACATTTTTCAGTGATGGATATTTTCAACTCTGCAGTTTTGTGAATTTTACTGCCCCTGAGTTCCATTGTTCAACTCGTGTTTATGGGAACTGGCCACAAAGCAGCGGGATTTCCTCAAGCCCTATACTGTTTCCATGGGCAACCCTAGCCTTTGGTCAATTCGTCTTCCTGATTGGAAATTAGAGTGACATGTGCCTGTCTGAACACCTAGGACTTGTCTCTCATTGTTCCTCATCCTTCCGCTTCATCCTCTGGACAAATTCCAAACTGTACGCAACAGGATGTTGACAGTGCTGACATCTCCAAGTGGGGAGACTGTTAGTAAAGACGCTGGAGGGGTGAACCCGAGCACCAGGAGATGAGGAGATGAGATGCCTTTTCCAAACTCTTCCCGATCAGACGGTATACCATCCTCTGGGTGTGACAGACATGTTTTAGCAGTAGGAAGAGTCCCATTCATGTAAGGAGAACACCAGGGCTTTTTCAAAATCAGTGTCTCCCCGAAACCCAAACTGGGGAAGTTTTTAAGCTACGGCTACACATATGTTCATTAAGGGCCTTGGGAAGTAGGCAGAGTCCAAACTTTAGATGATTGAAGTCTTCAGGGTCAGAAGCACTCACCACCAGCTTCCCTTAGGCTACACTTTAACTGTCATTGATAGATGATGTCAATAAAAATATCTATTCTTTTTCAGATTATTTCCCCTTATAGGTTATTGCAAAATGTTGAGTGTAGTTCCCTGTGCTATACAGTAGTTCCTTGTTGATGATCTATTTTATACATAGCAGTGTGTATGTGTTCATTCCAAACTGTTAATTTATCCCTCCTCCCACCTTTCCCCTTTGGTAATAATAAATTATAAGATTTTATACTTCTCAGAAATGGGGGAGCTGAAAGAGAGGTATCATTTTCAATGGAAAAGCATTTAAAACAAGATTGAAGGTTTAACCAAGATTATTAGCTGTACATCCTTGGAAAGAAATCACTTCGTTTCTCTAATATTGACCTGACAAATAAGACAAACCTTTTCACTGAACTTGCTTATAAAAAGTGATGGAAATATCAAATGGAAGTGTTAAAAACATCTTATTTTACCCGAGCCTTATACACTGTTCTATGTTAACTACAGTTTGGCTCACACATCTGTTCATTGAGGTTACAATAGTCTCAATTTCTGTTACTGATCCTCCAGAGTGGACCCCAACAAGTGTCCCCCTGCCCAGTGTCATTGGGGCCAACAGATCGAGACTGAGTTTGGTTCACAAGCAAAGGAAACTTTATATTTTGATCAGAGAATGGAGAGGTGAGAGCATGCACTACCCCGTGGGCTGTGGGCTGGGCTGCTGTGTAGAGATCCTGTCAGAGTCAGTGGGAGGGAGGGAGGCGGCGGAGCTCTCGAGGGCCGGGTTGGCTGTAGCTCAGGCTCTATATCGTGGAGTCTGCACTGGGCCCCAGGAGCTGAGGTGTCGACCCAGCCATTCTGCACTAGGAAATCTGGTCTGAAGTGCCGGGTGTGGAACCTCTGCATGCGGGACCCTAGGAGCACGTGAAATTAGACAAAGCACAAAGGATAAAAAAAGTTAGACTTGACTTTATTGCCCAGATTCTATTTTTATCTCCCAGGGATTTTTAATGGGCTTTGCTGGGGACAAACCCCTCCTCTGCCTTTTGTCCTGTTCCTCATTCTTGGAGTGCTGAGGGTGCAGACCCTTCTTCTGTAACTGCTGAGTGCTGAGTTGGGAGCCCTCATACCCTGGGGCGAGGGTCAGAGCTTCTCCCCAGCAGCCTCCCGGTGACGTTGATTGTCCCCAGGACCCCTGCCTCCCTGCTCGTCCACCTGAGCACCAGCATTGGAAGTGTTATAGATTCTAATGACCTTTAAGGGTCCAGGAAAGAGATGTGCAGAGACGCTGTGGGGGCCGGTTTCACCCCGCCCCACATTTGTTCGGCCACCTTAGGCTGACCGTCTCTGCCAGCCTAGATGCTCTGACCAGTAGTCTGTGCTTTCTTCAGTTAGGTCCCTGAATTAACGTACAAACAGCACCAGGTGTCAGAGCCCTGCCCGCTCAACTCCCAGACAGTCCAGGGTCAGTGGTGATCAAGGACCATGATGGCTACTGAGTCAACAGCCTTTTGAAGTAAACAGGAGTCCAGCCGGTCTTATTGGCCACCATCATCACGGTGTCTGTAGGCTTTTCTATGGTGACAGTGTGGTATACTGTTCCCCCGCCAAGATTATTAGCTCCCCTCTGGGTGCAGTAAGTCCTGCAAGCAGTAGTCTACTCTTTTGGGACACACTCTTGTTGTTTTATGAGAGAAACTCCAGGTCGAGTGATGTTCACATGAGTCGTCATGGTGCCCTGTTGCCCCCGGTTATCTCTCTGGATGTTGGAGTTGGAGGGCCTCCTCACTCGAGGTCGGTGTGCCCACGGAGCGAACCCTGCAACTTCAGGGCATGGTTGGTGGTTAGGATCACCACGTGGGGTCCTTTTCCCTTAGGAGGGAGGTGGCCTTTTGGGCTGCTGATTTCCAGGTTTTTAGATACCGCCAGTATCTTGGCCAGATGTGGCAGTGGGCCAAGCCCCTTAGTGACCGTAGTTTATCCTACCTGGATGGCATTCTTGCATTGTTCCATTTCAAGTGGTCCCAGTTTTTGCACTAATTCTCCAATGGCGATTCACCTTTCACCGGGAATGTAAAGGTCAAAGGGTTTAGCTAAATTAGGGAGTTCCAGGGCAAGGGTCTGAATTGACTGCTCTTTCCATTCTTGAAAGGCCACTTCTGGATTCTATTCAAAAGGATCATCATCTTTTCCTTTCAGTGTTTCATATAGAGGCCCAGCTAGTAGACTGTAGCTAGGGATCCAGAAGCAGCAAACCCTGGCCTCCCCAGGAACCCCTAAGCTGTCTTCTAGTTTTAGAAAGGGGTAAGGCTGAAAATGGTTTCTTCCCTTTCCTGGGATGGGCTTCTCTGACCTTCTGTGAGAATGAAGCCCAGGCAGGTCACCGCAGTCTGTGATATTTGAGCTTTTTCTTGGACAACTTCTATCCTTTATTGGCTTGGTAGTTCAGAGGCCTCCTTAGTAGGGCTGGTGATCAGAATGTCGTCTGCATATTGAAGGAGGGTTTCCTTTTCCAGAGGTAGAACTTTTAGGTCTTTAGCTAAGCTTTCCCCAAAGATGGTGTGGGAATTTTTGCACCCTTGGGGCCAGACGGCCCGGAAGTATTGTTTTAGTTGTATGTTGAGTCCTGCCACTCACAAGCCAAAATTTCTTGTGACTCTGGGACTAATGGAATACAAAAGAAGGCATCATTGAAGACTAATACAGAATACCATGTCCTGGTGGTTGGTAGAATGACCAGCAGGGTGTAGGAATTAGGAGCAACTGGAGGTATATCCTCGGTGGCTTCACTGACTGTCCTGACATCTTTTACCAGGTCCCCAGCAGCCCATGGGGCTCTCGTGGTCAGACCAATCCCAGAATATGGAGCTCACCTGGGCAGGTACCCCACCCCCACCCCAGCCCACGGGGCTCTCGTGGTCAGGCCCCTCCCAGGATACAGAGCTACCCTTGCAGGTACCGTGGCAGGGCTGGGCACACAGGAACCGTGCACATAGCCCTCATTGCAGAGCACCCCCAGCTCACCTGTCGCTCAGAGCTGACACAGAGCACCTCAGAGCAGGACTTGAACTAACAAACAGCAGCTGCGACAGGTCTGTGACCCTGGGCATCACTCCGTGAGGCCTCCCTCCACCTGGTCTTCCAGAGACTTCCACTGCACCCGGGGCACCAGGCCTCTGTCTCCAACCACCACCCACCCCTCCTCTGCCTGACTCCTGGGTTCCTCTCATTAGGAGAGGGTTTTCTTGAAGTTGTCTCCCACTCATGGGCCAGATAAAATGATTAGAAAACAAGCCAAAGCTGCAGCCCCTTGTCTATCCTGACTCTCAGGAGCCCACACCTGTTCCTTGGACCTGGCCGGTTCAGCAAGTTCCATTTTCTGCAACTGTGAGCCCCTGAGGGGTGATGATTGGCTGACCTGGGCAGCCTTACCGTGCCGGCCAGCCCTCCCCAGGTGTGCCGTGGTTGAGATCAATATAAATACCACTCCAGGCAGCAAGAGCCCCTGCAGCCGTGCCTGACGCCATTTTCTCTGCCCTGTCAGCAGTCTCGGGGCTGGGCTGGTGGGAGGGAGTGAGAGGCCACGGCTTTGTGGGTGGCCCAGTGTGAGTGGGGCTCTGCTGGACTTTCTGCAGCAGTTGCCAGGCTGCCACCTGCTAAAGAAGAGGATGTGTCACCCATACCTGCTGCTGGAATTTCTCCCTGGGCAGAGGTGAGGAAGGAAAAAAGCAGTGGGGGCAGGGACAGGACGGGTATCTCAGGCAGGGAAATGGAAATCTTCCAGAAGAGCACCCAGGGCCAGGACCATCCTGGCTGGCCTGCAGGCACCAAGTCGGCCGGCATGCTGTCACTCGTGTGGCTCTATGGCCCTTCCTCTAGGCTTTCAAGTCCTTGTATATATTCAGGTGTTTTACCTGGGACGGGTGGGAATAGTTCAGCAGCAACTGGCCTGGGGCTCAGCTCACGTTTACTCACAGATGCCTCGGCACGGTGCCCCAGCTTTGCAATGAGGACGCTTGTTGCGTGGGGGCTGCTGGCTGAATGGGAGACGATTCCCCACCACTGACCAACTTCAGAATTGTTTACAACTGGAGCAAGTGCCCTGATACGGTTTTCCTCTGTGTAACTGGTGGGTTCTGTGTTTTTTTTCTCTTTTTCGTTTTTGGTTCAAGGTAGATTTTATTCCTCTTTTTTGTATTTACAGATATAAGCATGGAAATAATTTATTCATATAAATACATGTATGTGCAGGGAATAATTGTTTTTTCTGTTTTATTTTTTAAATTTTATTTCTTTTTAATTTTGAATTTTATTTTATATTTTTATACAGCAGGTTCTTATTGGTTATCTATTTTATACATATAAATGTATACATGCCAATCCCAGTCTCTCAACTCCTCCCACCACCACCCCCCCAACAGCTTTCCCCCCTTGTTGTCCATACGTTTGTTGTCTACATCTGTTGCTCTATTTATGCCTTGCAAAATGGTTAATCTGTACAGTTTTTCTAGGTTCCACATATATGCATGAATATACAAGATTTGTTTTTCTCTTTCTGACTTACTTCACTCTGTATGACAGTCTCTAGATCCATCGACGTCTCTACAAATGACCCAATTTCATTCCTTTTCATGGCTTAGTAATATTCCATTTTATATATGTACCACAGCTTTATGCATTCGTCTGTCTGTGGGCATTTAGGTTGCTTCCATTACCTCGATATTGTAAATAGTGATGCAATGAACATTGCGGTGAATGACTCTTTTTGATTTATGGTTTTGTCTGGGTATATGTCCAGTACTGGGATTGCTGTATCATATGGTAATTCTATTGTTAGTTTCTTAAGAAATTCCATATTGTTCTCCATAATGACTGTATCAATTTATATTCCCAACAATAGTGGAAGAGGGTTCCTTTTCTCCACACCCTTTCCAGCATTTTTTGTTTGTAGATTTTCAATGATGCCTATTCTACCAGGTGTGAGGTGATACCTCATTGTTGAATCCATTTCGTTGAGCAAGGGGTAGCTCTTGTCTATTACATATTTGGCTTATGGAACGGTATCTGTGCTAATTTCAAACTCTGCTTTTATGCAGCACCCCAACTCACCTTCCCCCTTACGCAGGCATAAGTTGGTTTTCTAAACTTGAGACCCTGTTCTGTTTTGTAATTCAGTTCATGTGTAGCCAAGTTCACATTCCGTGTATTAGTGATACCTTATGATGTTTCTTTTTCTGTGTGACTTATTTCACTTAGAATCATCGTGCCTCAATGCACTCATTATGCTGGTACGGGCCTGGTGACATAGATTTCATTGCTGAGTGGTATTCTGTTGTACATAAGTACCGCAACTTCTTTATCCATTATTTGCTCTCTGGGATATTTAACTTGTGCCATAGAAGAGATTTCTGTAAAAAGAGCCATCCCAAATTTTGGGGTTGCTGTGTCTTTTTGATATTAATTTCCCTAACCTATAGGACCATAAGTGGAAGTGCCCTAGGCTCTGTTGCTTTGTTTTTTAGATGTTTCAGGAAACACCATACACATCTCCTGAGTGTCTGTTGGCAATTTACATCCCGCCCATCAGCATAACAAGGCTCCCAGTTCTCCATGGCCTGTCCTGCCTTTCTGGGTTTTACACTTTTTTCAGATGGCCCTTTTGACCGGGGGGAAGTGAGACTTCATTGTAGTGCAGATTTCCTTTGCAAGCTTGCTTGGTTGGCCAAAAAGGGCGTATGCGTTTTTTCCTGAATATATTCAGGAAAAAACGCATACGCCCTTTTGGCAAAGTGCATCATTGTGGACGTTCTGCCTCTTTTCCTATGCTTTCAATGCAATTCCAGTCTACCTCCTGAAATCGGTATCCTGCAATTCTGCCCCGCTTTCAAGTCCTCTTGGCAGCCTTACTTCAGTATATTTTTGGACGATAGCTGTCATTTATAACTCTGCAGGTTTGTGAATTACAGAGACCCTGAGCTCCTTTCTTCAACTCGCTTTCTTGTGAGCTGGCCGCAACACCGCAGGATGGCTTCAGGCCCTAATCTGGTTCCGGCACGGCACGCTGAGCCTTTGGTTATTTCCTCTTCCTGGTGGGAAATGAGAGTTAAATTTGCCCGTCCAGACACCACCAGCTAGTCTCTCATTGGTTCTCCCTATTCCTGTTCATCTTCCGCAGAAATTGCAAACTGGGCCAAACAGGAGGTTAAAGGCGCTGACTCTCCAAGTCGGGAGAGTGTTAGTAAAGGGTCTGGAATGTTGCACCCGAGTACCAGGGGAGGAAAACTGAGGCATATTTGAACACATCTCCCGTTCACACGGTTGATCATACGCGGGGTTCCACATGCATGTTTTAGCTGAAGGAAGAATACCTTAAACCTGGAGAGTTGAGACCCGTGTAATGGGTACCATGCAATATGACTTCAAAGGGTCTTCATTTGCTCACCGAACCTCTCCAATCCTATCACTGCTGCGTTCATGCCCCTGTACACATGCTTGATTCTCTTTCGGAGACATAGCAATCCATAGGTTTTAAGATACTTACTAGTCAGGTACATTCTTAGGCGTTTAATATGCGGTGTTGAGTCCATTTCGTTGAGCAAGGAGTAGCTCTTGTCTATTCCATATTTGGCTTAAGGAACTTTATCTGTGCTCATTTCAATCTCTGGTTTTATGCAGCACCCCAACTCACCTTTCCCCTTAAGCAAGCATAAGTTGATTTTCTAAATTTGAGACCCTGTTCTGTTCTGTAATTCAGTTCCTGTGTAGCCAAGTTTACATTCCGTGTATTACTGATATCTTATGATGTTTCTTTTTCTGTGTGACTTATTTCAGTTAGAATCATCATACCTGAATCCACTCATTGTGCTGCTAAGGGCCTGATGACACAGATTTCATTGCTGAGTGATATTGCTTTGTAAGTAAATACCACAACTTCTTTATCCATTTTTCACTTTCTGCGATGTTGAACTTGTACTGTAAACGAGGTTCTTGTAAACAGAGCCGTTCCAAACGTTGGGGTGGCTGTGTCTTTTTCATTTTAATTTCCCTAAGCTATAGGACCATAAGTGGAAGTGCCCTAGGTTCTGTTGCTTTGTTTTTTAGATGTTTCAGGAAACACCATACACTTCTCCCGAATGTCTGTTGGCAATTTACATCCCGCCCATCAGCATAACAAGGCTCCCAGTTCTCCATGGCCTGTCCTGCCTTTCTGGATTTTACACTTTTTTCAGATGGCCCTTTTGACCGGGGGGAAGTCAGACTTCATTGTAGTGCAGATTTCCTTTGCAAGGTTGCTTGGTTGGCCAAAAAGGGCGTATACGTTTTTTCCTGAATATATTCAGGAAAAAACGCATACGCCCTTTTTGGCCAAGTGCATCATTGTGGACGTTCTGCCTCTTTTCCTATGCTTTCAATGCAATTCCAGCCTACCTCCTGAAATCGGATTCCTGCAATTCTGCCCCGCTTTCAAGTCCTCTTGGCAGCCTTACTTCAGTCTATTTTTGGACGATAGCTGTCATTTATAACTCTGCAGGTTTGTGAATTACAGTGCCCCTGAGCTCCTTTCTTCAACTCGCTTTCTTGTGACCTGGCCGCAACACCGCAGGATGTCTTCAGGCCCTAATCTGGTTCCGGCACGGCATGCTGAGCCTTTGGTTATTTCCTCTTCCTGGTGGGAAATGAGAGTTAAATTTGCCCATCCAGACACCTCCAGCTAGTCTCTCATTGGTTCTCGCTATTCCTGTTCATCTTCCGCAGAAATTGCAAACTGGGCCAAACAGGAGGTTAAAGGCGCTGACTTTTCAAGTGGGGAGAGTGTTAGTAAAGCGCCTGGAATGTTGCACCCGAGTACCAGGGGAGGAAAACTGAGACATATTTGAACACGTCTCCCGTTCACATGGTTGATCATACTTGGGTTCCACATGCATGTTTTAGCTGAAGGAAGAATACCTTAATCCTGTGTATTTGAAACCCGTGGAATGGGTACCATGCAATATGACTTCAAAGGGTCTTCATTTGCTCACCGAACCTCTCCAATCCTATCACTGCTGCGTTTATGCCCCTGTACACATGCTTGATTCTCTTTCGGAGACATAGCAATCCATAGGTTTTAAGATACTTACTAGTCAGGTACATTCTTAGGCGTTTAATATGCGGTGTTGAGTCCATTTCGTTGAGCAAGGAGTAGCTCTTGTCTATTCCATATTTGGCTTAAGGAACTTTATCTGTGCTCATTTCAATCTCTGGTTTTATGCAGCACCCCAACTCACCTTTCCCCTTAAGCAAGCATAAGTTGGTTTTCTAAATTTGAGACCCTGTTCTGTTCTGTAATTCAGTTCCTGTGTAGCCAAGTTTACATTCCGTGTATTACTGATATCTTATGATGTTTCTTTTTCTGTGTGACTTATTTCAGTTAGAATCATCATACCTGAATCCACTCATTGTGCTGCTAAGGGCCTGATGACACAGATTTCATTGCTGAGTGATATTGCTTTGTAAGTAAATACCACAACTTCTTTATCCATTTTTCAATTTCTGCGATGTTGAACTTGTACTGTAAACGAGGTTCTTGTAAACAGAGCCGTTCCAAACTTTGGGGTGGCTGTGTCTTTTTGATTTTAAATTCCCTAAGCTATAGGACCATAAGTGGAAGTGCCCTAGCCTCTGTTGCTTTGTTTTTTAGATGTTTCAGGAAACACCATACACTTCTCCCGAGTGGTTGTTGGCAATTTACATCCCGCCCATCAGCATAACAAGGCTCCCAGTTCTCCATGGCCTGTCCTGCCTTTCTGGATTTTACACTTTTTTCAGATGGCCCTTTTGACCGGGGGGAAGTGAGACTTCATTGTAGTGCAGATTTCCTTTGCAAGCTTGCTTGGTTGGCCAAAAAGGGCGTATGCGTTTTTTCCTGAATATATTCAGGAAAAAACGCATACGCCCTTTTTGGCCAAGTGCATCATTGTGGACGTTCTGCCTCTTTTCCTATGCTTTCAATGCAATTCCAGTCTACCTCCTGAAATCGGTTTCCTGCAATTCTGCCCCGCTTTCAAGTCCTCTTGGCAGCCTTACTTCAGTCTATTTTTGGACGATAGCTGTCATTTATAACTCTGCAGGTTTGTGAATTACAGTGCCCCTGAGCTCCTTTCTTCAACTCGCTTTCTTGTGAGCTGGCCGCAACACCGCAGGATGGCTTCAGGCCCTAATCTGGTTCCGGCACGGCACGCTGAGCCTTTGGTTAATTCCTCTTCCTGTTGGGAAATGAGAGTTAAATTTGCCCGTCCAGACACCTCCAGCTAGCCTCTCATTGGTTCTCGCTATTCCTGTTCATCTTCCGCAGAAATTGCAAACTGGGCCAAACAGGAGGTTAAAGGGACTGACTCTCCAAGTCGGGAGAGTGTTAGTAAAGCGTCTGGAATGTTGCACCCGAGTACCAGGGGAGGAAAACTGAGACATATTTGAACACGTCTCCCATTCACATGGTTGATCATACTTGGGTTCCACATGCATGTTTTAGCTGAAGGAAGAATACCTAAAACCTGGGTAGTTGAAACCCGTGGAATGGGTACCATGCAATATGACTTCAAAGGGTCTTCATTTGCTCACCGAACCTCTCCAATCCTATCACTGGTGCGTTTATGCCCCTGTACACATGCTTGATTCTCTTTCGGAGACATAGCAATCCATAGGTTTTAAGATACTTACTAGTCAGGTACATTCTTAGGCGTTTAATATGCGGTGTTGAGTCCATTTCGTTGAGCAAGGAGTAGCTCTTGTCTATTCCATATTTGGCTTAAGGAACTTTATCTGTGCTCATTTCAATCTCTGGTTTTATGCAGCACCCCAACTCACCTTTCCCCTTAAGCAAGCATAAGTTGGTTTTCTAAATTTGAGACCCTGTTCTGTTCTGTAATTCAGTTCCTGTGTAGCCAAGTTTACATTCCGTGTATTACTGATATCTTATGATGTTTCTTTTTCTGTGTGACTTATTTCAGTTAGAATCATCATACCTGAATCCACTCATTGTGCTGCTAAGGGCCTGATGACACAGATTTCATTGCTGAGTGATATTGCTTTGTAAGTAAATACCACAACTTCTTTATCCATTTTTCACTTTCTGCGATGTTGAACTTGTACTGTAAACGAGGTTCTTGTAAACAGAGGCGTCCCAAACTCTGGGGTGGCTGTGTCTTTTTGATTTTAATTTCCCTAAGCTATAGGACCATAAGTGGCAGTGCCCTTGGCTCTGTTGCTTTGTTTTTTAGATGTTTCAGGAAACACCATACACTTCTCCCGAGTGGTTGTTGGCAATTTACATCCCGCCCATCAGCATAACAAGGCTCCCAGTTCTCCATGGCCTGTCCTGCCTTTCTGGATTTTACACTTTTTTCAGATGGCCCTTTTGACCGGGGGGAAGTGAGACTTCATTGTAGTGCAGATTTCCTTTGCAAGCTTGCTTGGTTGGCCAAAAAGGGCGTATGCGTTTTTTCCTGAATATATTCAGGAAAAAACGCATACGCCCTTTTTGGCCAAGTGCATCATTGTGGACGTTCTGCCTCTTTTCCTATGCTTTCAATGCAATTCCAGTCTACCTCCTGAAATCGGTTTCCTGCAATTCTGCCCCGCTTTCAAGTCCTCTTGGCAGCCTTACTTCAGTCTATTTTTGGACGATAGCTGTCATTTATAACTCTGCAGGTTTGTGAATTACAGTGCCCCTGAGCTCCTTTCTTCAACTCGGTTTCTTGTGACCTGGCCGCAACACCGCAGGATGGCTTCAGGCCCTAATCTGGTTCCGGCCCGGCATGCTGAGCCTTTGGTTAATTCCTCTTCCTGGTGGGAAATGAGAGTTAAATTTGCCCGTCCAGACACCTCCAGCTAGCCTCTCATTGGTTCTCGCTATTCCTGTTCATCTTCCGCAGAAATTGCAAACTGGGCCAAACAGGAGGTTAAAGGGACTGACTCTCCAAGTGGGGAGAGTGTTAGTAAAGCGTCTGGAATGTTGCACCCGAGTACCGGGGTACGAAAACTGAGACATATTTGAACACGTCTCCCGATCACATGGTTGATCATACTTGGGTTCCACATGCATGTTTTAGCTGAAGGAAGAATACCTTAAACCTGGGTAGTTGAAACCCGTGGAATGGGTACCATGCAATATGACTTCAAAGGGTCTTCATTTGCTCACCGAACCTCTCCAATCCTATCACTGCTGCGTTTATGCCCCTGTACACATGCTTGATTCTCTTTCGGAGACATAGCAATCCATAGGTTTTAAGATACTTACTAGTCAGATACATTCTTAGGCGTTTAATATGCGGTGTTGAGTCCATTTCGTTGAGCAAGGAGTAGCTCTTGTCTATTCCATATTTGGCTTAAGGAACTTTATCTGTGCTCATTTCAATCTCTGGTTTTATGCAGCACCCCAACTCACCTTTCCCCTTAAGCAAGCATAAGTTGGTTTTCTAAATTTGAGACCCTGTTCTGTTCTGTAATTCAGTACCTGTGTAGCCAAGTTTACATTCCGTGTATTACTGATATCTTATGATGTTTCTTTTTCTGTGTGTCTTATTTCAGTTAGAATCATCATACCTGAATCCACTCATTGTGCTGCTAAGGGCCTGATGACACAGATTTCATTGCTGAGTGATATTGCTTTGTAAGTAAATACCACAACTTTTTTATCCATTTTTCACTTTCTGCGATGTTGAACTTGTACTGTAAACGAGGTTCTTGTAAACAGAGCCGTTCGAAACTTTGGGGTGGCTGTGTCTTTTTGATTTTAAATTCCCTAAGCTATAGGACCATAAGTGGAAGTGCCCTAGGCTCTGTTGCTTTGTTTTTTAGATGTTTCAGGAAACACCATACACTTCTCCCGAGTGTTTGTTGGCAATTTACATCCCGCCCTTCAGCATAACAAGGCTCCCAGTTCTCCATGGCCTGTCCTGCCTTTCTGGATTTTACACTTTTTTCAGATGGCCCTTTTGACCGGGGGGAAGTGAGACTTCATTGTAGTGCAGATTTCCTTTGCAAGCTTGCTTGGTTGGCCAAAAAGGGCGTATGCGTTTTTTCCTGAATATATTCAGGAAAAAACGCATACGCCCTTTTTGGCCAAGTGCATCATTGTGGACGTTCTGCCTCTTTTCCTATGCTTTCAATGCAATTCCAGTCTACCTCCTGAAATCGGTTTCCTGCAATTCTGCCCCGCTTTCAAGTCCTCTTGGCAGCCTTACTTCAGTCTATTTTTGGACGATAGCTGTCATTTATAACTCTGCAGGTTTGTGAATTACAGTGCCCCTGAGCTCGTTTCTTCAACTCGCTTTCTTTTGAGCTGGCTGCAACACCGCAGGATGGCTTCAGGCCCTAATCTGGTTCCGGCACGGCACGCTGAGCCTTTGGTTATTTCCTCTTCCTGGTGGGAAATGAGAGTTAAATTTGCCCGTCCAGACACCTCCAGCTAGCCTCTCATTGGTTCTCGCTATTCCTGTTCATCTTCCGCAGAAATTGCAAACTGGGCCAAACAGGAGGTTAAAGGCGCTGACTTTTCAAGTGGGGAGAGTGTTAGTAAAGCGTCTGGAATGTTGCACCCGAGTACCAGGGTACGAAAACTGAGACATATTTGAACACGTCTCCCGTTCACATGGTTGATCATACTTGGGTTCCACATGCATGTTTTAGCTGAAGGAAGAATACCTAAAACCTGGGTAGTTGAAACCCGTGGAATGGGTACCATGCAATATGACTTCAAAGGGTCTTCATTTGCTCACCGAACCTCTCCAATCCTATCACTGCTGCGTTTATGCCCCTGTACACATGCTTGATTCTCTTTCGGAGACATAGCAATCCATAGGTTTTAAGATACTTACTAGTCAGGTACATTCTTAGGCGTTTAATATGCGGTGTTGAGTCCATTTCGTTGAGCAAGGAGTAGCTCTTGTCTATTCCATATTTGGCTTAAGGAACTTTATCTGTGCTCATTTCAATCTCTGGTTTTATGCAGCACCCCAACTCACCTTTCCCCTTAAGCAAGCATAAGTTGGTTTTCTAAATTTGAGACCCTGTTCTGTTCTGTAATTCAGTTCCTGTGTAGCCAAGTTTACATTCCGTGTATTACTGATATCTTATGATGTTTCTTTTTCTGTGTGACTTACTTCAGTTAGAATCATCATACCTGAATCCACTCATTGTGCTGCTAAGGGCCTGATGACACAGATTTCATTGCTGAGTGATATTGCTTTGTAAGTAAATACCACAACTTCTTTATCCATTTTTCACTTTCTGCGATGTTGAACTTGTACTGTAAACGAGGTTCTTGTAAACAGAGCCGTTCCAAACTTTGGGGTGGCTGTGTCTTTTTGATTTTAAATTCCCTAAGCTATAGGACCATAAGTGGAAGTGCCCTAGGCTCTGTTGCTTTGTTTTTTAGATGTTTCAGGAAACACCATACACTTCTCCCGAGTGTTTGTTGGCAATTTACATCCCGCCCTTCAGCATAACAAGGCTCCCAGTTCTCCATGGCCTGTCCTGCCTTTCTGGATTTTACACTTTTTTCAGATGGCCCTTTTGACCGGGGGGAAGTGAGACTTCATTGTAGTGCAGATTTCCTTTGCAAGCTTGCTTGGTTGGCCAAAAAGGGCGTATGCGTTTTTTCCTGAATATATTCAGGAAAAAACGCATACGCCCTTTTTGGCCAAGTGCATCATTGTGGACGTTCTGCCTCTTTTCCTATGCTTTCAATGCAATTCCAGTCTACCTCCTGAAATCGGTTTCCTGCAATTCTGCCCCGCTTTCAAGTCCTCTTGGCAGCCTTACTTCAGTCTATTTTTGGACGATAGCTGTCATTTATAACTCTGCAGGTTTGTGAATTACAGTGCCCCTGAGCTCCTTTCTTCAACTCGCTTTCTTTTGAGCTGGCTGCAACACCGCAGGATGGCTTCAGGCCCTAATCTGGTTCCGGCACGGCACGCTGAGCCTTTGGTTATTTCCTCTTCCTGGTGGGAAATGAGAGTTAAATTTGCCCGTCCAGACACCTCCAGCTAGCCTCTCATTGGTTATCGCTATTCCTGTTCATCTTCCGCAGAAATTGCAAACTGGGCCAAACAGGAGGTTAAAGGCGCTGACTTTTCAAGTGGGGAGAGTGTTAGTAAAGCGTCTGGAATGTTGCACCCGAGTACCAGGGTACGAAAACTGAGACATATTTGAACACGTCTCCCGTTCACATGGTTGATCATACTTGGGTTCCACATGCATGTTTTAGCTGAAGGAAGAATACCTAAAACCTGGGTAGTTGAAACCCGTGGAATGGGTACCATGCAATATGACTTCAAAGGGTCTTCATTTGCTCACCGAACCTCTCCAATCCTATCACTGCTGCGTTTATGCCCCTGTACACATGCTTGATTCTCTTTCGGAGACATAGCAATCCATAGGTTTTAAGATACTTACTAGTCAGGTACATTCTTAGGCGTTTAATATGCGGTGTTGAGTCCATTTCGTTGAGCAAGGAGTAGCTCTTGTCTATTCCATATTTGGCTTAAGGAACTTTATCTGTGCTCATTTCAATCTCTGGTTTTATGCAGCACCCCAACTCACCTTTCCCCTTAAGCAAGCATAAGTTGGTTTTCTAAATTTGAGACCCTGTTCTGTTCTGTAATTCAGTTCCTGTGTAGCCAAGTTTACATTCCGTGTATTACTGATATCTTATGATGTTTCTTTTTCTGTGTGACTTACTTCAGTTAGAATCATCATACCTGAATCCACTCATTGTGCTGCTAAGGGCCTGATGACACAGATTTCATTGCTGAGTGATATTGCTTTGTAAGTAAATACCACAACTTCTTTATCCATTTTTCACTTTCTGCGATGTTGAACTTGTACTGTAAACGAGGTTCTTGTAAACAGAGCCGTTCCAAACTTTGGGGTGGCTGTGTCTTTTTGATTTTAAATTCCCTAAGCTATAGGACCATAAGTGGAAGTGCCCTAGGCTCTGTTGCTTTGTTTTTTAGATGTTTCAGGAAACACCATACACTTCTCCCGAGTGTTTGTTGGCAATTTACATCCCGCCCTTCAGCATAACAAGGCTCCCAGTTCTCCATGGCCTGTCCTGCCTTTCTGGATTTTACACTTTTTTCAGATGGCCCTTTTGACCGGGGGGAAGTGAGACTTCATTGTAGTGCAGATTTCCTTTGCAAGCTTGCTTGGTTGGCCAAAAAGGGCGTATGCGTTTTTTCCTGAATATATTCAGGAAAAAACGCATACGCCCTTTTTGGCCAAGTGCATCATTGTGGACGTTCTGCCTCTTTTCCTATGCTTTCAATGCAATTCCAGTCTACCTCCTGAAATCGGTTTCCTGCAATTCTGCCCCGCTTTCAAGTCCTCTTGGCAGCCTTACTTCAGTCTATTTTTGGACGATAGCTGTCATTTATAACTCTGCAGGTTTGTGAATTACAGTGCCCCTGAGCTCCTTTCTTCAACTCGCTTTCTTGTGACCTGGCCGCAACACCGCAGGATGTCTTCAGGCCCTAATCTGGTTCTGGCACGGCACGCTGAGCCTTTGGTTAATTCCTCTTCCTGGTGGGAAATGAGAGTTAAATTTGCCCATCCAGACACCTCCAGCTAGTCTCTCATTGGTTCTCGCTATTCCTGTTCATCTTCCACAGAAATTGCAAACTGGGCCAAACAGGAGGTTAAAGGGACCGACTCTCCAAGTGGGGAGAGTGTTAGTAAAGCGTCTGGAATGTTGCACCCGAGTACCAGGGTACGAAAACTGAGACGTATTTGAACACGTCTCCCGATGACATGGTTGATCATACTCTAGGTTCCACATGCATGTTTTAGCTGAAGGAAGAATACCTTAAACCTGGGTAGTTGAAACCCGTGGAATGGGTACCATGCAATATGACTTCAAAGGGTCTTCATTTGCTCACCGAACCTCTCCAATCCTATCACTGCTGCGTTTATGCCCCTGTACACATGCTTGATTCTCTTTCGGAGACATAGCAATCCATAGGTTTTAAGATACTTACTAGTCAGGTACATTCTTAGGCGTTTAATATGCGGTGTTGAGTCCATTTCCTTGAGCAAGGAGTAGCTCTTGTCTATTCCATATTTGGCTTAAGGAACTTTATCTGTGCTCATTTCAATCTCTGGTTTTATGCAGCACCCGAACTCACCTTTCCCCTTAAGCAAGCATAAGTTGGTTTTCTAAATTTGAGACCCTGTTCTGTTCTGTAATTCAGTTCCTGTGTAGCCAAGTTTACATTCCGTGTATTAGTGATATCTTATGATGTTTCTTTTTCTGTGTGACTTATTTCAGTTAGAATCATCGTACCTGAATCCACTCATTATGCTGCTACGGGCCTGATGACATAGATTTCATTGCTGAGTGATACTGCATTGTACGTAAGTACCACAAGTTCTTTATCCATTTTTCACTTTCTGCGATGTTGAACTTGTACTGTAAACGAGGTTCTTGTAAACAGAGCCGTTCCAAACTTTGGGGTGGCTGTGTCTTTTTGATTTTAAATTCCCTAAGCTATAGGACCATAAGTGGAAGTGCCCTAGGCTCTGTTGCTTTGTTTTTTAGATGTTTCAGGAAACACCATACACTTCTCCCGAGTGGTTGTTGGCAATTTACATCCCGCCCTTCAGCATAACAAGGCTCCCAGTTCTCCATGGCCTGTCCTGCCTTTCTGGATTTTACACTTTTTTCAGATGGCCCTTTTGACCGGGGGGAAGTGAGACTTTATTGTAGTGCAGATTCCCTTTGCAAGCTTGCTTGGTTGGCCAAAAAGGGCGTATGCGTTTTTTCCTGAATATATTCAGGAAAAAACGCATACGCCCTTTTTGGCCAAGTGCATCATTGTGGACGTTCTGCCTCTTTTCCTATGCTTTCAATGCAATTCCAGTCTACCTCCTGAAATCGGTTTCCTGCAATTCTGCCCCGCTTTCAAGTCCTCTTGGCAGCCTTACTTCAGTCTATTTTTGGACGATAGCTGTCATTTATAACTCTGCAGGTTTGTGAATTACAGTGCCCCTGAGCTCCTTTCTTCAACTCGCTTTCTTTTCAGCTGGCCGCAACACCGCAAGATGGCTTCAGGCCCTAATCTGGTTCCGGCACGGCACGCTGAGCCTTTGGTTAATTCCTCTTCCTGGTGGGAAATGAGAGTTAAATTTGCCCATCCAGACATCTCCAGCTAGTCTCTCATTGGTTCTCGCTATTCCTGTTCATCTTCCACAGAAATTGCAAACTGGGCCAAACAGGAGGTTAAAGGGACTGTCTCTCCAAGTGGGGAGAGTGTTAGTAAAGCGTCTGGAATGTTGCACCCGAGTACCGGGGTACGAAAACTGAGACATATTTGAACACGTCTCCCGATCACATGGTTGATCATACTTGGGTTCCACATGCATGTTTTAGCTGAAGGAAGAATACCTTAAACCTGTGTATTTGAAACCCGTGGAATGGGTACCATGCAATATGACTTCAAAGGGTCTTCATTTGCTCACCGAACCTCTCCAATCCTATCACTGCTGCGTTTATGCCCCTGTACACATGCTTGATTCTCTTTCGGAGACATAGCAATCCATAGGTTTTAAGATACTTACTAGTCAGGTACATTCTTAGGCGTTTAATATGCGGTGTTGAGTCCATTTCGTTGAGCAAGGAGTAGCTCTTGTCTATTCCATATTTGGCTTAAGGAACTTTATCTGTGCTCATTTCAATCTCTGGTTTTATGCAGCACCCCAACTCACCTTTCCCCTTAAGCAAGCATAAGTTGGTTTTCTAAATTTGAGACCCTCTTCTGTTCTGTAATTCAGTACCTGTGTAGCCAAGTTTACATTCCGTGTATTACTGATATCTTATGATGTTTCTTTTTCTGTGTGACTTATTTCAGTTAGAATCATCATACCTGAATCCACTCATTGTGCTGCTAAGGGCCTGATGACACAGATTTCATTGCTGAGTGATATTGCTTTGTAAGTAAATACCACAACTTCTTTATCCATTTTTCACTTTCTGCGATGTTGAACTTGTACTGTAAACGAGGTTCTTGTAAACAGAGCCGTTCGAAACTTTGGGGTGGCTGTGTCTTTTTGATTTTAAATTCCCTAAGCTATAGGACCATAAGTGGAAGTGCCCTAGGCTCTGTTGCTTTGTTTTTTAGATGTTTCAGGAAACACCATACACTTCTCCCGAGTGGTTGTTGGCAATTTACATCCCGCCCATCAGCATAACAAGGCTCCCAGTTCTCCATGGCCTGTCCTGCCTTTCTGGATTTTACACTTTTTTCAGATGGCCCTTTTGACCGGGGGGAAGTGAGACTTCATTGTAGTGCAGATTTCCTTAGCAAGCTTGCTTGGTTGGCCAAAAAGGGCGTATGCGTTTTTTCCTGAATATATTCAGGAAAAAACGCATACGCCCTTTTTGGCCAAGTGCATCATTGTGGACGTTCTGCCTCTTTTCCTATGCTTTCAATGCAATTCCAGTCTACCTCCTGAAATCGGTTTCCTGCAATTCTGCCCCGCTTTCAAGTCCTCTTGGCAGCCTTACTTCAGTCTATTTTTGGACGATAGCTGTCATTTATAACTCTGCAGGTTTGTGAATTACAGTGCCCCTGAGCTGCTTTCTTCAACTCGCTTTCTTGTGACCTGGCCGCAACACCGCAGGATGTCTTCAGGCCCTAATCTGGTTCTGGCACGGCATGCTGAGCCTTTGGTTAATTCCTCTTCCTGGTGGGAAATGAGAGTTAAATTTGCCCATCCAGACACCTCCAGCTAGTCTCTCATTGGTTCTCGCTATTCCTGTTAATCTTCCACAGAAATTGCAAAATGGGCCAAACAGGAGGTTAAAGGGACTGACTCTCCAAGTGGGGAGAGTGTTAGTAAAGCGTCTGGAATGTTGCACCCGAGTACCAGGGTACGAAAACGGAGACATATTTGAACATGTCTCCCGATCACATGGTTGATCATACTCTAGGTCCCACATGCATGTTTTAGCTGAAGGAAGAATACCTTAAACCTGGGTAGTTGAAACCCGTGGAATGGGTACCATGCAATATGACTTCAAAGGGTCTTCATTTGCTCACCGAACCTCTCCAATCCTATCACTGCTGCGTTTATGCCCCTGTACACATGCTTGATTCTCTTTCGGAGACATAGCAATCCATAGGTTTTAAGATACTTACTAGTCAGGTACATTCTTAGACCTTTAATATGCGGTGTTGAGTCCATTTCGTTGAGCAAGGAGTAGCTCTTGTCTATTCCATATTTGGCTTAAGGAACTTTATCTGTGCTCATTTCAATCTCTGGTTTTATGCAGCACCCCAACTCACCTTTCCCCTTAAGCAAGCATAAGTTGGTTTTCTAAATTTGAGACCCTGTTCTGTTCTGTAATTCAGTTCCTGTGTAGCCAAGTTTACATTCCGTGTATTACTGATATCTTATGATGTTTCTTTTTCTGTGTGACTTATTTCAGTTAGAATCATCGTACCTGAATCCACTCATTATGCTGCTACGGGCCTGATGACATAGATTTCATTGCTGAGTGATACTGCATTGTACGTAAGTACCACAAGTTCTTTATCCATTTTTCACTTTCTGCGATGTTGAACTTGTACTGTAAACGAGGTTCTTGTAAACAGAGCCGTTCCAAACTTTGGGGTGGCTGTGTCTTTTTGAATTTAATTTCCCTAAGCTATAGGACCATAAGTGGAAGTGCCCTAGGCTCTGTTGCTTTGTTTTTTAGATGTTTCAGGAAACACCATACACTTCTCCCGAGTGGTTGTTGGCAATTTACATCCCGCCCATCAGCATAACAAGGCTCCCAGTTCTCCATGGCCTGTCCTGCCTTTCTGGATTTTACACTTTTTTCAGATGGCCCTTTTGACCGGGGGGAAGTGAGACTTCATTGTAGTGCAGATTTCCTTTGCAAGCTTGCTTGGTTGGCCAAAAAGGGCGTATGCGTTTTTTCCTGAATATATTCAGGAAAAAACGCATACGCCCTTTTTGGCCAAGTGCATCATTGTGGACGTTCTGCCTCTTTTCCTATGCTTTCAATGCAATTCCAGTCTACCTCCTGAAATCGGTTTCCTGCAATTCTGCCCCGCTTTCAAGTCCTCTTGGCAGCCTTACTTCAGTCTATTTTTGGACGATAGCTGTCATTTATAACTCTGCAGGTTTGTGAATTACAGTGCCCCTGAGCTCCTTTCTTCAACTCGCTTTCTTGTGACCTGGCCGCAACACCGCAGGATGGCTTCAGGCCCTAATCTGGTTCTGGCACGGCACGCTGAGCCTTTGGTTAATTCCTCTTCCTGGTGGGAAATGAGAGTTAAATTTGCCCATCCAGACACCTCCAGCTAGTCTCTCATTGGTTCTCGCTATTCCTGTTCATCTTCCACAGAAATTGCAAACTGGGCCAAACAGGAGGTTAAAGGGACTGACTCTCCAAGTGGGGAGAGTGTTAGTAAAGCGTCTGGAATGTTGCACCCGAGTACCAGGGTACGAAAACTGAGACATATTTGAACACGTCTCCCGATCACATGGTTGATCATACTCTAGGTCCCACATGCATGTTTTAGCTGAAGGAAGAATACCTTAAACCTGGGTAGTTGAAACCCGTGGAATGGGTACCATGAAATATGACTTCAAAGGGTCTCCATTTGCTCACCGAACCTCTCCAATCCTATCACTGCTGCGTTTATGCCCCTGTACACATGCTTGATTCTCTTTCGGAGACATAGCAATCCATAGGTTTTAAGATACTTACTAGTCAGGTGCATTCTTAGGCGTTTAATATGGGTTTTGTGTCCATTTCGTTGAGCAAGGAGTAGCTCTTGTCTATTCCATATTTGGCTTAAGGAACTTTATCTGTGCTCATTTCAATCTCTGGTTTTATGCAGCACCCCAACTCACCTTTCCCCTTAAGCAAGCATAAGTTGGTTTTCTAAATTTGAGACCCTGTTCTGTTCTGTAATTCAGTTCCTGTGTAGCCAAGTTTACATTCCGTGTATTAGTGATATCTTATGATGTTTCTTTTTCTGTGTGACTTATTTCAGTTAGAATCATCGTACCTGAATCCACTCATTATGCTGCTACGGGCCTGATGACATAGATTTCATTGCTGAGTGATACTGCATTGTACGTAAGTACCACAAGTTCTTTATCCATTTTTCACTTTCTGCGATGTTGAACTTGTACTGTAAACGAGGTTCTTGTAAACAGAGCCGTTCCAAACTTTGGGGTGGCTGTGTCTTTTTGAATTTAATTTCCCTAAGCTATAGGACCATAAGTGGAAGTGCCCTACGCTCTGTTGCTTTGTTTTTTAGATGTTTCAGGAAACACCATACACTTCTCCCGAGTGGTTGTTGGCAATTTACATCCCGCCCATCAGCATAACAAGGCTCCCAGTTCTCCATGGCCTGTCCTGCCTTTCTGGATTTTATACTTTTTTCAGATGGCCCTTTTGACCGGGGGGAAGTGAGACTTCATTGTAGTGCAGATTTCCTTTGCAAGCTTGCTTGGTTGGCCAAAAAGGGCGTATGCGTTTTTTCCTGAATATATTCAGGAAAAAACGCATACGCCCTTTTTGGCCAAGTGCATCATTGTGGACGTTCTGCCTCTTTTCCTATGCTTTCAATGCAATTCCAGTCTACCTCCTGAAATCGGTTTCCTGCAATTCTGCCCCGCTTTCAAGTCCTCTTGGCAGCCTTACTTCAGTCTATTTTTGGACGATAGCTGTCATTTATAACTCTGCAGGTTTGTGAATTACAGTGCCCCTGAGCTCCTTTCTTCAACTCGCTTTCTTGTGACCTGGCCGCAACACCGCAGGATGTCTTCAGGCCCTAATCTGGTTCTGGCACGGCACGCTGAGCCTTTGGTTAATTCCTCTTCCTGGTGGGAAATGAGAGTTAAATTTGCCCATCCAGACACCTCCAGCTAGTCTCTCATTGGTTCTCGCTATTCCTGTTCATCTTCCACAGAAATTGCAAACTGGGCCAAACAGGAGGTTAAAGGGACTGACTCTCCAAGTGGGGAGAGTGTTAGTAAAGCGTCTGGAATGTTGCACCCGAGTACCAGGGTACGAAAACTGAGACATATTTGAACACGTCTCCCAATCACATGATTGATCATACTCTAGGTCCCACATGCATGTTTTAGCTGAAGGAAGAATACCTTAAACCTGGGTAGTTGAAACCCGTGGAATGGGTACCATGCAATATGACTTCAAAGGGTCTTCATTTGCTCACCGAACCTCTCCAATCCTATCACTGCTGCGTTTATGCCCCTGTACACATGCTTGATTCTCTTTCGGAGACATAGCAATCCATAGGTTTTAAGATACTTACTAGTCAGGTACATTCTTAGGCATTTAATATGCGGTGTTCAGTTCATTTCGTTGAGCAAGGAGTAGCTCTTGTCTATTCCATATTTGGCTTAAGGAACTTTATCTGTGCTCATTTCAATCTCTGGTTTTATGCAGCACCCCAACTCACCTTTCCCCTTAAGCAAGCATAAGTTGGTTTTCTAAATTTGAGACCCTGTTCTGTTCTGTAATTCAGTTCCTGTGTAGCCAAGTTTACATTCCGTGTATTAGTGATATCTTATGATGTTTCTTTTTCTGTGTGACTTATTTCAGTTAGAATCATCGTACCTGAATCCACTCATTATGCTGCTACGGGCCTGATGACATAGATTTCATTGCTGAGTGATACTGCATTGTACGTAAGTACCACAAGTTCTTTATCCATTTTTCACTTTCTGCGATGTTGAACTTGTACTGTAAACGAGGTTCTTGTAAACAGAGCCGTTCCAAACTTTGGGGTGGCTGTGTCTTTTTGAATTTAATTTCCCTAAGCTATAGGACCATAAGTAGAAGTGCCCTAGGCTCTGTTGCTTTGTTTTTTAGATGTTTCAGGAAACACCATACACTTCTCCCAAGTGGTTGTTGGCAATTTACATCCCGCCCATCAGCATAACAAGGCTCCCAGTTCTCCATGGCCTGTCCTGCCTTTCTGGATTTTACACTTTTTTCAGATGGCCCTTTTGACCGGGGGGAAGTGAGACTTCATTGTAGTGCAGATTTCCTTTGCAAGCTTGCTTGGTTGGCCAAAAAGGGCGTATGCGTTTTTTCCTGAATATATTCAGGAAAAAACGCATACGCCCTTTTTGGCCAAGTGCATCATTGTGGACGTTCTGCCTCTTTTCCTATGCTTTCAATGCAATTCCAGTCTACCTCCTGAAATCGGTTTCCTGCAATTCTGCCCCGCTTTCAAGTCCTCTTGGCAGCCTTACTTCAGTCTATTTTTGGACGATAGCTGTCATTTATAACTCTGCAGGTTTGTGAATTACAGTGCCCCTGAGCTCCTTTCTTCAACTCGCTTTCTTGTGACCTGGCCGCAACACCGCAGGATGGCTTCAGGCCCTAATCTGGTTCTGGCACGGCACGCTGAGCCTTTGGTTAATTCCTCTTCCTGGTGGGAAATGAGAGTTAAATTTGCCCATCCAGACACCTCCAGCTAGTCTCTCATTGGTTCTCGCTATTCCTGTTCATCTTCCGCAGAAATTGCAAACTGGGCCAAACAGGAGGTTAAAGGGACTGACTCTCCAAGTGGGGAGAGTGTTAGTAAAGCATCTGGAATGTTGCACCCGAGTACCAGGGTACGAAAACTGAGACATATTTGAACACGTCTCCCGATCACATGGTTGATCATACTCTAGGTCCCACATGCATGTTTTAGCTGAAGGAAGAATACCTTAAACCTGGGTAGTTGAAACCCGTGGAATGGGTACCATGCAATATGACTTCAAAGGGTCTCCATTTGCTCACCGAACCTCTCCAATCCTATCACTGCTGCGTTTATGCCCCTGTACACATGCTTGATTCTCTTTCGGAGACATAGCAATCCATAGGTTTTAAGATACTTACTAGTCAGGTGCATTCTTAGGCGTTTAATATGGGTTTTGTGTCCATTTCGTTGAGCAAGGAGTAGCTCTTGTCTATTCCATATTTGGCTTAAGGAACTTTATCTGTGCTCATTTCAATCTCTGGTTTTATGCAGCACCCCAACTCACCTTTCACCTTAAGCAAGCATAAGTTGGTTTTGTAAATTTGAGACCCTGTTCTGTTTTGGAGTGCAGTTCCTGTGTAGCCAAGTTTACATTCCGTGTATTAGTGATATCTTATGATGTTTCTTTTTCTGTGTGACTTATTTCAGTTAGAATCATCATACCTTAATCCACTCATTATGCTGCTACGGGCCTGATGACATAGATTTCATTGCTGAGTGATACTGCATTGTACGTAAGTACCACAAGTTCTTTATCCATTTTTCACTTTCTGTGATATTGAACTTGTACGGTAAACGAGGTTCTTGTAAACGGAGGCGTCCCAAACTTTGTGGTGGCTGTGTCTTTTTTATTTTAATTTCCCTAAGCTATAGGACCATAAGCGGAAGTGCCCTAGGCTCTGTTGCTTTGTTTTTTAGATGTTTCAGGAAACACCATACACTTCTCCTGAGTGTCTGTTGGCAATTTACATCCCGCCCATCAGCATAACAAGGCTCCCAGTTCTCCATGGCCTGTCCTGCCTTTCTGGATTTTACACTTTTTTCAGATGGCCCTTTTGACCGGGGAGAAGTGAGACTTCATTGTAGTGCAGATTTCCTTTGCAAGCTTGCTTGGTTGGCCAAAAAGGGCGTATGCGTTTTTTCCTGAATATATTCAGGAAAAAACGCATACGCCCTTTTTGGCCAAGTGCATCATTGTGGACGTTCTGCCTCTTTTCCTATGCTTTCAATGCAATTCCAGTCTACCTCCTGAAATCGGTTTCCTGCAATTCTGCCCCGCTTTCAAGTCCTCTTGGCAGCCTTACTTCAGTCTATTTTTGGACGATAGCTGTCATTTATTACTCTGCATGTTTGTGAATTGCAGTGCCCCTGAGCTCCTTTCTTCAACTCGCTTTCTTGTGACCTGGCCACAACACCGCAGGATGGCTTCAGGCCCTAATCTGGTTCTGGCCCGGCATGCTGAGCCTTTGGTTAATTCCTCTTCCTGGTGGGAAATGAGAGTTAAATTTGCCCGTCCAGACACCTCCAGCTAGCCTCTCATTGGTTCTCGCTATTCCTGTTCATCTTCCGCAGAAATTGCAAACTGGGCCAAACAGGAGGTTAAAGGGACTGACTCTCCAAGTCGGGAGAGTGTTAGTAAAGCGTCTGGAATGTTGCACCCGAGTACCAGGGGAGGAAAACTGAGACATATTTGAACACGTCTCCCATTCACATGGTTGATCATAATCTGGGTTCCACATGCATGTTTTAGCTGAAGGAAGAATACCTTAAACCTGGAGAGTTGAGACCCGTGTAATGGGTACCATGCAATATGACTTCAAAGGGTCTTCATTTGCTCACCGAACCTCTCCAATCCTATCACTGCTGCGTTTATGCCCCTGTACACACGCTTGATTCTCTTTTGGAGACATAGCAATCCATAGGTTTTAAGATACTTACTAGTCAGGTACATTCTTAGGCGTTTAATATGGGGTTTTGAGTCCATTTCGTTGAGCAAGGAGTAGCTCTTGTCTATTCCATATTTGGCTTAAGGAACTTTATCTGTGCTCATTTCAATCTCTGGTTTTATGCAGCAACCCAACTCACCTTTCCCCTTAAGCAAGCATAAGTTGGTTTTCTAAATTTGAGACCCTGTTCTGTTTTGGAATGCAGTTCCTGTGTAGCCAAGTTTACATTCCGTGTATTAGTGATATCTTATGATGTTTCTTTTTTTGCGTGACTTATTTCAGTTAGAATCATCGTACCTTAATACACTCATTATGCTGCTAAGGGCCTGATGACACAGATTTCATTGCTGAGTGATATTGCTTTGTACGTAAATACCACAACTTCTTTATCCATTTTTCACTTTCTGCGATGTTGAACTTGTACTGTAAACGAGGTTCTTGTAAACAGAGCCATTCCAAACTTTGGGGTGGCTGTGTCTTTTTGATTTTAATTTCCCTAAGCTATAGGACCATAAGTGGAAGTGCCCTAGGTTCTGTTGCTTTGTTTTTTAGATGTTTCAGGAAACACCATACACTTCTCCCGAGTGGTTGTTGGCAATTTACATCCCGCCCATCAGCATAACAAGGCTCCCAGTTCTCCATGGCCTGTCCTGCCTTTCTGGATTTTACACTTTTTTCAGATGGCCCTTTTGACCGGGGGGAAGTGAGACTTCATTGTAGTGCAGATTTCCTTTGCAAGCTTGCTTGGTTGGCCAAAAAGGGCGTATGCGTTTTTTCCTGAATATATTCAGGAAAAAACGCATACGCCCTTTTTGGCCAAGTGCATCATTGTGTACGTTCTGCCTCTTTTCCTATGCTTTCAATGCAATTCCAGTCTACCTCCTGAAATCGGTTTCCTGCAATTCTGCCCCGCTTTCAAGTCCTCTTGGCAGCCTTACTTCAGTCTATTTTTGGACGATAGCTGTCATTTATAACTCTGCAGGTTTGTGAATTACAGTGCCCCTGAGCTCCTTTCTTCAACTCGCTTTCTTTTGAGCTGGCCGCAACACCGCAGGATGGCTTCAGGCCCTAATCTGGTTCCGGCACGGCACGCTGAGCCTTTGGTTATTTCCTCTTCCTGGTGGGAAATGAGAGTTAAATTTGCCCGTCCAGACACCACCAGCTAGTCTCTCATTGGTTCTCGCTATTCCTGTTCATCTTCCGCAGAAATTGCAAACTGGGCCAAACAGGAGGTTAAAGGCGCTGACTCTCCAAGTGGGGAGAGTGTTAGTAAAGCGTCTGGAATGTTGCACCCGAGTACCAGGGGAGGAAAACTGAGACATATTTGAACACGTCTCCCGTTCACATGGTTGATCATACTTGGGTTCCACATGCATGTTTTAGCTGAAGGAAGAATACCTTAAACCTGGGTATTTGAAACCCGTGGAATGGGTACCATGCAATATGACTTCAAAGGGTCTTCATTTGCTCACCGAACCTCTCCAATCCTATCACTGCTGCGTTTATGCCCCTGTACACATGCTTGATTCTCTTTCGGAGACATAGCAATCCATAGGTTTTAAGATACTTACTAGTCAGGTACATTCTTAGGCGTTTAATATGCGGTGTTGAGTCCATTTCGTTGAGCAAGGAGTAGCTCTTGTCTATTCCATATTTGGCTTAAGGAACTTTATCTGTGCTCATTTCAATCTCTGGTTTTATGCAGCACCCCAACTCACCTTTACCCTTAAGCAAGCATAAGTTGGTTTTCTAAATTTGAGACCCTGTTCTGTCCTGTAATTCAGTTCCTGTGTAGCCAAGTTTACATTCCGTGTATTACTGATATCTTATGATGTTTCTTTTTCTGTGTGACTTATTTCAGTTAGAATCATCATACCTGAATCCACTCATTGTGCTGCTAAGGGCCAGATGACACAGATTTCATTGCTGAGTGATATTGCTTTGTAAGTAAATACCACAACTTCTTTATCCATTTTTCACTTTCTGCGATGTTGAACTTGTACTGTAAACGAGGTTCTTGTAAACAGAGCCGTTCCAAACTTTGGGGTGGCTGTGTCTTTTTGATTTTAATTTCCCTAAGCTATAGGACCATAAGTGGAAGTGCCCTAGGTTCTGTTGCTTTGTTTTTTAGATGTTTCAGGAAACACCATACACTTCTCCCAAGTGTCTGTTGGCAATTTACATCCCGCCCATCAGCATAACAAGGCTCCCAGTTCTCCATGGCCTGTCCTGCCTTTCTGGATTTTACACTTTTTTCAGATGGCCCTTTTGACCGGGGGGAAGTGAGACTTCATTGTAGTGCAGATTTCCTTTGCAAGCTTGCTTGGTTGGCCAAAAAGGGCGTATGCGTTTTTTCCTGAATATATTCAGGAAAAAACGCATACGCCCTTTTTGGCCAAGTGCATCATTGTGGACGTTCTACCTCTTTTCCTATGCTTTCAATGCAATTCCAGTCTACCTCCTGAAATCGGTTTCCTGCAATTCTGCCCCGCTTTCAAGTCCTCTTGGCAGCCTTACTTCAGTCTATTTTTGGACGATAGCTGTCATTTATAACTCTGCATGTTTGTGAATTACAGTGCCCCTGAGCTCCTTTCTTCAACTCGCTTTCTTTTCAGCTGGCCGCAACACCGCAGGATGGCTTCAGGCCCTAATCTGGTTCCGGCACGGCATGCTGAGCCTTTGGTTATTTCCTCTTCCTGGTGGGAAATGAGAGTTAAATTTGCCCGTCCAGACACCTCCAGCTAGCCTCTCTTTGGTTCTCGCTATTCCTGTTCATCTTCCGCAGAAATTGCAAACTGGGCCAAACAGGAGGTTAAAGGCGCTGACTTTCCAAGTGGGGAGAGTGTTAGTAAAGCGTCTGGAATGTTGCACCCGAGTACCAGGGGAGGAGAACTGAGACATATTTGAACACGTCTCCCGTTCACATGGTTGATCATACTTGGGTTCCACATGCATGTTTTAGCTGAAGGAAGAATACCTAAAACCTGGGTAGTTGAAACCCGTGGAATGGGTACCATGCAATATGACTTCAAAGGGTCTTCATTTGCTCACCGAACCTCTCCAATCCTATCACTGCTGCGTTTATGCCCCTGTACACATGCTTGATTCTGTTTCGGAGACATAGCAATCCATAGGTTTTAAGATACTTACTAGTCAGGTACATTCTTAGGCGTTTAATATGCGGTGTTGAGTCCATTTCGTTGAGCAAGGAGTAGCTCTTGTCTATTCCATATTTGACTTAAGGAACTTAATCTGTGCTCATTTCAATCTCTGGTTTTATGCAGCACCCCAACTCACCTTTCCCCTTAAGCAAGCATAAGTTGGTTTTCTAAATTTGAGTCCCTGTTCTGTTCTGTAATTCAGTTCCTGTGTAGCCAAGTTTACATTCCGTGTATTACTGATATCTTATGATGTTTCTTTTTCTGTGTGACTTACTTCAGTTAGAATCATCATACCTGAATCCACTCATTGTGCTGCTAAGGGCCTGATGACACAGATTTCATTGCTGAGTGATATTGCTTTGTAAGTAAATACCACAACTTCTTTATCCATTTTTCACTTTCTGCGATGTTGAACTTGTACTGTAAACGAGGTTCTTGTAAACAGAGCCGTTCCAAACTTTGGGGTGGCTGTGTCTTTTTGATTTTAAATTCCCTAAGCTATAGGACCATAAGTGGAAGTGCCCTAGGCTCTGTTGCTTTGTTTTTTAGATGTTTCAGGAAACACCATACACTTCTCCCGAGTGGTTGTTGGCAATTTACATCCCGCCCATCAGCATAACAAGGCTCCCAGTTCTCCATGGCCTGTCCTGCCTTTCTGGATTTTACACTTTTTTCAGATGGCCCTTTTGACCGGGGGGAAGTGAGACTTCATTGTAGTGCAGATTTCCTTAGCAAGCTTGCTTGGTTGGCCAAAAAGGGCGTATGCGTTTTTTCCTGAATATATTCAGGAAAAAACGCATACGCCCTCCTTGGCCAAGTGCATCATTGTGGACGTCCTGCCTCTTTTCCTATGCTTTCAATGCAATTCCAGTCTACCTCCTGAAATCGGTTTCCTGCAATTCTGCCCCGCTTTCAAGTCCTCTTGGCAGCCTTACTTCAGTCTATTTTTGGACGATAGCTGTCATTTATAACTCTGCAGGTTTGTGAATTACAGTGCCCCTGAGCTCCTTTCTTCAACTCGCTTTCTTGTGACCTGGCCGCAACACCGCAGGATGTCTTCAGGCCCTAATCTGGTTCTGGCACGGCATGCTGAGCCTTTGGTTAATTCCTCTTCCTGGTGGGAAATGAGAGTTAAATTTGCCCATCCAGACACCTCCAGCTAGTCTCTCATTGGTTCTCGCTATTCCTGTTAATCTTCCACAGAAATTGCAAACTGGGCCAAACAGGAGGTTAAAGGGACTGACTCTCCAAGTGGGGAGAGTGTTAGTAAAGCGTTCTGAATGTTGCACCCGAGTACCAGGGTACGAAAACGGAGACATATTTGAACACGTCTCCCGATCACATGGTTGATCATACTCTAGGTCCCACATGCATGTTTTAGCTGAAGGAAGAATACCTTAAACCTGGGTAGTTGAAACCCGTGGAATGGGTACCATGCAATATGACTTCAAAGGGTCTTCATTTGCTCACCGAACCTCTCCAATCCTATCACTGCTGCGTTTATGCCCCTGTACACATGCTTGATTCTCTTTCGGAGACATAGCAATCCATAGGTTTTAAGATACTTACTAGTCAGGTACATTCTTAGACGTTTAATATGCGGTGTTGAGTCCATTTCGTTGAGCAAGGAGTAGCTCTTGTCTATTCCATATTTGGCTTAAGGAACTTTATCTGTGCTCATTTCAATCTCTGGTTTTATGCAGCACCCCAACTCACCTTTCCCCTTAAGCAAGCATAAGTTGGTTTTCTAAATTTGAGACCCTGTTCTGTTCTGTAATTCAGTTCCTGTGTAGCCAAGTTTACATTCCGTGTATTAGTGATATCTTATGATGTTTCTTTTTCTGTGTGACTTATTTCAGTTAGAATCATCGTACCTGAATCCACTCATTATGCTGCTACGGGCCTGATGACATAGATTTCATTGCTGAGTGATACTGCATTGTACGTAAGTACCACAAGTTCTTTATCCATTTTTCACTTTCTGCGATGTTGAACTTGTACTGTAAACGAGGTTCTTGTAAACAGAGCCGTTCCAAACTTTGGGGTGGCTGTGTCTTTTTGAATTTAATTTCCCTAAGCTATAGGACCATAAGTGGAAGTGCCCTAGGCTCTGTTGCTTTGTTTTTTAGATGTTTCAGGAAACACCATACACTTCTCCCGAGTGGTTGTTGGCAATTTACATCCCGCCCATCAGCATAACAAGGCTCCCAGTTCTCCATGGCCTGTCCTGCCTTTCTGGATTTTACACTTTTTTCAGATGGCCCTTTTGACCGGGGGGAAGTGAGACTTCATTGTAGTGCAGATTTCCTTTGCAAGCTTGCTTGGTTGGCCAAAAAGGGCGTATGCGTTTTTTCCTGAATATATTCAGGAAAAAACGCATACGCCCTTTTTGGCCAAGTGCATCATTGTGGACGTTCTGCCTCTTTTCCTATGCTTTCAATGCAATTCCAGTCTACCTCCTGAAATCGGTTTCCTGCAATTCTGCCCCGCTTTCAAGTCCTCTTGGCAGCCTTACTTCAGTCTATTTTTGGACGATAGCTGTCATTTATAACTCTGCATGTTTGTGAATTACAGTGCCCCTGAGCTCCTTTCTTCAACTCGCTTTCTTTTGAGCTGGCCGCAACACCGCAGGATGGCTTCAGGCCCTAATCTGGTTCCGGCACGGCATGCTGAGCCTTTGGTTATTTCCTCTTCCTGGTGGGAAATGAGAGTTAAATTTGCCCGTCCAGACACCTCCAGCTAGCCTCTCATTGGTTCTCGCTATTCCTGTTCATCTTCCGCAGAAATTGCAAACTGGGCCAAACAGGAGGTTAAAGGCGCTGACTTTCCAAGTGGGGAGAGTGTTAGTAAAGCGTCTGGAATGTTGCACCCGAGTACCAGGGGAGGAGAACTGAGACATATTTGAACACGTCTCCCGTTCACATGGTTGATCATACTTGGGTTCCACATGCATGTTTTAGCTGAAGGAAGAATACCTAAAACCTGGGTAGTTGAAACCCGTGGAATGGGTACCATGCAATATGACTTCAAAGGGTCTTCATTTGCTCACCGAACCTCTCCAATCCTATCACTGCTGCGTTTATGCCCCTGTACACATGCTTGATTCTGTTTCGGAGACATAGCAATCCATAGGTTTTAAGATACTTACTAGTCAGGTACATTCTTAGGCGTTTAATATGCGGTGTTGAGTCCATTTCGTTGAGCAAGGAGTAGCTCTTGTCTATTCCATATTTGGCTTAAGGAACTTTATCTGTGCTCATTTCAATCTCTGGTTTTATGCAGCACCCCAACTCACCTTTCCCCTTAAGCAAGCATAAGTTGGTTTTCTAAATTTGAGACCCTGTTCTGTTCTGTAATTCAGTTCCTGTGTAGCCAAGTTTACATTCCGTGTATTACTGATATCTTATGATGTTTCTTTTTCTGTGTGACTTATTTCAGTTAGAATCATCATACCTGAATCCACTCATTGTGCTGCTAAGGGCCTGATGACACAGATTTCATTGCTGAGTGATATTGCTTTGTAAGTAAATACCACAACTTCTTTATCCATTTTTCACTTTCTGCGATGTTGAACTTGTACTGTAAACGAGGTTCTTGTAAACAGAGCCGTTCCAAACTTTGGGGTGGCTGTGTCTTTTTGATTTTAAATTCCCTAAGCTATAGGACCATAAGTGGAAGTGCCCTAGGCTCTGTTGCTTTGTTTTTTAGATGTTTCAGGAAACACCATACACTTCTCCCGAGTGGTTGTTGGCAATTTACATCCCGCCCATCAGCATAACAAGGCTCCCAGTTCTCCATGGCCTGTCCTGCCTTTCTGGATTTTACACTTTTTTCAGATGGCCCTTTTGACCGGGGGGAAGTGAGACTTCATTGTAGTGCAGATTTCCTTAGCAAGCTTGCTTGGTTGGCCAAAAAGGGCGTATGCGTTTTTTCCTGAATATATTCAGGAAAAAACGCATACGCCCTTTTTGGCCAAGTGCATCATTGTGGACGTCCTGCCTCTTTTCCTATGCTTTCAATGCAATTCCAGTCTACCTCCTGAAATCGGTTTCCTGCAATTCTGCCCCGCTTTCAAGTCCTCTTGGCAGGCTTACTTCAGTCTATTTTTGGACGATAGCTGTCATTTATAACTCTGCAGGTTTGTGAATTACAGTGCCCCTGAGCTCCTTTCTTCAACTCGCTTTCTTGTGACCTGGCCGCAACACCGCAGGATGTCTTCAGGCCCTAATCTGGTTCTGGCACGGCATGCTGAGCCTTTGGTTAATTCCTCTTCCTGGTGGGAAATGAGAGTTAAATTTGCCCATCCAGACACCTCCAGCTAGTCTCTCATTGGTTCTCGCTATTCCTGTTAATCTTCCACAGAAATTGCAAACTGGGCCAAACAGGAGGTTAAAGGGACTGACTCTCCAAGTGGGGAGAGTGTTAGTAAAGCGTCTGGAATGTTGCACCCGAGTACCAGGGTACGAAAACGGAGACATATTTGAACACGTCTCCCGATCACATGGTTGATCATACTCTAGGTCCCACATGCATGTTTTAGCTGAAGGAAGAATACCTTAAACCTGGGTAGTTGAAACCCGTGGAATGGGTACCATGCAATATGACTTCAAAGGGTCTTCATTTGCTCACCGAACCTCTCCAATCCTATCACTGCTGCGTTTATGCCCCTGTACACATGCTTGATTCTCTTTCGGAGACATAGCAATCCATAGGTTTTAAGATACTTACTAGTCAGGTACATTCTTAGACGTTTAATATGCGGTGTTGAGTCCATTTCGTTGAGCAAGGAGTAGCTCTTGTCTATTCCATATTTGGCTTAAGGAACTTTATCTGTGCTCATTTCAATCTCTGGTTTTATGCAGCACCCCAACTCACCTTTCCCCTTAAGCAAGCATAAGTTGGTTTTCTAAATTTGAGACCCTGTTCTGTTCTGTAATTCAGTTCCTGTGTAGCCAAGTTTACATTCCGTGTATTAGTGATATCTTATGATGTTTCTTTTTCTGTGTGACTTATTTCAGTTAGAATCATCGTACCTGAATCCACTCATTATGCTGCTACGGGCCTGATGACATAGATTTCATTGCTGAGTGATACTGCATTGTACGTAAGTACCACAAGTTCTTTATCCATTTTTCACTTTCTGCGATGTTGAACTTGTACTGTAAACGAGGTTCTTGTAAACAGAGCCGTTCCAAACTTTGGGGTGGCTGTGTCTTTTTGAATTTAATTTCCCTAAGCTATAGGACCATAAGTGGAAGTGCCCTAGGCTCTGTTGCTTTGTTTTTTAGATGTTTCAGGAAACACCATACACTTCTCCCGAGTGGTTGTTGGCAATTTACATCCCGCCCATCAGCATAACAAGGCTCCCAGTTCTCCATGGCCTGTCCTGCCTTTCTGGATTTTACACTTTTTTCAGATGGCCCTTTTGACCGGGGGGAAGTGAGACTTCATTGTAGTGCAGATTTCCTTTGCAAGCTTGCTTGGTTGGCCAAAAAGGGCGTATGCGTTTTTTCCTGAATATATTCAGGAAAAAACGCATACGCCCTTTTTGGCCAAGTGCATCATTGTGGACGTTCTGCCTCTTTTCCTATGCTTTCAATGCAATTCCAGTCTACCTCCTGAAATCGGTTTCCTGCAATTCTGCCCCGCTTTCAAGTCCTCTTGGCAGCCTTACTTCAGTATATTTTTGGACGATAGCTGTCATTTATAACTCTGCAGGTTTGTGAATTACAGTGCCCCTGAGCTCCTTTCTTCAACTCGCTTTCTTGTGACCTGGCCGCAACACCGCAGGATGTCTTCAGGCCCTAATCTGGTTCTGGCACGGCACGCTGAGCCTTTGGTTAATTCCTCTTCCTGGTGGGAAATGAGAGTTAAATTTGCCCATCCAGACACCTCCAGCTAGTCTCTCATTGGTTCTCGCTATTCCTGTTCATCTTCCACAGAAATTGCAAACTGGGCCAAACAGGAGGTTAAAGGGACTGACTCTCCAAGTGGGGAGAGTGTTAGTAAAGCGTCTGGAATGTTGCACCCGAGTACCAGGGTACGAAAACTGAGACATATTTGAACACGTCTCCCAATCACATGATTGATCATACTCTAGGTCCCACATGCATGTTTTAGCTGAAGGAAGAATACCTTAAACCTGGGTAGTTGAAACCCGTGGAATGGGTACCATGCAATATGACTTCAAAGGGTCTTCATTTGCTCACCGAACCTCTCCAATCCTATCACTGCTGCGTTTATGCCCCTGTACACATGCTTGATTCTCTTTCGGAGACATAGCAATCCATAGGTTTTAAGATACTTACTAATCAGGTACATTCTTAGGCATTTAATATGCGGTGTTGAGTCCATTTCGTTGAGCAAGGAGTAGCTCTTGTCTATTCCATATTTGGCTTAAGGAACTTTATCTGTGCTCATTTCAATCTCTGGTTTTATGCAGCACCCCAACTCACCTTTCCCCTTAAGCAAGCATAAGTTGGTTTTCTAAATTTGAGACCCTGTTCTGTTCTGTAATTCAGTTCCTGTGTAGCCAAGTTTACATTCCGTGTATTAGTGATATCTTATGATGTTTCTTTTTCTGTGTGACTTATTTCAGTTAGAATCATCGTACCTGAATCCACTCATTATGCTGCTACGGGCCTGATGACATAGATTTCATTGCTGAGTGATACTGCATTGTACGTAAGTACCACAAGTTCTTTATCCATTTTTCACTTTCTGCGATGTTGAACTTGTACTGTAAACGAGGTTCTTGTAAACAGAGCCGTTCCAAACTTTGGGGTGGCTGTGTCTTTTTGTATTTAATTTCCCTAAGCTATAGGACCATAAGTAGAAGTGCCCTAGGCTCTGTTGCTTTGTTTTTTAGATGTTTCAGGAAACACCATACACTTCTCCCGAGTGGTTGTTGGCAATTTACATCCCGCCCCTCATCATAACAAGGCTCCCAGTTCTCCATGGCCTGTCCTGCCTTTCTGGATTTTACACTTTTTTCAGATGGCCCTTTTGACCGGGGGGAAGTGAGACTTCATTGTAGTGCAGATTTCCTTTGCAAGCTTGCTTGGTTGGCCAAAAAGGGCGTATGCGTTTTTTCCTGAATATATTCAGGAAAAAACGCATACGCCCTTTTTGGCCAAGTGCATCATTGTGGACGTTCTGCCTCTTTTCCTATGCTTTCAATGCAATTCCAGTCTACCTCCTGAAATCGGTTTCCTGCAATTCTGCCCCGCTTTCAAGTCCTCTTGGCAGCCTTACTTCAGTCTATTTTTGGACGATAGCTGTCATTTATAACTCTGCAGGTTTGTGAATTACAGTGCCCCTGAGCTCCTTTCTTCAACTCGCTTTCTTGTGACCTGGCCGCAACACCGCAGGATGTCTTCAGGCCCTAATCTGGTTCTGGCACGGCACGCTGAGCCTTTGGTTAATTCCTCTTCCTGGTGGGAAATGAGAGTTAAATTTGCCCATCCAGACACCTCCAGCTAGTCTCTCATTGGTTCTCGCTATTCCTGTTCATCTTCCACAGAAATTGCAAACTGGGCCAAACAGGAGGTTAAAGGGACTGACTCTCCAAGTGGGGAGAGTGTTAGTAAAGCGTCTGGAATGTTGCACCCGAGTACCAGGGTACGAAAACTGAGACATATTTGAACACGTCTCCCGATCACATGGTTGATCATACTCTAGGTCCCACATGCATGTTTTAGCTGAAGGAAGAATACCTTAAACCTGTGTAGTTGAAACCCGTGGAATGGGTACCATGCAATATGACTTCAAAGGGTCTCCATTTGCTCACCGAACCTCTCCAATCTTATCACTGCTGCGTTTATGCCCCTGTACACATGCTTGATTCTCTTTCGGAGACATAGCAATCCATAGGTTTTAAGATACTTACTAGTCAGGTGCATTCTTAGGCGTTTAATATGGGTTTTGTGTCCATTTCGTTGAGCAAGGAGTAGCTCTTGTCTATTCCATATTTGGCTTAAGGAACTTTATCTGTGCTCATTTCAATCTCTGGTTTTATGCAGCACCCCAACTCACCTTTCACCTTAAGCAAGCATAAGTTGGTTTTCTAAATTTGAGACCCTGTTCTGTTTTGGAATGCAGTTCCTGTGTAGCTAAGTTTACATTCCGTGTATTAGTGATATCTTATGATGTTTCTTTTTCTGTGTGACTTATTTCAGTTAGAATCATCATACCTTAATCCACTCATTATGCTGCTACGGGCCTGATGACATAGATTTCATTGCTGAGTGATACTGCATTGTACGTAAGTACCACAAGTTCTTTATCCATTTTTCACTTTCTGTGATATTGAACTCGTACGGTAAACGAGGTTCTTGTAAACGGAGGCGTCCCAAACTTTGTGGTGGCTGTGTCTTTTTTATTTTAATTTCCCTAAGCTATAGGACCATAAGCGGAAGTGCCCTAGGCTCTGTTGCTTTGTTTTTTAGATGTTTCAGGAAACACCATACACTTCTCCTGAGTGTCTGTTGGCAATTTACATCCCGCCCATCAGCATAACAAGGCTCCCAGTTCTCCATGGCCTGTCCTGCCTTTCTGGATTTTACACTTTTTTCAGATGGCCCTTTTGACCGGGGAGAAGTGAGACTTCATTGTAGTGCAGATTTCCTTTGCAAGCTTGCTTGTTTGGCCAAAAAGGGCGTATGCGTTTTTTCCTGAATATATTCAGGAAAAAACGCATACGCCCTTTTTGGCCAAGTGCATCATTGTGGACGTTCTGCCTCTTTTCCTATGCTTTCAATGCAATTCCAGTCTACCTCCTGAAATCGGTTTCCTGCAATTCTGCCCCGCTTTCAAGTCCTCTTGGCAGCCTTACTTCAGTCTATTTTTGGACGATAGCTGTCATTTATAACTCTGCATGTTTGTGAATTGCAGTGCCCCTGAGCTCCTTTCTTCAACTCGCTTTCTTGTGACCTGGCCACAACACCGCAGGATGGCTTCAGGCCCTAATCTGGTTCCGGCCCGGCATGCTGAGCCTTTGGTTAATTCCTCTTCCTGGTGGGAAATGAGAGTTAAATTTGCCCGTCCAGACACCTCCAGCTAGCCTCTCATTGGTTCTCGCTATTCCTGTTCATCTTCCGCAGAAATTGCAAACTGGGCCAAACAGGAGGTTAAAGGGACTGACTCTCCAAGTCGGGAGAGTGTTAGTAAAGCGTCTGGAATGTTGCACCCGAGTACCAGGGGAGGAAAACTGAGACATATTTGAACACGTCTCCCATTCACATGGTTGATCATAATCTGGGTTCCACATGCATGTTTTAGCTGAATGAAGAATACCTTAAACCTGGAGAGTTGAGACCCGTGTAATGGGTACCATGCAATATGACTTCAAAGGGTCTTCATTTGCTCACCGAACCTCTCCAATCCTATCACTGCTGCGTTTATGCCCCTGTACACACGCTTGATTCTCTTTTGGAGACATAGCAATCCATAGGTTTTAAGATACTTACTAGTCAGGTACATTCTTAGGCGTTTAATATGGGGTTTTGAGTCCATTTCGTTGAGCAAGGAGTAGCTCTTGTCTATTCCATATTTGGCTTAAGGAACTTTATCTGTGCTCATTTCAATCTCTGGTTTTATGCAGCAACCCAACTCACCTTTCCCCTTAAGCAAGCATAAGTTGGTTTTCTAAATGTGAGACCCTGTTCTGTTTTGGAATGCAGTTCCTGTGTAGCCAAGTTTACATTCCGTGTATTAGTGATATCTTATGATGTTTCTTTTTTTGCGTGACTTATTTCAGTTAGAATCATCGTACCTTAATACACTCATTATGCTGCTAAGGGCCTGATGACACAGATTTCATTGCTGAGTGATATTGCTTTGTACGTAAATACCACAACTTCTTTATCCATTTTTCACTTTCTGCGATGTTGAACTTGTACTGTAAACGAGGTTCTTGTAAACAGAGCCGTTCCAAACTTTGGGGTGGCTGTGTCTTTTTGATTTTAATTTCCCTAAGCTATAGGACCATAAGTGGAAGTGCCCTAGGTTCTGTTGCTTTGTTTTTTAGATGTTTCAGGAAACACCATACACTTCTCCCGAGTGGTTGTTGGCAATTTACATCCCGCCCATCAGCATAACAAGGCTCCCAGTTCTCCATGGCCTGTCCTGCCTTTCTGGATTTTACACTTTTTTCAGATGGCCCTTTTGACCGGGGGGAAGTGAGACTTCATTGTAGTGCAGATTTCCTTTGCAAGCTTGCTTGGTTGGCCAAAAAGGGCGTATGCGTTTTTTCCTGAATATATTCAGGAAAAAACGCATACGCCCTTTTTGGCCAAGTGCATCATTGTGGACGTTCTGCCTCTTTTCCTATGCTTTCAATGCAATTCCAGTCTACCTCCTGAAATCGGTTTCCTGCAATTCTGCCCCGCTTTCAAGTCCTCTTGGCAGCCTTACTTCAGTCTATTTTTGGACGATAGCTGTCATTTATAACTCTGCAGGTTTGTGAATTACAGTGCCCCTGAGCTCCTTTCTTCAACTCGCTTTCTTTTGAGCTGGCCGCAACACCGCAGGATGGCTTCAGGCCCTAATCTGGTTCCGGCACGGCACGCTGAGCCTTTGGTTATTTCCTCTTCCTGGTGGGAAATGAGAGTTAAATTTGCCCGTCCAGACACCTCCAGCTAGTCTCTCATTGGTTCTCGCTATTCCTGTTCATCTTCCGCAGAAATTGCAAACTGGGCCAAACAGGAGGTTAAAGGCGCTGACTCTCCAAGTGGGGAGAGTGTTAGTAAAGCGTCTGGAATGTTGCACCCGAGTACCAGGGGAGGAAAACTGAGACATATTTGAACACGTCTCCCGTTCACATGGTTGATCATACTTGGGTTCCACATGCATGTTTTAGCTGAAGGAAGAATACCTTAAACCTGGGTATTTGAAACCCGTGGAATGGGTACCATGCAATATGACTTCAAAGGGTCTTCATTTGCTCACCGAACCTCTCCAATCCTATCACTGCTGCGTTTATGCCCCTGTACACATGCTTGATTCTCTTTCGGAGACATAGCAATCCATAGGTTTTAAGATACTTACTAGTCAGGTACATTCTTAGGCGTTTAATATGCGGTGTTGAGTCCATTTCGTTGAGCAAGGAGTAGCTCTTGTCTATTCCATATTTGGCTTAAGGAACTTTATCTGTGCTCATTTCAATCTCTGGTTTTATGCAGCACCCCAACTCACCTTTACCCTTAAGCAAGCATAAGTTGGTTTTCTAAATTTGAGACCCTGTTCTGTTCTGTAATTCAGTTCCTGTGTAGCCAAGTTTACATTCCGTGTATTACTGATATCTTATGATGTTTCTTTTTCTGTGTGACTTATTTCAGTTAGAATCATCATACCTGAATCCACTCATTGTGCTGCTAAGGGCCAGATGACACAGATTTCATTGCTGAGTGATATTGCTTTGTAAGTAAATACCACAACTTCTTTATCCATTTTTCACTTTCTGCGATGTTGAACTTGTACTGTAAACGAGGTTCTTGTAAACAGAGCCGTTCCAAACTTTGGGGTGGCTGTGTCTTTTTGATTTTAATTTCCCTAAGCTATAGGACCATAAGTGGAAGTGCCCTAGCTTCTGTTGCTTTGTTTTTTAGATGTTTCAGGAAACACCATACACTTATCCCAAGTGTCTGTTGGCAATTTACATCCCGCCCATCAGCATAACAAGGCTCCCAGTTCTCCATGGCCTGTCCTGCCTTTCTGGATTTTACACTTTTTTCAGATGGCCCTTTTGACCGGGGGGAAGTGAGACTTCATTGTAGTGCAGATTTCCTTTGCAAGCTTGCTTGGTTGGCCAAAAAGGGCGTATGCGTTTTTTCCTGAATATATTCAGGAAAAAACGCATACGCCCTTTTTGGCCAAATGCATCATTGTGGACGTTCTGCCTCTTTTCCTATGCTTTCAATGCAATTCCAGTCTACCTCCTGAAATCGGTTTCCTGCAATTCTGCCCCGCTTTCAAGTCCTCTTGGCAGCCTTACTTCAGTCTATTTTTTGGACGATAGCTGTCATTTATAACTCTGCAGGTTTGTGAATTACAGTGCCCCTGAGCTCCTTTCTTCAACTCGCTTTCTTGTGACCTGGCCGCAACACCGCAGGATGGCTTCAGGCCCTAATCTGGTTCCGGCACGGCACGCTGAGCCTTTGGTTAATTCCTCTTCCTGGTGGGAAATAAGAGTTAAATTTGCCCGTCCAGACACCTCCAGGTAGTCTCTCATTGGTTCTCGCTATTCCTGTTCATCTTCCGCAGAAATTGCAAACTGGGCCAAACAGGAGGTTAAAGGGACTGACTCTCCAAGTGGGGAGAGTGTTAGTAAAGCGTCTGGAATATTGCACCCGAGTACCAGGGGAGGAAAACTGAGACATATTTGAACACGTCTCCCGTTCACATGGTTGATCATACTCTGGGTTCCACATGCATGTTTTAGCTGAAGGAAGAATACCTTAAACCTGGAGAGATAAGACCCGTGTAATGGGTACCATGCAATATGACTTCAAAGGGTCTTCATTTGCTCTCCGAACCTCTACAATCCTATCACTGCTGCGTTTATGCCCCTGTACACATGCTTGATTCTCTTTTGGAGACATAGCAATCCATAGGTTTTAAGATACTTACTAGTCAGGTACATTCTTAGGCGTTTAATATGGGGTTTTGAGTCCATTTCATTGAGCAAGGAGTAGCTCTTGTCTATTCCATATTTGGCTTAAGGAACTTTTTCTGTGCTCATTTCAATCTCTGGTTTTATGCAGCACCCCAACTCACCTTTCCCCTTAAGCAAGCATAAGTTGGTTTTCTAAATTTGAGACCCTGTTCTGTTTTGGAATGCAGTTCCTGTGTAGCCAAGTTTACATTCCGTGTATTAGTGATATCTTATGATGTTTCTTTTTCTGTGTGACTTATTTCAGTTAGAATCATCGTACCTGAATCCACTCATTGTGCTGCTACGGGCCTGATGACACAGATTTCATTGCTGAGTGATATTGCTTTGTACGTAAATACCACAACTTCTTTATCCATTTTTCACTTTCTGCGATGTTGAACTTGTACTGTAAACGAGGTTCTTGTAAACAGAGCCGTTCCAAACTTTGGGGTGGCTGTGTCTTTTTGATTTTAATTTCCCTAAGCTATAGGACCATAAGTGGAAGTGCCCTAGGTTCTGTTGCTTTGTTTTTTAGATGTTTCAGGAAACACCATACACTTCTCCCAAGTGGTTGTTGGCAATTTACATCCCGCCCATCAGCATAACAAGGCTCCCAGTTCTCCATGGCCTGTCCTGCCTTTCTGGATTTTACACTTTTTTCAAATGGCCCTTTTGACCGGGGGGAAGTGAGACTTCATTGTAGTGCAGATTTCCTTTGCAAGCTTGCTTGGTTGGCCAAAAAGGGCGTATGCGTTTTTTCCTGAATATATTCAGGAAAAAACGCATACACCCTTTTTGGCCAAGTGCATCATTGTGGACGTTCTGCCTCTTTTCCTATGCTTTCAATGCAATTCCAGTCTACCTCCTGAAATCGGGTTCCTGCAATTCTGCCCCGCATTCAAGTCCTCTTGGCAGCCTTACTTCAGTCTATTTTTGGACGATAGCTGTCATTTATAACTCTGCAGGTTTGTGAATTACAGTGCCCCTGAGCTCCTTTCTTCAACTCGCTTTCTTGTGACCTGGCCGCAACACCGCAGGATGGCTTCAGGCCCTAATCTGGTTCCGGCCCGGCATGCTGAGCCTTTGGTTAATTCCTCTTCCTGGTGGGAAATGAGAGTAAATTTGCCCGTCCAGACACCTCCAGCTAGCCTCTCATTGGTTCTCGCTATTCCTGTTCATCTTCCGCAGAAATTGCAAACTGGGCCAAACAGGAGGTTAAAGGGACTGACTCTCCAAGTGGGGAGAGTGTTAGTAAAGCGTCTGGAATGTTGCACCCGAGTACCAGGGGAGGAAAACTGAGACATATTTGAACACGTCTCCCGATCACATGGTTGATCATACTCTAGGTTCCACATGCATGTTTTAGCTGAAGGAAGAATACCTTAAACCTGGGTATTTGAAACCCGTGGAATGGGTACCATGCAATTTGATTTCAAAGGGTCTTCATTTGCTCACCGAACCTCTCCAATCCTATCACTGCTGCGTTTATGCCCCTGTACACATGCTTGATTCTCTTTCGGAGACATAGCAATCCATAGGTTTTAAGATACTTACTAGTCAGGTACATTCTTAGGCGTTTAATATGGAGTGTTGAGTCCATTTCGTTGAGCAAGGAGTAGCTCTTGTCTATTCCATATTTGGCTTAAGGAACTTTATCTGTGCTCATTTCAATCTCTGGTTTTATGCAGCACCCCAACTCACCTTTACCCTTAAGCAAGCATAAGTTGGTTTTCTAAATTTGAGACCCTGTTCTGTTCTGTAATTCAGTTCCTGTGTAGCCAAGTTTCCATTCCGTGTATTACTGATATCTTATGATGTTTCTTTTTCTGTGTGACTTATTTCAGTTAGAATCATCATACCTGAATCCACTCATTGTGCTGCTAAGGGCCTGATGACACAGATTTCATTGCTGAGTGATATTGCTTTGTAAGTAAATACCACAACTTCTTTATCCATTTTTCACTTTCTGCGATGTTGAACTTGTACTGTAAACGAGGTTCTTGTAAACAGAGCCGTTCCAAACTTTGGGGTGGCTGTGTCTTTTTGATTTTAATTTCCCTAAGCTATAGGACCATAAGTGGAAGTGCCCTAGGCTCTGTTGCTTTGTTTTTTAGATGTTTCAGGAAACACCATACACTTCTCCCGAGTGGTTGTTGGCAATTTACATCCCGCCCATCAGCATAACAAGGCTCCCAGTTCTCCATGGCCTGTCCTGCCTTTCTGGATTTTACACTTTTTTCAGATGGCCCTTTTGACCGGGGGGAAGTGAGACTTCATTGTAGTGCAGATTTCCTTTGCAAGCTTGCTTGGTTGGCCAAAAAGGGCGTATGCGTTTTTTCCTGAATATATTCAGGAAAAAACCCATACGCCCTTTTTGGCCAAGTGCATCATTGTGGACGTCCTGCCTCTTTTCCTATGCTTTCAATGCAATTCCAGTCTACCTCCTGAAATCGGTTTCCTGCAATTCTGCCCCGCTTTCAAGTCCTCTTGGCAGCCTTACTTCAGTATATTTTTGGACGATAGCTGTCATTTATAACTCTGCAGGTTTGTGAATTACAGTGCCCCTGAGCTCCTTTCTTCAACTCGCTTTCTTTTGAGCTGGCTGCAACACCGCAGGATGGCTTCAGGCCCTAATCTGGTTCCGGTACGGCACGCTGAGCCTTTGGTTATTTCCTCTTCCTGTTGGGAAATGAGAGTTAAATTTGCCCGTCCAGACACCTCCAGCTAGCCTCTCCTTGGTTCTCGCTATTCCTGTTGATCTTCCGCAGAAATTGCAAACTGGGCCAAACAGGAGGTTAAAGGGACTGACTCTCCAAGTCGGGAGAGTGTTAGTAAAGCGTCTGGAATGTTGCACCCGAGTACCAGGGGAGGAAAACTGAGACATATTTGAACACGTCTCCCGTTCACATGGTTGATCATACTCTGGGTTCCACATGCATGTTTTAGCTGAAGGAAGAATACCTTAAACCTGGGTATTTGAAACCCGTGGAATGGGTACCATGCAATATGACTTCAAAGGGTCTTCATTTGCTCACCGAACCTCTCCAATCCTATCACTGCTGCGTTTATGCCCCTGTACACATGCTTGATTCTCTTTCGGAGACATAGCAATCCATAGGTTTTAAGATACTTACAAGTCAGGTACATTCTTAGGCGTTTAATATGCAGTGTTGAGTCCATTTCATTGAGCAAGGAGTAGCTCTTGTCTATTCCATATTTGGCTTAAGGAACTTTATCTGTGCTCATTTCAATCTCTGGTTTTATGCAGCACCCCAACTCACCTTTCCCCTTAAGCAAGCATAAGTTGTTTTTCTAAATTTGAGACCCTGTTCTGTTCTGTAATTCAGTTCCTGTGTAGCCAAGTTTCCATTCCGTGTATTAGTGATATCTTATGATGTTTCTTTTTCTGTGTGACTTATTTCAGTTAGAATCATCATACCTGAATCCACTCATTGTGCTGCTAAGGGCCTGATGACATAGATTTCATTGCTGAGTGATATTGCTTTGTAAGTGAATACCACAACTTGTTTATCCATTTTTCCCTTTCTGCGATGTTGAACTTGTACTGTAAACGAGGTTCTTGTAAACAGAGCCGTTCCAAACTTTGGGGTGGCTGTGTCTTTTTGATTTTAATTTCCCTAAGCTATAGGACCATAAGTGGAAGTGCCCTAGGCTCTGTTGCTTTGTTTTTTAGATGTTTCAGGAAACACCATACACTTCTCCCAAGTGTCTGTTGGCAATTTACATCCCGCCCATCAGCATAACAAGGCTCCCAGTTCTCAATGGCCTGTTGCCTTTCTGTATTTTACACTTTTTTCAGATGGCCCTTTTGACCGGGGGGAAGTGAGACTTCATTGTAGTGCAGATTTCCTTTGCAAGCTTGCTTGGTTGGCCAAAAAGGGCGTATGCGTTTTTTCCTGAATATATTCAGGAAAAAACGCATACGCCCTTTTTGGCCAAGTGCATCATTGTGGACGTTCTGCCTCTTTTCCTATGCTTTCAATGCAATTCCAGTCTACCTCCTGAAATCGGTTTCCTGCAATTCTGCCCCGCTTTCAAGTCCTCTTGGCAGCCTTACTTCAGTCTATTTTTGGACGATAGCTGTCATTTATAACTCTGCAGGTGTGTGAATTACAGTGCCCCTGAGCTCCTTTCTTCAACTCGCTTTCTTGTGACCTGGCCGCAACACCGCAGGATGGCTTCAGGCCCTAATCTGGTTCCGGCACGGCACACTGAGCCTTTGGTTATTTCCTCTTCCTGGTGGGAAATGAGAGTTAAATTTGCCCGTCCAGACACCTCCAGCTAGCCTCTCATTGGTTCTCGCTATTCCTGTTCATCTTCCGCAGAAATTGCAAACTGGGCCAAACAGGAGGTTAAAGGCGCTGACTCTCCAAGTGGGGAGAGTGTTAGTAAAGCGTCTGGAATGTTGCACCCGAGTACCAGGGGAGGAAAACTGAGACATATTTGAACACGTCTCCCGTTCACATGGTTGATCATACTCTAGGTTCCACATGCATGTTTTAGCTGAAGGAAGAATACCTTAAACCTGGGTAGTTGAAACCCGTGGAATGGGTACCATGCAATATGACTTCAAAGGGTCTTCATTTGCTCACCGAACCTCTCCAATCCTATCACTGCTGCGTTTATGCCCCTGTACACATGCTTGATTCTCTTTCGGAGACATAGCAATCCATAGGTTTTAAGATACTTACTAGTCAGGTACATTCTTAGGCGTTTAATATGGGGTGTTGAGTCCATTTCGTTGAGGAAGGAGTAGCTCTTGTCTATTCCATATTTGGCTTAAGGAACTTTATCTGTGCTCATTTCAATCTCTGGTTTTATGTAGCACCCCAACTCACCTTTACCCTTAAGCAAGAATAAGTTGGTTTTCTAAATTTGAGACCCTGTTCTGTTCTGTAATTCAGTTCCTGTGTAGCCAAGTTTACATTCCGTGTATTACTGATATCTTATGATGTTTCTTTTTCTGTGTGACTTATTTCAGTTAGAATCATCATACCTGAATCCACTCATTGTGCTGCTAAGGGCCTGAGGACACAGATTTCATTGCTGAGTGATATTGCTTTGTAAGTAAATACCACAACTTCTTTATCCATTTTTCACTTTCTGCGATGTTGAACTTGTACTGTAAACGAGGTTCTTGTAAACAGAGCCGTTCCAAACTTTGGGGTGGCTGTGTCTTTTTGATTTTAATTTCCCTAAGCTATAGGACCATAAGTGGAAGTGCCCTAGGCTCTGTTGCTTTGTTTTTTAGATGTTTCAGGAAACACCATACACTTCTCCCGAGTGGTTGTTGGCAATTTACATCCCGCCCATCAGCATAACAAGGCTCCCAGTTCTCCATGGCCTGTCCTGCCTTTCTGGATTTTACACTTTTTTCAGATGGCCCTTTTGACCGGGGGGAAGTGAGACTTCATTGTAGTGCAGATTTCCTTTGCAAGCTTGCTTGGTTGGCCAAAAAGGGCGTATGCGTTTTTTCCTGAATATATTCAGGAAAAAACCCATACGCCCTTTTTGGCCAAGTGCATCATTGTGGACGTTCTGCCTCTTTTCCTATGCTTTCAATGCAATTCCAGTCTACCTCCTGAAATCGGTTTCCTGCAATTCTGCCCCGCTTTCAAGTCCTCTTGGCAGCCTTACTTCAGTCTATTTTTGGACGATAGCTGTCATTTATAACTCTGCAGGTGTGTGAATTACAGTGCCCCTGAGCTCCTTTCTTCAACTCGCTTTCTTGTGACCTGGCCGCAACACCGCAGGATGGCTTCAGGCCCTAATCTGGTTCCGGTACGGCACGCTGAGCCTTTGGTTATTTCCTCTTCCTGGTGGGAAATGAGAGTTAAATTTGCCCGTCCAGACACCTCCAGCTAGCCTCTCATTGGTTCTCGTTATTCCTGTTCATCTTCCGCAGAAATTGCAAACTGTGCCAAACAGGAGGTTAAAGGTGCTGACTCTCCAAGTGGGGAGAGTGTTAGTAAAGCGTCTGGAATGTTGCACCCGAGTACCAGGGGAGGAAAACTGAGACATATTTGAACACGTCTCCCGATCACATGGTTGATCATACTCTAGGTTCCACATGCATGTTTTAGCTGAAGGAAGAATACCTTAAACCTGGGTAGTTGAAACCCGTGGAATGGGTACCATGCAATATGATTTCAAAGGGTCTTCATTTGCTCACCGAACCTCTCCATTCCTATCACTGCTGCGTTTATGCCCCTGTACACATGCTTGATTCTCTTTCGGAGACATAGCAATCCATAGGTTTTAAGATACTTACTAGTCAGGTACATTCTTAGGCGTTTAATATGGGGTGTTGAATCCATTTCGTTGAGCAAGGAGTAGCTCTTGTCTATTCCATATTTGGCTTAAGGAACTTTATCTGTGCTCATTTCAATCTCTGGTTTTATGCAGCACCCCAACTCACCTTTACCCTTAAGCAAGAATAAGTTGTTTTTCTAAATTTGAGACCCTGTTCTGTTCTGTAATTCAGTTCCTGTGTAGCCAAGTTTCCATTCCGTGTATTACTGATATCTTATGATGTTTCTTTTTCTGTGTGACTTATTTCAGTTAGAATCATCATACCTGAATCCACTCATTGTGCTGCTAAGGGCCTGATGACACAGATTTCATTGCTGAGTGATATTGCTTTGTAAGTAAATACCACAACTTCTTTATCCATTTTTCACTTTCTGCGATGTTGAACTTGTACTGTAAACGAGGTTCTTGTAAACAGAGCCGTTCCAAACTTTGGGGTGGCTGTGTCTTTTTCATTTTAATTTCCCTAAGCTATAGGACCATAAGTGGAAGTGCCCTAGGCTCTGTTGCTTTGTTTTTTAGATGTTTCAGGAAACACCATACACTTCTCCCGAGTGTCTGTTGGCAATTTACATCCCGCCCATCAGCATAACAAGGCTCCCAGTTCTCAATGGCCTGTTGCCTTTCTGGATTTTACACTTTTTTCAGATGGCCCTTTTGACTGGGGGGAAGTGAGACTTCATTGTAGTGCAGATTTCCTTTGCAAGCTTGCTTGGTTGGCCAAAAAGGGCGTATGCGTTTTTTCCTGAATATATTCAGGAAAAAACGCATACGCCCTTTTTGGCCAAGTGCATCATTGTGGACGTTCTGCCTCTTTTCCTATGCTTTCAATGCAATTCCAGTCTACCTCCTGAAATCGGTTTCCTGCAATTCTGCCCCGCTTTCAAGTCCTCTTGGCAGCCTTACTTCAGTCTATTTTTGGACGATAGCTGTCATTTATAACTCTGCAGGTGTGTGAATTACAGTGCCCCTGAGCTCCTTTCTTCAACTCGCTTTCTTGTGACCTGGCCGCAACACCGCAGGATGGCTTCAGGCCCTAATCTGGTTCCGGTACGGCACGCTGAGCCTTTGGTTATTTCCTCTTCCTGGTGGGAAATGAGAGTTAAATTTGCCCGTCCAGACACCTCCAGCTAGCCTCTCATTGGTTCTCGCTATTCCTGTTCATCTTCCGCAGAAATTGCAAACTGTGCCAAACAGGAGGTTAAAGGTGCTGACTCTCCAAGTGGGGAGAGTGTTAGTAAAGCGTCTGGAATGTTGCACCCGAGTACCAGGGGAGGAAAACTGAGACATATTTGAACACGTCTCCCGATCACATGGTTGATCATACTCTAGGTTCCACATGCATGTTTTAGCTGAAGGAAGAATACCTTAAACCTGGGTAGTTGAAACCCGTGGAATGGGTACCATGCAATATGATTTCAAAGGGTCTTCATTTGCTCACCGAACCTCTCCATTCCTATCACTGCTGCGTTTATGCCCCTGTACACATGTTTGATTCTCTTTCGGAGACATAGCAATCCATAGGTTTTAAGATACTTACTAGTCAGGTACATTCTTAGGCGTTTAATATGGGGTGTTGAGTCCATTTCGTTGAGCAAGGAGTAGCTCTTGTCTATTCCATATTTGGCTTAAGGAACTTTATCTGTGCTCATTTCAATCTCTGGTTTTATGCAGCACCCCAACTCACCTTTACCCTTAAGCAAGAATAAGTTGTTTTTCTAAATTTGAGACCCTGTTCTGTTCTGTAATTCAGTTCCTGTGTAGCCAAGTTTCCATTCCGTGTATTACTGATATCTTATGATGTTTCTTTTTTCTGTGTGACTTATTTCAGTTAGAATCATCATACCTGAATCCACTCATTGTGCTGCTAAGGGCCTGAGGACACAGATTTCATTGCTGAGTGATATTGCTTTGTAAGTAAATACCACAACTTCTTTATCCATTTTTCACTTTCTGCGATGTTGAACTTGTACTGTAAACGAGGTTCTTGTAAACAGAGCCGTTCCAAACTTTGGGGTGGCTGTGTCTTTTTCATTTTAATTTCCCTAAGCTATAGGACCATAAGTGGAAGTGCCCTAGGCTCTGTTGCTTTGTTTTTTAGATGTTTCAGGAAACACCATACACTTCTCCCGAGTGTCTGTTGGCAATTTACATCCCGCCCATCAGCATAACAAGGCTCCCAGTTCTCAATGGCCTGTTGCCTTTCTGGATTTTACACTTTTTTCAGATGGCCCTTTTGACTGGGGGGAAGTGAGACTTCATTGTAGTGCAGATTTCCTTTGCAAGCTTGCTTGGTTGGCCAAAAAGGGCGTATGCGTTTTTTCCTGAATATATTCAGGAAAAAACGCATACGCCCTTTTTGGCCAAGTGCATCATTGTGGACGTTCTGCCTCTTTTCCTATGCTTTCAATGCAATTCCAGTCTACCTCCTGAAATCGGTTTCCTGCAATTCTGCCCCGCTTTCAAGTCCTCTTGGCAGCCTTACTTCAGTCTATTTTTGGACGATAGCTGTCATTTATAACTCTGCAGGTTTGTGAATTACAGTGCCCCTGAGCTCCTTTCTTCAACTCGCTTTCTTGTGACCTGGCCGCAACACCGCAGGATGGCTTCAGGCCCTAATCTGGTTCCGGCACGGCACACTGAGCCTTTGGTTATTTCCTCTTCCTGGTGGGAAATGAGAGTTAAATTTGCCCGTCCAGACACCTCCAGCTAGCCTCTCATTGGTTCTCGCTATTCCTGTTCATCTTCCGCAGAAATTGCAAACTGGGCCAAACAGGAGGTTAAAGGCGCTGACTCTCCAAGTGGGGAGAGTGTTAGTAAAGCGTCTGGAATGTTGCACCCGAGTACCAGGGGAGGAAAACTGAGACATATTTGAACACGTCTCCCGTTCACATGGTTGATCATACTCTAGGTTCCACATGCATGTTTTAGCTGAAGGAAGAATACCTTAAACCTGGGTAGTTGAAACCCGTGGAATGGGTACCATGCAATATGACTTCAAAGGGTCTTCATTTGCTCACCGAACCTCTCCAATCCTATCACTGCTGCGTTTATGCCCCTGTACACATGCTTGATTCTCTTTCGGAGACATAGCAATCCATAGGTTTTAAGATACTTACTAGTCAGGTACATTCTTAGGCGTTTAATATGCGGTGTTGAGTCCATTTCGTTGAGGAAGGAGTAGCTCTTGTCTATTCCATATTTGGCTTAAGGAACTTTATCTGTGCTCATTTCAATCTCTGGTTTTATGTAGCACCCCAACTCACCTTTACCCTTAAGCAAGAATAAGTTGGTTTTCTAAATTTGAGACCCTGTTCTGTTCTGTAATTCAGTTCCTGTGTAGCCAAGTTTACATTCCGTGTATTACTGATATCTTATGATGTTTCTTTTTCTGTGTGACTTATTTCAGTTAGAATCATCATACCTGAATCCACTCATTGTGCTGCTAAGGGCCTGAGGACACAGATTTCATTGCTGAGTGATATTGCTTTGTAAGTAAATACCACAACTTCTTTATCCATTTTTCACTTTCTGCGATGTTGAACTTGTACGGTAAACGAGGTTCTTGTAAACTGAGGCGTCCCAAACTTTGGGGTGGCTGTGTCTTTTTGATTTTAATTTCCCTAAGCTATAGGACCATAAGTGGAAGTGCCCTAGGCTCTGTTGCTTTGTTTTTTAGATGTTTCAGGAAACACCATACACTTCTCCCAAGTGTCTGTTGGCAATTTACATCCCGCCCATCAGCATAACAAGGCTCCCAGTTCTCCATGGCCTGTCCTGCCTTTCTGGATTTTACACTTTTTTCAGATGGCCCTTTTGACCGGGGGGAAGTGAGACTTCATTGTAGTGCAGATTTCCTTTGCAAGCTTGCTTGGTTGGCCAAAAAGGGCGTATGCGTTTTTTCCTGAATATATTCAGGAAAAAACGCATATGCCCTTTTTGGCCAAGTGCATCATTGTGGACGTTCTGCCTCTTTTCCTATGCTTTCAATGCAATTTCAGTCTACCTCCTGAAATCGGTTTCCTGCAACTCTGCCCCGCTTTCAAGTCCTCTTGGCAGCCTTACTTCAGTCTATTTTTGGACGATAGCTGTCATTTATAACTCTGCAGGTTTGTGAATTACAGTGCCCCTGAGCTCCTTTCTACAACTCACTTTCTTGTGAGCTGGCCGCAACACCGCAGGATGGCTTCAGGCCCTAATCTGGTTCCGGCACGGCACGCTGAGCCTTTGGTTAATTCCTCTTCCTGGTGGGAAATTAGAGTTAAATTTGCCCGTCCAGACACCTCCAGCTAGTCTCTCATTGGTTCTCGCTATTCCTGTTCACCTTCCGCAGAAATTGCAAACTGGGCCAAACAGGAGGTTAAAGGGACTGACTCTCCAAGTCGGGAGGGTGTTAGTAAAGCGTCTGGAATGTTGCACCCGAGTACCAGGGGAGGAAAACTGAGACATATTTGAACACGTCTCCCGTTCACACGGTTGATCATACTCTGGGTTCCACATGCATGTTTTAGCTGAAGGAAGAATACCTTAAACCTGGAGAGTTGAGACCCGTGTAATGGGTACCATGCAATATGACTTCAAAGGGTCTTCATTTGCTCACGAACCTCTCAAATCCTATCACTGCTGCGTTTATGCCCCTGTACACATGCTTGATTCTCTTTCGGAGACATAGCAATCCATAGGTTTTAAGATACTTACTAGACAGGTACCTTCTTAGGCGTTTAATATGCGGTGTTGAGTCCATTTCGTTGAGCAAGGAGTAGCTCTTGTCTATTCCATATTTGGCTTAAGGAACTTTATCTGTGCTCATTTCAATCTCTGGTTTTATGCAGCACCCCAACTCACCTTTACCCTTAAGCAAGAATAAGTTGGTTTTCTAAATTTGAGACCCTGTTCTGTTCTGTAATTCAGTTCCTGTGTAGCCAAGTTTACATTCCGTGTATTACTGATATCTTATGATGTTTCTTTTTCTGTGTGACTTATTTCAGTTAGAATCATCATACCTGAATCCACTCATTGTGCTGCTAAGGGCCTGATGACACAGATTTCATTGCTGAGTGATATTGCTTTGTAAGTAAATACCACAACTTCTTTATCCATTTTTCACTTTCTGCGATGTTGAACTTGTACTGTAAACGAGGTTCTTGTAAACAGAGCCGTTCCAAACTTTGGGGTGGCTGTGTCTTTTTGATTTTAATTTCCCTAAGCTATAGGACCATAAGTGGAAGTGCCCTAGGTTCTGTTGCTTTGTTTTTTAGATGTTTCAGGAAACACCATACACTTCTCCCGAGTGGTTGTTGGCAATTTACATCCCGCCCATCAGCATAACAAGGCTCCCAGTTCTCCATGGCCTGTCCTGCCTTTCTGGATTTTACACTTTTTTCAGATGGCCCTTTTGACCGGGGGGAAGTGAGACTTCATTGTAGTGCAGATTTCCTTTGCAAGCTTGCTTGGTTGGCCAAAAAGGGCGTATGCGTTTTTTCCTGAATATATTCAGGAAAAAACGCATACGCCCTTTTTGGCCAAGTGCATCATTGTGGACGTTCTGCCTCTTTTCCTATGCTTTCAATGCAATTCCAGTCTACCTCCTGAAATCGGTTTCCTGCAATTCTGCCCCACTTTCAAGTCCTCTTGGCAGCCTTACTTCAGTCTATTTTTGGACGATGGCTGTCATTTATAACTCTGCAGGTTTGTGAATTACAGTGCCCCTGAGCTCCTTTCTTCAACTCGCTTTCTTGTGAGCTGGCCGCAACACCGCAGGATGGCTTCAGGCCCTAATCTGGTTCCGGCACGGCACGCTGAGCCTTTGGTTAATTCCTCTTCCTGGTGGGAAATGAGAGTTAAATTTGCCCGTCCAGACACCTCCAGCTAGTCTCTCATTGGTTCTCGCTATTCCTGTTCATCTTCCGCAGAAATTGCAAACTGGGCCAAACAGGAGGTTAAAGGGACTGACTCTCCAAGTCGGGAGAGTGTTAGTAAAGCGTCTGGAATGTTGTACCCGAGTACCAGGGTACGAAAACTGAGACATATTTGAACACGTCTCCCGATCACATGGTTGATCATACTCTGGGTTCCACATGCATGTTTTAGCTGAAGGAAGAATACCTAAAACCTGGGTAGTTGAAACCCGTGGAATGGGTACCATGCAATATGACTTCAATGGGTCTTCATTTCCTCACCGAATCTCTCCAATCCTATCACTGCTGCGTTTATGCCCCTGTACACATGCTTGATTCTCTTTCGGAGACATAGCAATCCATAGGTTTTAAGATACTTACTAGTCAGGTACATTCTTAGGCGTTTAAAATGCGGTGTTGAGTCCATTGCGTTGAGCAAGGAGTAGCTCTTGTCTATTCCATATTTGGCTTAAGGAACTTTATCTGTGCTCATTTCAATCTCTGGTTTTATGCAGCACCCCAACTCACCTTTACCCTTAAGCAAGCATAAGTTGGTTTTCTAAATTTGAGACCCTGTTCTGTTCTGTAATTCAGTTCCTGTGTAGCCAAGTTTACATTCCGTGTATTACTGATATCTTATGATGTTTCTTTTTCTGTGTGACTTATTTCAGTTAGAATCATCATACCTGAATCCACTCATTGTGCTGCTAAGGGCCTGATGACATAGATTTCATTGCTGAGTGATATTGCTTTGTAAGTGAATACCACAACTTCTTTATCCATTTTTCACTTTCTGCGATGTTGAACTTGTATTGTAAACGAGGTTCTTGTAAACAGAGGCGTCCCAAACTTTGCAGTGGCTGTGTCTTTTTGATTTTAATTTCCCTAAGCTATAGGACCATAAGTGGAAGTGCCCTAGGCTCTGTTGCTTTGTTTTTTAGATGTTTCAGGAAACACCATACACTTCTCCCAAGTGTCTGTTGGCAATTTACATCCCGCCCATCAGCATAACAAGGCTCCCAGTTCTCCATGGCCTGTCCTGCCTTTCTGGATTTTACACTTTTTTCAGATGGCCCTTTTGACTGGGGGGAAGTGAGACTTCATTGTACTGCAGATTTCCTTTGCAAGTTTGCTTGGTTGACCAAAAAGGGCGTATGCGTTTTTCCCTGAATATATTCAGGAAAAAACGCATACGCTCTTTTTGGCCAAGTGCATCATTGTGGAAGTTCTGCCTCTTTTCCTATGCTTTCAATGCAATTCCAGTCTACCTCCTGAAATCGGTTTCCTGCAATTCTGCCCCGCTTTCAAGTCCTCTTGGCAGCCTTACTTCAGTCTATTTTTGGACGATAGCTGTCATTTATAACTCTGCAGGTTTGTGAATTACAGTGCCCCTGAGCTCCTTTCTTCAACTCGTTTTCTTGTGAGCTGGCTGCAACACCGCTGGATGGCTTCAGGCCCTAATCTGGTTCCGGCACGACATGCTGAGCCTTTGGTTATTTCCTCTTTCTGGTGGGAAATGAGAGTTAAATTTGCCCATCCAGACACCTCCAGCTAGTCTCTCATTGGTTCTCCCTATTCCTGTTCATCTTCCGCAGAAATTGCAAACGGGGCCAAACAGGAGGTTAAAGGTGCTGACTCTCCAAGTGGGGAGAGTGTTAGTAAAGCGTCTGGAATGTTGCACCCGAGTACCAGGGGAGGAAAACTGAGACATATTTGAACACGTCTCCTGTTCACACGGTTGATCATACTCTGGGTTCCACATGCATGTTTTAGCTGAAGGAAGAATACCTTAAACCTGGAGAGTTGAGACCCGTGTAATGGGTACCATGCAATATGACTTCAAAGGGTCTTCATTTGCTCACCGAACCTCTCCAATCCTATCACTGCTGCGTTTATGCCCCTGTACACACGCTTGATTCTCTTTTGGAGACATAGCAATCCATAGGATTTAAGATACTTACTAGTCAGGTACATTCTTAGGCGTTTAATATGGGGTGTTGAGTCCATTTCGTTGAGCAAGGAGTAGCTCTTGTCTATTCCATATTTGGCTTAAGGAACTTTATCTGTGCTCATTTCAATCTCTGGTTTTATGCAGCACCCCAACTCACCTTCCCCCTTAAGCAAGCATAAGTTGGTTTTCTAAACTTGAGACACTGTTCTGTTTTGTAATTCAGTTCATGTGTAGCCAAGTTCACATTCTGTGTATTAGTGATACCTTATGATGTTTCTTTTCTGTGTGACTTATTTCAGTTCGAATCATCATACCTGCATCCACTCATTATGCTGCTACGGGCCTGATGACATAGATTTCATTGCTGAGTGATATTGCATTGTACGTAAGTACCACAAGTTCTTTATCCATTTTTCACTTTCTGCGATATTGAACTTGTACTGTAAACGAGGTTCTTGTAAACAGAGCCGTCCCAAACTTTGGGGTGGCTGTGTCTTTTTGATTTTAATTTCCCTAAGCTATAGGACCATAAGTGTAAGTGCCCTAGGCTCTGTTGCTTTGTGTTTTAGATGTTTCAGGAAACACCATACACTTCTCCAGAGTGGCTGTTGGCAATTTACATCCCGCCCATCAGCATAAGAAGGCTCCCAGTTCTCCATGGCCTGTCGTGCCTTTATGGATTTTACACTTTTTTCAGATGGCCCTTTTGACCGGGGGGAAGTGAGACTTCATTTTAGTGCAGATTTCCTTTGCAAGCTTGCTTGGTTGGCCAAAAAGGGCGTATGCGTTTTTTCCTGAATATATTCAGGAAAAAACGCATACGCCCTTTTTGGCCAAGTGCATCATTGTCGAGTTTCTGACTCTCTTCATATGCTTTCAATGCAATTCCAGTCTACCTCCTGAAATCGGTTTCCTGCAATTCTGCCTTGCTTTCAATGCCTCTTCATAGCCTTACCTCAATATATTTTTTAAAAATAGTTGGCCTTTATAACTCTGCAGGGTTTTGAATTGCAGTGGCCCTTAGCTCCATTTTTTAGCTCTTATTTTTGTGGTATTGCCCCATAACCAAAGGATTCCTTGAAGCCCTATTTTTCTTCTGGGGCACCTGCTGTGCCTTTGGTTAATTCTTCTTACTGATGTGATATTAGAGTGACATGTGCCCATTGAAACCGCTAAAGCTAGTTTCTCACTGGTTCCCCCTATTCCCATTCATCCTCTGCACTAACTGCAGACTGTGCGATACCAGAACTTAAAGGCATTGACTCCCTGTGGGGATGTTGTTAGTAAAGCGGCTGGAATGTCGATCCGGAGCCCCAGGAGAGGAAAAATGAGGTGCGTTTTAGAAACCTTTCCCGATCATATGGTATACCAGTCGCTGGGTTTCCCAAGCATGGTTTAGCTGTAGGAAGATTCCCTTCAACCTGGAGTGTTGGGACCCTTGGACTGAGTAGCATGAAGTATTGCATTAAACTTTCGGCAGTTGCTCACCAAAGCTCACCAATCCTGTCAGCCCCAAGTGTCCAGCCTTATGTCTTATCCAGCTGTGGGTTTATATGTGGTCAATCCAGGTTGCATCACAGCCCCTGAGCGAATTTTGTAAGAATTTTTCTCTCTTTCATTGTTTCAGCGTTTTGTTTTTAAAATTTATTTCTATAATGGGGTTTAGCTCCTTTTCACTGCTGTGTTTGTGCCGCTCTGCACACACTTGATTCCCTTATGGAGATATATCAATACATGGGTTTTAAGATTCTTATTCCTCAGATATATTTCTCTGCGGTGTATAGGGTGTGTTGAGGCCTGTTCATTGAGCAAGGTGTAGATCTTGTCTAATACCTATTTGGTTTATTGAACGGTATCTGTGCTAATTTCAAACTCTGGTTTTATGCATCACCCCACCTCTCCTTTCCCCTTAAGCTGACATAAGTGTGTTTTCTAAATGTGAGACACTGTTCTGTTCTGTAATTCATTTCTTGTGCAGCCATATTTACCCTCCCTCTATAAGTGATATCTTATGATATGTTTCTTTTTCTGTTTGACTTATTTCAAGTAGTATTATCGGACCTAAATCCACTCTTTATCCTTCTACTAGCCTTATTACATTGATTTCATGGTGAAGAGATATTCCATTGTACATAAGTACCACATCTTCTTTATCCATTGTTCTCTTTCCTGGGATATTTAAGGTGTACTGAAGTTGAGGTTCTTGTAAACAGAGTAGCCCTAAACTGTGGTGTGCTTGTGTCTTGTTGATTTTTAGACTTCCCTAGATATACTCCCATGATTGGAAGTGTCCTATGCTCTGTAGCTCTGTTTTTTAGATGATTTAGGAACCACCATACACTTCTCCAGAGTGGCTCTCGGCAGTTCACACACTGCCCATCAGCGTATAAAGGCTCCCTGTTCTCCATGGCCTGTCCTGCATTTCTGGTTTTTACAATTTTTTAGGATGGCCCTTTTGACCGGTGGGAAGTGAGACTTCTTTGTTGTGCACATTTGCATTGCTTGCTTGCTTCGTTGCCCATAAAGTGCGTATGCGTTTTTTCCTGGATATAATCAGGAAAAAACGCATACGCCCTTTTGGGCCAACTGCATCATTGTCGAAATTCTGCCGCTTTTCATGTGCGTTAAAGACGAGTCCAATCTATCTCTTGAAATCTGTTTCTTGCAATTCTGTCTTGCATTCAGATCCTCTTCTTTGCCTTACCTCAACATATTTTTGGACGTTAGTTTTCATTTATAACTCTGCAGGTTTGTGAATTGCAGTGACCCTGAGCTCCATTTTTTAAGTTGCTCTTTTGTGAGCTGGCCTCAAACCCGCAGGATTGCTTCAGGCCCTATTTTGGCTCCGGCGAGGCAGGCTGAGCCTTTCTTTAATTCTTATTCTTAATGGGAAATTAGAGTGATATGTGCCCGTCCAAACCCCTACAACTCTTCTCTCATTGGTTCCCCCTCTTCCCGTTCATCCTCCTCACAATTTGCAAAATGTGTGAAACAGAAGTTTAAATGTGCTGATTCTCCAAGTGGGGAGATTCTAAGTAGCGTGGCTGGAATGGTGAACAGGAGCACCAGGAGAGGATAAATGAGGTGCATTTTAGACACATCTCCCGATCACATGGTGTACAGTCCTCTGGGTTTTCCATGCATGTTTTAGCTGTAGGAAGATCCCTTGAACCTGCAGATTTGGGACCCATTGAATGGGTACCAGGTAGTATTACTTTAAAGGGTGTGCATTTCCTCACCCAACCTCACATTTCTCTTAGCGCAAACAGTTTCCAGCCTTATGTCTCATCCTGCTGTGGGTCTAGATGTGTTCAATCCATGTTGCATCACCGTCCCTGAGGAAAAGTTGTAAGAGGTTTTCTCTGTCTCTCTGTCGTTTATTTTTTTCAATTTATTACTATATTGGTTACAGCTGATTTTCAAAGCTCTGTTTCTTGCTGCTGTACATCCACTTGATTCGCGTACAGAGAGACATCAATAAATTCTTTTTCAGATTCTTACCAGTCGTATATATTCTTTTCCGGTGACTTGAGTGTGCTGAGTGCAGTTCTTTTAGCTACCGTGTAGGCCTTGTTGATTATCAGTTTGGTATTTGGAATGGTATCTTTGCTAATTTCAACCTCCTGGATGATGCCTCACCCCTCCCCACCTTTCCCGTTTAGCAGCCTTATGCGTGTTTTCTACATATTTGACTATGTTTTTGTTTTGTAATTTATTTCATGTGTAGCCATTTTGGATTCCACCTTTAAGTGATATCTTATGATATGTGTCTTTTTCTTTTTGAATTCTGTCACTTAGAATGATCATACGTAACTCCTCCGGAGTTGTTACAACTGGCCATATTTCATTGATTTCCAGGCTGAATAATATTCCACTCTACCTAAGTACCACATTTTTTCCCTCCAGAGACATTTAAGTTATATCCTAGTCGAGGATCTTTTAAACAGAGAGGGGGTAAACATTGGGGTGCCTGTGTCCTCTCGATTTTTGTTTTTCCCAAGATATACGCCCATGAGTGCAAGTGCCCTATGCTCTGTAGCTCATTTTTTAGATGCTTTAGTAAACACAATACACTTCTCCAGAATGGCCGTTGGCAATATACATTTCCACTATAAGTCTCACAGGGCTCCCTCTTCTCGTTGCCCTGTCCTGCATTTCTGTTGTTTACGCTTTATGAGGATGGCTCTTCTGACTGATGCGAAGTGATATCTTTTGTAGTATTGACTTCCAGTGCCCACCTGTTTGGTTGGCTAAAAAAGTGTATGCCCTTTTCTTGAATATATACAGAAAAGAACGCATACACCCTTTTTGGCCAACTGCAATGTTGGCAATGTTCAGCTCCTTTTCTTGTGCTTAATGGCGAGTCCTTTCTACCTCCTCAAATCCCTTTCCTGCCATTCTCCCTTGCTTACAAGTCCTTTTCTCTGACTTTCCTCAAGACATTTTTCAGTGATGGATATTTTCAACTCTGCAGTTTTGTGAATTTTACTGCCCCTGAGTTCCATTGTTCAACTCGTGTTTATGGGAACTGGCCACAAAGCAGCGGGATTTCCTCAAGCCCTATACTGTTTCCATGGGCAACCCTAGCCTTTGGTCAATTCGTCTTCCTGATTGGAAATTAGAGTGACATGTGCCTGTCTGAACACCTAGGACTTGTCTCTCATTGTTCCTCATCCTTCCGCTTCATCCTCTGGACAAATTCCAAACTGTACGCAACAGGATGTTGACAGTGCTGACATCTCCAAGTGGGGAGACTGTTAGTAAAGACGCTGGAGGGGTGAACCCGAGCACCAGGAGATGAGGAGATGAGATGCCTTTTCCAAACTCTTCCCGATCAGACGGTATACCATCCTCTGGGTGTGACAGACATGTTTTAGCAGTAGGAAGAGTCCCATTCATGTAAGGAGAACACCAGGGCTTTTTCAAAATCAGTGTCTCCCCGAAACCCAAACTGGGGAAGTTTTTAAGCTACGGCTACACATATGTTCATTAAGGGCCTTGGGAAGTAGGCAGAGTCCAAACTTTAGATGATTGAAGTCTTCAGGGTCAGAAGCACTCACCACCAGCTTCCCTTAGGCTACACTTTAACTGTCATTGATAGATGATGTCAATAAAAATATCTATTCTTTTTCAGATTATTTCCCCTTATAGGTTATTGCAAAATGTTGAGTGTAGTTCCCTGTGCTATACAGTAGTTCCTTGTTGATGATCTATTTTATACATAGCAGTGTGTATGTGTTCATTCCAAACTGTTAATTTATCCCTCCTCCCACCTTTCCCCTTTGGTAATAATAAATTATAAGATTTTATACTTCTCAGAAATGGGGGAGCTGAAAGAGAGGTATCATTTTCAATGGAAAAGCATTTAAAACAAGATTGAAGGTTTAACCAAGATTATTAGCTGTACATCCTTGGAAAGAAATCACTTCGTTTCTCTAATATTGACCTGACAAATAAGACAAACCTTTTCACTGAACTTGCTTATAAAAAGTGATGGAAATATCAAATGGAAGTGTTAAAAACATCTTATTTTACCCGAGCCTTATACACTGTTCTATGTTAACTACAGTTTGGCTCACACATCTGTTCATTGAGGTTACAATAGTCTCAATTTCTGTTACTGATCCTCCAGAGTGGACCCCAACAAGTGTCCCCCTGCCCAGTGTCATTGGGGCCAACAGATCGAGACTGAGTTTGGTTCACAAGCAAAGGAAACTTTATATTTTGATCAGAGAATGGAGAGGTGAGAGCATGCACTACCCCGTGGGCTGTGGGCTGGGCTGCTGTGTAGAGATCCTGTCAGAGTCAGTGGGAGGGAGGGAGGCGGTGGAGCTCTCGAGGGCCGGGTTGGCTGTAGCTCAGGCTCTATATCGTGGAGTCTGCACTGGGCCCCAGGAGCTGAGGTGTCGACCCAGCCATTCTGCACTAGGAAATCTGGTCTGAAGTGCCGGGTGTGGAACCTCTGCATGCGGGACCCTAGGAGCACGTGAAATTAGACAAAGCACAAAGGATAAAAAAAGTTAGACTTGACTTTATTGCCCAGATTCTATTTTTATCTCCCAGGGATTTTTAATGGGCTTTGCTGGGGACAAACCCCTCCTCTGCCTTTTGTCCTGTTCCTCATTCTTGGAGTGCTGAGGGTGCAGACCCTTCTTCTGTAACTGCTGAGTGCTGAGTTGGGAGCCCTCATACCCTGGGGCGAGGGTCAGAGCTTCTCCCCAGCAGCCTCCCGGTGACGTTGATTGTCCCCAGGACCCCTGCCTCCCTGCTCGTCCACCTGAGCACCAGCATTGGAAGTGTTATAGATTCTAATGACCTTTAAGGGTCCAGGAAAGAGATGTGCAGAGACGCTGTGGGGGCCGGTTTCACCCCGCCCCACATTTGTTCGGCCACCTTAGGCTGACCGTCTCTGCCAGCCTAGATGCTCTGACCAGTAGTCTGTGCTTTCTTCAGTTAGGTCCCTGAATTAACGTACAAACAGCACCAGGTGTCAGAGCCCTGCCCGCTCAACTCCCAGACAGTCCAGGGTCAGTGGTGATCAAGGACCATGATGGCTACTGAGTCAACAGCCTTTTGAAGTAAACAGGAGTCCAGCCGGTCTTATTGGCCACCATCATCACGGTGTCTGTAGGCTTTTCTATGGTGACAGTGTGGTATACTGTTCCCCCGCCAAGATTATTAGCTCCCCTCTGGGTGCAGTAAGTCCTGCAAGCAGTAGTCTACTCTTTTGGGACACACTCTTGTTGTTTTATGAGAGAAACTCCAGGTCGAGTGATGTTCACATGAGTCGTCATGGTGCCCTGTTGCCCCCGGTTATCTCTCTGGATGTTGGAGTTGGAGGGCCTCCTCACTCGAGGTCGGTGTGCCCACGGAGCGAACCCTGCAACTTCAGGGCATGGTTGGTGGTTAGGATCACCACGTGGGGTCCTTTTCCCTTAGGAGGGAGGTGGCCTTTTGGGCTGCTGATTTCCAGGTTTTTAGATACCGCCAGTATCTTGGCCAGATGTGGCAGTGGGCCAAGCCCCTTAGTGACCGTAGTTTATCCTACCTGGATGGCATTCTTGCATTGTTCCATTTCAAGTGGTCCCAGTTTTTGCACTAATTCTCCAATGGCGATTCACCTTTCACCGGGAATGTAAAGGTCAAAGGGTTTAGCTAAATTAGGGAGTTCCAGGGCAAGGGTCTGAATTGACTGCTCTTTCCATTCTTGAAAGGCCACTTCTGGATTCTATTCAAAAGGATCATCATCTTTTCCTTTCAGTGTTTCATATAGAGGCCCAGCTAGTAGACTGTAGCTAGGGATCCAGAAGCAGCAAACCCTGGCCTCCCCAGGAACCCCTAAGCTGTCTTCTAGTTTTAGAAAGGGGTAAGGCTGAAAATGGTTTCTTCCCTTTCCTGGGATGGGCTTCTCTGACCTTCTGTGAGAATGAAGCCCAGGCAGGTCACCGCAGTCTGTGATATTTGAGCTTTTTCTTGGACAACTTCTATCCTTTATTGGCTTGGTAGTTCAGAGGCCTCCTTAGTAGGGCTGGTGATCAGAATGTCGTCTGCATATTGAAGGAGGGTTTCCTTTTCCAGAGGTAGAACTTTTAGGTCTTTAGCTAAGCTTTCCCCAAAGATGGTGTGGGAATTTTTGCACCCTTGGGGCCAGACGGCCCGGAAGTATTGTTTTAGTTGTATGTTGAGTCCTGCCACTCACAAGCCAAAATTTCTTGTGACTCTGGGACTAATGGAATACAAAAGAAGGCATCATTGAAGACTAATACAGAATACCATGTCCTGGTGGTTGGTAGAATGACCAGCAGGGTGTAGGAATTAGGAGCAACTGGAGGTATATCCTCGGTGGCTTCACTGACTGTCCTGACATCTTTTACCAGGTCCCCAGCAGCCCATGGGGCTCTCGTGGTCAGACCAATCCCAGAATATGGAGCTCACCTGGGCAGGTACCCCACCCCCACCCCAGCCCACGGGGCTCTCGTGGTCAGGCCCCTCCCAGGATACAGAGCTACCCTTGCAGGTACCGTGGCAGGGCTGGGCACACAGGAACCGTGCACATAGCCCTCATTGCAGAGCACCCCCAGCTCACCTGTCGCTCAGAGCTGACACAGAGCACCTCAGAGCAGGACTTGAACTAACAAACAGCAGCTGCGACAGGTCTGTGACCCTGGGCATCACTCCGTGAGGCCTCCCTCCACCTGGTCTTCCAGAGACTTCCACTGCACCCGGGGCACCAGGCCTCTGTCTCCAACCACCACCCACCCCTCCTCTGCCTGACTCCTGGGTTCCTCTCATTAGGAGAGGGTTTTCTTGAAGTTGTCTCCCACTCATGGGCCAGATAAAATGATTAGAAAACAAGCCAAAGCTGCAGCCCCTTGTCTATCCTGACTCTCAGGAGCCCACACCTGTTCCTTGGACCTGGCCGGTTCAGCAAGTTCCATTTTCTGCAACTGTGAGCCCCTGAGGGGTGATGATTGGCTGACCTGGGCAGCCTTACCGTGCCGGCCAGCCCTCCCCAGGTGTGCCTGGGTTGAGATCAATATAAATACCACTCCAGGCAGCAAGAGCCCCTGCAGCCGTGCCTGACGCCATTTTCTCTGCCCTGTCAGCAGTCTCGGGGCTGGGCTGGTGGGAGGGAGTGAGAGGCCACGGCTTTGTGGGTGGCCCAGTGTGAGTGGGGCTCTGCTGGACTTTCTGCAGCAGTTGCCAGGCTGCCACCTGCTAAAGAAGAGGATGTGTCACCCATACCTGCTGCTGGAATTTCTCCCTGGGCAGAGGTGAGGAAGGAAAAAAGCAGTGGGGGCAGGGACAGGACGGGTATCTCAGGCAGGGAAATGGAAATCTTCCAGAAGAGCACCCAGGGCCAGGACCATCCTGGCTGGCCTGCAGGCACCAAGTCGGCCGGCATGCTGTCACTCGTGTGGCTCTATGGCCCTTCCTCTAGGCTTTCAAGTCCTTGTATATATTCAGGTGTTTTACCTGGGACGGGTGGGAATAGTTCAGCAGCAACTGGCCTGGGGCTCAGCTCACGTTTACTCACAGATGCCTCGGCACGGTGCCCCAGCTTTGCAATGAGGACGCTTGTTGCGTGGGGGCTGCTGGCTGAATGGGAGACGATTCCCCACCACTGACCAACTTCAGAATTGTTTACAACTGGAGCAAGTGCCCTGATACGGTTTTCCTCTGTGTAACTGGTGGGTTCTGTGTTTTTTTTCTCTTTTTCGTTTTTGGTTCAAGGTAGATTTTATTCCTCTTTTTTGTATTTACAGATATAAGCATGGAAATAATTTATTCATATAAATACATGTATGTGCAGGGAATAATTGTTTTTTCTGTTTTATTTTTTAAATTTTATTTCTTTTTAATTTTGAATTTTATTTTATATTTTTATACAGCAGGTTCTTATTGGTTATCTATTTTATACATATAAATGTATACATGCCAATCCCAGTCTCTCAACTCCTCCCACCACCACCCCCCCAACAGCTTTCCCCCCTTGTTGTCCATACGTTTGTTGTCTACATCTGTTGCTCTATTTATGCCTTGCAAAATGGTTAATCTGTACAGTTTTTCTAGGTTCCACATATATGCATGAATATACAAGATTTGTTTTTCTCTTTCTGACTTACTTCACTCTGTATGACAGTCTCTAGATCCATCGACGTCTCTACAAATGACCCAATTTCATTCCTTTTCATGGCTTAGTAATATTCCATTTTATATATGTACCACAGCTTTATGCATTCGTCTGTCTGTGGGCATTTAGGTTGCTTCCATTACCTCGATATTGTAAATAGTGATGCAATGAACATTGCGGTGAATGACTCTTTTTGATTTATGGTTTTGTCTGGGTATATGTCCAGTACTGGGATTGCTGTATCATATGGTAATTCTATTGTTAGTTTCTTAAGAAATTCCATATTGTTCTCCATAATGACTGTATCAATTTATATTCCCAACAATAGTGGAAGAGGGTTCCTTTTCTCCACACCCTTTCCAGCATTTTTTGTTTGTAGATTTTCAATGATGCCTATTCTACCAGGTGTGAGGTGATACCTCATTGTTGAATCCATTTCGTTGAGCAAGGGGTAGCTCTTGTCTATTACATATTTGGCTTATGGAACGGTATCTGTGCTAATTTCAAACTCTGCTTTTATGCAGCACCCCAACTCACCTTCCCCCTTACGCAGGCATAAGTTGGTTTTCTAAACTTGAGACCCTGTTCTGTTTTGTAATTCAGTTCATGTGTAGCCAAGTTCACATTCCGTGTATTAGTGATACCTTATGATGTTTCTTTTTCTGTGTGACTTATTTCACTTAGAATCATCGTGCCTCAATGCACTCATTATGCTGGTACGGGCCTGGTGACATAGATTTCATTGCTGAGTGGTATTCTGTTGTACATAAGTACCGCAACTTCTTTATCCATTATTTGCTCTCTGGGATATTTAACTTGTGCCATAGAAGAGATTTCTGTAAAAAGAGCCATCCCAAATTTTGGGGTTGCTGTGTCTTTTTGATATTAATTTCCCTAACCTATAGGACCATAAGTGGAAGTGCCCTAGGCTCTGTTGCTTTGTTTTTTAGATGTTTCAGGAAACACCATACACATCTCCTGAGTGTCTGTTGGCAATTTACATCCCGCCCATCAGCATAACAAGGCTCCCAGTTCTCCATGGCCTGTCCTGCCTTTCTGGGTTTTACACTTTTTTCAGATGGCCCTTTTGACCGGGGGGAAGTGAGACTTCATTGTAGTGCAGATTTCCTTTGCAAGCTTGCTTGGTTGGCCAAAAAGGGCGTATGCGTTTTTTCCTGAATATATTCAGGAAAAAACGCATACGCCCTTTTGGCAAAGTGCATCATTGTGGACGTTCTGCCTCTTTTCCTATGCTTTCAATGCAATTCCAGTCTACCTCCTGAAATCGGTATCCTGCAATTCTGCCCCGCTTTCAAGTCCTCTTGGCAGCCTTACTTCAGTATATTTTTGGACGATAGCTGTCATTTATAACTCTGCAGGTTTGTGAATTACAGAGACCCTGAGCTCCTTTCTTCAACTCGCTTTCTTGTGAGCTGGCCGCAACACCGCAGGATGGCTTCAGGCCCTAATCTGGTTCCGGCACGGCACGCTGAGCCTTTGGTTATTTCCTCTTCCTGGTGGGAAATGAGAGTTAAATTTGCCCGTCCAGACACCACCAGCTAGTCTCTCATTGGTTCTCCCTATTCCTGTTCATCTTCCGCAGAAATTGCAAACTGGGCCAAACAGGAGGTTAAAGGCGCTGACTCTCCAAGTCGGGAGAGTGTTAGTAAAGGGTCTGGAATGTTGCACCCGAGTACCAGGGGAGGAAAACTGAGGCATATTTGAACACATCTCCCGTTCACACGGTTGATCATACGCGGGGTTCCACATGCATGTTTTAGCTGAAGGAAGAATACCTTAAACCTGGAGAGTTGAGACCCGTGTAATGGGTACCATGCAATATGACTTCAAAGGGTCTTCATTTGCTCACCGAACCTCTCCAATCCTATCACTGCTGCGTTCATGCCCCTGTACACATGCTTGATTCTCTTTCGGAGACATAGCAATCCATAGGTTTTAAGATACTTACTAGTCAGGTACATTCTTAGGCGTTTAATATGCGGTGTTGAGTCCATTTCGTTGAGCAAGGAGTAGCTCTTGTCTATTCCATATTTGGCTTAAGGAACTTTATCTGTGCTCATTTCAATCTCTGGTTTTATGCAGCACCCCAACTCACCTTTCCCCTTAAGCAAGCATAAGTTGATTTTCTAAATTTGAGACCCTGTTCTGTTCTGTAATTCAGTTCCTGTGTAGCCAAGTTTACATTCCGTGTATTACTGATATCTTATGATGTTTCTTTTTCTGTGTGACTTATTTCAGTTAGAATCATCATACCTGAATCCACTCATTGTGCTGCTAAGGGCCTGATGACACAGATTTCATTGCTGAGTGATATTGCTTTGTAAGTAAATACCACAACTTCTTTATCCATTTTTCACTTTCTGCGATGTTGAACTTGTACTGTAAACGAGGTTCTTGTAAACAGAGCCGTTCCAAACGTTGGGGTGGCTGTGTCTTTTTCATTTTAATTTCCCTAAGCTATAGGACCATAAGTGGAAGTGCCCTAGGTTCTGTTGCTTTGTTTTTTAGATGTTTCAGGAAACACCATACACTTCTCCCGAATGTCTGTTGGCAATTTACATCCCGCCCATCAGCATAACAAGGCTCCCAGTTCTCCATGGCCTGTCCTGCCTTTCTGGATTTTACACTTTTTTCAGATGGCCCTTTTGACCGGGGGGAAGTCAGACTTCATTGTAGTGCAGATTTCCTTTGCAAGCTTGCTTGGTTGGCCAAAAAGGGCGTATGCGTTTTTTCCTGAATATATTCAGGAAAAAACGCATACGCCCTTTTTGGCCAAGTGCATCATTGTGGACGTTCTGCCTCTTTTCCTATGCTTTCAATGCAATTCCAGCCTACCTCCTGAAATCGGATTCCTGCAATTCTGCCCCGCTTTCAAGTCCTCTTGGCAGCCTTACTTCAGTCTATTTTTGGACGATAGCTGTCATTTATAACTCTGCAGGTTTGTGAATTACAGTGCCCCTGAGCTCCTTTCTTCAACTCGCTTTCTTGTGACCTGGCCGCAACACCGCAGGATGTCTTCAGGCCCTAATCTGGTTCCGGCACGGCATGCTGAGCCTTTGGTTATTTCCTCTTCCTGGTGGGAAATGAGAGTTAAATTTGCCCATCCAGACACCTCCAGCTAGTCTCTCATTGGTTCTCGCTATTCCTGTTCATCTTCCGCAGAAATTGCAAACTGGGCCAAACAGGAGGTTAAAGGCGCTGACTTTTCAAGTGGGGAGAGTGTTAGTAAAGCGCCTGGAATGTTGCACCCGAGTACCAGGGGAGGAAAACTGAGACATATTTGAACACGTCTCCCGTTCACATGGTTGATCATACTTGGGTTCCACATGCATGTTTTAGCTGAAGGAAGAATACCTTAATCCTGTGTATTTGAAACCCGTGGAATGGGTACCATGCAATATGACTTCAAAGGGTCTTCATTTGCTCACCGAACCTCTCCAATCCTATCACTGCTGCGTTTATGCCCCTGTACACATGCTTGATTCTCTTTCGGAGACATAGCAATCCATAGGTTTTAAGATACTTACTAGTCAGGTACATTCTTAGGCGTTTAATATGCGGTGTTGAGTCCATTTCGTTGAGCAAGGAGTAGCTCTTGTCTATTCCATATTTGGCTTAAGGAACTTTATCTGTGCTCATTTCAATCTCTGGTTTTATGCAGCACCCCAACTCACCTTTCCCCTTAAGCAAGCATAAGTTGGTTTTCTAAATTTGAGACCCTGTTCTGTTCTGTAATTCAGTTCCTGTGTAGCCAAGTTTACATTCCGTGTATTACTGATATCTTATGATGTTTCTTTTTCTGTGTGACTTATTTCAGTTAGAATCATCATACCTGAATCCACTCATTGTGCTGCTAAGGGCCTGATGACACAGATTTCATTGCTGAGTGATATTGCTTTGTAAGTAAATACCACAACTTCTTTATCCATTTTTCAATTTCTGCGATGTTGAACTTGTACTGTAAACGAGGTTCTTGTAAACAGAGCCGTTCCAAACTTTGGGGTGGCTGTGTCTTTTTGATTTTAAATTCCCTAAGCTATAGGACCATAAGTGGAAGTGCCCTAGCCTCTGTTGCTTTGTTTTTTAGATGTTTCAGGAAACACCATACACTTCTCCCGAGTGGTTGTTGGCAATTTACATCCCGCCCATCAGCATAACAAGGCTCCCAGTTCTCCATGGCCTGTCCTGCCTTTCTGGATTTTACACTTTTTTCAGATGGCCCTTTTGACCGGGGGGAAGTGAGACTTCATTGTAGTGCAGATTTCCTTTGCAAGCTTGCTTGGTTGGCCAAAAAGGGCGTATGCGTTTTTTCCTGAATATATTCAGGAAAAAACGCATACGCCCTTTTTGGCCAAGTGCATCATTGTGGACGTTCTGCCTCTTTTCCTATGCTTTCAATGCAATTCCAGTCTACCTCCTGAAATCGGTTTCCTGCAATTCTGCCCCGCTTTCAAGTCCTCTTGGCAGCCTTACTTCAGTCTATTTTTGGACGATAGCTGTCATTTATAACTCTGCAGGTTTGTGAATTACAGTGCCCCTGAGCTCCTTTCTTCAACTCGCTTTCTTGTGAGCTGGCCGCAACACCGCAGGATGGCTTCAGGCCCTAATCTGGTTCCGGCACGGCACGCTGAGCCTTTGGTTAATTCCTCTTCCTGTTGGGAAATGAGAGTTAAATTTGCCCGTCCAGACACCTCCAGCTAGCCTCTCATTGGTTCTCGCTATTCCTGTTCATCTTCCGCAGAAATTGCAAACTGGGCCAAACAGGAGGTTAAAGGGACTGACTCTCCAAGTCGGGAGAGTGTTAGTAAAGCGTCTGGAATGTTGCACCCGAGTACCAGGGGAGGAAAACTGAGACATATTTGAACACGTCTCCCATTCACATGGTTGATCATACTTGGGTTCCACATGCATGTTTTAGCTGAAGGAAGAATACCTAAAACCTGGGTAGTTGAAACCCGTGGAATGGGTACCATGCAATATGACTTCAAAGGGTCTTCATTTGCTCACCGAACCTCTCCAATCCTATCACTGGTGCGTTTATGCCCCTGTACACATGCTTGATTCTCTTTCGGAGACATAGCAATCCATAGGTTTTAAGATACTTACTAGTCAGGTACATTCTTAGGCGTTTAATATGCGGTGTTGAGTCCATTTCGTTGAGCAAGGAGTAGCTCTTGTCTATTCCATATTTGGCTTAAGGAACTTTATCTGTGCTCATTTCAATCTCTGGTTTTATGCAGCACCCCAACTCACCTTTCCCCTTAAGCAAGCATAAGTTGGTTTTCTAAATTTGAGACCCTGTTCTGTTCTGTAATTCAGTTCCTGTGTAGCCAAGTTTACATTCCGTGTATTACTGATATCTTATGATGTTTCTTTTTCTGTGTGACTTATTTCAGTTAGAATCATCATACCTGAATCCACTCATTGTGCTGCTAAGGGCCTGATGACACAGATTTCATTGCTGAGTGATATTGCTTTGTAAGTAAATACCACAACTTCTTTATCCATTTTTCACTTTCTGCGATGTTGAACTTGTACTGTAAACGAGGTTCTTGTAAACAGAGGCGTCCCAAACTCTGGGGTGGCTGTGTCTTTTTGATTTTAATTTCCCTAAGCTATAGGACCATAAGTGGCAGTGCCCTAGGCTCTGTTGCTTTGTTTTTTAGATGTTTCAGGAAACACCATACACTTCTCCTGAGTGTCTGTTGGTAATTTACATCCCGCCCATCAGCATAAGAAGGCTCCCAGTTCTCCATGGCCTGTCCTGCCTTTCTGGATTTTACACTTTTTTCAGATAGCCCTTTTGACCGGGGGGAAGTGAGACTTCATTGTAGTGCAGATTTCCTTTGCAAGCTTGCTTGGTTGGCCAAAAAGGGCGTATGCATTTTTTCCTGAATATATTCAGGAAAAAACGCATACGCCCTTTTTGGCCAAGTGCATCATTGTGGACGTTCTGCCTCTTTTCCTATGCTTTCAATGCAATTCCAGTCTACCTCCTGAAATCGGTTTCCTGCAATTCTGCCCCGCTTTCAAGTCCTCTTGGCAGCCTTACTTCAGTCTATTTTTGGACGATAGCTGTCATATATAACTCTGCAGGTTTGTGAATTACAGTGCCCCTGAGCTCCTTTCTTCAACTCGCTTTCTTGTGAGCTGGCCGCAACACCGCAGGATGGCTTCAGGCCCTAATCTGGTTCCGGCACGGCACGCTGAGCCTTTGGTTAATTCCTCTTCCTGGTGGGAAATGAGAGTTAAATTTGCCCGTCCAGACACCTCCAGCTAGTCTCTCATTGGTTCTCGCTATTCCTGTTCATCTTCCGCAGAAATTGCAAACTGGGCCAAACAGGAGGTTAAAGGGACTGACTCTCCAAGTCAGCAGAGTGTTAGTAAAGCGTCTGGAATGTTGCACCCGAGTACCAGGGTACAAAAACTGAGACATATTTGAACACGTCTCCCGATCACATGGTTGATCATACTCTAGGTTCCACATGCATGTTTTAGCTGAAGGAAGAATACCTTAAACCTGGGTATTTGAAACCCGTGGAATGGGTACCATGCAATATGACTTCAAAGGGTCTTCATTTGCTCACCGAACCTCTCCAATCCTATCACTGCTGCGTTTATGCCCCTGTACACATGCTTGATTCTCTTTCGGAGACATAGCAATCCATAGGTTTTAAGATACTTACTAGTCAGGTACATTCTTAGGCGTTTAATATGCGGTGTTGAGTCCATTTCGTTGAGCAAGGAGTAGCTCTTGTCTATTCCATATTTGGCTTAAGGAACTTTATCTGTGCTCATTTCAATCTCTGGTTTTATGCAGCACCCCAACTCACCTTTACCCTTAAGCAAGCATAAGTTGGTTTTCTAAATTTGAGACCCTGTTCTGTTCTGTAATTCAGTTCCTGTGTAGCCAAGTTTACATTCCGTGTATTAGTGATATCTTATGATGTTTCTTTTTCTGTGTGACTTATTTCAGTTAGAATCATCATAACTGAATCCACTCATTGTGCTGCTAAGGGCCTGAGGACACAGATTTCATTGCTGAGTGATATTGCTTTGTAAGTAAATACTACAACTTCTTTATCCATTTTTCACTTTCCGCGATGTTGAACTTGTACTGTAAACGAGGTTCTTGTAAACAGAGCCGTTAGAAACTTTGGGGTGGCTGTGTCTTTTTGATTTTAAATTCCCTAAGCTATAGGACCATAAGTGGAAATGCCCTAGGCTCTGTTGCTTTGTTTTTTAGATGTTTCAGGAAACACCATACACTTCTCCCCAGTGTTTGTTGGCAATCTACATCCCGCCCTTCAGCATAACAAGGCTCCCAGTTCTCCATGGCCTGTCCTGCCTTTCTGGATTTTACACTTTTTTCAGATGGCCCTTTTGACCGGGGGGAAGTGAGACTTCATTGTAGTGCAGATTTCCTTTGCAAGCTTGCTTGGTTGGCCAAAAAGGGCGTATGCGTTTTTTCCTGAATATATTCAGGAAAAAACGCATACGCCCTTTTTGGCCAAGTGCATCATTGTGGACGTTCTGCCTCTTTTCCTATGCTTTCAATGCAATTCCAGTCTACCTCCTGAAATCGGTTTCCTGCAATTCTGCCCCGCTTTCAAGTCCTCTTGGCAGCCTTACTTCAGTCTATTTTTGGACGATAGCTGTCATTTATAACTCTGCAGGTTTGTGAATTACAATGCTCCTGAGCTCCTTTCTTTAACTCGCTTTCTTGTGACCTGGCCGCAACACCGCAGGATGTCTTCAGGCCCTAATCTGGTTCTGGCACGGCACGCTGAGCCTTTGGTTAATTCCACTTCCTGGTGGGAAATGAGAGTTAAATTTGCCCATCCAGACACCTCCAGCTAGTCTCTCATTGGTTCTCGCTATTCCTGTTCATCTTCCACAGAAATTGCAAACTGGGCCAAACAGGAGGTTAAAGGGACTGACTCTCCAAGTGGGGAGAGTGTTCGTAAAGCGTCTGGAATGTTGCACCCGAGTACCAGGGTACGAAAACTGAGACATATTTGAACACGTCTCCCGATCACATGGTTGATCATACTCTAGGTTCCACATGCATGTTTTAGCTGAAGGAAGAATACCTTAAACCTGGGTAGTTGAAACCCGTGGAATGGGTACCATGCAATATGACTTCAAAGGGTCTTCATTTGCTCACCGAACCTCTCCAATCCTATCACTGCTGCGTTTATGCCCCTGTACACATGCTTGATTCTCTTTCGGAGACATAGCAATCCATAGGTTTTAAGATACTTACTAGTCAGGTACATTCTTAGGCGTTTAATATGCGGTGTTGAGTCCATTTCGTTGAGCAAGGAGTAGCTCTTGTCTATTCCATATTTGGCTTAAGGAACTTTATCTGTGCTCATTTCAATCTCTGGTTTTATGCAGCACCCCAACTCACCTTTACCCTTAAGCAAGCATAAGTTGGTTTTCTAAATTTGAGACCCTGTTCTGTTCTGTAATTCAGTTCCTGTGTAGCCAAGTTTACATTCCGTGTATTAGTGATATCTTATGATGTTTCTTTTTCTGTGTGACTTATTTCAGTTAGAATCATCATACCTGAATCCACTCATTGTGCTGCTAAGGGCCTGATGACACAGATTTCATTGCTGAGTGATATTGCTTTGTAAGTAAATACCACAACTTCTTTATCCATTTTTCACTTTCTGCGATGTTGAACTTGTACTGTAAACGAGTTTCTTGTAAACAGAGCCGTTCCGAACTTTGGGGTGGCTGTGTATTTTTGGTTTTATTTTCCCTAAGCTATAGGACCATAAGTGGAAGTGCCCTAGGCTCTGTTGCTTTGTTTTTTAGATGTTTCAGGAAACACCATACACTTCTCCCGAGTGGTTGTTGGCAATTTACATCCCGCCCATCAGCATAACAAGGCTCCCAGTTCTCCATGGCCTGTCCTGCCTTTCTGGATTTTACACTTTTTTCAGATGGCCCTTTTGACCGGGGGGAAGTGAGACTTCATTGTAGTGCAGATTTCCTTTGCAAGCTTGCTTGGTTGGCCAAAAAGGGCGTATGCGTTTTTTCCTGAATATATTCAGGAAAAAACGCATACGCCCTTTTTGGCCAAGTGCATCATTGTGGACGTTCTGCCTCTTTTCCTATGCTTTCAATGCAATTCCAGTCTACCTCCTGAAATCGGATTCCTGCAATTCTGCCCCGCTTTCAAGTCCTCTTGGCAGCCTTACTTCAGTCTATTTTTGGACGATAGCTGTCATTTATAACTCTGCAGGTTTGTGAATTACAGTGCCCCTGAGCTCCTTTCTTCAACTCGCTTTCTTGTGACCTGGCCGCAACACCGCAGGATGTCTTCAGGCCCTAATCTGGTTCCGGCACGGCATGCTGAGCCTTTGGTTATTTCCTCTTCCTGGTGGGAAATGAGAGTTAAATTTGCCCATCCAGACACCTCCAGCCTGTCTCTCATTGGTTCTCGCTATTCCTGTTCATCTTCCGCAGAAATTGCAAACTGGGCCAAACAGGAGGTTAAAGGCGATGACTTTCCAAGTGGGGAGAGTGTTAGTAAAGCGCCTGGAATGTTGCACCCGAGTACCAGGGGAGGAAAACTGAGACATATTTGAACACGTCTCCCATTCACATGGTTGATCATACTTGGGTTCCACATGCATGTTTTAGCTGAAGGAAGAATACCTTAATCCTGTGTATTTGAAACCCGTGGAATGGGTACCATGCAATATGACTTCAAAGGGTCTTCATTTGCTCACCGAACCTCTCCAATCCTATCACTGCTGCGTTTATGCCCCTGTACACATGCTTGATTCTCTTTCGGAGACATAGCAATCCATAGGTTTTAAGATACTTACTAGTCAGGTACATTCTTAGGCGTTTAATATGCGGTGTTGAGTCCATTTCGTTGAGCAAGGAGTAGCTCTTGTCTATTCCATATTTGGCTTAAGGAACTTTATCTGTGCTCATTTCAATCTCTGGTTTTATGCAGCACCCCAACTCACCTTTCCCCTTAAGCAAGCATAAGTTGGTTTTCTAAATTTGAGACCCTGTTCTGTTCTGTAATTCAGTTCCTGTGTAGCCAAGTTTACATTCCGTGTATTACTGATATCTTATGATGTTTCTTTTTCTGTGTGACTTATTTCAGTTAGAATCATCATACCTGAATCCACTCATTGTGCTGCTAAGGGCCTGATGACACAGATTTCATTGCTGAGTGATATTGCTTTGTAAGTAAATACCACAACTTCTTTATCCATTTTTCAATTTCTGCGATGTTGAACTTGTACTGTAAACGAGGTTCTTGTAAACAGAGCCGTTCCAAACTTTGGGGTGGCTGTGTCTTTTTGATTTTAAATTCCCTAAGCTATAGGACCATAAGTGGAAGTGCCCTAGCCTCTGTTGCTTTGTTTTTTAGATGTTTCAGGAAACACCATACACTTCTCCCGAGTGGTTGTTGGCAATTTACATCCCGCCCATCAGCATAACAAGGCTCCCAGTTCTCCATGGCCTGTCCTGCCTTTCTGGATTTTACACTTTTTTCAGATGGCCCTTTTGACCGGGGGGAAGTGAGACTTCATTGTAGTGCAGATTTCCTTTGCAAGCTTGCTTGGTTGGCCAAAAAGGGCGTATGCGTTTTTTCCTGAATATATTCAGGAAAAAACGCATACGCCCTTTTTGGCCAAGTGCATCATTGTGGACGTTCTGCCTCTTTTCCTATGCTTTCAATGCAATTCCAGTCTACCTCCTGAAATCGGTTTCCTGCAATTCTGCCCCGCTTTCAAGTCCTCTTGGCAGCCTTACTTCAGTCTATTTTTGGACGATAGCTGTCATTTATAACTCTGCAGGTTTGTGAATTACAGTGCCCCTGAGCTCCTTTCTTCAACTCGCTTTCTTGTGAGCTGGCCGCAACACCGCAGGATGGCTTCAGGCCCTAATCTGGTTCCGGCACGGCACGCTGAGCCTTTGGTTAATTCCTCTTCCTGGTGGGAAATGAGAGTTAAATTTGCCCGTCCAGACACCTCCAGCTAGCCTCTCATTGGTTCTCGCTATTCCTGTTCATCTTCCGCAGAAATTGCAAACTGGGCCAAACAGGAGGTTAAAGGGACTGACTCTCCAAGTCGGGAGAGTGTTAGTAAAGCGTCTGGAATGTTGCACCCGAGTACCAGGGGAGGAAAACTGAGACATATTTGAACACGTCTCCCATTCACATGGTTGATCATACTTGGGTTCCACATGCATGTTTTAGCTGAAGGAAGAATACCTAAAACCTGGGTAGTTGAAACCCGTGGAATGGGTACCATGCAATATGACTTCAAAGGGTCTTCATTTGCTCACCGAACCTCTCCAATCCTATCACTGGTGCGTTTATGCCCCTGTACACATGCTTGATTCTCTTTCGGAGACATAGCAATCCATAGGTTTTAAGATACTTACTAGTCAGGTACATTCTTAGGCGTTTAATATGCGGTGTTGAGTCCATTTCGTTGAGCAAGGAGTAGCTCTTGTCTATTCCATATTTGGCTTAAGGAACTTTATCTGTGCTCATTTCAATCTCTGGTTTTATGCAGCACCCCAACTCACCTTTCCCCTTAAGCAAGCATAAGTTGGTTTTCTAAATTTGAGACCCTGTTCTGTTCTGTAATTCAGTTCCTGTGTAGCCAAGTTTACATTCCGTGTATTACTGATATCTTATGATGTTTCTTTTTCTGTGTGACTTATTTCAGTTAGAATCATCATACCTGAATCCACTCATTGTGCTGCTAAGGGCCTGATGACACAGATTTCATTGCTGAGTGATATTGCTTTGTAAGTAAATACCACAACTTCTTTATCCATTTTTCACTTTCTGCGATGTTGAACTTGTACTGTAAACGAGGTTCTTGTAAACAGAGGCGTCCCAAACTCTGGGGTGGCTGTGTCTTTTTGATTTTAATTTCCCTAAGCTATAGGACCATAAGTGGCAGTGCCCTAGGCTCTGTTGCTTTGTTTTTTAGATGTTTCAGGAAACACCATACACTTCTCCTGAGTGTCTGTTGGTAATTTACATCCCGCCCATCAGCATAAGAAGGCTCCCAGTTCTCCATGGCCTGTCCTGCCTTTCTGGATTTTACACTTTTTTCAGATAGCCCTTTTGACCGGGGGGAAGTGAGACTTCATTGTAGTGCAGATTTCCTTTGCAAGCTTGCTTGGTTGGCCAAAAAGGGCGTATGCATTTTTTCCTGAATATATTCAGGAAAAAACGCATACGCCCTTTTTGGCCAAGTGCATCATTGTGGACGTTCTGCCTCTTTTCCTATGCTTTCAATGCAATTCCAGTCTACCTCCTGAAATCGGTTTCCTGCAATTCTGCCCCGCTTTCAAGTCCTCTTGGCAGCCTTACTTCAGTCTATTTTTGGACGATAGCTGTCATATATAACTCTGCAGGTTTGTGAATTACAGTGCCCCTGAGCTCCTTTCTTCAACTCGCTTTCTTGTGAGCTGGCCGCAACACCGCAGGATGGCTTCAGGCCCTAATCTGGTTCCGGCACGGCACGCTGAGCCTTTGGTTAATTCCTCTTCCTGGTGGGAAATGAGAGTTAAATTTGCCCATCCAGACACCTCCAGCTAGTCTCTCATTGGTTCTCGCTATTCCTGTTCATCTTCCGCAGAAATTGCAAACTGGGCCAAACAGGAGGTTAAAGGGACTGACTCTCCAAGTCAGCAGAGTGTTAGTAAAGCGTCTGGAATGTTGCACCCGAGTACCAGGGTACAAAAACTGAGACATATTTGAACACGTCTCCCGATCACATGGTTGTTCATACTCTAGGTTCCACATGCATGTTTTAGCTGAAGGAAGAATACCTTAAACCTGGGTAGTTGAAACCCGTGGAATGGGTACCATGCAATATGACTTCAAAGGGTCTTCATTTGCTCACCGAACCTCTCCAATCCTATCACTGCTGCGTTTATGCCCCTGTACACATGCTTGATTCTCTTTCGGAGACATAGCAATCCATAGGTTTTAAGATACTTACTAGTCAGGTACATTCTTAGGCGTTTAATATGCGGTGTTGAGTCCATTTCGTTGAGCAAGGAGTAGCTCTTGTCTATTCCATATTTGGCTTAAGGAACTTTATCTGTGCTCATTTCAATCTCTGGTTTTATGCAGCACCCCAACTCACCTTTCCCCTTAAGCAAGCATAAGTTGGTTTTCTAAATTTGAGACCCTGTTCTGTTCTGTAATTCAGTTCCTGTGTAGCCAAGTTTACATTCCGTGTATTACTGATATCTTATGATGTTTCTTTTTCTGTGTGACTTATTTCAGTTAGAATCATCATACCTGAATCCACTCATTGTGCTGCTAAGGGCCTGATGACACAGATTTCATTGCTGAGTGATATTGCTTTGTAAGTAAATACCACAACTTCTTTATCCATTTTTCAATTTCTGCGATGTTGAACTTGTACTGTAAACGAGGTTCTTGTAAACAGAGCCGTTCCAAACTTTGGGGTGGCTGTGTCTTTTTGATTTTAAATTCCCTAAGCTATAGGACCATAAGTGGAAGTGCCCTAGCCTCTGTTGCTTTGTTTTTTAGATGTTTCAGGAAACACCATACACTTCTCCCGAGTGGTTGTTGGCAATTTACATCCCGCCCATCAGCATAACAAGGCTCCCAGTTCTCCATGGCCTGTCCTGCCTTTCTGGATTTTACACTTTTTTCAGATGGCCCTTTTGACCGGGGGGAAGTGAGACTTCATTGTAGTGCAGATTTCCTTTGCAAGCTTGCTTGGTTGGCCAAAAAGGGCGTATGCGTTTTTTCCTGAATATATTCAGGAAAAAACGCATACGCCCTTTTTGGCCAAGTGCATCATTGTGGACGTTCTGCCTCTTTTCCTATGCTTTCAATGCAATTCCAGTCTACCTCCTGAAATCGGTTTCCTGCAATTCTGCCCCGCTTTCAAGTCCTCTTGGCAGCCTTACTTCAGTCTATTTTTGGACGATAGCTGTCATTTATAACTCTGCAGGTTTGTGAATTACAGTGCCCCTGAGCTCCTTTCTTCAACTCGCTTTCTTGTGAGCTGGCCGCAACACCGCAGGATGGCTTCAGGCCCTAATCTGGTTCCGGCACGGCACGCTGAGCCTTTGGTTAATTCCTCTTCCTGGTGGGAAATGAGAGTTAAATTTGCCCGTCCAGACACCTCCAGCTAGCCTCTCATTGGTTCTCGCTATTCCTGTTCATCTTCCGCAGAAATTGCAAACTGGGCCAAACAGGAGGTTAAAGGGACTGACTCTCCAAGTCGGGAGAGTGTTAGTAAAGCGTCTGGAATGTTGCACCCGAGTACCAGGGGAGGAAAACTGAGACATATTTGAACACGTCTCCCATTCACATGGTTGATCATACTTGGGTTCCACATGCATGTTTTAGCTGAAGGAAGAATACCTAAAACCTGGGTAGTTGAAACCCGTGGAATGGGTACCATGCAATATGACTTCAAAGGGTCTTCATTTGCTCACCGAACCTCTCCAATCCTATCACTGGTGCGTTTATGCCCCTGTACACATGCTTGATTCTCTTTCGGAGACATAGCAATCCATAGGTTTTAAGATACTTACTAGTCAGGTACATTCTTAGGCGTTTAATATGCGGTGTTGAGTCCATTTCGTTGAGCAAGGAGTAGCTCTTGTCTATTCCATATTTGGCTTAAGGAACTTTATCTGTGCTCATTTCAATCTCTGGTTTTATGCAGCACCCCAACTCACCTTTCCCCTTAAGCAAGCATAAGTTGGTTTTCTAAATTTGAGACCCTGTTCTGTTCTGTAATTCAGTTCCTGTGTAGCCAAGTTTACATTCCGTGTATTACTGATATCTTATGATGTTTCTTTTTCTGTGTGACTTATTTCAGTTAGAATCATCATACCTGAATCCACTCATTGTGCTGCTAAGGGCCTGATGACACAGATTTCATTGCTGAGTGATATTGCTTTGTAAGTAAATACCACAACTTCTTTATCCATTTTTCACTTTCTGCGATGTTGAACTTGTACTGTAAACGAGGTTCTTGTAAACAGAGGCGTCCCAAACTCTGGGGTGGCTGTGTCTTTTTGATTTTAATTTCCCTAAGCTATAGGACCATAAGTGGCAGTGCCCTAGGCTCTGTTGCTTTGTTTTTTAGATGTTTCAGGAAACACCATACACTTCTCCTGAGTGTCTGTTGGTAATTTACATCCCGCCCATCAGCATAAGAAGGCTCCCAGTTCTCCATGGCCTGTCCTGCCTTTCTGGATTTTACACTTTTTTCAGATAGCCCTTTTGACCGGGGGGAAGTGAGACTTCATTGTAGTGCAGATTTCCTTTGCAAGCTTGCTTGGTTGGCCAAAAAGGGCGTATGCATTTTTTCCTGAATATATTCAGGAAAAAACGCATACGCCCTTTTTGGCCAAGTGCATCATTGTGGACGTTCTGCCTCTTTTCCTATGCTTTCAATGCAATTCCAGTCTACCTCCTGAAATCGGTTTCCTGCAATTCTGCCCCGCTTTCAAGTCCTCTTGGCAGCCTTACTTCAGTCTATTTTTGGACGATAGCTGTCATATATAACTCTGCAGGTTTGTGAATTACAGTGCCCCTGAGCTCCTTTCTTCAACTCGCTTTCTTGTGAGCTGGCCGCAACACCGCAGGATGGCTTCAGGCCCTAATCTGGTTCCGGCACGGCACGCTGAGCCTTTGGTTAATTCCTCTTCCTGGTGGGAAATGAGAGTTAAATTTGCCCATCCAGACACCTCCAGCTAGTCTCTCATTGGTTCTCGCTATTCCTGTTCATCTTCCGCAGAAATTGCAAACTGGGCCAAACAGGAGGTTAAAGGGACTGACTCTCCAAGTCAGCAGAGTGTTAGTAAAGCGTCTGGAATGTTGCACCCGAGTACCAGGGTACAAAAACTGAGACATATTTGAACACGTCTCCCGATCACATGGTTGTTCATACTCTAGGTTCCACATGCATGTTTTAGCTGAAGGAAGAATACCTTAAACCTGGGTAGTTGAAACCCGTGGAATGGGTACCATGCAATATGACTTCAAAGGGTCTTCATTTGCTCACCGAACCTCTCCAATCCTATCACTGCTGCGTTTATGCCCCTGTACACATGCTTGATTCTCTTTCGGAGACATAGCAATCCATAGGTTTTAAGATACTTACTAGTCAGGTACATTCTTAGGCGTTTAATATGCGGTGTTGAGTCCATTTCGTTGAGCAAGGAGTAGCTCTTGTCTATTCCATATTTGGCTTAAGGAACTTTATCTGTGCTCATTTCAATCTCTGGTTTTATGCAGCACCCCAACTCACCTTTACCCTTAAGCAAGCATAAGTTGGTTTTCTAAATTTGAGACCCTGTTCTGTTCTGTAATTCAGTTCCTGTGTAGCCAAGTTTACATTCCGTGTATTAGTGATATCTTATGATGTTTCTTTTTCTGTGTGACTTATTTCAGTTAGAATCATCATAACTGAATCCACTCATTGTGCTGCTAAGGGCCTGAGGACACAGATTTCATTGCTGAGTGATATTGCTTTGTAAGTAAATACCACAACTTTTTTATCCATTTTTCACTTTCTGCGATGTTGAACTTGTAATGTAAACGAGGTTCTTGTAAACAGAGCCGTTCGAAACTTTGGGGTGGCTGTGTCTTTTTGATTTTAAATTCCCTAAGCTATAGGACCATAAGTGGAAGTGCCCTAGGCTCTGTTGCTTTGTTTTTTAGATGTTTCAGGAAACACCATACACTTCTTCCGAGTGTTTGTTGGCAATTTACATCCCGCCCTTCAGCATAACAAGGCTCCCAGTTCTCCATGGCCTGTCCTGCCTTTCTGGATTTTACACTTTTTTCAGATGGCCCTTTTGACCGGGGGGAAGTGAGACTTCATTGTAGTGCAGATTTCCTTTGCAAGCTTGCTTGGTTGGCCAAAAAGGGCGTATGCGTTTTTTCCTGAATATATTCAGGAAAAAACGCATACGCCCTTTTTGGCCAAGTGCATCATTGTGGACGTTCTGCCTCTTTTCCTATGCTTTCAATGCAATTCCAGTCTACCTCCTGAAATCGGTTTCCTGCAATTCTGCCCCGCTTTCAAGTCCTCTTGGCAGCCTTACTTCAGTCTATTTTTGGACGATAGCTGTCATTTATAACTCTGCAGGTTTGTGAATTACAGTGCCCCTGAGCTCCTTTCTTCAACTCGCTTTCTTGTGACCTGGCCGCAACACCGCAGGATGTCTTCAGGCCCTAATCTGGTTCCGGCACGGCATGCTGAGCCTTTGGTTATTTCCTCTTCCTGGTGGGAAATGAGAGTTAAATTTGCCCGTCCAGACACCTCCAGCTAGTCTCTCATTGGTTCTCGCTATTCCTGTTCATCTTCCGCAGAAATTGCAAACTGGGCCAAACAGGAGGTTAAAGGCGCTGACTTTTCAAGTGGGGAGAGTGTTAGTAAAGCGTCTGGAATGTTGCACCCGAGTTCCAGGGGAGGAAAACTGAGACATATTTGAACACGTCTCCCGTTCACATGGTTGATCATACTTGGGTTCCACATGCATGTTTTAGCTGAAGGAAGAATACCTAAAACCTGGGTAGTTGAAACCCGTGGAATGGGTACCATGCAATATGACTTCAAAGGGTCTTCATTTGCTCACCGAACCTCTCCAATCCTATCACTGCTGCGTTTATGCCCCTGTACACATGCTTGATTCTCTTTCGGAGACGTAGCAATCCATAGGTTTTAAGATACTTACTAGTCAGGTACATTCTTAGGCGTTTAATATGCGGTGTTGAGTCCATTTCGTTGAGCAAGGAGTAGCTCTTGTCTATTCCATATTTGGCTTAAGGAACTTTATCTGTGCTCATTTCAATCTCTGGTTTTATGCAGCACCCCAACTCACCTTTCCCCTTAAGCAAGCATAAGTTGGTTTTCTAAATTTGAGACCCTGTTCTGTTCTGTAATTCAGTTCCTGTGTAGCCAAGTTTACATTCCGTGTATTACTGATATCTTATGATGTTTCTTTTTCTGTGTGACTTATTTCAGTTAGAATCATCATACCTGAATCCACTCATTGTGCTGCTAAGGGCCTGATGACACAGATTTCATTGCTGAGTGATATTGCTTTGTAAGTAAATACCACAACTTTTTTATCCATTTTTCACTTTCTGCGATGTTGAACTTGTACTGTAAACGAGGTTCTTGTAAACAGAGCCGTTCGAAACTTTGGGGTGGCTGTGTCTTTTTGATTTTAAATTCCCTAAGCTATAGGACCATAAGTGGAAGTGCCCTAGGCTCTGTTGCTTTGTTTTTTAGATGTTTCAGGAAACACCATACACTTCTTCCGAGTGTTTGTTGGCAATTTACATCCCGCCCTTCAGCATAACAAGGCTCCCAGTTCTCCATGGCCTGTCCTGCCTTTCTGGATTTTACACTTTTTTCAGATGGCCCTTTTGACCGGGGGGAAGTGAGACTTCATTGTAGTGCAGATTTCCTTTGCAAGCTTGCTTGGTTGGCCAAAAAGGGCGTATGCGTTTTTTCCTGAATATATTCAGGAAAAAACGCATACGCCCTTTTTGGCCAAGTGCATCATTGTGGACGTTCTGCCTCTTTTCCTATGCTTTCAATGCAATTCCAGTCTACCTCCTGAAATCGGTTTCCTGCAATTCTGCCCCGCTTTCAAGTCCTCTTGGCAGCCTTACTTCAGTCTATTTTTGGACGATAGCTGTCATTTATAACTCTGCAGGTTTGTGAATTACAGTGCCCCTGAGCTCCTTTCTTCAACTCGCTTTCTTGTGACCTGGCCGCAACACCGCAGGATGTCTTCAGGCCCTAATCTGTTTCCGGCACGGCATGCTGAGCCTTTGGTTATTTCCTCTTCCTGGTGGGAAATGAGAGTTAAATTTGCCCGTCCAGACACCTCCAGCTAGTCTCTCATTGGTTCTCGCTATTCCTGTTCATCTTCCGCAGAAATTGCAAACTGGGCCAAACAGGAGGTTAAAGGCGCTGACTTTTCAAGTGGGGAGAGTGTTAGTAAAGCGTCTGGAATGTTGCACCCGAGTACCAGGGGAGGAAAACTGAGACATATTGGAACACGTCTCCCGTTCACGTGGTTGATCATACTTGGGTTCCACATGCATGTTTTAGCTAAAGGAAGAATACCTTAAACCTGTGTATTTGAAACCCGTGGAATGGGTACCATGCAATATGACTTCAAAGGGTCTTCATTTGCTCACCGAACCTTTCCAATCCTATCACTGCTGCATTTATGCCCCTGTACACATGCTTGATTCTCTTTCGGAGACATAGCAATCCATAGGTTTTAAGATACTTACTAGTCAGGTACATTCTTAGGCGTTTAATATGTGGTGTTGAGTCCATTTCGTTGAGCAAGGAGTAGCTCTTGTCTATTCCATATTTGGCTTAAGGAACTTTATCTGTGCTCATTTCAATCTCTGGTTTTATGCAGCACCCCAACTCACCTTTCCCCTTAAGCAAGCATAAGTTGGTTTTCTAAATTTGAGACCCTGTTCTGTTCTGTAATTCAGTTCCTGTGTAGCCAAGTTTACATTCCGTGTATTACTGATATCTTATGATGTTTCTTTTTCTGTGTGACTTATTTCAGTTAGAATCATCATACCTGAATCCACTCATTGTGCTGCTAAGGGCCTGATGACACAGATTTCATTGCTGAGTGATATTGCTTTGTAAGTAAATACCACAACTTTTTTATCCATTTTTCACTTTCTGCGATGTTGAACTTGTACTGTAAACGAGGTTCTTGTAAACAGAGCCATTCGAAACTTTGGGGTGGCTGTGTCTTTTTGATTTTAAATTCCCTAAGCTATAGGACCATAAGTGGAAGTGCCCTAGGCTCTGTTGCTTTGTTTTTTAGATGTTTCAGGAAACACCATACACTTCTCCCGAGTGTTTGTTGGCAATTTACATCCCGCCCTTCAGCATAACAAGGCTCCCAGTTCTCCATGGCCTGTCCTGCCTTTCTGGATTTTACACTTTTTTCAGATGGCCCTTTTGACCGGGGGGAAGTGAGACTTCATTGTAGTGCAGATTTCCTTTGCAAGCTTGCTTGGTTGGCCAAAAAGGGCGTATGCGTTTTTCCCTGAATATATTCAGGAAAAAACGTATACGCCCTTTTTGGCCAAGTGCATCATTGTGGACGTTCTGCCTCTTTTCCTATGCTTTCAATGCAATTCCAGTCTACCTCCTGAAATCGGTTTCCTGCAATTCTGCCCCGCTTTCAAGTCCTCTTGGCAGCCTTACTTCAGTCTATTTTTGGACGATAGCTGTCATTTATAACTCTGCAGGTTTGTGAATTACAGTGCCCCTGAGCTCCTTTCTTCAACTCGCTTTCTTTTGAGCTGGCCGCAACACCGCAGGATGGCTTCAGGCCCTGATCTGGTTCCGGCACGGCACGCTGAGCCTTTGGTTATTTCCTCTTCCTGGTGGGTAATGAGAGTTAAATTTGCCCGTCCAGACAGCTCCAGCTAGTCTCTCATTGGTTCTCGCTATTCCTGTTCATCTTCCGCAGAAATTGCAAACTGGGCCAAACAGGAGGTTAAAGGCGCTGACTTTTCAAGTGGGGAGAGTGTTAGTAAAGCGTCTGGAATGTTGCACCCGAGTTCCAGGGGAGGAAAACTGAGACATATTTGAACACGTCTCCCGTTCACATGGTTGATCATACTTGGGTTCCACATGCATGTTTTAGCTGAAGGAAGAATACCTAAAACCTGGGTAGTTGAAACCCGTGGAATGGGTACCATGCAATATGACTTCAAAGGGTCTTCATTTGCTCACCGAACCTCTCCAATCCTATCACTGCTGCGTTTATGCCCCTGTACACATGCTTGATTCTCTTTCGGAGACATAGCAATCCATAGGTTTTAAGATACTTACTAGTCAGGTACATTCTTAGGCGTTTAATATGCGGTGTTGAGTCCATTTCGTTGAGCAAGGAGTAGCTCTTGTCTATTCCATATTTGGCTTAAGGAACTTTATCTGTGCTCATTTCAATCTCTGGTTTTATGCAGCACCCCAACTCACCTTTCCCCTTAAGCAAGCATAAGTTGGTTTTCTAAATTTGAGACCCTGTTCTGTTCTGTAATTCAGTTCCTGTGTAGCCAAGTTTACATTCCGTGTATTACTGATATCTTATGATGTTTCTTTTTCTGTGTGACTTATTTCAGTTAGAATCATCATACCTGAATCCACTCATTGTGCTGCAAAGGGCCTGATGACACAGATTTCATTGCTGAGTGATATTGCTTTGTAAGTAAATACCACAACTTCTTTATCCATTTTTCAATTTCTGCGATGTTGAACTTGTACTGTAAACGAGGTTCTTGTAAACAGAGCCGTTCCAAACTTTGGGGTGGCTGTGTCTTTTTGATTTTAAATTCCCTAAGCTATAGGACCATAAGTGGAAGTGCCCTAGGCTCTGTTGCTTTGTTTTTTTGATGTTTCAGGAAACACCATACACTTCTCCCGAGTGGTTGTTGGCAATTTACATCCCGCCCATCAGCATAACAAGGCTCCCAGTTCTCCATGGCCTGTCCTGCCTTTCTGTATTTTACACTTTTTTCAGATGGCCCTTTTGACCGGGGGGAAGTGAGACTTCATTGTAGTGCAGATTTCCTTTGCAAGCTTGCTTGGTTGGCAAAAAAGGGCGTATGCGTTTTTTCCTGAATATATTCAGGAAAAAACGCATACGCCCTTTTTGGCCAAGTGCATCATTGTGGACGTTCTGCCTCTTTTCCTATGCTTTCAATGCAATTCCAGTCTACCTCCTGAAATCGGTTTCCTGCAATTCTGCCCCGCTTTCAAGTCCTCTTGGCAGCCTTACTTCAGTCTATTTTTGGACGATAGCTGTCATTTATAACTCTGCAGGTTTGTGAATTACAGTGCCCCTGAGCTCCTTTCTTCAACTCGCTTTCTTGTGACCTGGCCGCAACACCGCAGGATGGCTTCAGGCCCTAATCTGGTTCTGGCCCGGCATGCTGAGCCTTTGGTTAATTCCTCTTCCTGGTGGGAAATGAGAGTTAAATTTGCCCGTCCAGACACCTCCAGCTAGCCTCTCATTGGTTCTCGCTATTCCTGTTCATCTTCCGCAGAAATTGCAAACTGGGCCAAACAGGAGGTTAAAGGGACTGACTCTCCAAGTGGGGAGAGTGTTAGTAAAGCGTCTGGAATGTTGCACCCGAGTACCAGCGGAGGAAAACTGAGACATATTTGAACACGTCTCCCGTTCACGTGGTTGATCATACTTGGGTTCCACATGCATGTTTTAGCTGAAGGAAGAATACCTTAAACCTGTGAATTTGAAACCCGTGGAATGGGTACCATGCAATATGACTTCAAAGGGTCTTCATTTGCTCACCGAACCTCTCCAATCCTATCACTGCTGCGTTTATGCCCCTGTACACATGCTTGATTCTCTTTCGGAGACATAGCAATCCATAGGTTTTAAGATACTTACTAGTCAGGTACATTCTTAGGCGTTTAATATGCGGTGTTGAGTCCATTTCGTTGAGCAAGGAGTAGCTCTTGTCTATTCCATATTTGGCTTAAGGAACTTTATCTGTGCTCATTTCAATCTCTGGTTTTATGCAGCACCCCAACTCACCTTTACCCTTAAGCAAGCATAAGTTGGTTTTCTAAATTTGAGACCCTGTTCTGTTCTGTAATTCAGTTCCTGTGTAGCCAAGTTTACATTCCGTGTATTACTGATATCTTATGATGTTTCTTTTTCTGTGTGACTTATTTCAGTTAGAATCATCATACCTGAATCCACTCATTGTGCTGCTAAGGGCCTGATGACACAGATTTCATTGCTGAGTGATATTGCTTTGTAAGTAAATACCACAACTTTTTTATCCATTTTTCACTTTCTGCGATGTTGAACTTGTACTGTAAACGAGGTTCTTGTATACAGAGCCGTTCGAAACTTTGGCGTGGCTGTGTCTTTTTGATTTTAAATTCCCTAAGCTATAGGACCATAAGTGGAAGTGCCCTAGGCTCTGTTGCTTTGTTTTTTAGATGTTTCAGGAAACACCATACACTTCTTCCAAGTGTTTGTTGGCAATTTACATCCCGCCCTTCAGCATAACAAGGCTCCCAGTTCTCCATGGCCTGTCCTGCCTTTCTGGATTTTACACTTTTTTCAGATGGCCCTTTTGACCGGGGGGAAGTGAGACTTCATTGTAGTGCAGATTTCCTTTGCAAGCTTGCTTGGTTGGCCAAAAAGGGCGTATGCGTTTTTTCCTGAATATATTCAGGAAAAAACGCATACGCCCTTTTTGGCCAAGTGCATCATTGTGGACGTTCTGCCTCTTTTCCTATGCTTTCAATGCAATTCCAGTCTACCTCCTGAAATCGGTTTCCTGCAATTCTGCCCCGCTTTCAAGTCCTCTTGGCAGCCTTACTTCAGTCTATTTTTGGACGATAGCTGTCATTTATAACTCTGCAGGTTTGTGAATTACAGTGCCCCTGAGCTCCTTTCTTCAACTCGCTTTCTTGTGACCTGGCCGCAACACCGCAGGATGTCTTCAGGCCCTAATCTGGTTCCGGCACGGCATGCTGAGCCTTTGGTTATTTCCTCTTCCTGGTGGGAAATGAGAGTTAAATTTGCCCGTCCAGACACCTCCAGCTAGTCTCTCATTGGTTCTCGCTATTCCTGTTCATCTTCCGCAGAAATTGCAAACTGGGCCAAACAGGAGGTTAAAGGCGCTGACTTTTCAAGTGGGGAGAGTGTTAGTAAAGCGTCTGGAATGTTGCACCCGAGTACCAGGGGAGGAAAACTGAGACATATTGGAACACGTCTCCCGTTCACGTGGTTGATCATACTTGGGTTCCACATGCATGTTTTAGCTAAAGGAAGAATACCTTAAACCTGTGTATTTGAAACCCGTGGAATGGGTACCATGCAATATGACTTCAAAGGGTCTTCATTTGCTCACCGAACCTCTCCAATCCTATCACTGCTGCGTTTATGCCCCTGTACACATGCTTGATTCTCTTTCGGAGACATAGCAATCCATAGGTTTTAAGATACTTACTAGTCAGGTACATTCTTAGGCGTTTAATATGCGGTGTTGAGTCCATTTCGTTGAGCAAGGAGTAGCTCTTGTCTATTCCATATTTGGCTTAAGGAACTTTATCTGTGCTCATTTCAATCTCTGGTTTTATGCAGCACCCCAACTCACCTTTCCCCTTAAGCAAGCATAAGTTGGTTTTCTAAATTTGAGACCCTGTTCTGTTCTGTAATTCAGTTCCTGTGTAGCCAAGTTTACATTCCGTGTATTACTGATATCTTATGATGTTTCTTTTTCTGTGTGACTTATTTCAGTTATAATCATCATACCTGAATCCACTCATTGTGCTGCTAAGGGCCTGATGACACAGATTTCATTGCTGAGTGATATTGCTTTGTAAGTAAATACCACAACTTTTTTATCCATTTTTCACTTTCTGCGATGTTGAACTTGTACTGTAAACGAGGTTCTTGTAAACAGAGCCATTCGAAACTTTGGGGTGGCTGTGTCTTTTTGATTTTAAATTCCCTAAGCTATAGGACCATAAGTGGAAGTGCCCTAGGCTCTGTTGCTTTGTTTTTTAGATGTTTCAGGAAACACCATACACTTCTCCCGAGTGTTTGTTGGCAATTTACATCCCGCCCTTCAGCATAACAAGGCTCCCAGTTCTCCATGGCCTGTCCTGCCTTTCTGGATTTTACACTTTTTTCAGATGGCCCTTTTGACCGGGGGGAAGTGAGACTTCATTGTAGTGCAGATTTCCTTTGCAAGCTTGCTTGGTTGGCCAAAAAGGGCGTATGCGTTTTTTCCTGAATATATTCAGGAAAAAACGCATACGCCCTTTTTGGCCAAGTGCATCATTGTGGACGTTCTGCCTCTTTTCCTATGCTTTCAATGCAATTCCAGTCTACCTCCTGAAATCGGTTTCCTGCAATTCTGCCCCGCTTTCAAGTCCTCTTGGCAGCCTTACTTCAGTCTATTTTTGGACGATAGCTGTCATTTATAACTCTGCAGGTTTGTGAATTACAGTGCCCCTGAGCTCCTTTCTTCAACTCGCTTTCTTTTGAGCTGGCCGCAACACCGCAGGATGGCTTCAGGCCCTAATCTGGTTCCGGCACGGCACGCTGAGCCTTTGGTTATTTCCTCTTCCTGGTGGGAAATGAGAGTTAAATTTGCCCGTCCAGACACCTCCAGCTAGCCTCTCATTGGTTCTCGCTATTCCTGTTCATCTTCCGCAGAAATTGCAAACTGGGCCAAACAGGAGGTTTAAGGCGCTGACTTTCCAAGTGGGGAGAGTGTTAGTAAAGCGTCTGGAATGTTGCACCCGAGTACCAGGGGAGGAGAACTGAGACATATTTGAACACGTCTCCCGTTCACATGGTTGATCATACTTGGGTTCCACATGCATGTTTTAGCTGAAGGAAGAATACCTAAAACCTGGGTAGTTGAAACCCGTGGAATGGGTACCATGCAATATGACTTCAAAGGGTCTTCATTTGCTCACCGAACCTCTCCAATCCTATCACTGCTGCGTTTATGCCCCTGTACACATGCTTGATTCTCTTTCGGAGACATAGCAATCCATAGGTTTTAAGATACTTACTAGTCAGGTACATTCTTAGGCGTTTAATATGCGGTGTTGAGTCCATTTCTTTGAGCAAGGAGTAGCTCTTGTCTATTCCATATTTGGCTTAAGGAACTTTATCTGTGCTCATTTCAATCTCTGGTTTTATGCAGCACCCCAACTCACCTTTCCCCTTAAGCAAGCATAAGTTGGTTTTCTAAATTTGAGACCCTGTTCTGTTCTGTAATTCAGTTCCTGTGTAGCCAAGTTTACATTCCGTGTATTACTGATATCTTATGATGTTTCTTTTTCTGTGTGACTTATTTCAGTTAGAATCATCGTACCTGAATCCACTCATTGTGCTGCTAAGGGCCTGATGACACAGATTTCATTGCTGAGTGATATTGCTTTGTAAGTAAATACCACAACTTCTTTATCCATTTTTCAATTTCTGCGATGTTGAACTTGTACTGTAAACGAGGTTCTTGTAAACAGAGCCATTCCAAACTTTGGGGTGGCTGTGTCTTTTTGATTTTAAATTCCCTAAGCTATAGGACCATAAGTGGAAGTGCCCTAGGCTCTGTTGCTTTGTTTTTTAGATGTTTCAGGAAACACCATACACTTCTCCCGAGTGGTTGTTGGCAATTTACATCCCGCCCATCAGCATAACAAGGCTCCCAGTTCTCCATGGCCTGTCCTGCCTTTCTGGATTTTACACTTTTTTCAGATGGCCCTTTTGACCGGGGGGAAGTGAGACTTCATTGTAGTGCAGATTTCCTTTGCAAGCTTGCTTGGTTGGCAAAAAAGGGCGTATGCGTTTTTTCCTGAATATATTCAGGCAAAAACGCATACGCCCTTTTTGGCCAAGTGCATCATTGTGGACGTTCTGCCTCTTTTCCTATGCTTTCAATGCAATTCCAGTCTACCTCCTGAAATCGGTTTCCTGCAATTCTGCCCCACTTTCAAGTCCTCTTGGCAGCCTTACTTCAGTATATTTTTGGACAATAGCTGTCATTTATAACTCTGCAGGTTTGTGAATTACAGTGCCCCTGAGCTCCTTTCTTCAACTCGCTTTCTTGTGACCTGGCCGCAACACCGCAGGATGTCTTCAGGCCCTAATCTGGTTCTGGCACGGCACGCTGAGCCTTTGGTTAATTCCTCTTCCTGGTGGGAAATGAGAGTTAAATTTGCCCATCCAGACACCTCCAGCTAGTCTCTCATTGGTTCTCGCTATTCCTGTTCATCTTCCACAGAAATTGCAAACTGGGCCAAACAGGAGGTTAAAGGGACTGACTCTCCAAGTGGGGAGAGTGTTAGTAAAGCATCTGGAATGTTGCACCCGAGTACCAGGGTACGAAAACTGAGACATATTTGAACACGTCTCCCAATCACATGGTTGATCATACTCTAGGTTCCACATGCATGTTTTAGCTGAAGGAAGAATACCTTAAACCTGGGTAGTTGAGACCCGTGGAATGGGTACCATGCAATATGACTTCAAAGGGTCTTCATTTGCTCACCGAACCTCTCCAATCCTATCACTGCTGCGTTTATGCCCCTGTACACATGCTTGATTCTCTTTCGGAGACATAGCAATCCATAGGTTTTAAGATACTTACAAGTCAGGTACATTCTTAGGCGTTTAATATGCGGTGTTGAGTCCATTTCGTTGAGCAAGGAGTAGCTCTTGTCTATTCCATATTTGGCTTAAGGAACTTTATCTGTGCTCATTTCAATCTCTGGTTTTATGCAGCACCCCAACTCACCTTTACCCTTAAGCAAGCATAAGTTGGTTTTCTAAATTTGAGACCCTGTTCTGTTCTGTAATTCAGTTCCTGTGTAGCCAAGTTTACATTCCGTGTATTAGTGATATCTTATGATGTTTCTTTTTCTGTGTGACTTATTTCAGTTAGAATCATCATACCTGCATCCACTCATTCTGCTGCTAAGGGCCTGATGACACAGATTTCATTGCTGAGTGATATTGCTTTGTAAGTAAATACCACAACTTTTTTATCCATTTTTCACTTTCTGCGATGTTGAACTTGTACTGTAAACGAGGTTCTTGTAAACAGAGCCATTCGAAACTTTGGGGTGGCTGTGTCTTTTTGATTTTAAATTCCCTAAGCTATAGGACCATAAGTGGAAGTGCCCTAGGCTCTGTTGCTTTGTTTTTTAGATGTTTCAGGAAACACCATACACTTCTCCCAAGTGGTTGTTGGCAATTTACATCCCGCCCTTCAGCATAACAAGGCTCCCAGTTCTCCATGGCCTGTCCTGCCTTTCTGGATTTTACACTTTTTTCAGATGGCCCTTTTGACCGGGGGGAAGTGAGACTTCATTGTAGTGCAGATTTCCTTTGCAAGCTTGCTTGGTTGGCCAAAAAGGGCGTATGCGTTTTTTCCTGAATATATTCAGGAAAAAACGCATACGCCCTTTTTGGCCAAGTGCATCATTGTGGACGTTCTGCCTCTTTTCCTATGCTTTCAATGCAATTCCAGTCTACCTCCTGAAATCGGTTTCCTGCAATTCTGCCCCGCTTTCAAGTCCTCTTGGCAGCCTTACTTCAGTCTATTTTTGGACGATAGCTGTCATTTATAACTCTGCAGGTTTGTGAATTACAGTGCCCCTGAGCTCCTTTCTTCAACTCGCTTTCTTTTGAGCTGGCCGCAACACCGCAGGATGGCTTCAGGCCCTAATCTGGTTCCGGCACGGCACGCTGAGCCTTTGGTTATTTCCTCTTCCTGGTGGGAAATGAGAGTTAAATTTGCCCGTCCAGACACCTCCAGCTAGCCTCTCATTGGTTCTCGCTATTCCTGTTCATCTTCCGCAGAAATTGCAAACTGGGCCAAACAGGAGGTTTAAGGCGCTGACTTTCCAAGTGGGGAGAGTGTTAGTAAAGCGTCTGGAATGTTGCACCCGAGTACCAGGGGAGGAGAACTGAGACATATTTGAACACGTCTCCCGTTCACATGGTTGATCATACTTGGGTTCCACATGCATGTTTTAGCTGAAGGAAGAATACCTAAAACCTGGGTAGTTGAAACCCGTGGAATGGGTACCATGCAATATGACTTCAAAGGGTCTTCATTTGCTCACCGAACCTCTCCAATCCTATCACTGCTGCGTTTATGCCCCTGTACACATGCTTGATTCTCTTTCGGAGACATAGCAATCCATAGGTTTTAAGATACTTACTAGTCAGGTACATTCTTAGGCGTTTAATATGCGGTGTTGAGTCCATTTCTTTGAGCAAGGAGTAGCTCTTGTCTATTCCATATTTGGCTTAAGGAACTTTATCTGTGCTCATTTCAATCTCTGGTTTTATGCAGCACCCCAACTCACCTTTCCCCTTAAGCAAGCATAAGTTGGTTTTCTAAATTTGAGACCCTGTTCTGTTCTGTAATTCAGTTCCTGTGTAGCCAAGTTTACATTCCGTGTATTACTGATATCTTATGATGTTTCTTTTTCTGTGTGACTTATTTCAGTTAGAATCATCGTACCTGAATCCACTCATTGTGCTGCTAAGGGCCTGATGACACAGATTTCATTGCTGAGTGATATTGCTTTGTAAGTAAATACCACAACTTCTTTATCCATTTTTCAATTTCTGCGATGTTGAACTTGTACTGTAAACGAGGTTCTTGTAAACAGAGCCATTCCAAACTTTGGGGTGGCTGTGTCTTTTTGATTTTAAATTCCCTAAGCTATAGGACCATAAGTGGAAGTGCCCTAGGCTCTGTTGCTTTGTTTTTTAGATGTTTCAGGAAACACCATACACTTCTCCCGAGTGGTTGTTGGCAATTTACATCCCGCCCATCAGCATAACAAGGCTCCCAGTTCTCCATGGCCTGTCCTGCCTTTCTGGATTTTACACTTTTTTCAGATGGCCCTTTTGACCGGGGGGAAGTGAGACTTCATTGTAGTGCAGATTTCCTTTGCAAGCTTGCTTGGTTGGCAAAAAAGGGCGTATGCGTTTTTTCCTGAATATATTCAGGCAAAAACGCATACGCCCTTTTTGGCCAAGTGCATCATTGTGGACGTTCTGCCTCTTTTCCTATGCTTTCAATGCAATTCCAGTCTACCTCCTGAAATCGGTTTCCTGCAATTCTGCCCCACTTTCAAGTCCTCTTGGCAGCCTTACTTCAGTATATTTTTGGACAATAGCTGTCATTTATAACTCTGCAGGTTTGTGAATTACAGTGCCCCTGAGCTCCTTTCTTCAACTCGCTTTCTTGTGACCTGGCCGCAACACCGCAGGATGTCTTCAGGCCCTAATCTGGTTCTGGCACGGCACGCTGAGCCTTTGGTTAATTCCTCTTCCTGGTGGGAAATGAGAGTTAAATTTGCCCATCCAGACACCTCCAGCTAGTCTCTCATTGGTTCTCGCTATTCCTGTTCATCTTCCACAGAAATTGCAAACTGGGCCAAACAGGAGGTTAAAGGGACTGACTCTCCAAGTGGGGAGAGTGTTAGTAAAGCATCTGGAATGTTGCACCCGAGTACCAGGGTACGAAAACTGAGACATATTTGAACACGTCTCCCAATCACATGGTTGATCATACTCTAGGTTCCACATGCATGTTTTAGCTGAAGGAAGAATACCTTAAACCTGGGTAGTTGAGACCCGTGGAATGGGTACCATGCAATATGACTTCAAAGGGTCTTCATTTGCTCACCGAACCTCTCCAATCCTATCACTGCTGCGTTTATGCCCCTGTACACATGCTTGATTCTCTTTCGGAGACATAGCAATCCATAGGTTTTAAGATACTTACAAGTCAGGTACATTCTTAGGCGTTTAATATGCGGTGTTGAGTCCATTTCGTTGAGCAAGGAGTAGCTCTTGTCTATTCCATATTTGGCTTAAGGAACTTTATCTGTGCTCATTTCAATCTCTGGTTTTATGCAGCACCCCAACTCACCTTTACCCTTAAGCAAGCATAAGTTGGTTTTCTAAATTTGAGACCCTGTTCTGTTCTGTAATTCAGTTCCTGTGTAGCCAAGTTTACATTCCGTGTATTAGTGATATCTTATGATGTTTCTTTTTCTGTGTGACTTATTTCAGTTAGAATCATCATACCTGCATCCACTCATTCTGCTGCTAAGGGCCTGATGACACAGATTTCATTGCTGAGTGATATTGCTTTGTAAGTAAATACCACAACTTCTTTATCCATTTTTCTATTTCTGCGATGTTGAACTTGTACTGTAAACGAGGTTCTTGTAAACAGAGCCGTTCCGAACTTTGGGGTGGCTGTGTCTTTTTGATTTTAAATTCCCTAAGCTATAGGACCATAAGTGGAAGTGCCCTAGGCTCTGTTGCTTTGTTTTTTAGATGTTTCAGGAAACACCATACACTTCTCCCAAGTGGTTGTTGGCAATTTACATCCCGCCCTTCAGCATAACAAGGCTCCCAGTTCTCCATGGCCTGTCCTGCCTTTCTGGATTTTACACTTTTTTCAGATGGCCCTTTTGACCGGGGGGAAGTGAGACTTCATTGTAGTGCAGATTTCCTTTGCAAGCTTGCTTGGTTGGCCAAAAAGGGCGTATGCGTTTTTTCCTGAATATATTCAGGAAAAAACGCATACGCCCTTTTTGGCCAAGTGCATCATTGTGGACGTTCTGCCTCTTTTCCTATGCTTTCAATGCAATTCCAGTCTACCTCCTGAAATCGGTTTCCTGCAATTCTGCCCCGCTTTCAAGTCCTCTTGGCAGCCTTACTTCAGTCTATTTTTGGACGATAGCTGTCATTTATAACTCTGCAGGTTTGTGAATTACAGTGCCCCTGAGCTCCTTTCTTCAACTCGCTTTCTTGTGACCTAGCCGCAATACCGCAGGATGTCTTCAGGCCCTAATCTGGTTCTGGCACGGCACGCTGAGCCTTCGGTTAATTCCTCTTCCTGGTGGGAAATGAGAGTTAAATTTGCCCATCCAGACACCTCCAGCTAGTCTCTCATTGGTTCTGCCTATTCCTGTTCATCTTCCACAGAAATTGCAAACTGGGCCAAACAGGAGGTTAAAGGGACTGACTCTCCAAGTGGGGAGAGTGTTAGTAAAGCGTCTGGAATGTTGCACCCGAGTACCAGGGTATGAAAACTGAGACATATTTGAACACGTCTCCCGATCACATGGTTGATCATACTCTAGGTTCCACATGCATGTTTTAGCTGAAGGAAGAATACCTTAAACCTGGGTAGTTGAAACCCGTGGAATGGGTACCATGCAATATGACTTCAAAGGGTCTTCATTTGCTCACCGAACCTCTCCAATCCTATCACTGCTGCGTTTATGCCCCTGTACACATGCTTGATTCTCTTTCGGAGACATAGCAATCCATAGGTTTTAAGATACTTACTAGTCAGGTACATTCTTAGGCATTTAATATGCGGTGTTGAGTCCATTTCGTTGAGCAAGGAGTAGCTCTTGTCTATTCCATATTTGGCTTAAGGAACTTTATCTGTGCTCATTTCAATCTCTGGTTTTATGCAGCACCCCAACTCACCTTTACCCTTAAGCAAGCATAAGTTGGTTTTGTAAATTTGAGACCCTGTTCTGTTCTGTAATTCAGTTCCTGTGTAGCCAAGTTTACATTCCGTGTATTAGTGATATCTTATGATGTTTCTTTTTCTGTGTGACTTATTTCAGTTAGAATCATCGTACCTGAATCCACTCATTATGCTGCTACGGGCCTGATGACATAGATTTCATTGCTGAGTGATACTGCATTGTACGTAAGTACCACAAGTTCTTTATCCATTTTTCACTTTCTGCGATGTTGAACTTGTACTGTAAACGAGGTTCTTGTAAACAGAGCCGTTCCAAACTTTGGGGTGGCTGTGTCTTTTTGATTTTAATTTCCCTAAGCTATAGGACCATAAGTGGAAGTGCCCTAGGCTCTGTTGCTTTGTTTTTTAGATGTTTCAGGAAACACCATACACTTCTCCCGAGTGGTTGTTGGCAATTTACATCCTGCCCATCAGCATAACAAGGCTCCCAGTTCTCCATGGCCTGTCCTGCCTTTCTGGATTTTACACTTTTTTCAGATGGCCCTTTTGACCGGGGGGAAGTGAGACTTCATTGTAGTGCAGATTTCCTTTGCAAGCTTGCTTGGTTGGCCAAAAAGGGCGTATGCGTTTTTTCCTGAATATATTCAGGAAAAAACGCATACGCCCTTTTTGGCCAAGTGCATCATTGTGGACGTTCTGCCTCTTTTCCTATGCTTTCAATGCAATTCCAGTCTACCTCCTGAAATCGGTTTCCTGCAATTCTGCCCCGCTTTCAAGTCCTCTTGGCAGCCTTACTTCAGTCTATTTTTGGACGATAGCTGTCATTTATAACTCTGCAGGTTTGTGAATTACAGTGCCCCTGAACTCCTTTCTTCAACTCGCTTTCTTGTGACCTGGCCGCAACACCGCAGGATGGCTTCAGGCCTTAATCTGGTTCCGGCACGGCATGCTGAGCCTTTGGTTATTTCCTCTTCCTGGTGGGAAATGAGAGTTAAATTTGCCCGTCCAGACACCTCCAGCTAGCCTCTCATTGGTTCTCGCTATTCCTGTTCATCTTCCGCAGAAATTGCAAACTGGGCCAAACAGGAGGTTAAAGGCGCTGACTTTCCAAGTGGGGAGAGTGTTAGTAAAGCGTCTGGAATGTTGCACCCGAGTACCAGGGGAGGAAAACTGAGACATATTTGAACACGTCTCCCGTTCACATGGTTGATCATACTTGGGTTCCACATGCATGTTTTAGCTGAAGGAAGAATACCTTAAACCTGTGTATTTGAAACCCGTGGAATGGGTACCATGAAATATGACTTCAAAGGGTCTTCATTTGCTCACCGAACCTCTCCAATCCTATCACTGCTGCGTTTATGCCCCTGTACACATGCTTGATTCTCTTTCGGAGACATAGCAATCCATAGGTTTTAAGATACTTACTAGTCAGGTACATTCTTAGGCGTTTAATATGCGGTGTTGAGTCCATTACGTTGAGCAAGGAGTAGCTCTTGTCTATTCCATATTTGGCTTAAGGAACTTTATCTGTGCTCATTTCAATCTCTGGTTTTATGCAGCACCCCAACTCACCTTTCCCCTTAAGCAAGCATAAGTTGATTTTCTAAATTTGAGACCCTGTTCTGTTCTGTAATTCAGTTCCTGTGTAGCCAAGTTTCCATTCCGTGTATTACTGATATCTTATGATGTTTCTTTTTCTGTGTGACTTATTTCAGTTAGAATCATCATACCTGAATCCACTCATTGTGCTGCTAAGGGCCTGATGACACAGATTTCATTGCTGAGTGATATTGCTTTGTAAGTAAATACCACAACTTTTTTATCCATTTTTCACTTTCTGCGATGTTGAACTTGTACTGTAAACGAGGTTCTTGTAAACAGAGCCGTTCCAAACTTTGGGGTGGCTGTGTCTTTTTGATTTTAAATTCCCTAAACTATAGGACCATAAGTGGAAGTGCCCTAGGCTCTGTTGCTTTGTTTTTTAGATGTTTCAGGAAACACCATACACTTCTCCCGAGTGTTTATTGGCAATTTACATCCCGCCCTTCAGCATAACAAGGCTCCCAGTTCTCCATGGCCTGTCCTGCCTTTCTGGATTTTACACTTTTTTCAGATGGCCCTTTTGACCAGGGGGAAGTGAGACTTCATTGTAGTGCAGATTTCCTTTGCAAGCTTGCTTGGTTGGCCAAAAAGGGCGTATGCGTTTTTTCCTGAATATATTCAGGAAAAAACGCATACGCCCTTTTTGGCCAAGTGCATCATTGTGGACGTTCTGCCTCTTTTCCTATGCTTTCAATGCAATTCCAGTCTACCTCCTGAAATCGGTTTCCTGCAATTCTGCCCCGCTTTCAAGTCCTCTTGGCAGCCTTACTTCAGTCTATTTTTGGACGATAGCTGTCATTTATAACTCTGCAGGTTTGTGAATTACAGTGCCCCTGAGCTCCTTTCTTCAACTCGCTTTCTTGTGAGCTGGCCGCAACACCGCAAGATGGCTTCAGGCCCTAATCTGGTTACGGCACGGCACGCTGAGCCTTTGGTTATTTCCTCTTCCTGGTGGGAAATGAGAGTTAAATTTGCCCGTCCAGACACCTCCAGCTAGTCTCTCATTGGTTCTCGCTATTCCTGTTCATCTTCCGCAGAAATTGCAAACTGGGCCAAACAGGAGGTTAAAGGCGCTGACTTTCCAAGTGGGGAGAGTGTTAGTAAAGCGTCTGGAATGTTGCACCCGAGTACCAGGGGAGGAAAACTGAGACATATTTGAACACGTCTCCCGTTCACATGGTTGATCATACTTGGGTTCCACATGCATGTTTTAGCTGAAGGAAGAATACCTAAAACCTGGGTAGTTGAAACCCGTGGAATGGGTACCATGCAATATGACTTCAAAGCGTCTTCATTTGCTCACTGATCCTCTCCAATCCTATCACTGCTGCGTTTATGCCCCTGTACACATGCTTGATTCTGTTTCGGACACATAGCAATCCATAGGTTTTAAGATACTTACTAGTCAGGTACATTCTTAGGCGTTTAATATGGGGTGTTGAGTCCATTTCGTTGAGCAAGGAGTAGCTCTTGTCTATTCCATATTTGGCTTAAGGAACTTTATCTGTGCTCATTTCAATCTCTGGTTTTATGCAGCACCCCAACTCACCTTTACCCTTAAGCAAGCATAAGTTGGTTTTCTAAATTTGAGACCCTGTTCTGTTCTGTAATTCAGTTCCTGTGTAGCCAAGTTTCCATTCCGTGTATTACTGATATCTTATGATGTTTCTTTTTCTGTGTGACTTATTTCAGTTAGAATCATCATACCTGAATCCACTCATTGTGCTGCTAAGGGCCTGATGACACAGATTTCATTGTTGAGTGATATTGCTTTGTAAGTAAATACCACAACTTCTTTATCCATTTTTCAATTTCTGCGATGTTGAACTTGTACTGTAAACGAGGTTCTTGTAAACAGAGCCGTTCGAAACTTTGGGGTGGCTGTGTCTTTTTGATTTGAAATTCCCTAAGCTATAGGACCATAAGTGGCAGTGCCCTAGGCTCTGTTGCTTTGTTATTTAGATGTTTCAGGAAACACCATACACTTCTCCCAAGTGGTTGTTGGCAATTTACATCCCGCCCATCAGCATAACAAGGCTCCCAGTTCTCCATGGCCTGTTCTGCCTTTCTGGATTTTACACTGTTTTCAGATGGCCCTTCTGACCGGGGGGAAGTGAGACTTCATTGTAGTGCAGATTTCCTTTGCAAGCTTGCTTGGTTGGCCAAAAAGGGCGTATGCGTTTTTTCCTGAATATATTCAGGAAAAAACGCATACGCCCTTTTTGGCCAAGTGCATCATTGTGGACGTTCTGCCTCTTTTCCTATGCTTTCAATGCAATTCCAGTCTACCTCCTGAAATCGGTTTCCTGCAATTCTGCCCCGCTTTCAAGTCCTCTTGGCAGCCTTACTTCAGTCTATTTTTGGACGATAGCTGTCATTTATAACTCTGCAGGTTTGTGAATTACAGTGCCCCTGAGCTCCTTTCTTCAACTCGCTTTCTTGTGACCTGGCCGCAACACCGCAGGATGTCTTCAGGCCCTAATCTGGTTCTGGCACGGCACGCTGAGCCTTTGGTTAATTCCTCTTCCTGGTGGGAAATGAGAGTTAAATTTGCCCGTCCAGACACCTCCAGCTAGTCTCTCATTGGTTCTCGCTATTCCTGTTCATCTTCCGCAGAAATTGCAAACTGGGCCAAACAGGAGGTTAAAGGCGCTGACTTTCCAAGTGGGGAGAGTGTTAGTAAAGCGTCTGGAATGTTGCACCCGAGTACCAGGGTACGAAAACTGAGACATATTTGAACACGTCTCCCGTTCACATGGTTGATCATACTTGGGTTCCACATGCATGTTTTAGCTGAAGGAAGAATACCTTAAACCTGGGTAGTTGAAACCCGTGGAATGGGTACCATGCAATATGACTTCAAAGGGTCTTCATTTGCTCACCGAACCTCTCCAATCCTATCACTGCTGCGTTTATGCCCCTGTACACATGCTTGATTCTCTTTCGGAGACATAGCAATCCATAGGTTTTAAGATACTTACTAGTCAGGTACATTCTTAGGCGTTTAATATGCGGTGTTGAGTCCATTTCGTTGAGCAAGGAGTAGCTCTTGTCTATTCCATATTTGGCTTAAGGAACTTTATCTGTTCTCATTTCAATCTCTGGTTTTATGCAGCACCCCAACTCACCTTTCCCCTTAAGCAAGCATAAGATGGTTTTCTAAATTTGAGACCCTGTTCTGTTCTGTAATTCAGTTCCTGTGTAGCCAAGTTTACATTCCGTGTATTAGTGATATCTTATGATGTTTCTTTTTCTGTGTGACTTATTTCAGTTAGAATCATCGTACCTGAATCCACTCATTATGCTGCTAAGGGCCTGATGACATAGATTTCATTGCTGAGTGATACTGCATTGTACGTAAGTACCACAAGTTCTTTATCCATTTTTCACTTTCTGCGATGTTGAACTTGTACTGTAAACGAGGTTCTTGTAAACAGAGCCGTTCGAAACTTTGGGGTGGCTGTGTCTTTTTGATTTTAAATTCCCTAAGCTATAGGACCATAAGTGGAAGTGCCCTAGGCTCTGTTGCTTTGTTTTTTAGATGTTTTAGGAAACACCATACACTTCTCCCGAGTGGTTGTTGGCAATTTACATCCCGCCCTTCAGCATAACAAGGCTCCCAGTTCTCCATGGCCTGTCCTGCCTTTCTGGATTTTACACTTTTTTCAGATGGCCCTTTTGACCGGGGGGAAGTGAGACTTCATTGTAGTGCAGATTTCCTTTGCAAGCTTGCTTGGTTGGCCAAAAAGGGCGTATGCGTTTTTTCCTGAATATATTCAGGAAAAAACGCATACGCCCTTTTTGGCCAAGTGCATCATTGTGGACGTTCTGCCTCTTTTCCTATGCTTTCAATGCAATTCCAGTCTACCTCCTGAAATCGGTTTCCTGCAATTCTGCCCCGCTTTCAAGTCCTCTTGGCAGCCTTACTTCAGTCTATTTTTGGACGATAGCTGTCATTTATAACTCTGCAGGTTTGTGAATTACAGTGCCCCTGAGCTCCTTTCTTCAACTCGCTTTCTTTTGAGCTGGCCGCAACACTGCAGGATGGCTTCAGGCCCTAATCTGGTTCCGGCCCGGCATGCTGAGCCTTTGGTTATTTCCTCTTCCTGGTGGGAAATGAGAGTTAAATTTGCCCGTCCAGACACCTCCAGCTAGCCTCTCATTTGTTCTCGCTATTCCTGTTCATCTTCCGCAGAAATTGCAAACTGGGCCAAAAAGGAGGTTAAAGGCGCTGACTTTCCAAGTGGGGAGAGTGTTAGTAAAGCGGCTGGAATGTTGCACCCGAGTACCAGGGGAGGAAAACTGAGACATATTTGAACACGTCTCCCGTTCACATGGTTGATCATACTTGGGTTCCACATGCATGTTTTAGCTGAAGGAAGAATACCTAAAACCTGGGTAGTTGAAACCCGTGGAATGGGTACCATGCAATATGACTTCAAAGGGTCTTCATTTGCTCACCGAACCTCTCCAATCCTATCACTGCTGCGTTTATGCCCCTGTACACATGCTTGATTCTCTTTCGGAGACATAGCAATCCATAGGTTTTAAGATACTTACTAGTCAGGTACATTCTTAGGCGTTTAATATGCGGTATTGAGTCCATTTCGTTGAGCAAGGAGTAGCTCTTGTCTATTCCATATTTGGCTTAAGGAACATTATCTGTGCTCATTTCAATCTCTGGTTTTATGCAGCACCCCAACTCACCTTTCCCCTTAAGCAAGCATAAGTTGGTTTTCTAAATTTGAGACCCTGTTCTGTTCTGTAATTCAGTTCCTGTGTAGCCAAGTTTACATTCCGTGTATTACTGATATCTTATGATGTTTCTTTTTCTGTGTGACTTATTTCAGTTAGAATCATCATACCTGAATCCACTCATTGTGCTACTAAGGGCCTGATGACACAGATTTCATTGCTGAGTGATATTGCTTTGTAAGTAAATACCACAACTTCTTTATCCATTTTTCAATTTCTGCGATGTTGAACTTGTACTGTAAACGAGGTTCTTGTAAACAGAGCCGTTCCAAACTTTGGGGTGGCTGTGTCTTTTTGATTTGAAATTCCCTAAGCTATAGGACCATAAGTGGCAGTGCCCTAGGCTCTGTTGCTTTGTTTTTTAGATGTTTCAGGAAACACCATACACTTCTCCCGAGTGTCTGTTGGCAATTTACATCCCGCCCATCAGCATAACAAGGCTCCCAGTTCTCCATGGCCTGTCCTGCCTTTCTGGATTTTACACTTTTTTCAGATGGCCCTTTTGACCAGGGGGAAGTGAGACTTCATTGTAGTGCAGATTTCCTTTGCAAGCTTGCTTGGTTGGCCAAAAAGGGCGTATGCGTTTTTTCCTGAATATATTCAGGAAAAAACGCATACGCCCTTTTTGGCCAAGTGCATCATTGTGGACGTTCTGCCTCTTTTCCTATGCTTTCAATGCAATTCCAGTCTACCTCCTGAAATCGGTTTCCTGCAATTCTGCCCCGCTTTCAAGTCCTCTTGGCAGCCTTACTTCAGTATATTTTTGGACAATAGCTGTCATTTATAACTCTGCAGGTTTGTGAATTACAGTGCCCCTGAGCTCCTTTCTTCAACTCGCTTTCTTGTGACCTGGCCGCAACACCGCAGGATGTCTTCAGGCCCTAATCTGGTTCTGGCACGGCACGCTGAGCCTTTGGTTAATTCCTCTTCCTGGTGGGAAATGAGAGTTAAATTTGCCCATCCAGACACCTCCAGCTAGTCTCTCATTGGTTCTCGCTATTTCTGTTAATCTTCCACAGAAATTGCAAACTGGGCCAAACAGGAGGTTAAAGGGACTGACTCTCCAAGTGGGGAGAGTGTTAGTAAAGCGTCTGGAATGTTGCACCCGAGTACCAGGGTACGAAAACTGAGACATATTTGAACACGTCTCCCGATCACATGGTTGATCATACTCTAGGTCCCACATGCATGTTTTAGCTAAAGGAAGAATACCTTAAACCTGGGTAGTTGAAACCCGTGGAATGGGTACCATGCAATATGACTTCAAAGGGTCTTCATTTGCTCACCGAACCTCTCCAATCCTATCACTGCTGCGTTTATGCCCCTGTACACATGCTTGATTCTCTTTCGGAGACATAGCAATCCATAGGTTTTAAGATACTTACTAGTCAGGTACATTCTTAGGCGTTTAATATGCGGTGTTGAGTCCATTTCGTTGAGCAAGGAGTAGCTCTTGTCTATTCCATATTTGGCTTAAGGAACTTTATCTGTGCTCATTTCAATCTCTGGTTTTATGCAGCACCCCAACTCACCTTTCCCCTTAAGCAAGCATAAGTTGGTTTTCTAAATTTGAGACCCTGTAATGTTCTGTAATTCAGTTCCTGTGTAGCCAAGTTTACATTCCGTGTATTACTGATACCTTATGATGTTTCTTTTTCTGTGTGACTTATTTCAGTTAGAATCATCGTCCCTGAATCCACTCATTATGCTGCTACGGGCCTGATGACATAGATTTCATTGCTGAGTGATACTGCATTGTACGTAAGTACCACAAGTTCTTTATCCATTTTTCACTTTCTGCGATGTTGAACTTGTACTGTAAACGAGGTTCTTGTAAACAGAGCCGTTCCAAACTTTGGGGTGGCTGTGTCTTTTTGATTTTAATTTCCCTAAGCTATAGGACCATAAGTGGAAGTGCCCTAGGCTCTGTTGCTTTGTTTTTTAGATGTTTCAGGAAACACCATACACTTCTCCCCAGTGGTTGTTGGCAATTTACATCCCGCCCATCAGCATAACAAGGCTCCCAGTTCTCCATGGCCTGTCCTGCCTTTCTGGATTTTACACTTTTTTCAGATGGCCCTTTTGACCGGGGGGAAGTGAGACTTCATTGTAGTGCAGATTTCCTTTGCAAGCTTGCTTGGTTGGCCAAAAAGGGCGTATGCGTTTTTTCCTGAATATATTCAGGAAAAAACGCATACGCCCTTTTTGGCCAAGTGCATCATTGTGGACGTTCTGCCTCTTTTCCTATGCTTTCAATGCAATTCCAGTCTACCTCCTGAAATCGGTTTCCTGCAATTCTGCCCCGCTTTCAAGTCCTCTTGGCAGCCTTACTTCAGTCTATTTTTGGATGATAGCTGTCATTTATAACTCTGCAGGTTTGTGAATTACAGTGCCCCTGAGCTCCTTTCTTCAACTCGCTTTCTTGTGACCTGGCCGCAACACCGCAGGATGGCTTCAGGCCCTAATCTGGTTCCGGCCCGGCACGCTGAGCCTTTGGTTAATTCCTCTTCCTGGTGGGAAATGAGAGTTAAATTTGCCCGTCCAGACACCTCCAGCTAGCCTCTCATTGGTTCTCGCTATTCCTGTTCATCTTCCGCAGAAATTGCAAACTGGGCCAAACAGGAGGTTAAAGGGACTGACTCTCCAAGTCGGGAGAGTGTTAGTAAAGCGTCTGGAATGTTGCACCCGAGTACAAGGGGAGGAAAACTGAGACATATTTGAACACGTCTCCCGTTCACATGGTTGATCATACTCTGGGTTCCACATGCATGTTTTAGCTGAAGGAAGAATACCTTAAACCTGGAGAGTTGAGACCCGTGGAATGGGTACCATGCAATATGACTTCAAAGGGTCTTCATTTGCTCACCGAACCTCTCCAATCCTATCACTGCTGCGTTTATGCCCCTGTACACACGCTTGATTCTCTTTTGGAGACATAGCAATCCATAGGTTTTAAGATACTTACTAGTCAGGTACATTCTTAGGCGTTTAATATGGGGTGTTGAGTCCATTTCGTTGAGCAAGGAGTAGCTCTTGTCTATTCCATATTTGGCTTAAGGAACTTTATCTGTGCTCATTTCAATCTCTGGTTTTATGCAGCACCCCAACTCACCTTTCCCCTTAAGCAAGCATAAGTTGGTTTTCTAAATTTGAGACCCTGTTCTGTTTTGGAATGCAGTTCCTGTGTAGCCAAGTTTACATTCCGTGTATTAGTGATATCTTATGATGTTTCTTTTTCTGTGTGACTTATTTCAGTTAGAATCATCGTACCTGAATCCACTCATTATGCTGCTACGGGCCTGATGACATAGATTTCAGTGCTGAGTGATACTGCATTGTACGTCAGTACCACAAGTTCTTTAATCATTTTTCACTTTCTGTGATATTGAACTTGTACGGTAAACGAGGTTCTTGTAAACGGAGGCGTCCCAAACTTTGGGGTGGCTGTGACTTTTTGATTTTAATTTCCCTAAGCTATAGGACCATAAGTGGAAATGCCCTAGGCTCTGTTGCTTTGTTTTTTAGATGTTTCAGGAAACACCATACACTTCTCCTGAGTGTCTGTTGGCAATTTACATCCCGCCCATCAGCATAACAAGGCTCCCAGTTCTCCATGGCCTGTCCTGCCTTTCTGGATTTTACACTTTTTTCAGATGGCCCTTTTGACCGGGGGGAAGTGAGACTTCATTGTAGTGCAGATTTCCTTTGCAAGCTTGCTTGGTTGGCCAAAAAGGGCGTATGCGTTTTTTCCTGAATATATTCAGGAAAAAACGCATACGCCCTTTTTGGCCAAGTGCATCATTGTGGACGTTCTGCCTCTTTTCCTATGCTTTCAATGCAATTCCAGTCTACCTCCTGAAATCGGTTTCCTGCAATTCTGCCCCGCTTTCAAGTCCTCTTGGCAGCCTTACTTCAGTCTATTTTTGGACGATAGCTGTCATTTATAACTCTGCAGGTTTGTGAATTACAGTGCCCCTGAGCTCCTATCTTCAACTCGCTTTCTTGTGACCTGGCCGCAACACCGCAGGATGGCTTCAGGCCCTAATCTGGTTCCGGCCCGGCATGCTGAGCCTTTGGTTAATTCCTCTTCCTGGTGGGAAATGAGAGTTAAATTTGCCCGTCCAGACACCTCCAGCTAGTCTCTCATTGGTTCTCGCTATTCCTGTTCATCTTCCGCAGAAATTGCAAACTGGGCCAAACAGGAGGTTAAAGGGACTGACTCTCCAAGTCGGGAGGGTGTTAGTAAAGCGTCTGGAATGTTGCACCCGAGTACCAGGGGAGGAAAACTGAGACATATTTGAACACGTCTCCCGTTCACATGGTTGATCATACTCTGGGTTCCACATGCATGTTTTAGCTGAAGGAAGAATACCTTAAACCTGGAGAGTTGAGACCCGTGGAATGGGTACCATGCAATATGACTTCAAAGGGTCTTCATTTGCTCACCGAACCTCTCCAATCCTATCACTGCTGCGTTTATGCCCCTGTACACACGCTTGATTCTCTTTTGGAGACCTAGCAAACCATAGGTTTTAAGATACTTACTAGTCAGGTACATTCTTAGGCGTTTAATATGGGGTGTTGAGTCCATTTCGTTGAGCAAGGAGTAGCTCTTGTCTATTCCATATTTGGCTTAAGGAACTTTATCTGTGCTCATTTCAATCTCTGGTTTTATGCAGCACCCCAACTCACCTTTCCCCTTAAGCAAGCATAAGTTGGTTTTCTAAATTTGAGACCCTGTTCTGTTTTGGAATGCAGTTCCTGTGTAGCCAAGTTTACATTCCGTGTATTAGTGATATCTTATGATGTTTCTTTTTCTGTGTGACTTATTTCAGTTAGAATCATCGTACCTGAATCCACTCATTATGCTGCTACGGGTCTGATGACATAGATTTCATTGCTGAGTCATACTGCATTGTACGTAAGTACCACAAGTTCTTTATCCATTTTTCACTTTCTGTGATATTGAACTTGAACGGTAAACGAGGTTCTTGTAAACGGAGGCGTCCCAAACTTTGGGTTGGCTGTGTCTTTTTGATTTTAATTTCCCTAAGCTATAGGACCATAAGTGGAAGTGCCCTAGGCTCTGATACTTTGTTTTTTAGATGTTTCAGGAAACACCATACACTTCTCCTGAGTGTCTGTTGGCAATTTACATCCCGCCCATCAGCATAACAAGGCTCCCAGTTCTCCATGGCCTGTCCTGCCTTTCTGCAGTTTACTCTTTTTTCAGATGGCCCTTTTGACCGGGGAGAAGTGAGACTTCATTGTAGTGCAGATTTCCTTTGCAAGTTTGCTTGGTTGGCCAAAAAGGGCGTATGTGTTTTTTCCTGAATATATTCAGGAAAAAACGCATACGCCCTTTTTGGCCAAGTGCATCATTGTGGACGTTCTGCCTCTTTTCCTATGCTTTCAATGCAATTCCAGTCTACCTCCTGAAATCGGTTTCCTGCAATTCTGCCCTGCTTTCAAGTCCTCTTGGCAGCCTTACTTCAGTCTATTTTTGGACGATAGCTGTCATTTATAACTCTGCAGGTTTGTGAATTACAGTGCCCCTGAGCTCCTTTCTTCAACTCGCTTTCTTGTGACCTGGCCGCAACACCGCAGGATGTCTTCAGGCCCTAATCTGGTTCTGGCACTGCACGCTGAGCCTTTGGTTAATTCCTCTTCCTGGTGGGAAATGAGAGTTAAATTTGCCCATCCAGACACCTCCAGCTAGTCTCTCATTGGTTCTCGGTATTCCTGTTCATCTTCCACAGAAATTGCAAACTGGGCCAAACAGGAGGTTAAAGGGACTGACTCTCCAAGTGGGGAGAGTGTTAGTAAAGCGTCTGGAATGTTGCACCCGAGTACCAGGGTACGAAAACTGAGACATATTTGAACACGTCTCCCGTTCACATGGTTGATCATACTTGGGTTCCACATGCATGTTTTAGCTGAAGGAAGAATACCTAAAACCTGGGTAGTTGAAACCCGTGGAATGGGTACCATGCAATATGACTGCAAAGGGTCTTCATTTGCTCACCGAACCTCTCCAATCCTATCACTGCTGCGTTTATGCCCCTGTACACATGCTTGATTCTGTTTCGGAGACATAGCAATCCATAGGTTTTAAGATACTTACTAGTCAGGTACATTCTTAGGCGTTTAATATGGGGTGTTGAGTCCATTTCGTTGAGCAAGGAGTAGCTCTTGTCTATTCCATATTTGACTTAAGGAACTTTATCTGTGCTCATTTCAATCTCTGGTTTTATGCAGCACCCCAACTCACCTTTCCCGTTAAGCAAGCATAAGTTGGTTTTCTAAATTTGAGACCCTGTTCTGTTCTGTAATTCAGTTCCTGTGTAGCCAAGTTTACATTCCGTGTATTACTGATATCTTATGATGTTTCTTTTTCTGTGTGACTTATTTCAGTTAGAATCATCATACCTGAATCCACTCATTGTGCTACTAAGGGCCTGATGACACAGATTTCATTGCTGAGTGATATTGCTTTGTAAGTAAATACCACAACTTCTTTATCCATTTTTCAATTTCTGCGATGTTGAACTTGTACTGTAAACGAGGTTCTTGTAAACAGAGCCGTTCCAAACTTTGGGGTGGCTGTGTCTTTTTGATTTGAAATTCCCTAAGCTATAGGACCATAAGTGGCAGTGCCCTAGGCTCTGTTGCTTTGTTTTTTAGATGTTTCAGGAAACACCATACACTTCTCCCGAGTGTCTGTTGGCAATTTACATCCCGCCCATCAGCATAACAAGGCTCCCAGTTCTCCATGGCCTGTCCTGCCTTTCTGGATTTTACACTTTTTTCAGATGGCCCTTTTGACCAGGGGGAAGTGAGACTTCATTGTAGTGCAGATTTCCTTTGCAAGCTTGCTTGGTTGGCCAAAAAGGGCGTATGCGTTTTTTCCTGAATATATTCAGGAAAAAACGCATACGCCCTTTTTGGCCAAGTGCATCATTGTGGACGTTCTGCCTCTTTTCCTATGCTTTCAATGCAATTCCAGTCTACCTCCTGAAATCGGTTTCCTGCAATTCTGCCCCGCTTTCAAGTCCTCTTGGCAGCCTTACTTCAGTATATTTTTGGACAATAGCTGTCATTTATAACTCTGCAGGTTTGTGAATTACAGTGCCCCTGAGCTCCTTTCTTCAACTCGCTTTCTTGTGACCTGGCCACAACACCGCAGGATGTCTTCAGGCCCTAATCTGGTTCTGGCACGGCACGCTGAGCCTTTGGTTAATTCCTCTTCCTGGTGGGAAATGAGAGTTAAATTTGCCCATCCAGACACCTCCAGCTAGTCTCTCATTGGTTCTCGCTATTTCTGTTAATCTTCCACAGAAATTGCAAACTGGGCCAAACAGGAGGTTAAAGGGACTGACTCTCCAAGTGGGGAGAGTGTTAGTAAAGCGTCTGGAATGTTGCACCCGAGTACCAGGGTACGAAAACTGAGACATATTTGAACACGTCTCCCGATCACATGGTTGATCATACTCTAGGTCCCACATGCATGTTTTAGCTAAAGGAAGAATACCTTAAACCTGGGTAGTTGAAACCCGTGGAATGGGTACCATGCAATATGACTTCAAAGGGTCTTCATTTGCTCACCGAACCTCTCCAATCCTATCACTGCTGCGTTTATGCCCCTGTACACATGCTTGATTCTCTTTCGGAGACATAGCAATCCATAGGTTTTAAGATACTTACTAGTCAGGTACATTCTTAGGCGTTTAATATGCGGTGTTGAGTCCATTTCGTTGAGCAAGGAGTAGCTCTTGTCTATTCCATATTTGGCTTAAGGAACTTTATCTGTGCTCATTTCAATCTCTGGTTTTATGCAGCACCCCAACTCACCTTTCCCCTTAAGCAAGCATAAGTTGGTTTTCTAAATTTGAGACCCTGTAATGTTCTGTAATTCAGTTCCTGTGTAGCCAAGTTTACATTCCGTGTATTACTGATACCTTATGATGTTTCTTTTTCTGTGTGACTTATTTCAGTTAGAATCATCGTCCCTGAATCCACTCATTATGCTGCTACGGGCCTGATGACATAGATTTCATTGCTGAGTGATACTGCATTGTACGTAAGTACCACAAGTTCTTTATCCATTTTTCACTTTCTGCGATGTTGAACTTGTACTGTAAACGAGGTTCTTGTAAACAGAGCCGTTCCAAACTTTGGGGTGGCTGTGACTTTTTGATTTTAATTTCCCTAAGCTATAGGACCATAAGTGGAAGTGCCCTAGGCTCTGTTGCTTTGTTTTTTAGATGTTTCAGGAAACACCATACACTTCTCCCCAGTGGTTGTTGGCAATTTACATCCCGCCCATCAGCATAACAAGGCTCCCAGTTCTCCATGGCCTGTCCTGCCTTTCTGGATTTTACACTTTTTTCAGATGGCCCTTTTGACCGGGGGGAAGTGAGACTTCATTGTAGTGCAGATTTCCTTTGCAAGCTTGCTTGGTTGGCCAAAAAGGGCGTATGCGTTTTTTCCTGAATATATTCAGGAAAAAACGCATACGCCCTTTTTGGCCAAGTGCATCATTGTGGACGTTCTGCCTCTTTTCCTATGCTTTCAATGCAATTCCAGTCTACCTCCTGAAATCGGTTTCCTGCAATTCTGCCCCGCTTTCAAGTCCTCTTGGCAGCCTTACTTCAGTCTATTTTTGGATGATAGCTGTCATTTATAACTCTGCAGGTTTGTGAATTACAGTGCCCCTGAGCTCCTTTCTTCAACTCGCTTTCTTGTGACCTGGCCGCAACACCGCAGGATGGCTTCAGGCCCTAATCTGGTTCCGGCCCGGCACGCTGAGCCTTTGGTTAATTCCTCTTCCTGGTGGGAAATGAGAGTTAAATTTGCCCGTCCAGACACCTCCAGCTAGCCTCTCATTGGTTCTCGCTATTCCTGTTCATCTTCCGCAGAAATTGCAAACTGGGCCAAACAGGAGGTTAAAGGGACTGACTCTCCAAGTCGGGAGAGTGTTAGTAAAGCGTCTGGAATGTTGCACCCGAGTACAAGGGGAGGAAAACTGAGACATATTTGAACACGTCTCCCGTTCACATGGTTGATCATACTCTGGGTTCCACATGCATGTTTTAGCTGAAGGAAGAATACCTTAAACCTGGAGAGTTGAGACCCGTGGAATGGGTACCATGCAATATGACTTCAAAGGGTCTTCATTTGCTCACCGAACCTCTCCAATCCTATCACTGCTGCGTTTATGCCCCTGTACACACGCTTGATTCTCTTTTGGAGACATAGCAATCCATAGGTTTTAAGATACTTACTAGTCAGGTACATTCTTAGGCGTTTAATATGGGGTGTTGAGTCCATTTCGTTGAGCAAGGAGTAGCTCTTGTCTATTCCATATTTGGCTTAAGGAACTTTATCTGTGCTCATTTCAATCTCTGGTTTTATGCAGCACCCCAACTCACCTTTCCCCTTAAGCAAGCATAAGTTGGTTTTCTAAATTTGAGACCCTGTTCTGTTTTGGAATGCAGTTCCTGTGTAGCCAAGTTTACATTCCGTGTATTAGTGATATCTTATGATGTTTCTTTTTCTGTGTGACTTATTTCAGTTAGAATCATCGTACCTGAATCCACTCATTATGCTGCTACGGGCCTGATGACATAGATTTCAGTGCTGAGTGATACTGCATTGTACGTCAGTACCACAAGTTCTTTAATCATTTTTCACTTTCTGTGATATTGAACTTGTACGGTAAACGAGGTTCTTGTAAACGGAGGCGTCCCAAACTTTGGGGTGGCTGTGACTTTTTGATTTTAATTTCCCTAAGCTATAGGACCATAAGTGGAAATGCCCTAGGCTCTGTTGCTTTGTTTTTTAGATGTTTCAGGAAACACCATACACTTCTCCTGAGTGTCTGTTGGCAATTTACATCCCGCCCATCAGCATAACAAGGCTCCCAGTTCTCCATGGCCTGTCCTGCCTTTCTGGATTTTACACTTTTTTCAGATGGCCCTTTTGACCGGGGGGAAGTGAGACTTCATTGTAGTGCAGATTTCCTTTGCAAGCTTGCTTGGTTGGCCAAAAAGGGCGTATGCGTTTTTTCCTGAATATATTCAGGAAAAAACGCATACGCCCTTTTTGGCCAAGTGCATCATTGTGGACGTTCTGCCTCTTTTCCTATGCTTTCAATGCAATTCCAGTCTACCTCCTGAAATCGGTTTCCTGCAATTCTGCCCCGCTTTCAAGTCCTCTTGGCAGCCTTACTTCAGTCTATTTTTGGACGATAGCTGTCATTTATAACTCTGCAGGTTTGTGAATTACAGTGCCCCTGAGCTCCTTTCTTCAACTCGCTTTCTTGTGACCTGGCCGCAACACCGCAGGATGGCTTCAGGCCCTAATCTGGTTCCGGCCCGGCATGCTGAGCCTTTGGTTAATTCCTCTTCCTGGTGGGAAATGAGAGTTAAATTTGCCCGTCCAGACACCTCCAGCTAGTCTCTCATTGGTTCTCGCTATTCCTGTTCATCTTCCGCAGAAATTGCAAACTGGGCCAAACAGGAGGTTAAAGGGACTGACTCTCCAAGTCGGGAGAGTGTTAGTAAAGCGTCTGGAATGTTGCACCCGAGTACCAGGGGAGGAAAACTGAGACATATTTGAACACGTCTCCCGTTCACATGGTTGATCATACTCTGGGTTCCACATGCATGTTTTAGCTGAAGGAAGAATACCTTAAACCTGGAGAGTTGAGACCCGTGGAATGGGTACCATGCAATATGACTTCAAAGGGTCTTCATTTGCTCACCGAACCTCTCCAATCCTATCACTGCTGCGTTTATGCCCCTGTACACACGCTTGATTCTCTTTTGGAGACCTAGCAAACCATAGGTTTTAAGATACTTACTAGTCAGGTACATTCTTAGGCGTTTAATATGGGGTGTTGAGTCCATTTCGTTGAGCAAGGAGTAGCTCTTGTCTATTCCATATTTGGCTTAAGGAACTTTATCTGTGCTCATTTCAATCTCTGGTTTTATGCAGCACCCCAACTCACCTTTCCCCTTAAGCAAGCATAAGTTGGTTTTCTAAATTTGAGACCCTGTTCTGTTTTGGAATGCAGTTCCTGTGTAGCCAAGTTTACATTCCGTGTATTAGTGATATCTTATGATGTTTCTTTTTCTGTGTGACTTATTTCAGTTAGAATCATCGTACCTGAATCCACTCATTATGCTGCTACGGGTCTGATGACATAGATTTCATTGCTGAGTCATACTGCATTGTACGTAAGTACCACAAGTTCTTTATCCATTTTTCACTTTCTGTGATATTGAACTTGAACGGTAAACGAGGTTCTTGTAAACGGAGGCGTCCCAAACTTTGGGTTGGCTGTGTCTTTTTGATTTTAATTTCCCTAAGCTATAGGACCATAAGTGGAAGTGCCCTAGGCTCTGATACTTTGTTTTTTAGATGTTTCAGGAAACACCATACACTTCTCCTGAGTGTCTGTTGGCAATTTACATCCCGCCCATCAGCATAACAAGGCTCCCAGTTCTCCATGGCCTGTCCTGCCTTTCTGGAGTTTACTCTTTTTTCAGATGGCCCTTTTGACCGGGGAGAAGTGAGACTTCATTGTAGTGCAGATTTCCTTTGCAAGTTTGCTTGGTTGGCCAAAAAGGGCGTATGCGTTTTTTCCTGAATATATTCAGGAAAAAACGCATACGCCCTTTTTGGCCAAGTGCATCATTGTGGACGTTCTGCCTCTTTTCCTATGCTTTCAATGCAATTCCAGTCTACCTCCTGAAATCGGTTTCCTGCAATTCTGCCCTGCTTTCAAGTCCTCTTGGCAGCCTTACTTCAGTCTATTTTTGGACGATAGCTGTCATTTATAACTCTGCAGGTTTGTGAATTACAGTGCCCCTGAGCTCCTTTCTTCAACTCGCTTTCTTGTGACCTGGCCGCAACACCGCAGGATGTCTTCAGGCCCTAATCTGGTTCTGGCACTGCACGCTGAGCCTTTGGTTAATTCCTCTTCCTGGTGGGAAATGAGAGTTAAATTTGCCCATCCAGACACCTCCAGCTAGTCTCTCATTGGTTCTCGGTATTCCTGTTCATCTTCCACAGAAATTGCAAACTGGGCCAAACAGGAGGTTAAAGGGACTGACTCTCCAAGTGGGGAGAGTGTTAGTAAAGCGTCTGGAATGTTGCACCCGAGTACCAGGGTACGAAAACTGAGACATATTTGAACACGTCTCCCGTTCACATGGTTGATCATACTTGGGTTCCACATGCATGTTTTAGCTGAAGGAAGAATACCTAAAACCTGGGTAGTTGAAACCCGTGGAATGGGTACCATGCAATATGACTGCAAAGGGTCTTCATTTGCTCACCGAACCTCTCCAATCCTATCACTGCTGCGTTTATGCCCCTGTACACATGCTTGATTCTGTTTCGGAGACATAGCAATCCATAGGTTTTAAGATACTTACTAGTCAGGTACATTCTTAGGCGTTTAATATGGGGTGTTGAGTCCATTTCGTTGAGCAAGGAGTAGCTCTTGTCTATTCCATATTTGACTTAAGGAACTTTATCTGTGCTCATTTCAATCTCTGGTTTTATGCAGCACCCCAACTCACCTTTCCCGTTAAGCAAGCATAAGTTGGTTTTCTAAATTTGAGACCCTGTTCTGTTCTGTAATTCAGTTCCTGTGTAGCCAAGTTTACATTCCGTGTATTACTGATATCTTATGATGTTTCTTTTTCTGTGTGACTTATTTCAGTTAGAATCATCATACCTGAATCCACTCATTGTGCTGCTAAGGGCCTGATGACACAGATTTCATTGCTGAGTGATATTGCTTTGTAAGTAAATACCACAACTTCTTTATCCATTTTTCACTTTCTGCGATGTTGAACTTGTACTGTAAACGAGGTTCTTGTAAACAGAGCCATTCGAAACTTTGGGGTGGCTGTGTCTTTTTGATTTTAAATTCCCTAAGCTATAGGACCATAAGTGGAAGTGCCCTAGGCTCTGTTGCTTTGTTTTTTAGATGTTTCAGGAAACACCATACACTTCTCCCGAGTGGTTGTTGGCAATTTACAACCCGCCCATCAGCATAACAAGGCTCCCAGTTCTCCATGGCCTGTCCTGCCTTTCTGGATTTTACACTTTTTTCAGATGGCCCTTTTGACCGGGGGGAAGTGAGACTTCATTGTAGTGCAGATTTCCTTTGCAAGCTTGCTTGGTTGGCCAAAAAGGGCGTATGCGTTTTTTCCTGAATATATTCAGGAAAAAACGCATACGCCCTTTTTGGCCAAGTGCATCATTGTGGACGTTCTGCCTCTTTTCCTATGCTTTCAATGCAATTCCAGTCTACCTCCTGAAATCGGTTTCCTGCAATTCTGCCCCGCTTTCAAGTCCTCTTGGCAGCCTTACTTCAGTCTATTTTTGGACGATAGCTGTCATTTATAACTCTGCAGGTTTGTGAATTACAGTGCCCCTGAGCTCCTTTCTTCAACTCGCTTTCTTGTGACCTGGCCGCAACACCGCAGGATGGCTTCAGGCCCTAATCTGGTTCCGGCACGGCACGCTGAGCCTTTGGTTATTTCCTCTTCCTGGTGGGAAATGAGAGTTAAATTTGCCCGTCCAGACACCTCCAGCTAGTCTCTCATTGGTTCTCGCTATTCCTGTTCATCTTCCGCAGAAATTGCAAACTGGGCCAAACAGGAGGTTAAAGGCGCTGACTCTCCAAGTGGGGAGAGTGTTAGTAAAGCGTCTGGAATGTTGCACCCGAGTACCAGGGGAGGAAAACTGAGACATATTTGAACACGTCTCCCGTTCACATAGTTGATCATACTTGGGTTCCACATGCATGTTTTAGCTGAAGGAAGAATACCTTAAACCTGGAGAGTTAAGACCCGTGTAATGGGTACCATGCAATATGACTTCAAAGGGTCTTCATTTGCTCACCGAACCTCTCCAATCCTATCACTGCTGCGTTTATACCCCTGTACACATGCTTGATTCTCTTTTGGAGACATAGCAATCCATAGGTTTTAAGATACTTACTAGTCAGGTACATTCTTAGGCGTTTAATATGCGGTGTTGAGTCCATTTCGTTGAGCAAGGAGTAGCTCTTGTCTATTCCATATTTGACTTAAGGAACTTTATCTGTGCTCATTTCAATCTCTGGTTTTATGCAGCACCCCAACTCACCTTTACCCTTAAGCAAGCATAAGTTGGTTTTCTAAATTTGAGACCCTGTTCTGTTCTCTAATTCAGTTCCTGTGTAGCCAAGTTTACATTCCGTGTATTACTGATATCTTATGATGTTTCTTTTTCTGTGTGACTTACTTCAGTTAGAATCATCATACCTGAATCCACTCATTGTGCTGCTAAGGGCCTGATGACACAGATTTCATTGCTGAGTGATATTGCTTTGTAAGTAAATACCACAACTTCTTTATCCATTTTTCACTTTCTGCGATGTTGAACTTGTACTGTAAACGAGGTTCTTGTAAACAGAGCCGTTCCAAACTTTGGGGTGGCTGTGTCTTTTTGATTTTAATTTCCCTAAGCTATAGGACCATAAGTGGAAGTGCCCTAGGTTCTGTTGCTTTGTTTTTTAGATGTTTCAGGAAACACCATACACTTCTCCCAAGTGGTTGTTGGCAATTTACATCCCACCCATCAGCATAACAAGGCTCCCAGTTCTCCATGGCCTGTCCTGCCTTTCTGGATTTTACACTTTTTTCAGATGGCCCTTTTGACCGGGGGGAAGTGAGACTTCATTGTAGTGCAGATTTCCTTTGCAAGCTTGCTTGGTTGGCCAAAAAGGGCGTATGCGTTTTTTCCTCAATATATTCAGGAAAAAACGCATACGCCCTTTTTGGCCAAGTGCATCATTGTGGACGTTCTGCCTCTTTTCCTATGCTTTCAATGCAATTCCAGTCTACCTCCTGAAATCGGTTTCCTGCAATTCTGCCCCGCTTTCAAGTCCTCTTGGCAGCCTTACTTCAGTCTATTTTTGGACGATAGCTGTCATTTATAACTCTGCAGGTTTGTGAATTACAGTGCCCCTGAGCTCCTTTCTACAACTCGCTTTCTTGTGACCTGGCCGCAACACCGCAGGATGGCTTCAGGCCCTAATCTGGTTCCGGCACGGCACGCTGAGCCTTTGGTTAATTCCTCTTCCTGGTGGGAAATGAGAGTTAAATTTGCGCGTCCAGACACCTCCAGCTAGTCTCTCATTGGTTCTCGCTATTCCTGTTAATCTTCCACAGAAATTGCAAACTGGGCCAAACAGGAGGGTAAAGGGACTGACTCTCCAAGTGGGGAGAGTGTTAGTAAAGCGTCTGGAATGTTGCACCCGAGTACCAGGGGAGGAAAACTGAGACATATTTGAACACGTCTCCCGTTCACATGGTTGATCATACTCTGGGTTCCACATGCATGTTTTAGCTGAAGGAAGAATACCTTAAACCTGGAGAGTTGAGACCCGTGTAATGGGTACCATTCAATATGACTTCAAAGGGTCTTCATTTGCTCACCAAACCTCTCCAATCCTATCACTGCTGCATTTATGCCCCTGTACACATGCTTGATTCTCTTTCGGAGACATAGCAATCCATAGGTTTTAAGATACTTACTAGTCAGGTACATTCTTAGGCGTTTAATATGGGGTTTTGAGTCCATTTCGTTGAGCAAGGAGTAGCTCTTGTCTATTCCATATTTGGCTTAAGGAACTTTATCTGTGCTCATTTCAATCTCTGGTTTTATGCAGCACCCCAACTCACCTTTACCCTTAAGCAAGCATAAGTTGGTTTTCTAAATTTGAGACCCTGTTCTGTTTTGGAATGCAGTTCCTGTGTAGCCAAGTTTACATTCCGTGTATTAGTGATATCTTATGATGTTTCTTTTTCTGTGTGACTTATTTCAGTTAGAATCATCGTACCTGAATCCACTCATTGTGCTGCTACGGGCCTGATGACACAGATTTCATTGCTGAGTGATATTGCTTTGTACGTAAATACCACAACTTCTTTATCCATTTTTCACTTTCTGCGATGTTGAACTTGTACTGTAAACGAGGTTCTTGTAAACAGAGCCGTTCCAAACTTTGAGGTGGCTGTGTCTTTTAGATTTTAATTTCCCTAAGCTATAGGACCATAAGTGGAAGTGCCCTAGGCTCTGTTGCTTTGTTTTTTAGATGTTTCAGGAAACACCATACACTTCTCCCAAGTGGTTGTTGGCAATTTACATCCCGCCCATCAGCATAACAAGGCTCCCAGTTCTCCATGGCCTGTCCTGCCTTTCTGGATTTTACACTTTTTTCAGATGGCCCTTTTGACCGGGGGGAAGTGAGACTTCATTGTAGTGCAGATTTCCTTTGCAAGCTTGCTTGGTTGGCCAAAAAGGGCGTATGCGTTTTTTCCTGAATATATTCAGGAAAAAACGCATACGCCCTTTTTGGCCAAGTGCATCATTGTGGACGTTCTGCCTCTTTTCCTATGCTTTCAATGCAATTCCAGTCTACCTCCTGAAATCGGTTTCCTGCAATTCTGCCCCGCTTTCAAGTCCTCTTGGCAGCCTTACTTCAGTCTATTTTTGGACGATAGCTGTCATTTATAACTCTGCAGGTTTGTGAATTACAGTGCCCCTGAGCTCCTTTCTTCAACTCGCTTTCTTGTGACCTGGCCGCAACACCGCAGGATGGCTTCAGGCCCTAATCTGGTTCCGGTACGGCACGCTGAGCCTTTGGTTATTTCTTCTTCCTGGTGGGAAATGAGAGTTAAATTTGCCCGTCCAGACACCTCCAGCTAGTCTCTCATTCGTTCTCGCTATTCCTGTTCATCTTCCGCAGAAATTGCAAACTGGGCCAAACAGGAGGTTAAAGGCGCTGACTCTCCAAGTCGGGAGAGTGTTAGTAAAGCGTCTGGAATGTTGCACCCGAGTACCAGGGGAGGAAAACTGAGACATATTTGAACACGTCTCCCGTTCACATGGTTGATCATACTTGGGTTCCACATGCATGTTTTAGCTGAAGGAAGAATACCTTAAACCTGGAGAGTTGAGAACCGTGGAATGGTATCATGCAATATGACTTCAAAGGGTCTTCATTTGCTCACCGAACCTCTCCAATCCTATCACTGCTGTGTTTATGCCCCGGTACATGCGCTTGATTCTCCTTCGGAGACATAGCAATCCATAGGTTTTAAGATACTTACTAGTCAGGTACATTCTTAGGCGTTTAATTTGGGGTGTTGCGTCCATTTCGTTGAGCAAGGAGTAGCTCTTGTGTATTCCATGTTTGGCTTAAGGAACGTTATCTGTGCTCATTTGAATCTCTGGTTTTATGCAGCACCCCAACTCACCTTTACCCTTAAGCAAGCATAAGTTGGTTTTCTAAATTTGAGTCCCTGTTCTGTTCTGTAATTCAGTTCCTGTGTAGCCAAGTTTACATTCCGTGTATTACTGATATCTTATGATGTTTCTTTTTCTGTGTGACTTATTTCAGTTAGAATCATCATACCTGAATCCACTCATTGTGCTGCTAAGGGCCTGATGACATAGATTTCATTGCTGAGTGATATTGCTTTGTAAGTAAATACCACAACTTCTTTATCCATTTTTCACTTTCTGAGATGTTAAACTTGTACTGTAAACGAGGTTCTTGTAAACAGAGCCGTTCCAAACTTTGGGGTGGCTGTGTCTTTTTGATTTTAATTTCCCTAAGCTATAGGACCATAAGTGGAAGTGCCCTAGGCTCTGTTGCTTTGTTTTTTAGATGTTTCAGGAAACACCATACACTTCTCCCGAGTGTCTGTTGGCAATTTACATCCCGCCCATCAGCATAACAAGGCTCCCAGTTCTCCATGGCCTGTCCTGCCTTTCTGGATTTTACACTTTTTTCAGATGGCCCTTTTGACCGGGGGGAAGTGAGACTTCATTGTAGTGCAGATTTCCTTTGCAAGCTTGCTTGGTTGGCCAAAAAGGGCGTATGCGTTTTTTCCTGAATATATTCAGGAAAAAACGCATACGCCCTTTTTGGCCAAGTGCATCATTGTGGACTTTCTGCCTCTTTTCCTATGCTTTCAATGCAATTCCAGTCTACCTCCTGAAATCGGTTTCCTGCAATTCTGCCCCGCTTTCAAGTCCTCTTGGCAGCCTTACTTCAGTCTATTTTTGGACGATAGCTGTCATTTATAACTCTGCAGGTTTGTGAATTACAGTGCCCCTGAGCTCCTTTCTTCAACTCGCTTTCTTGTGAGCTGGCCGCAACACCGCAGGATGGCTTCAGGCCCTAATCTGGTTCCGGCACGGCACGCTGAGCCTTTGGTTAATTCCTCTTCCTGGTGGGAAATGAGAGTTAAATTTGCCCGTCCAGACACCTCCAGCTAGTCTCTCATTGGTTCTCACTATTCCTGTTCATCTTCCGCAGAAATTGCAAACTGGGCCAAACAGGAGGTTAAAGGCGCTGACTCTCCAAGTGGGGAGAGTGTAAGTAAAGCGTCTGGAATGTTGCACCCGAGTACCAGGGGAGGAAACCTGAGACATATTTGAACACGTCTCCCGTTCACACGGTTGATCATACTCTGGGTTCCACATGCATGTTTTAGCTGAAGGAAGAATACCTTAAACCTGGAGAGTTGAGACCCGTGGAATGGGTACCATGCAATATGTCTTCAAAGGGTCTTCATTTGCTCACCGAACCTCTCCAATCCTATCACTGCTGCGTTTATGCCCCTGTACACACGCTTGATTCTCTTTTGGAGACATAGCAATCCATAGGTTTTAAGATACTTACTAGTCAGGTACATTCTTAGGCGTTTAATATGGGGTGTTGAGTCCATTTCGTTGAGCAAGGAGTAGCTCTTGTCTATTCCATATTTGGCTTAAGGAACTTTATCTGTGCTCATTTCAATCTCTGGTTTTATGCAGCACCACAACTCACCTTTCCCCTTAAGCAAGCATAAGTTGGTTTTCTAAATTTGAGACCCTGTTCTGTTTTGGAATTCAGTTCCTGTGTAGCCAAGTTTACATTCCGTGTATTAGTGATATCTTATGATGTTTCTTTTTCTGTGTGACTTATTTCAGTTAGAATCATCGTACCTGAATCCACTCATTATGCTGCTACGGGCCTGATCACATAGATTTCATTGCTGAGTGATACTGCATTGTACGTAAGTACCACAAGTTCTTTATCCATTTTTCACTTTCTGTGATATTGAACTTGTACGGTAAACGAGGTTCTTGTAAACAGAGGCGTCCCAAACTTTGGGGTGGCTGTGTCTTTTTGATTTTAATTTCCCTAAGCTATAGGACCATAAGTGGAAGTGCCCTAGGCTCTGTTGCTTTGTTTTTTAGATGTTTCAGGAAACACCATACACTTCTCCCGAGTGTCTGTTGGCAATTTACATCCCGCCCATCAGCATAACAAGGCTCCCAGTTCTCCATGGCCTGTCCTGCCTTTCTGGATTTTACACTTTTCTCAGATGGCCCTTTTGACCGGGGGGAAGTGAGACTTCATTGTAGTGCAGATTTCCTTTGCAAGCTTGCTTGGTTGGCCAAAAAGGGCGTATGCGTTTTTTCCTGAATATATTCAGGAAAAAACGCATACGCCCTTTTTGGCCAAGTGCATCATTGTGGACGTTCTGCCTCTTTTCCTATGCTTTCAATGCAATTCCAGTCTACCTCCTGAAATCGGTTTCCTGCAATTCTGCCCTGCTTTCAAGTCCTCTTGGCAGCCTTACTTCAGTCTATTTTTGGACGATAGCTGTCATTTACAACTCTGCAGGTTTGTGAATTAGAGTGTCCCTGAGCTACTTTCTTCAGCTCGCTTTCTTGTGAGCTGGCTGCAACACCACAGGATGGCTTCAGGCCCTAATCTGGTTCCGGCACGGCACGCTTAGCCTTTGGTTATTTCCTCTTCCTGGTGGGAAATGAGAGTTAAATTTGCCCGTCCAGACACCTCCAGCTAGTCTCTCATTGGTTCTCGCTATTCCTGTTCATCTCCGCAGAAATTGCAAAACTGGGCCAAACAGGAGGTTAAAGGCGCTGACTCTCCAAGTGGGAGGAGTGTTAGTAAAGCGTCTGGAATGTTGCACCCGAGTACCAGGGGAGGAAAACTGAGACATATTTGAACACGTCTCCCGTTCACATGGTTGATCATACTTGGGTTCCACATGCATGTTTTAGCTGAAGGAAGAATACCTTAAACCTGGAGAGTTGAGAACCGTGGAATGGTATCATGCAATATGACTTCAAAGGGTCTTCATTTGCTCACCGAACCTCTCCAATCCTATCACTGCTGTGTTTATGCCCCGGTACATGCGCTTGATTCTCCTTCGGAGACATAGCAATCCATAGGTTTTAAGATACTTACTAGTCAGGTACATTCTTAGGCGTTTAATATGGGGTGTTGCGTCCATTTCGTTGAGCAAGGAGTAGCTCTTGTGTATTCCATGTTTGGCTTAAGGAACGTTATCTGTGCTCATTTGAATCTCTGGTTTTATGCAGCACCCCAACTCACCTTTACCCTTAAGCAAGCATAAGTTGGTTTTCTAAATTTGAGTCCCTGTTCTGTTCTGTAATTCAGTTCCTGTGTAGCCAAGTTTACATTCCGTGTATTAGTGATATCTTATGATGTTTCTTTTTCTGTGTGACTTATTTCAGTTAGAATCATCATACCTGAATCCACTCATTGTGCTGCTAAGGGCCTGATGACACAGATTTCATTGCTGAGTGATATTGCTTTGTAAGTAAATACCACAACTTCTTTCTCCATTTTTCACTTTCTGCGATGTTGAACTTGTACTGTAAACGAGGTTCTTGTAAACAGAGCCGTTCCAAACTTTGGGGTGGCTGTGTCTTTTTTATTTTAATTTCCCTAAGCTATAGGACCATAAGTGGAAGTGCCCTAGGTTCTGTTGCTTTGTTTTTTAGATGTTTCAGGAAACACCATACACTTCTCCCCAGTGGTTGTTGGCAATTTACAAACCGCCCATCACAATAACAAGGCTCCCAGTTCTCCATGGCCTGTCCTGCCTTTCTGGATTTTACACTTTTTTCAGATGGCCCTTTTGACCGGCGGGAAGTGAGACTTCATTGTAGTGCAGATTTCCTTTGCAAGCTTGCTTGGTTGGCCAAAAAGGGCGTATGCGTTTTTTCCTGAATATATTCAGGAAAAAACGCATACGCCCTTTTTGGCCAAATGCATCATTGTGGACGTTCTGCCTCTTCTCCTATGCTTTCAATGCAATTCCAGTCTACCTCCTGAAATCGGTTTCCTGCAATTCTGCCCCGCTTTCAAGTCCTCTTGGCAGCCTTACTTCAGTATATTTTTGGACGATAGCTGTCATTTATAACTCTGCAGGTTTGTGAATTACAGTGCCCCTGAGCTGCTTTCTTCAACTCGCTTTCTTGTGACCTGGCCGCAACACCGCAGGATGGCTTCAGGCCCTAATCTGGTTCCGGCACGGCACGCTGAGCCTTTGGTTAATTCCTCTTCCTGGTGGGAAATGAGAGTTAAATTTGCCCGTCCAGACACCTCCAGCTAGTCTCTCATTGGTTCTCGCTATTTCTGTTCATCTTCCGCAGAAATTGCAAACTGGGCCAAACAGGAGGTTAAAGGGACTGACTCTCCAAGTCGGGAGAGTGTTAGTAAAGCGTCTGGAATGTTGCACGCGAGTACCAGGGTACGAAAACTGAGACATATTTGAACACGTCTCCCGATCACATGGTTGATCATACTCTAGGTTCCACATGCATGTTTTAGCTGAAGGAAGAATACCTTAAACCTGGGTAGTTGAAACCCGTGGAATGGGTACCATGCAATATGACTTCAAAGGGTCTTCATTTGCTCACCGAACCTCTCCAATCCTATCACTGCTGCGTTTATGCCCCTGTACACATGCTTGATTCTCTTTCGGAGACATAGCAATCCATAGGTTTTAAGATACTTACAAGTCAGGTACATTCTTAGGCGTTTAATAGGGGTGTTGAGTGCATTTCGTTGAGCAAGGAGTAGCTCTTGTCTATTCCATATTTGGCTTAAGGAACTTTATCTGTGCTCATTTCAATCTCTGGTTTTATGCAGCACCCCAACTCACCTTTCCCCTTAAGCAAGCATAAGTTGGTTTTCTAAATTTGAGACCCTGTTCTGTTCTGTAATTCAGTTCCTGTGTAGCCAAGTTTACATTCCGTGTATTACTGATATCTTATGATGTTTCTTTTTCTGTGTGACTTATTTCAGTTAGAATCATCATACCTGAATCCACTCATTGTGCTGCTAAGGTCCTGATGACACAGATTTCATTGCTGAGTGATATTGCTTTGTAAGTAAATACCACAACTTCTTTATCCATTTTTCACTTTCTGCGATGTTGAACTTGTACTGTAAACGAGGTTCTTGTAAACAGAGCCGTCCCAAACTTTGGGGTGGCTGTGTCTTTTTGATTTTAATTTCCCTAAGCTATAGGACAATAAGTGGAAGTGCCCTAGGCTCTGTTGCTTTGTTTTTTAGATGTTTCAGGAAACACCATGCACTTCTCCCGAGTGGTTGTTGGCAATTTACATCCCGCCCATCAGCATAACAAGGCTCCCAGTTCTCCATGGCCTGTCCTGCCTTTCTGGATTTTACACTTTTTTCAGATGGCCCTTTTGACCGGGGGGAAGTGAGACTTCATTGTAGTGCAGATTTCCTTTGCAAGCTTGCTTGGTTCGCCAAAAAGGGCGTATGCGTTTTTTCCTGAATATATTCAGGAAAAAACGCATACGCCCTTTTTGGCCAAGTGCATCATTGTGGACGTTCTGCCTCTTTTCCTATGCTTTCAATGCAATTCCAGTCTACCTCCTGAAATCGGTTTCCTGCAATTCTGCCCCGCTTTCAAGTCCTCTTGGCAGCCTTACTTCAGTCTATTTTTGGACGATAGCTGTCATTTATAACTCTGCAGGATTGTGAATTACAGTGCCCCTGAGCTCCTTTCTTCAACTCGCTTTCTTGTGACCTGGCCGCAACACCGCAGGATGTCTTCAGGCCCTAATCTGGTTCTGGCACGGCACGCTGAGCCTTTGGTTAATTCCTCTTCCTGGTGGGAAATGAGAGTTAAATTTGCCCATCCAGACACCTCCAACTAGTCTCTCATTGGTTGTCGCTATTCCTGTACATCTTCCACAGAAATTGCAAACTGGGCCAAACAGGAGGTTAAAGGCGCTGACTCTCCAAGTGGGGAGAGTGTTAGTAAAGCGTCTGGAATGTTGCACCCGAGTACCAGGGGAGGAAAACTGAGACATATTTGAACACGTCTCCCGTTCACATGGTTGATCATACTCTAGGTTCCACATGCATGTTTTAGCTGAAGGAAGAATACCTTAAACCTGGAGAGTTAAGACCCGTGTAATGGGTACCATGCAATATGACTTCAAAGGGTCTTCATTTGCTCACCGAACCTCTCCAATCCTATCACTGCTGCGTTTATGCCCCTGTACACATGCTTGATTCTCTTTCGGAGACATAGCAATCCATAGGTTTTAAGATACTTACAAGTCAGGTACATTCTTAGGCGTTTAATATGCGGTGTTGAGTCCATTTCGTTGAGCAAGGAGTAGCTCTTGTCTATTCCATATTTGGCTTAAGGAACTTTATCTGTGCTCATTTCAATCTCTGGTTTTATGCAGCACCCCAACTCACCTTTCCCCTTAAGCAAGCATAAGTTGTTTTTCTAAATTTGAGACCCTGTTCTGTTCTGTAATTCAGTTCCTGTGTAGCCAAGTTTATATTCCGTGTATTACTGATATCTTATGATGTTTCTTTTTCTGTGTGACTTACTTCAGTTAGAATCATCATACCTGAATCCACTCATTGTGCTGCTAAGGGCCTGATGACACAGATTTCATTGCTGAGTGATATTGCTTTGTAAGTAAATACCACAACTTCTTTATCCATTTTTCACTTTCTGCGATGTTGAACTTGTACTGTAAACGAGGTTCTTGTAAACAGAGCCGTTCCAAACTTTGGGGTGGCTGTGTCTTTTTGATTTTAATTTCCCTAAGCTATAGGACCATAAGTGGAAGTGCCCTAGGTTCTGTTGCTGTGTTTTTTAGATGTTTCAGGAAACACCATACACTTCTCCCGAGTGGTTGTTGGCAATTTACATCCCGCCCATCAGCATAACAAGGCTCCCAGTTCTCCATGGCCTGTTGCCTTTCTGGATTTTACACTTTTTTCAGATGGCCCTTTTGACCGGGGGGAAGTGAGACTTCATTGTAGTGCAGATTTCCTTTGCAAGGTTGCTTGGTTGGCCAAAAAGGGCGTATGCGTTTTTTCCTGAATATATTCAGGAAAAAACGCATACGCCCTTTTTGGCCAAGTGCATCATTGTGGACGTTCTGCCTCTTTTCCTATGCTTTCAATGCAATTCCAGTCTACCTCCTGAAATCGGTTTCCTGCAATTCTGCCCCGCTTTCAAGTCCTCTTGGCAGCCTTACTTCAGTCTATTTTTGGACGATAGCTGTCATTTATAACTCTGCAGGTGTGTGAATTACTGTGCCCCTGAGCTCCTTTCTTCAACTCGGTTTCTTTTGAGCTGGCCGCAACACCGCAGGATGGCTTCAGGCCCTAATCTGGTTCCGGCACGGCACGCTGAGCCTTTGGTTATTTCCTCTTCCTGTTGGGAAATGAGAGTTATATTTGCCCGTCCAGACACCTCCAGCTAGCCTCTCATTGGTTCTCGCTATTCCTGTTCATCTTCCGCAGAAATTGCAAACTGTGCCAAACAGGAGGTTAAAGGCGCTGACTCTCCAAGTGGGGAGAGTGTTAGTAAAGCATCTGGAATGTTGCACCCGAGTACCAGGGGAGGAAAACTGAGACATATTTGAACACGTCTCCCGATCACATGGTTGATCATACTCTGGGTTCCACATGCATGTTTTAGCTGAAGGAAGAATACCTAAAACCTGGGTAGTTGAAACCCGTGGAATGGGTACCATGCAATATGACTTCAAAGGGTCTTCATTTGCTCACCGAACCTCTCCAATCCTATCACTGCTGCGTTTATGCCCCTGTACACATGCTTGATTCTCTTTCGGAGACATAGCAATCCATAGGTTTTAAGATACTTACTAGTCAGGTACATTCTTAGGCGTTTAATCTGCAGTGTTGAGTCCATTTCGTTGAGCAAGGAGTAGCTCTTGTCTATTCCATATTTGGCTTAAGGAACTTTATCTGTGCTCATTTCAATCTCTGGTTTCATGCAGCACCCCAACTCACCTTTCCCCTTAAGCAAGCATAAGTTGGTTTTCTAAATTTGAGACCCTGTTCTGTTCTGTAATTCAGTTCCTGTGTAGCCAAGTTTACATTCCGTGTATTAGTGATATCTTATGATATTTCTTTTTCTGTGTGACTTATTTCAGTTAGAATCATCGTACCTGAATCCACTCATTATGCTGCTACGGGCCTGATGACATAGATTTCATTGCTGAGTGATACTGCATTGTACGTAAGTACCACAAGTTCTTTATCCATTTTTCACTTTCTGCGATGTTGAACTTGTACTGTAAACGAGGTTCCTGTAAACAGAGCCGTTCCAAACTTTGGGGTGGCTGTGTCTTTTTGATTTTAATTTCCCTAAGCTATAGGACCATAAGTGGAAGTGCCCTAGGCTCTGTTGCTTTGTTTTTTAGATGTTTCAGGAAACACCATACACTTCTCCCGAGTGTTTGTTGGCAATTTACATCCCGCCCTTCAGCATAACAAGGCTCCCAGTTCTCCATGGCCTGTCCTGCCTTTCTGGATTTTACACTTTTTTCAGATGGCCCTTGTGACCGGGGGGAAGTGAGACTTCATTGTAGTGCAGATTTCCTTTGCAAGCTTGCTTGGTTGGCCAAAAAGGGCGTATGCGTTTTTTCCTGAATATATTCAGGAAAAAACGCATACGCCCTTTTTGGCCAAGTGCATCATTGTGGACGTTCTGCCTCTTTTCCTATGCTTTCAATGCAATTCCAGTCTACCTCCTGAAATCGGTTTCCTGCAATTCTGCCCCGCTTTCAAGTCCTCTTGGCAGCCTTACTTCAGTCTATTTTTGGACGATAGCTGTCATTTATAACTCTGCAGGTTTGTGAATTACAGTGCCCCTGAGCTCCTTTCTTCAACTCGCTTTCTTGTGACCTGGCCGCAACACCGCAGGATGTCTTCAGGCCCTAATCTTGTTCCGGCCCGGCATGCTGAGCCTTTGGTTAATTCCTCTTCCTGGTGGGAAATGAGAGTTAAATTTGCCCGTTCAGACACCTCCAGCTAGTCTCTCATTGGTTCTCGCTATTCCTGTTCATCTTCCGCAGAAATTGCAAACTGGGCCAAACAGGAGGTTAAAGGGACTGACTCTCCAAGTCGGGAGAGTGTTAGTAAAGCGTCTGGAATGTTGCACCCGAGTTCCAGGGGCGGAAAACTGAGACATATTTAAACACGTCTCCCGTTCACATGGTTGATCATACTCTGGGTTCCACATGCATGTTTTAGCTGAAGGAAGAATACCTTAAACCTGGAGAGTTGAGACCCGTGGAATGGGTACCATGCAATATGACTTCAAAGGGTCTTCATTTGCTCACCAAACCTCTCCAATCCTATCACTGCTGCGTTTATGCCCCTGTACACACGCTTGATTCTCTTTTGGAGACATAGCAATCCATAGGTTTTAAGATACTTACAAGTCAGGTACATTCTTAGGCGTTTAATATGGGGTGTTGAGTCCATTTCGTTGAGCAAGGAGTAGCTCTTGTCTATTCCATATTTGGCTTAAGGAACTTTATCTGTGCTCATTTCAATCTCTGGTTTTATGCAGCACCCCAACTCACCTTTCCCCTTAAGCAAGCATAAGTTGGTTTTCTAAATTTGAGACCCTGTTCTGTTTTGGAATGCAGTTCCTGTGTAGCCAAGTTTACATTCCGTGTATTAGTGATATCTTATGATGTTTCTTTTTCTGTGTGACTTATTTCAGTTAGAATCATCGTACCTGAATCCACTCATTATGCTGCTATGTGCCTGATGACATAGATTTCTTTGCTGAGTGATACTGCATTGTACGTAAGTACCACAAGTTCTTTATCCATTTTTCACTTTCTGTGATATTGAACTTGTACGGTAAACGAGGTTCTTGTAAATGGAGGCGTCCCAAACTTTGGGGTGGCTGTGTCTTTTTTATTTTAATTTCCCTAAGCTATAGGACCATAAGTGGAAGTGCCCTAGGCTCTGTTGCTTTGTTTTTTAGATGTTTCAGGAAACACCATACACTTCCCCCGAGTGGTTGTTGGCAATTTACATCCCGCCCATCAGCATAACAAGGCTCCCAGTTCTCGATGGCCTGTCCTGCCTTTCTGGATTTTACACTTTTTTCAGATGGCCCTTTTGACCGGGGGGAAGTGACACTTCATTGTAGTGCAGATTTCCTTTGCAAGCTTGCTTGGTTGTCCAAAAAGGGCGTATGCGTTTTTCCTGAATATATTCAGGAAAAAACGCATACGCCCTTTTTGGCCAAGTGCATCATTGTGGACGTTCTGCCTCTTTTCCTATGCTTTCAATGCAATTCCAGTCTACCTCCTGAAATCGGTTTCCTGCAATTCTGCCCCGCTTTCAAGTCCTCTTGGCAGCCTTACTTCAGTATATTTTTTGACGATAGCTGTCATTTATAACTCGGCAGGTTTGTGCATTACAGTGCCGCTGAGTTCCTTTCTTCAACTCGGTTTCTTTTGAGCTGGCCGCAACACTGCAGGATGGCTTCAGGCCCTAATCTGGTTCCGGTACGGCACGCTGAGCCTTTGGTTATTTCCTCTTCCTGTTGGGAAATGAGAGTTAAATTTGCCCGTCCAGACACCTCCAGCTACCCTCTCATTGGTTCTCGCTATTCCTGTTCATCTTCTGCAGAAATTGCAAACTGGGCCAAACAGGAGGTTAAAGGGACTGACTCTCCAAGTCGGGAGAGTGTTAGTAAAGCGTCTGGAATGTTGCACCCGAGTACCAGGGTACGAAAACTGAGACATATTTGAACACGTCTCCCGATCACATGGTTGATCATACTCTAGGTTCCACATGCATGTTTTAGCTGAAGGAAGAATAACTTAAACCTGGGTAGTTGAAACCCGTGGAATGGGTACCATGCAATATGACTTCAAAGGGTCTTCATTTGCTCACCGAACCTCTCCAATCCTATCACTGCTGCGTTTATGCCCCTGTACACATGCTTGATTCTCTTTCGGAGACATAGCAATCCATAGGTTTTAAGATACTTACTAGTCAGGTACATTCTTAGGCGTTTAATATGCGGTGTTGAGTCCATTTCGTTGAGCAAGGAGTAGCTCTTGTCTATTCCATATTTGGCTTAAGGAACTTTATCTGTGCTCATTTCAATCTCTGGTTTTATGCAGCACCCCAACTCACCTTTCCCCTTAAGCAAGCATAAGTTGGTTTTCTAAATTTGAGACCCTGTTCTGTTCTGTAATTCAGTTCCTGTGTAGCCAAGTTTACATTCCGTGTATTAGTGATATCTTATGATGTTTCTTTTTCTGTGTGACTTACTTCAGTTAGAATCATCATACCTGAATCCAGTCATTGTGCTGCTAAGGGCCTGATGACACAGATTTCATTGCTGAGTGATATTGCTTTGTAAGTAAATACCACAACTTCTTTATCCATTTTTCACTTTCTGCGATGTTGAACTTGTACTGTAAACGAGGTTCTTGTAAACAGAGCCGTTCCAAACTTTGGGGTGGCTGTGTCTTTTTGATTTTAATTTCCCTAAGCTATAGGACCATAAGCGGAAGTGCCCTAGGTTCTGTTGCTTTGTTTTTTAGATGTTTCAGGAAACACCATACACTTCTCCCGAGTGGTTGTTGGCAATTTACATCCCGCCCATCAGCATAACAAGGCTCCCAGTTCTCGATGGCCTGTCCTGCCTTTCTGGATTTTACACTTTTTTCAGATGGCCCTTTTGACCGGGGGGAAGTGAGACTTCATTGTAGTGCAGATTTCCTTTGCAAGCTTGCTTGGTTGGCCAAAAAGGGCGTATGCGTTTTTTCCTGAATATATTCAGGAAAAAACGCATACGCCCTTTTCGGCCAAGTGCATCATTGTGGACGTTCTGCCTCTTTTCCTATGCTTTCAATGCAATTCCAGTCTACCTCCTGAAATCGGTTTCCTGCAATTCTGCCCCGCTTTCAAGTCCTCTTGGCAGCCTTACTTCAGTCTATTTTTGGACGATAGCTGTCATTTATAACTCTGCAGGTTTGTGAATTACAGTGCCCCTGAGCTCCTTTCTTCAACTCGCTTTCTTTTGAGCTGGCCGCAACACCGCAGGATGGCTTCAGGCCCTAATCTGGTTCCGGTACGACACACTGAGCCTTTGGTTATTTCCTCTTCCTGGTGGGAAATGAGAGTTAAATTTGCCCGTCCAGACACCTCCAGCTAGCCTCTCATTGGTTCTCGCTATTCCTGTTCATCTTCCGCAGAAATTGCAAACTGGGCCAAACAGGAGGTTAAAGGCGCTGACTCTCCAAGTGGGGAGAGTGTTAGTAAAGCGTCTGGAATGTTGCACCCGAGTACCAGGGGAGGAAAACTGAGACATATTTGAACACGTCTCCCGTTCACATGGTTGATCATACTTGGGTTCCACATGCATGTTTTAGCTGAAGGAAGAATACCTTAAACCTGGAGAGTTGAGACCCGTGTAATGGGTACCATGCAATATGACTTCAAAGGGTCTTCATTTGCTCACCGAACCTCTCCAATCCTATCACTGCTGCGTTTATGCCCCTGTACACATGCTTGATTCTCTTTCGGAGACATAGCAATCCATAGGTTTTAAGATACTTACTAGTCAGGCACATTCTTAGGCGTTTAATATGGGGTGTTGAGTCCATTTCGTTGAGCAAGGAGTAGCTCTTGTCTATTCCATATTTGGCTTAAGGAACTTTATCTGTGCTCATTTCAATCTCTGGTTTTATGCAGCACCCCAACTCACCTTTACCCTTAAGCAAGAATAAGTTGGTTTTCTAAATTTGATTCTCTGTTCTGTTCTGTAATTCAGTTCCTGTGTAGCCAAGTTTCCATTCCATGTATTACTGATATCTTATGATGTTTCTTTTTCTGTGTGACTTATTTCAGTTAGAATCATCATACCTGAATCCAGTCATTGTGCTGCTAAGGGCCTGATGACACAGATTTCATTGCTGAGTGATATTGCTTTGTAAGTAAATACCACAACTTCTTTATCCATTTTTCACTTTCTGCGATGTTGAACTTGTACTGTAAACGAGGTTCTTGTAAACAGAGCCGTTCCAAACTTTGGGGTGGCTGTGTCTTTTTGATTTTAATTTCTCTAAGCTATAGGACCATAAGTGGAAGTGCCCTAGGTTCTGTTGCTTTGTTTTTTAGATGTTTCAGGAAACACCATACACTTCTCCCGAGTGGTTGTTGGCAATTTACATCCCGCCCATCAGCATAACAAGGCTCCCAGTTCTCCATGGCCTGTCCTGCCTTTCTGGATTTTACACTTTTTTCAGATGGCCCTTTTGACCGGGGGGAAGTGAGACTTCATTGTAGTGCAGATTTCCTTTGCAAGCTTGCTTGGTTGGCCAAAAATGGCGTATGCGTTTTTTCCTGAATATATTCAGGAAAAAACGCATACGCCCTTTTTGGCCAAGTGCATCATTGTGGACGTTCTGCCTCTTTTCCTATGCTTTCAATGCAATTCCAGTCTACCTCCTGAAATCGGTTTCCTGCAATTCTGCCCCGCTTTCAAGTCCTCTTGGCAGCCTTACTTCAGTCTATTTTTGGACGATAGCTGTCATTTATAACTCTGCAGGTTTGTGAATTACAGTGCCCCTGAGCTCCTTTCTTCAACTCGCTTTCTTTTGAGCTGGCCGCAACACCGCAGGATGGCTTCAGGCCCTAATCTGGTTCCGGTACGGCACGCTGAGCCTTTGGTTATTTCCTCTTCCTGGTGGGAAATGAGAGTTAAATTTGCCCGTCCAGACACCTCCAGCTAGCCTCTCATTGGTTCTCGCTATTCCTGTTCATCTTCCGCAGAAATTGCAAACTGGGCCAAACAGGAGGTTAAAGGCGCTGACTCTCCAAGTGGGGAGAGTGTTAGTAAAGCGTCTGGAATGTTGCACCCGAGTACCAGGGGAGGAAAACTGAGACATATTTGAACACGTCTCCCGTTCACATGGTTGATCATACTTGGGTTCCACATGCATGTTTTAGCTGAAGGAAGAATACCTTAAACCTGGAGAGTTAAGACCCGTGTAATGGGTACCATGCAATATGACTTCAAAGGGTCTTCATTTGCTCACCGAACCTCTCCAATCCTATCACTGCTGCGTTTATACCCCTGTACACATGCTTGATTCTCTTTCGGAGACATAGCAATCCATAGGTTTTAAGATACTTACTAGTCAGGTACATTCTTAGGCGTTTAATATGCGGTGTTGAGTCCATTTCGTTGAGCAAGGAGTAGCTCTTGTCTATTCCATATTTGACTTAAGGAACTTTATCTGTGCTCATTTCAATCTCTGGTTTTATGCAGCACCCCAACTCACCTTTACCCTTAAGCAAGCATAAGTTGGTTTTCTAAATTTGAGACCCTGTTCTGTTCTGTAATTCAGTTCCTGTGTAGCCAAGTTTACATTCCGTGTATTACTGATATCTTATGATGTTTCTTTTTCTGTGTGACTTATTTCAGTTAGAATCATCATACCTGAATCCACTCATTGTGATGCTAAGGGCCTGATGACATAGATTTCATTGCTGAGTGATATTGCTTTGTAAGTAAATACCACAACTTCTTTATCCATTTTTCACTTTCTGTGATGTTGAACTTGTACTGTAAACGAGGTTCTTGTAAACAGAGGCGTCCCAAACTTTGGGGTGGCTGTGTCTTTTTGATTTTAAATTCCCTAAGCTATAGGACCATAAGTGGCAGTGCCCTAGGCTCTGTTGCTTTGTTTTTTAGATGTTTCAGGAAACACCATACACTTCTCCCCAGTGTCTGTTGGCAATTTACATCCCGCCCATCAGCATAACAAGGCTCCCAGTTCTCCATGGCCTGTCCTGCCTTTCTGGATTTTACACTTTTTTCAGATGGCCCTTTTGACCGGGGGGAAGTGAGACTTCATTGTAGTGCAGATTTCCTTTGCAAGCTTGCTTGGTTGGCCAAAAACGGCGTATGCGTTTTTTCCTGAATATATTCAGGAAAAAACGCATACGCCCTTTTCGGCCAAGTGCATCATTGTGGACGTTCTGCCTCTTTTCCTATGCTTTCAATGCAATTCCAGTCTAACTCCTGAAATCGGTTTCCTGCAATTCTGCCCCGCTTTCAAGTCCTCTTGGCAGCCTTACTTCAGTCTATTTTTGGACGATAGCTGTCATTTATAACTCTGCAGGTTTGTGAATTACAGTGCCCCTGAGCTCCTTTCTTCAACTCGCTTTCTTGTGACCTGGCCGCAACACCGCAGGATGGCTTCAGGCCCTAATCTGGTTCCGGTACGGCACGCTGAGCCTTTGGTTATTTCCTCTTCCTGGTGGGAAATTAGAGTTAAATTTGCCCGTCCAGACACCTCCAGCTAGCCTCTCATTGGTTCTCGCTATTCCTGTTCATCTTCCGCAGAAATTGCAAACTTGGACAAACAGGAGGTTAAAGGCGCTGACTCTCCAAGTGGGGAGAGTGTTAGTAAAGCGTCTGGAATGTTGCACCCGAGTACCAGGGGAGGAAAACTGAGACATATTTGAACACGTCTCCCGATCACATGGTTGATCATACTCTGGGTTCCACATGCATGTTTTAGCTGAAGGAAGAATACCTTAAACCTCGGTAGTTGAAACCCGTGGAATGGGTACCATACAATATGACTTCAAAGGTTCTTCATTTGCTCACCGAACCTCTCCAATCCTATCACTGCTGCGTTTATGCCCCTGTACACATGCTTGATTCTCTTTCGGAGACATAGCAATCCATAGGTTTTAAGATACTTACTAGTCAGGTACATTCTTAGGCGTTTAATATGGGGTGTTGAGTCCATTTCGTTGAGCAAGGAGTAGCTCTTGTCTATTCCATATTTGGCTTAAGGAACTTTATCTGTGCTCATTTCAATCTCTGGTTTTATGCAGCACCCCAACTCACCTTTACCCTTAAGCAAGAATAAGTTGGTTTTCTAAATTTGATTCTCTGTTCTGTTCTGTAATTCAGTTCCTGTGTAGCCAAGTTTCCATTCCGTGTATTACTGATATCTTATGATGTTTCTTTTTCTGTGTGACTTATTTCAGTTAGAATCATCATACCTGAATCCAGTCATTGTGCTGCTAAGGGCCTGATGACACAGATTTCATTGCTGAGTGATATTGCTTTGTAAGTAAATACCACAACTTCTTTATCCATTTTTCACTTTCTGCGATGTTGAACTTGTACTGTAAACGAGGTTCTTGTAAACAGAGCCGTTCCAAACTTTGGGGTGGCTGTGTCTTTTTGATTTTAATTTCCCTAAGCTATAGGACCATAAGTGGAAGTGCCCTAGGTTCTGTTGCTTTGTTTTTTAGATGTTTCAGGAAACACCATACACTTCTCCCGAGTGGTTGTTGGCAATTTACATCCCGCCCATCAGCATAACAAGGCTCCCAGTTCTCCATGGCCTGTCCTGCCTTTCTGGATTTTACACTTTTTTCAGATGGCCCTTCTGACCGGGGGGAAGTGAGACTTCATTGTAGTGCAGATTTCCTTTGCAAGCTTGCTTGGTTGGCCAAAAAGGGCGTATGCCTTTTTTCCTCAATATATTCAGGAAAAAACGCATACGCCCTTTTTGGCCAAGTGCATCATTGTGGACGTTCTGCCTCTTTTCCTATGCTTTCAATGCAATTCCAGTCTACCTCCTGAAATCGGTTTCCTGCAATTCTGCCCCGCTTTCAAGTCCTCTTGGCAGCCTTACTTCAGTCTATTTTTGGACGATAGCTGTCATTTATAACTCTGCAGGTTTGTGAATTACAGTGCCCCTGAGCTCCTTTCTTCAACTCGCTTTCTTGTGACCTGGCCGCAACACCGCAGGATGGCTTCAGGCCCTAATCTGGTTCTGGCACGGCACGCTGAGCCTTTGGTTAATTCCTCTTCCTGGTGGGAAATGAGAGTTAAATTTGCCCATCCAGACACCTCCAGCTAGTCTCTCATTGGTTCTCGCTATTCCTGTTCATCTTCCACAGAAATTGCAAACTGGGCCAAACAGGAGGTTAAAGGCGCTGACTCTCCAAGTCGGGAGAGTGTTAGTAAAGCGTCTGGAATGTTGCACCCGAGTACCAGGGGAGGAAAACTGAGACATATTTGAACACGTCTCCCGTTCACACGGTTGATCATACTCTGGGTTCCACATGCATGTTTTAGCTGAAGGAAGAATACCTTAAACCTGGAGAGTTGAGACCCGTGGAATGGGTACCATGCAATATGACTTCAAACGGTCTTCATTTGCTCACCGAACCTCTCCAATCCTATCACTGCTGCGTTTATGCCCCTGTACACACGCTTGATTCTCTTTTGGAGACATAGCAATCCATAGGTTTTAAGATACTTACTAGTCAGGTACATTCTTAGGCGTTTAATATGCGGTGTTGAGTCCATTTCGTTGAGCAAGGAGTAGCTCTTGTCTATTCCATATTTGGCTTAAGGAACTTTATCTGTGCTCATTTCAATCTCTGGTTTTATGCAGCACCCCAACTCACCTTTCCCCTTAAGCAAACATAAGTTGGTTTTCTAAATTTGAGACCCTGTTCTGTTCTGTAATTCAGTTCCTGTGTAGCGAAGTTTACATTCCGTGTATTACTGATATCTTATGATGTTTCTTTTTCTGTGTGACTTATTTCAGTTAGAATCATCGTACCTGAATCCACTCATTATGCTGCTACGGGCCTGATGACATAGATTTCATTGCTGAGTGATACTGCATTGTACGTAAGTACCACAAGTTCTTTATCCATTTTTCACTTTCTGTGATATTGAACTTGTACGGTAAACGAGGTTCTTGTAAACGGAGGCGTCCCAAACTTTGGGGTGGCTGTGTCTTTTTGATTTTAATTTCCCTAAGCTATAGGACCATAAGTGGAAGTGCCCTAGGCTCTGTTGCTTTGTTTTTTAGATGTTTCAGGAAACACCATACACTTCTCCCGAGTGGTTGTTGGCAATTTACATCCCGCCCATCAGCATAACAAGGCTCCCAGTTCTCCATGGCCTGTCCTGCCTTTCTGGATTTTACACTTTTTTCAGATGGCCCTTTTGACCTGGGGGAAGTGAGACTTCATTGTAGTGCAGATTTCCTTTGCAAGCTTGCTTGGTTGGCCAAAAAGGGCGTATGCGTTTTTTCCTGAATATATTCAGGAAAAAACGCATACGCCCTTTTTGGCCAAGTGCATCATTGTGGACGTTCTGCCTCTTTTCCTATGCTTTCAATGCAATTCCAGTCTACCTCCTGAAATCGGTTTCCTGCAATTCTGCCCCGCTTTCAAGTCCTCTTGGCAGCCTTACTTCAGTCTATTTTTGGACGATAGCTGTCATTTATAACTCTGCAGGTTTGTGAATTACAGAGACCCTGAGCTCCTTTCTTCAACTCGCTTTCTTTTGAGCTGTCCGCAACACCGCAGGATGGCTTCAGGCCCTAATCTGGTTCCGGCTCGGCACGCTGAGCCTTTGGTTAATTCCTCTTCCTGGTGGGAAATGAGAGTTAAATTTGCCCGTCCAGACACCTCCAGCTAGTCTCTCATTGGTTCTCGCTATTCCTGTTCATCTTCCGCAGAAATTGCAAACTGGGCCAAACAGGAGGTTAAAGGGACTGACTCTCCAAGTCGGGAGACTGTTAGTAAAGCGTCTGGAATGTTGCACCCGAGTACCAGGGTACGAAAACTGAGACATATTTGAACACGTCTCCCGTTCACACGGGTGATCATACTCTGGGTTCCACATGCATGTTTTAGCTGAAGGAAGAATACCTTAAACCTGGGTAGTTGAAACCCGTGGAATGGGTACCATGCAATATGACTTCAAAGGGTCTTCATTTGCTCACCGAACCTCTGCAATCCTATCACTGCTGCGTTTATGCCCCTGTACACATGCTTTATTCTCTTTCGGAGACATAGCAATCCATAGGTTTTAAGATACTTACTAGTCAGGTACATTCTTAGGCGTTTAATATGGGGTGTTGAGTCCATTTCGTTGAGCAAGGAGTAGCTCTTGTCTATTCCATATTTGGCTTAAGGAACTTTATCTGTGCTCATTTCAATCTCTGGTTTTATGCAGCACCCCTACTCACCTTTACCCTTAAGCAAGCATAAGTTTGTTTTCTAAATTTGAGACCCTGTTCTGTTCTGTAATTCAGTTCCTGTGTAGCCAAGTTTACATTCCGTGTATTACTGATATCTTATGATGTTTCTTTTTCTGTGTGACTTATTTCAGTTAGAATCATCATACCTGAATCCACTCATTGTGCTGCTAAGGGCCTGGTGACATAGATTTCATTGCTGAGTGATATTGCTTTGTAAGTAAATACCGCAACTTCTTTATCCATTTTTCACTTTCTGAGCTGTTGAACTTGTACTGAAAACGAGGTTCTTGTAAACAGAGCCGTTCCAAACTTTGGGGTGGCTGTGTCTTTTTGATTTTAAATTCCCTAAGCTATAGGACCATAAGTGGAAGTGCCCTAGGCTCTGTTGCTTTGTTTTTTAGATGTTTCAGGAAACACCATACACTTCTCCCAAGTGTCTGCTGGCAATTTACATCCCGCCCATCAGCATAACAAGGCTCCCAGTTCTCAATGGCCTGTTGCCTTTCTGGATTTTACACTTTTTTCAGATGGCCCTTTTGACCGGGGGGAAGTGAGACTTCATTGTAGTGCAGATTTCCTTTGCAAGCTTGCTTGGTTGGCCAAAAAGGGCGTATGCGTTTTTTCCTGAATATATTCAGGAAAAAACGCATACGCCCTTTTTGGCCAAGTGCATCATTGTGGACGTTCTGCCTCTTTTCCTATGCTTTCAATGCAATTCCAGTCTACCTCCTGAAATCGGTTTCCTGCAATTCTGCCCCGCTTTCAAGTCCTCTTGGCAGCCTTACTTCAGTCTATTTTTGGACGATAGCTGTCATTTATAACTCTGCAGGTTTGTGAATTACAGTGCCCCTGAGCTCCTTTCTTCAACTCGCTTTCTTTTGAGCTGGCCGCAACACCGCAGGATGGCTTCAGGCCCTAATCTGGTTCCGGCCCGGCATGCTGAGCCTTTGGTTAATTCCTCTTCCTGGTGAGAAATGAGAGTTAAATTTGCCCGTCCAGACACCTCCAGCTAGCCTCTCATTGGTTCTCGCTATTCCTGTTCATCTTCCGCAGAAATTGCAAACTGTGCCAAACAGGAGGTTAAAGGCGCTGACTCTCCAAGTGGGGAGAGTGTTAGTAAAGCGTCTGGAATGTTGCACCCGAGTACCAGGGGAGGAAAACTGAGACATATTTGAACACGTCTCCCGTTCACATGGTTGATCATACTCTGGGTTCCACATGCATGTTTTAGCTGAAGGAAGAATACCTTAAACCTGGAGAGTTGAGACCCGTGTAATGGGTACCATGCAATATGACTTCAAAGGGTCTTCATTTGCTCACCGAACCTCTCCAATCCTATCACTGCTGCGTTTATGCCCCTGTACACACGCTTGATTCTCTTTTGGAGACATAGCAATTCATAGGTTTTAAGATACTTACTAGTCAGGTACATTCTTAGGCGTTTAATATGGGGTTTTGAGTCCATTTCGTTGAGCAAGGAGTAGCTCTTGTCTATTCCATATTTGGCTTAAGGAACTTTATCTGTGCTCATTTCAATCCTGGTTTTATGCAGCACCCCAACTCACCTTTCCCCTTAAGCAAGCATAAGTTGGTTTTCTAAATTTGAGACCCTGTTCTGTTTTGGAATGCAGTTCCTGTGTAGCCAAGTTTACATTCCGTGTATTAGTGATATCTTATGATGTTTCTTTTTCTGTGTGACTTATTTCAGTTAGAATCATCGTACCTGAATCCACTCATTATGCTGCTACGGGCCTGATGACATAGATTTCATTGCTGAGTGATATTGCTTTGTAAGTGAATACCACAACTTCTTTATCCATTTTTCACTTTCTGTGATGTTGATCTTTTACTGTAAAGGAGGTTCTTGTAAACAGAGCCGTTCCAAACTTTGGGGTGGCTGTGTCTTTTTGATTTTAATTTCCCTAAGCTATAGGACCATAAGTGGAAGTGCCCTAGGCTCTGTTGCTTTGTTTTTTAGATGTTTCAGGAAACACCATACACTTCTCCCGAGTGTCTGTTGGCAATTTACATCCCACCCATCAGCATAACAAGGTTCCCAGTTCTCCATGGCCTGTCCTACCTTTCTGGATTTTACACTTTTTTCAGATGGCCCTTTTGACCGGGGGGAAGTGAGACTTCATTGTAGTGCAGATTTCCTTTGCAAGTTTGCTTGGTTGGCCAAAAAGGGCGTATGCGTTTTATCCTGAATATATTCAGGAAAAAACGCATACGCCCTTTTTGGCCAAGTGCATCATTGTGGACGTTCTGCCTCTTTTCCTATGCTTTCAATGCAATTCCAGTCTACCTCCTGAAATGGGTTTCCTGCAATTCTGCCCCGCTTTCAAGTCCTCTTGGCAGCCTTACTTCAGTCTATTTTTGGACGATAGCTGTCATTTATAACTCTGCAGGTGTGTGAATTACAGTGCCCCTGAGCTCCTTTCTTCAACTTGCTTTCTTGTGACCTGGCCGCAACACCGCAGGATGGCTTCAGGCCCTAATCTGGTTCCGGCACGGCACGCTGAGCCTTTGGTTATTTCCTCTTCCTGGTGGGAAATGAGAGTTAAATTTGCCCGTCCAGACACCTCCAGCTAGTCTCTCATTGGTTCTCGCTATTCCTGTTCATCTTCCGCAGAAATTGCAAACTGGGCCAAATAGGAGGTTAAAGGCGCTGACTCTCCAAGTGGGGAGAGTGTTAGTAAAGCGTCTGGAATGTTGCACCCGAGTACCAGGGGAGGAAAACTGAGACATATTTGAACACGTCTCCCGTTCACATGGTTGATCATACTTGGGTTCCACATGCATGTTTTAGCTGAAGGAAGAATACCTTAAACCTGGAGAGTTGAGACCCGTGTAATGGGTACCATGCAATATGACTTCAAAGGGTCTTCATTTGCTCACCGAACCTCTCCAATCCTATCACTGCTGCGTTTATGCCCCTGTACACATGCTTGATTCTCTTTTGGAGACATAGCAATCCATAGGTTTTACGATACTTACTAGTCAGGTACATTCTTAGGCGTTTAATATGCGGTGTTGAGTCCATTTCGTTGAGCAAGGAGTAGGTCTTGTCTATTAATATTTGACTTAAGGAACTTTATCTGTGCTCATTTCAATGTCTGGTTTTATGCAGCACCCCAACTCACCTTTACCCTTAAGCAAGCATAAGTTGGTTTTCTAAATTTGAGACCCTGTTCTGTTCTGTAATTCAGTTCCTGTGTAGCCAAGTTTACATTCCGTGTATTACTGATATCTTATGATGTTTCTTTTTCTGTGTGACTTATTTCAGTTAGAATCATCATACCTGAATCCACTCATTGTGATGCTAAGGGCCTGATGACATAGATTTCATTGCTGAGTGATATTGCTTTGTAAGTAAATACCACAACTTCTTTATCCATTTTTCACTTTCTGCGATGTTGAACTTGTACTGTAAACGAGGTTCTTGTAAACAGAGGCGTCCCAAACTTTGGGGTGGCTGTGTCTTTTTGATTTTAATTTCCCTAAGCTATAGGACCATAAGTGGCAGTGCCCTAGGCTCTGTTGCTTTGTTTTTTAGATGTTTCAAGAAACACCATACACTTCTCCCAAGTGTCTGTTGGCAATTTACATCCCGCCCATCAGCATAACAAGGCTCCCAGTTCTCAATGGCCTGTTGCCTTTCTGGATTTTACACTTTTTTCAGATGGCCCTTTTGACTGGGGGGAAGTGAGACTTCATTGTAGTGCAGATTTCCTTTGCAAGCTTGCTTGGTTGGCTAAAAAGGGCGTATGCGTTTTTTCCTGAATATATTCAGGAAAAAACGCATACGCCCTTTTTGGCCAAGTGCATCATTGTGGACGTTCTGCCTCTTTTCCTATGCTTTCAATGCAATTCCAGTCTACCTCCTGAAATCGGTTTCCTGCAATTCTGCCCCGCTTTCAAGTCCTCTTGGCAGCCTTACTTCAGTCTATTTTTGGACGATAGCTGTCATTTATAACTCTGCAGGTTTGTGAATTACAGTGCCCCTGAGCTCCTTTCTTCAACTCACTTTCTTGTGACCTGGCCGCAACACCGCAGGATGGATTCAGGCCCTAATCTGGTTCTGGCCCGGCATGCTGAGCCTTTGGTTAATTCCTCTTCCTGGTGGGAAATGAGAGTTAAATTTGCCCGTCCAGACACCTCCAGCTAGCCTCTCATTGGTTCTCGCTATTCCTGTTCATCTTCCGCAGAAATTGCAAACTGGGCCAAACAGGAGGTTAAAGGGACTGACTCTCCAAGTGGGGAGAGTGTTAGTAAAGCGTCTGGAATGTTGCACCCGAGTACCAGGGGAGGAAAACTGAGACATATTTGAACACGTCTCCCGATCACATGGTTGATCATACTCTAGGTTCCACATGCATGTTTTAGCTGAAGGAAGAATACCTTAAACCTGGGTAGTTGAGACCCGTGGAATGGGTACCATGCAATATGACTTCAAAGGGTCTTCATTTGCTCACCGAACCTCTCCAATCCTATCACTGCTGCGTTTATGCCCCTGTACACATGCTTGATTCTCTTTCGGAGACATAGCAATCCATAGGTTTTAAGATACTTACTAGTCAGGTACATTCTTAGGCGTTTAATATGGGGTGTTGAGTCCATTTCGTTGAGCAAGGAGTAGCTCTTGTCTATTCCATATTTGGCTTAAGGAACTTTATCTGTGCTCATTTCAATCTCTGGTTTTATGCAGCACCCCAACTCACCTTTACCCTTAAGCAAGAATAAGTTGGTTTTCTAAATTTGAGACCCTGTTCTGTTCTGTAATTCAGTTCCTGTGTAGCCAAGTTTACATTCCGTGTATTACTGATATCTTATGATGTTTCTTTTTCTGTGTGACTTATTTCAGTTAGAATCATCATACCTGAATCCACTCATTGTGCTGCTAAGGGCCTGATGACACAGATTTCATTGCTGAGTGATATTGCTTTGTAAGTAAATACCACAACTTCTTTATCCATTTTTCACTTTCTGCGATGTTGAACTTGTACTGAAAACGAGGTTCTTGTAAACAGAGCCGTTCCAAACTTTGGGGTGGCTGTGTCTTTTTGATTTTAATTTCCCTAAGCTATAGGACCATAAGTGGAAGTGCCCTAGGCTCTGTTGCTTTGTTTTTTAGATGTTTCAGGAAACACCATACACTTCTCCCAAGTGTCTGTTGGCAATTTACATCCCGCCCATCAGCATAACAAGGCTCCCAGTTCTCAATGGCCTGTTGCCTTTCTGGATTTTACACTTTTTTCAGATGGCCCTTTTGACCGGGGGGAAGTGAGACTTCATTGTAGTGCAGATTTCCTTTGCAAGCTTGCTTGGTTGGCCAAAAAGGGCGTATGCGTTTTTTCCTGAATATATTCAGGAAAAAACGCATACGCCCTTTTTGGCCAAGTGCATCATTGTGGACGTTCTGCCTCTTTTCCTATGCTTTCAATGCAATTCCAGTCTACCTCCTGAAATCGGTTTCCTGCAATTCTGCCCCGCTTTCAAGTCCTCTTGGCAGCCTTACTTCAGTCTATTTTTGGACGATAGCTGTCATTTATAACTCTGCAGGTTTGTGAATTACAGTGCCCCTGAGCTCCTTTCTTCAACTCGCTTTCTTGTGACCTGGCCGCAACACCGCAGGATGGCTTCAGGCCCTAATCTGGTTCCGGCCCGGCATGCTGAGCCTTTGGTTAATTCCTCTTCCTGGTGGGAAATGAGAGTTAAATTTGCCCGTCCAGACACCTCCAGCTAGCCTCTCATTGGTTCTCGCTATTCCTGTTCATCTTCCGCAGAAATTGCAAACTGGGCCAAACAGGAGGTTAAAGGGACTGACTCTCCAAGTCGGGAGAGTGTTAGTAAAGCGTCTGGAATGTTGCACCCGAGTACCAGGGGAGGAAAACTGAGACATATTTGAACACGTCTCCCGATCACATGGTTGATCATACTCTAGGTTCCACATGCATGTTTTAGCTGAAGGAAGAATACCTTAAACCTGGGTAGTTGAGACCCGTGGAATGGGTACCATGCAATATGACTTCAAAGGGTCTTCATTTGCTCACCGAACCTCTCCAATCCTATCACTGCTGCGTTTATGCCCCTGTACACATGCTTGATTCTCTTTCGGAGACATAGCAATCCATAGGTTTTAAGATACTTACTAGTCAGGTACATTCTTAGGCGTTTAATATGGGGTGTTGAGTCCATTTCGTTGAGCAAGGAGTAGCTCTTGTCTATTCCATATTTGGCTTAAGGAACTTTATCTGTGCTCATTTCAATCTCTGGTTTTATGCAGCACCCCAACTCACCTTTACCCTTAAGCAAGAATAAGTTGGTTTTCTAAATTTGAGACCCTGTTCTGTTCTGTAATTCAGTTCCTGTGTAGCCAAGTTTACATTCCGTGTATTACTGATATCTTATGATGTTTCTTTTTCTGTGTGACTTATTTCAGTTAGAATCATCATACCTGAATCCACTCATTGTGCTGCTAAGGGCCTGATGACACAGATTTCATTGCTGAGTGATATTGCTTTGTAAGTAAATACCACAACTTCTTTATCCATTTTTCACTTTCTGCGATGTTGAACTTGTACTGAAAACGAGGTTCTTGTAAACAGAGCCGTTCCAAACTTTGGGGTGGCTGTGTCTTTTTGATTTTAATTTCCCTAAGCTATAGGACCATAAGTGGAAGTGCCCTAGGCTCTGTTGCTTTGTTTTTTAGATGTTTCAGGAAACACCATACACTTCTCCCAAGTGTCTGTTGGCAATTTACATCCCGCCCATCAGCATAACAAGGCTCCCAGTTCTCAATGGCCTGTTGCCTTTCTGGATTTTACACTTTTTTCAGATGGCCCTTTTGACCGGGGGGAAGTGAGACTTCATTGTAGTGCAGATTTCCTTTGCAAGCTTGCTTGGTTGGCCAAAAAGGGCGTATGCGTTTTTTCCTGAATATATTCAGGAAAAAACGCATACGCCCTTTTTGGCCAAGTGCATCATTGTGGACGTTCTGCCTCTTTTCCTATGCTTTCAATGCAATTCCAGTCTACCTCCTGAAATCGGTTTCCTGCAATTCTGCCCCGCTTTCAAGTCCTCTTGGCAGCCTTACTTCAGTCTATTTTTGGACGATAGCTGTCATTTATAACTCTGCAGGTTTGTGAATTACAGTGCCCCTGAGCTCCTTTCTTCAACTCGCTTTCTTGTGACCTGGCCGCAACACCGCAGGATGGCTTCAGGCCCTAATCTGGTTCCGGCCCGGCATGCTGAGCCTTTGGTTAATTCCTCTTCCTGGTGGGAAATGAGAGTTAAATTTGCCCGTCCAGACACCTCCAGCTAGCCTCTCATTGGTTCTCGCTATTCCTGTTCATCTTCCGCAGAAATTGCAAACTGGGCCAAACAGGAGGTTAAAGGGACTGACTCTCCAAGTGGGGAGAGTGTTAGTAAAGCGTCTGGAATGTTGCACCCGAGTACCAGGGGAGGAAAACTGAGACATATTTGAACACGTCTCCCGATCACATGGTTGATCATACTCTAGGTTCCACATGCATGTTTTAGCTGAAGGAAGAATACCTTAAACCTGGGTAGTTGAAACCCGTGGAATGGGTACCATGCAATATGACTTCAAAGGGTCTTCATTTGCTCACCGAACCTCTCCAATCCTATCACTGCTGCGTTTATGCCCCTGTACACATGCTTGATTCTCTTTCGGAGACATAGCAATCCATAGGTTTTAAGATACTTACAAGTCAGGTACATTCTTAGGCGTTTAATATGCGGTGTTGAGTCCATTTCGTTGAGCAAGGAGTAGCTCTTGTCTATTCCATATTTGGCTTAAGGAACTTTATCTGTGCTCATTTCAATCTCTGGTTTTATGCAGCACCCCAACTCACCTTTCCCCTTAAGCAAGCATAAGTTGTTTTTCTAAATTTGAGACCCTGTTCTGTTCTGTAATTCAGTTCCTGTGTAGCCAAGTTTCCATTCCGTGTATTACTGATATCTTATGATGTTTCTTTTTCTGTGTGACTTATTTCAGTTAGAATCATCATACCTGAATCCACTCATTGTGCTGCTAAGGGCCTGATGACATAGATTTCATTGCTGAGTGATATTGCTTTGTAAGTGAATACCACAACTTCTTTATCCATTTTTCACTTTCTGCGATGTTGAACTTGTACTGTAAACGAGGTTCTTGTAAACAGAGCCGTTCCAAACTTTGGGGTGGCTGTGTCTTTTTGATTTTAATTTCCCTAAGCTATAGGACCATAAGTGGAAGTGCCCTAGGCTCTGTTGCTTTGTTTTTTAGATGTTTCAGGAAACACCATACACTTCTCCCAAGTGTCTGTTGGCAATTTAAATCCCGCCCATCAGCATAACAAGGCTCCCAGTTCTCAATGGCCTGTTGCCTTTCTGGATTTTACACTTTTTTCAGATGGCCCTTTTGACCGGGGGGAAGTGAGACTTCATTGTAGTGCAGATTTCCTTTGCAAGCTTGCTTGGTTGGCCAAAAAGGGCGTATGCGTTTTTTCCTGAATATATTCAGGAAAAAACGCATACGCCCTTTTTGGCCAAGTGCATCATTGTGGACGTTCTGCCTCTTTTCCTATGCTTTCAATGCAATTCCAGTCTACCTCCTGAAATCGGTTTCCTGCAATTCTGCCCCGCTTTCAAGTCCTCTTGGCAGCCTTACTTCAGTCTATTTTTGGACGATAGCTGTCATTTATAACTCTGCAGGTTTGTGAATTACAGTGCCCCTGAGCTCCTTTCTTCAACTCGCTTTCTTGTGACCTGGCCGCAACACCGCAGGATGGCTTCAGGCCCTAATCTGGTTCCGGTACGGCACGCTGAGCCTTTGGTTATTTCCTCTTCATGGTGGGAAATGAGAGTTAAATTTGCCCGTCCAGACACCTCCAGCTAGCCTCTCATTGGTTCTCGCTATTCCTGTTCATCTTCCGCAGAAATTGCAAACTGGGCCAAACAGGAGGTTAAAGGCGCTGACTCTCCAAGTGGGGAGAGTGTTAGTAAAGCGTCTGGAATGTTGCACCCGAGTACCAGGGGAGGAAAACTGAGACATATTTGAACACGTCTCCCGATCACATGGTTGATCATACTCTGGGTTCCACATGCATGTTTTAGCTGAAGGAAGAATACCTAAAACCTGGGTAGTTGAAACCCGTGGAATGGGTACCATGCAATATGACTTCAAAGGGTCTTCATTTGCTCACCGAACCTCTCCAATCCTATCACTGCTGCGTTTATGCCCCTGTACACATGCTTGATTCTCTTTCGGAGACATAGCAATCCATAGGTTTTAAGATACTTACTAGTCAGGTACATTCTTAGGCGTTTAATATGCGGTGTTGAGTCCATTTCGTTGAGCAAGGAGTAGCTCTTGTCTATTCCATATATGGCTTAAGGAACTTTATCTGTGCTCATTTCAATCTCTGGTTTTATGCAGCAACCCAACTCACCTTTCCCCTTAAGCAAGCATAAGTTGGTTTTCTAAATTTGAGAACCTGTTCTGTTTTGGAATTCAGTTCCTGTGTAGCCAAGTTTACATTCCGTGTATTACTGATATCTTATGATGTTTCTTTTTCTGTGTGACTTATTTCAGTTAGAATCATCGTACCTGAATCTACTCATTATGCTGCTACGGGCCTGATGACATAGATTTCATTGCTGCGTGATACTGCCTTGTACGTAAGTACCACAAGTTCTTTATCCATTTTTCACTTTCTGCGATGTTGAACTTGTACTGTAAACGAGGTTCTTGTAAACAGAGCCGTTCCAAACTTTGGGGTGGCTGTGTCTTTTTTATTTTAATTTCCCTAAGCTATAGGACCATAAGTGGAAGTGCCCTAGGCTCTGTTGCTTTGTTTTTTAGATGTTTCAGGAAACACCATACACTTCTCCCGAGCGTCTGTTGGCAATTTACATCCCGCCCATCAGCATAACAAGTCTACCAGTTCTCAATGGCCTGTTGCCTTTCTGGATTTTACACTTTTTTCAGATGGCCCTTTTGACCGGGGGGAAATGAGACTTCATTGTAGTGCAGATTTCCTTTGCAAGCTTGCTTGGTTGGCCAAAAAGGGCGTATGCGATTTTTCCTGAATATATTCAGGAAAAAACGCATACGCCCTTTTTGGCCAAGTGCATCATTGTGGACGTTCTGCCTCTTTTCCTATGCTTTCAATGCAATTCCAGTCTACCTCCTGAAATCGGTTTCCTGCAATTCTGCCCCACTTTCAAGTCCTCTTGGCAGCCTTACTTCAGTCTATTTTTGGACGATAGCTGTCATTTATAACTCTGCAGGTTTGTGAATTACAGTGCCCCTGAGCTCCTTTCTTCAACTCGCTTTCTTGTCACCTGGCCGCAACACCGCAGGATGGCTTCAGGCCCTAATCTGGTTCCGGCACGGCACACTGAGCCTTTGGTTATTTCCTCTTCCTGGTGGGAAATGAGAGTTAAATTTGCCCGTCCAGACACCTCCAGCTAGCCTCTCATTGGTTCTCGCTATTCCTGTTCATCTTCCGCAGAAATTGCAAACTGGGCCAAACAGGAGGTTAAAGGCGCTGACTCTCCAAGTGGGGAGAGTGTTAGTAAAGCGTCTGGAATGTTGCACCCGAGTACCAGGGGAGGAAAACTGAGACATATTTGAACACGTCTCCCGTTCACATGGTTAATCATACTCTAGGTTCCACATGCATGTTTTAGCTGAAGGAAGAATACCTTAAACCTGGGTAGTTGAAACCCGTGGAATGGGTACCATGCAATATGACTTCAAAGGGTCTTCATTTGCTCACCGAACCTCTCCAATCCTATCACTGCTGCGTTTATGCCCCTGTACACATGCTTGATTCTCTTTCGGAGACATAGCAATCCATAGGTTTTAAGATACTTACTAGTCAGGTACATTCTTAGGCGTTTAATATGGGGTGTTGAGTCCATTTCGTTGAGCAAGGAGTAGCTCTTGTCTATTCCATATTTGGCTTAAGGAACTTTATCTGTGCTCATTTCAATCTCTGGTTTTATGCAGCACCCAAACTCACCTTTACCCTTAAGCAAGAATAAGTTGGTTTTCTAAATTTGAGACCCTGTTCTGTTCTGTAATTCAGTTCCTGTGTAGCCAAGTTTACATTCCGTGTATTACTGATATCTTATGATGTTTCTTTTTCTGTGTGACTTATTTCAGTTAGAATCATCATACCTGAATCCACTCATTGTGCTGCTAAGGGCCTGATGACACAGATTTCATTGCTGAGTGATATTGCTTTGAGAGTAAATACCACAACTTCTTTATCCATTTTTCACTTTCTGCGATGTTGAACTTGTACTGTAAACGAGGTTCTTGTAAACAGAGCCGTTCCAAACTTTGGGGTGGCTGTGTCTTTTTGATTTTAAATTCCCTAAGCTATAGGACCATAAGTGGAAGTGCCCTAGGCTCTGTTGCTTTGTTTTTTAGATGTTTCAGGAAACACCATACACTTCTCCCAAGTGTCTGTTGGCAATTTACATCCCGCCCATCAGCATAACAAGGCTCCCAGTTCTCAATGGCCTGTTGCCTTTCTGGATTTTACACTTTTTTCAGATGGCCCTTTTGACCGGGGGGAAGTGAGACTTCATTGTAGTGCAGATTTCCTTTGCAAGCTTGCTTGGTTGGCCAAAAAGGGCGTATGCGTTTTTTCCTGAATATATTCAGGAAAAAACGCATACGCCCTTTTTGGCCAAGTGCATCATTGTGGACGTTCTGCCTCTTTTCCTATGCTTTCAATGCAATTCCAGTCTACCTCCTGAAATCGGTTTCCTGCAATTCTGCCCCGCTTTCAAGTCCTCTTTGCAGCCTTACTTCAGTCTATTTTTGGACGATAGCTGTCATTTATAACTCTGCAGGTTTGTGAATTACAGTGCCCCTGAGCTCCTTTCTTCAACTCGCTTTCTTGTGACCTGGCCGCAACACCGCAGGATGGCTTCAGGCCCTAATCTGGTTCCGGCCCGGCATGCTGAACCTTTGGTTAATTCCTCTTCCTGGTGGGAAATGAGAGTTACATTTGCCCGTCCAGACACCTCCAGCTAGCCTCTCATTGGTTCTCGCTATTCCTGTTCATCTTCCGCAGAAATTGCAAACTGGGCCAAACAGGAGGTTAAAGGCGCTGACTCTCCAAGTGGGGAGAGTGTTAGTAAAGCGTCTGGAATGTTGCACCCGAGTACCAGGGGAGGAAAACTGAGACATATTTGAACACGTCTCCCGTTCACATGGTTGATCATACTTGGGTTCCACATGCATGTTTTAGCTGAAGGAAGAATACCTTAAACCTGGAGAGTTGAGACCCGTGTAATGGGTACCATGCAATATGACTTCAAAGGGTCTTCATTTGCTCACCGAACCTCTCCAATCCTATCACTGCTGCGTTTATGCCCCTGTACACACGCTTGATTCTCTTTCGGAGACATAGCAATCCATAGGTTTTAAGATACTTACTAGTCAGGTACATTCTTAGGCGTTGAATATGCGGTGTTGAGTCCATTTCGTTGAGCAAGGAGTAGCTCTTGTCTATTCCATATTTGACTTAAGGATCTATATCTGTGCTCATTTCAATCTCTGGTTTTATGCAGCACCCCAACTCACCTTTCCCCTTAAGCAAGCATAAGTTGGTTTTCTAAATTTGAGACCCTGTTCTGTTCTGTAATTCAGTTCCTGTGTAGCCAAGTTTACATTCCGTGTATTACTGATATCTTATGATGTTTCTTTTTCTGTGTGACTTATTTCAGTTAGAATCATCATACCTGAATCCACTCATTATGCTGCTACGGGCCTGGTGACATAGATTTCATTGCTGAGTGATACTGCATTGTACGTAAGTACCACAAGTTCTTTATCCATTTTTCACTTTCTGCGATGTTGAACTTGTACTGTAAACGAGGTTCTTGTAAACAGAGGCGTCCCAAACTTTGGGGTGGCTGTGTCTTTTTGATTTTAATTTCCCTAAGCTATAGGACCATAAGTGGCAGTGCCCTAGGCTCTGTTGCTTTGTTTTTTAGATGTTTCAGGAAACACCATACACTTCTCCCGAGTGTCTGTTGGCAATTTACATCCCGCCCATCAGCATAACAAGGCTCCCAGTTCTCAATGGCCTGTTGCCTTTCTGGATTTTACACTTTTTTCAGATGTCCCTTTTGACCGGGGGGAAGTGAGACTTCATTGTAGTGCAGATTTCCTTTGCAAGCTTGCTTGGTTGGCCAAAAAGGGCGTATGCGATTTTTCCTGAATATATTCAGGAAAAAACGCATACGCCCTTTTTGGCCAAGTGCATCATTGTGGACGTTCTGCCTCTTTTCCTATGCTTTCACTGCAATTCCAGTCTACCTCCTGAAATCGGTTTCCTGCAATTCTGCCCCGCTTTCAAGTCCTCATGGCAGCCTTACTTCAGTCTATTTTTGGACGATAGCTGTCATTTATAACTCTGCAGGTTTGTGAATTACAGTGCCCCTGAGCTCCTTTCTTCAACTCGCTTTCTTGTGACCTGGCCGCAACACCGCAGGATGGCTTCAGGCCCTAATCTGTTTCCGGCACGGCATGCTGAGCCTTTGGTTAATTCCTCTTCCTGGTGGGAAATGAGAGTTAAATTTGCCCGTTCAGACACCTCCAGCTAGTCTCTCATTGGTTCTCGCTATTCCTGTTCATTTTCCGCAGAAATTGCAAACTGGGCCAAACAGGAGGTTAAAGGGACTGACTCTCCAAGTGGGGAGAGTGTTAGTAAAGCGTCTGGAATGTTGCACCCGAGTACCAGGGGAGGAAAACTGAGACATATTTGAACACGTCTCCCGATCACATGGTTGATCATACTCTAGGTTCCACATGCATGTTTTAGCTGAAGGAAGAATACCTTAAACCTGGAGAGTTAAGACCCGTGTAATGGGTACCATGCAATATGACTTCAAAGGGTCTTCATTTGCTCACCGAACCTCTCCAATCCTATCACTGCTGCGTTTATGCCCCTGTACACACGCTTGATTCTCTTTTGGAGACATAGCAATCCATAGGTTTTAAGATACTTACTAGTCAGGTACATTCTTAGGCGTTTAATATGCGGTGTTGAGTCCATTTCGTTGAGCAAGGAGTAGCTCTTGTCTATTCCATATTTGACTTAAGGAACTTTATCTGTGCTCATTTCAATCTCTGGTTTTATGCAGCACCCCAACTCACCTTTCCCCTTAAGCAAGCATAAGTTGGTTTTCTAAATTTGAGACCCTGTTCTGTTCTGTAATTCAGTTCCTGTGTAGCCAAGTTTACATTCCGTGTATTACTGATATCTTATGATGTTTCTTTTTCTGTGTGACTCATTTCAGTTAGAATCATCGTACCTGAATCCACTCATTATGCTGCTACGGGCCTGATGACATAGATTTCATTGCTGAGTGATACTGCATTGTACGTAAGTACCACAAGTTCTTTATCCATTTTTCACTTTCTGCGATGTTGAACTTGTACTGTAAACGAGGTTCTTGTAAACGGAGGCGTCCCAAACTTTGGGGTGGCTGTGTCTTTTTGATTTTAATTTCCCTAAGCTATAGGACCATAAGTGGCAGTGCCCTAGGCTCTGTTGCTTTGTTTTTTAGATGTTTCAGGAAACACCATACACTTCTCCCGAGTGTCTGTTGGCAATTTACATCCCGCCCATCAGCATAACAAGGCTCCCAGTTCTCCATGGCCTGTCCTGCCTTTCTGGATTTTACACTTTTTTCAGATGGCCCTTTTGACCGGGGGGAAGTGAGACTTCATTGTAGTGCAGATTTCCTTTGCAAGCTTGCTTGGTTGGCCAAAAAGGGCGTATGCGTTTTTTTCCTGAATATATTCAGGAAAAAACGCATACGCCCTTTTTGGCCAAGTGCATCATTGTGGACATTCTGCCTCTTTTCCTATGCTTTCAATGCAATTCCAGTCTACCTCCTGAAATCGGTTTCCTGCAATTCTGCCCCGCTTTCAAGTCCTCTTGGCAGCCTTACTTCAGTCTATTTTTGGACGATAGCTGTCATTTATAACTCTGCAGGTTTGTGAATTACAGTGCCCCTGAGCTCCTTTCTTCAACTCGCTTTCTTTTGAGCTGGCCGCAACACTGCAGGATGGCTTCAGGCCCTAATCTGGTTCCTGCACGGCACGCTGAGCCTTTGGTTAATTCCTCTTCCTGGTGGGAAATGAGAGTTAAATTTGCCCGTCCAGTCACCTCCAGCTAGCCTCTCATTGGTTCTCGCTATTCCTGTTCATCTTCCGCAGAAATTGCAAACTGGGCCAAACAGGAGGTTAAAGGGACTGACTCTCCAAGTCGGGAGAGTGTTAGTAAAGCGTCTGGAATGTTGCACCCGAGTACCAGGGGAGGAAAACTGAGACATATTTGAACACGTCTCCCGATCACATGGTTGATCATACTCTAGGTTCCACATGCATGTTTTAGCTGAAGGAAGAATACCTTAAACCTTGGTAGTTGAAACCCGTGGAATGGGTACCATGCAATATGACTTCAAAGGGTCTTCATTTGCTCACCGAACCTCTCCAATCCTATCACTGCTGCGTTTATGCCCCTGTACACATGCTTGATTCTCTTTCGGAGACATAGCAATCCATAGGTTTTAAGATACTTACTAGTCAGGTACATTCTTAGGCGTTTAATATGCGGTGTTGAGTCCATTTCGTTGAGCAAGGAGTAGCTCTTGTTTATTCCATATTTGACTTAAGGAACTTTATCTGTGCTCATTTCAATCTCTGGTTTTATGCAGCACCCCAACTCACCTTTCCCCTTAAGCAAGCATAAGTTGGTTTTCTAAATTTGAGTCCCTGTTCTGTTCTGTAATTCAGTTCCTGTGTAGCCAAGTTTCCATTCCGTGTATTACTGATATCTTATGATGTTTCTTTTTCTGTGTGACTTACTTCAGTTAGAATCATCATACCTGAATCCACTCATTGTGCTGCTAAGGGCCTGATGACACAGATTTCATTGCTGAGTGATATTGCTTTGTAAGTAAATACCACAACTTCTTTATCCATTTTTCACTTTCTGCGATGTTGAACTTGTACTGTAAACGAGGTTCTTGTAAACAGAGCCCGTTCCAAACTTTGGGGTGGCTGTGTCTTTTTGATTTTAATTTCCCTAAGCTATAGGACCATAAGTGGAAGTGCCCTAGGCTCTGTTGCTTTGTTTTTTAGATGTTTCAGGAAACACCATACACTTCTCCCGAGTGGTTGTTGGCAATGTACATCCCGCCCATCAGCATAACAAGGCTCCCAGTTCTCCATGGCCTGTCCTGCCTTTCTGGATTTTACACTTTTTTCAGATGGCCCTTTTGACCGGGGGGAAGTGAGACTTCATTGTAGTGCAGATTTGCTTTGCAAGCTTGCTTGGTTGGCCAAAAAGGGCGTATGCGTTTTTTCCTGAATATATTCAGGAAAAAACGCATACGCCCTTTTTGGCCAAGTGCATCATTGTGGACGTTCTGCCTCTTTTCCTATGCTTTCAATGCAATTCCAGTCTACCTCCTGAAATCGGTTTCCTGCAATTCTGCCCCGCTTTCAAGTCCTCTTGGCAGCCTTACTTCAGTCTATTTTTGGACGATAGCTGTCATTTATAACTCTGCAGGTTTGTGAATTACAGTGCCCCTGAGCTCCTTTTTTCAACTCGGTTTCTTTTGAGCTGGCCGCAACACCGCAGGATGGCTTCAGGCCCCAATCTGGTTCCGGTACGGCACGCTGAGCCTTTGGTTATTTTCTCTTCCTGTTGGGAAATGAGAGTTAAATTTGCCCGTCCAGACACCTCCAGCTAGCCTCTCATTGGTTCTCGCTATTCCTGTTCATCTTCCGCAGAAATTGCAAACTGTGCCAAACAGGAGGTTAAAGGGACTGACTCTCCAAGTGGGGAGAGTGTTAGTAAAGCGTCTGGAATGTTGCACCCGAGTACCAGGGGAGGAAAACTGAGACATATTAGAACACATCTCCCGATCACATGGTTGATCATACTCTGGGTTCCACATGCATATTTTAGCTGAAGGAAGAATACCTAAAACCTGGGTAGTTGAAACCCGTGGAATGGGTACCATGCAATATGACTTCAAAGGGTCTTCATTTGCTCACCGAACCTCTCCAATCCTATCACTGCTGCGTTTATGCCCCTGTACACATGCTTGATTCTCTTTCGGAGACATAGCAATCCATAGGTTTTAAGATACTTACTAGTCAGGTACATTCTTAGGCGTTTAATATGCGGTGTTGAGTCCATTTCGTTGAGCAAGGAGTAGCTCTTGTCTATTCCATATTTGGCTTAAGGAACTTTATCTGTGCTCATTTCAATCTCTGGTTTTATGCAGCACCCCAACTCACCTTTACCCTTAAGCAAGCATAAGTTGGTTTTCTAAATTTGAGAACCTGTTCTGTTTTGGAATTCAGTTCCTGTGTAGCCAAGTTTACATTCCGTGTATTAGTGATATCTTATGATGTTTCTTTTTCTGTGTGACTTATTTCAGTTAGAATCATCGTATCTGAATCTACTCATTATGCTGCTACGGGCCTGATGACTTAGATTTCATTGCTGAGTGATACTGCATTGTACGTAAGTACCACAAGTTCTTTATCCATTTTTCACTTTCTGCCATGTTGAACTTGTACTGTAAACGAGGTTCTTGTAAACAGAGCCGTTCCAAACTTTGGGGTGGCTGTGTCTTTTTGATTTTAATTTCCCTAAGCTATAGGACCATAAGTGGAAGTGCCCTAGGCTCTGTTGCTTTTTTTTTAGATGTTTCAGGAAACACCATACACTTCTCCCCAGTGTCTGTTGGCAATTTACATCCCGCCCATCAGCATAACAAGGCTCCCAGTTCTCAATGGCCTGTTGCCTTTCTGGATTTTACACTTTTTTCAGATGGCCCTTTTGACCGGGGGGAAGTGAGACTTCATTGTAGTGCAGATTTCCTTTGCAAGCTTGCTTGGTTGGCCAAAAAGGGCGTATGCGTTTTTTCCTGAATATATTCAGGAAAAAACGCATACGCCCTTTTTGGCCAAGTGCATCATTGTGGACGTTCTGCCTCTTTTCCTATGCTTTCAATGCAATTCCAGTCTACCTCCTGAAATCGGTTTCCTGCAATTCTGCCCCACTTTCAAGTCCTCTTGGCAGCCTTATTTCAGTCTATTTTTGGACGATAGCTGTCATTTATAACTCTGCAGGTTTGTGAATTACAGTGCCCCTGAGCTCCTTTCTTCAACTCGCTTTCTTGTGACCTGGCCGCAACACCGCAGGATGGCTTCAGGCCCTAATCTGGTTCCGGCCCGGCATGCTGAGCCTTTGGTTAATTCCTCTTCCTGGTGGGAAATGAGAGTTAAATTTGCCCGTCCAGACACCTCCAGCTAGCCTCTCATTGGTTCTCGCTATTCCTGTTCCTCTTCCGTAGAAATTGCAAACTGGGCCAAACAGGAGGTTAAAGGGACTGACTCTCCAAGTGGGGAGAGTGTTAGTAAAGCGTCTGGAATGTTGCACCCGAGTACCAGGGGAGGAAAACTGAGACATATTTGAACACGTCTCCCGATCACATGGTTGATCATACTCTAGGTTCCACATGCATGTTTTAGCTGAAGGAAGAATACCTTAAACCTGGGTAGTTGAAACCCGTGGAATGGGTACCATGCAATATGACTTCAAAGGGTCTTCATTTGCTCACCGAACCTCTCCAATCCTATCACTGCTGCGTTTATGCCCCTGTACACATGCTTGATTCTCTTTCGGAGACATAGCAATCCATAGGTTTTAAGATACTTACAAGTCAGGTACATTCTTAGGCGTTTAATATGCGGTGTTGAGTCCATTTCGTTGAGCAAGGAGTAGCTCTTGTCTATTCCATATTTGGCTTAAGGAACTTTATCTGTGCTCATTTCAATCTCTGGTTTTATGCACCACCCCAACTCACCTTTACCCTTAAGCAAGCATAAGTTGTTTTTCTAAATTTGAGACCCTGTTCTGTTCTGTAATTCAGTTCCTGTGTAGCCAAGTTTCCATTCCGTGTATTACTGATATCTTATGATGTTTCTTTTTCTGTGTGACTTATTTCAGTTAGAATCATCATACCTGAATCCACTCATTGTGCTGCTAAGGGTCTGATGACATAGATTTCATTGCTGAGTGATATTGCTTTGTAAGTGAATACCACAACTTCTTTATCCATTTTTCACTTTCTGCGATGTTGAACTTGTACTGTAAACGAGGTTCTTGTAAACAGAGCCGTTCCAAACTTTGGGGTGGCTGTGTCTTTTTGATTTTAATTTCCCTAAGCTATAGGACCATAAGTGGAAGTGCCCTAGGCTCTGTTGCTTTGTTTTTTAGATGTTTCAGGAAACACCATACACTTCTCCCAAGTGTCTGTTGGCAATTTACATCCCGCCCATCAGCATAACAAGGCTCCCAGTTCTCAATGGCCTGTTGCCTTTCTGGATTTTACACTTTTTTCAGATGGCCCTTTTGACCGGGGGGAAGTGAGACTTCATTGTAGTGCAGATTTCCTTTGCAAGCTTGCTTGGTTGGCCAAAAAGGGCGTATGCGTTTTTTCCTGAATATATTCAGGAAAAAACGCATACGCCCTTTTTGGCCAAGTGCATCATTGTGGACGTTCTGCCTCTTTTCCTATGCTTGCAATGCAATTCCAGTCTACCTCCTGAAATCGGTTTCCTGCAATTCTGCCCCGCTTTCAAGTCCTCTTGGCAGCCTTACTTCAGTCTATTTTTGGACGATAGCTGTCATTTATAACTCTGCAGGTTTGTGAATTACAGTGCCCCTGAGCTCCTTTCTTCAACTCGCTTTCTTGTGACCTGGCCGCAACACCGCAGGATGGCTTCAGGCCCTAATCTGGTTCCGGCCCGGCATGCTGAGCCTTTGGTTAATTCCTCTTCCTGGTGGGAAATGAGAGTTAAATTTGCCCGTCCAGACACCTCCAGCTAGTCTCTCATTGGTTCTCGCTATTCCTGTTCATCTTCCGCAGAAATTGCAAACTGGGCCAAACAGGAGGTTAAAGGGACTGACTCTCCAAGTGGGGAGAGTGTTAGTAAAGTGTCTGGAATGTTGCACCCGAGTACCAGGGGAGGAAAACTGAGACATATTTGAACACGTCTCCCGATCACATGGTTGATCATACTCTAGGTTCCACATGCATGTTTTAGCTGAAGGAAGAATACCTTAAACCTGGGTAGTTGAAACCCGTGGAATGGGTACCATGCAATATGATTTCAAAGGGTCTTCATTTGCTCACCGACCTCTCCAATCCTATCACTGCTGCGTTTATGCCCCTGTACACATGCTTGATTCTCTTTTGGAGACATAGCAATCCATAGGTTTTACGATACTTACTAGTCAGGTACATTCTTAGGCGTTTAATATGCGGTGTTGAGTCCATTTCGTTGAGCAAGGAGTAGCTCTTGTCTATTCCATATTTGGCTTAAGGAACTTTATCTGTGCTCATTTCAATCTCTGGTTTTATGCAGCACCCCAACTCACCTTTACCCTTAAGCAAGCATAAGTTGGTTTTCTAAATTTGAGACCCTGTTCTGTTCTGTAATTCAGTTCCTGTGTAGCCAAGTTTACATTCCGTGTATTACTGATATCTTATGATGTTTCTTTTTCTGTGTGACTTATTTCAGTTAGAATCATCATACCTGAATCCACTCATTGTGATGCTAAGGGCCTGATGACATAGATTTCATTGCTGAGTGATATTGCTTTGTAAGTAAATACCACAACTTCTTTATCCATTTTTCACTTTCTGCGATGTTGAACTTGTACTGTAAACGAGGTTCTTGTAAACAGAGGCGTCCCAAACTTTGGGGTGGCTGTGTCTTTTTGATTTTAATTTCCCTAAGCTATAGGACCATAAGTGGCAGTGCACTAGGCTCTGTTGCTTTGTTTTTTAGATGTTTCAGGAAACACCATACACTTCTCCCGAGTGGTTGTTGGCAATTTACATCCCGCCCATCAGCATAACAAGGCTCCCAGTTCTCCATGGCCTGTCCTGCCTTTCTGGATTTTACACTTTTTTCAGATGGCCCTTTTGACCGGGGGGAAGTGAGACTTCATTGTAGTGCAGATTTCCTTTGCAAGCTTGCTTGGTTGGCCAAAAAGGGCGTATGCGTTTTTTCCTGAATATATTCAGGAAAAAACGCATACGCCCTTTTTGGCCAAGTGCATCATTGTGGACGTTCTGCCTCTTTTCCTATGCTTTCAATGCAATTCCAGTCTACCTCCTGAAATCGGTTTCCTGCAATTCTGCCCCGCTTTCAAGTCCTCTTGGCAGCCTTACTTCAGTCTATTTTTGGACGATAGCTGTCATTTATAACTCTGCAGGTTTGTGAATTACAGTGCCCCTGAGCTCCTTTCTTCAACTCGCTTTCTTGTGACCTGGCCGCAACACCGCAGGATGGCTTCAGGCCCTAATCTGGTTCCAGTACGGCACGCTGAGCCTTTGGTTATTTCCTCTTCCTGGTGGGAAATGAGAGTTAAATTTGCCTGTCCAGACACCTCCAGCTAGTCTCTCATTGGTTCTCGCTATTCCTGTTCATCTTCCGCAGAAATTGCAAACTGGGCCAAACAGGAGGTTAAAGGCACTGACTCTCCAAGTAGGGAGAGTGTTAGTAAAGCGTCTGGAATGTTGCACCCGAGTACCAGGGGAGGAAAACTGAGACATATTTGAACACGTCTCCCGTTCACATGCTTGATCATACTTGGGTTCCACATGCATGTTTTAGCTGAAGGTAGAATACCTTAAACCTGGAGAGTTGAGACCCGTGTAATGGGTACCATGCAATATGACTTCAAAGGGTCTTCATTTGCTCACCGAACCTCTCCAATCCTATCACTGCTGCGTTTATGCCCCTGTACACACGCTTGATTCTCTTTCAGAGACATAGCAATCCATAGGTTTTAAGATACTTACAAGTCAGGTACATTCTTAGGCGTTTAATATGGGGTGTTGAGTCCATTTCGTTGAGCAAGGAGTAGCTCTTGTCTATTCCATATTTGGCTTAAGCAACTTTATCTGTGATCATTTCAATCTCTGGTTTTATGCAGCACCCCAACTCACCTTTACCCTTAAGCAAGCATAAGTTGTTTTTCTAAATTTGAGACCCTGTTCTGTTCTGTAATTCAGTTCCTGTGTAGCCAAGTTTCCATTCCGTGTATTACTGATATCTTATGATGTTTCTTTTTCTGTGTGACTTATTTCAGTTAGAATCATCATACCTGAATCCACTCATTGTGCTGCTAAGGGCCTGGTGACATAGATATCATTGCTGAGTGATATTGCTTTGTAAGTGAATACCACAACTTCTTTATCCATTTTTCACTTTCTGCGATGTTGAACTTGTACTGTAAATGAGGTTCTTGTAAACAGAGCCGTTCCAAACTTTGGGGTGGCTGTGTCTTTTTGATTTTAATTTCCCTAAGCTATAGGACCATAAGTGGAAGTGCCCTAGGTTCTGTTGCTTTGTTTTTTAGATGTTTCAGGAAACACCATACACTTCTCCCGAGTGGTTGTTGGCAATTTACATCCCGCCCATCAGCATAACAAGGCTCCCAGTTCTCCATGGCCTGTCCTGCCTTTCTGGATTTTACACTTTTCTCAGTTGGCCCTTTTGACCGGTGGGAAGTGAGACTTCATTGTAGTGCAGATTTCCTTTGCAAGCTTGCTTGGTTGGCCAAAAAGGGCGTATGCGTTTTTTCCTGAATATATTCAGGAAAAAACGCATACGCCCTTTTTGGCCAAGTGCATCATTGTGGACGTTCTGCCTCTTTTCCTATGCTTTCAATGCAATTCCAGTCTACCTCCTGAAATCGGTTTCCTGCAATTCTGCCCCGCTTTCAAGTCCTCTTGGCAGCCTTACTTCAGTCTATTTTTGGACGATAGCTGTCATTTATAACTCTGCAGGTTTGTGAATTACAGTGCCCCTGAGCTCCTTTCTTCAACTCGCTTTCTTGTGACCTGGCCGCAACACCGCAGGATGGCTTCAGGCCCTAATCTGGTTCCGGCACGGCACGCTGAGCCTTTGGTTAATTCCTCTTCCTGGTGGGATATGAGAGTTAAATTTGCCCGTTCAGACACCTCCAGCTAGTCTCTCATTGGTTCTCGCTATTCCTGTTCATCTTCCGCAGAAATTGCAAACTGGGCCAAACAGGAGGTTAAAGGGACTGACTCTCCAAGTCGGGAGAGTGTTAGTAAAGCGTCTGGAATGTTGCACCCGAGTACCAGGGGAGGAAAACTGAGACATATTTGAACACGTCTCCCGTTCACATGGTTGATCATACTCTGGGTTCCACATGCATGTTTTAGCTGAAGGAAGAATACCTTAAACCTGGAGAGTTGAGACCCGTGGAATGGGTACCATGCAATATGACTTCAAAGGGTCTTCATTTGCTCACCGAACCTCTCCAATCCTATCACTGCTGCGTTTATGCCCCTGTACACACGCTTGATTCTCTTTTGGAGACATAGCAATCCATAGGTTTTACGATACTTACTAGTCAGGTACATTCTTAGGCGTTTAATATGCGGTGTTGAGTCCATTTCGTTGAGCAAGGAGTAGCTCTTGTCTATTCCATATTTGGCTTAAGGAACTTTATCTGTGCTCATTTCAATCTCTGGTTTTATGCAGCACCCCAACTCACCTTTACCCTTAAGCAAGCATAAGTTGGTTTTCTAAATTTGAGACCCTGTTCTGTTCTGTAATTCAGTTCCTGTGTAGCCAAGTTTACATTCCGTGTATTACTGATATCTTATGATGTTTCTTTTTCTGTGTGACTTATTTCAGTTAGAATCATCATACCTGAATCCACTCATTGTGATGCTAAGGGCCTGATGACATAGATTTCATTGCTGAGTGATATTGCTTTGTAAGTAAATACCACAACTTCTTTATCCATTTTTCACTTTCTGCGATGTTGAACTTGTACTGTAAACGAGGTTCTTGTAAACAGAGGCGTCCCAAACTTTGGGGTGGCTGTGTCTTTTTGATTTTAATTTCCCTAAGCTATAGGACCATAAGTGGCAGTGCCCTAGGCTCTGTTGCTTTGTTTTTTAGATGTTTCAGGAAACACCATACACTTCTCCCGAGTGGTTGTTGGCAATTTACATCCCGCCCATCAGCATAACAAGGCTCCCAGTTCTCCATGGCCTGTCCTGCCTTTCAGGATTTTACACTTTTTTCAGATGTCCCTTTTGACCGGGGGGAAGTGAGACTTCATTGTAGTGCAGATTTCCTTTGCAAGCTTGCTTGGTTGGCCAAAAAGGGCGTATGCGTTTTTTCCTGAATATATTCAGGAAAAAACGCATACGCCCTTTTTGGCCAAGTGCATCATTGTGGACGTTCTGCCTCTTTTCCTATGCTTTCAATGCAATTCCAGTCTACCTCCTGAAATCGGTTTCCTGCAATTCTGCCCCGCTTTCAAGTCCTCTTGGCAGCCTTACTTCAGTCTATTTTTGGACGATAGCTGTCATTTATAACTCTGCAGGTGTGTGAATTACAGTGCCCCTGAGCTCCTTTCTTCAACTCGCTTTCTTGTGACCTGGCCGCAACACCGCAGGATGGCTTCAGGCCCTAATCTGGTTCCGGCACGGCACGCTGAGCCTTTGGATATTTCCTCTTCCTGGTGGGAAATGAGAGTTAAATTTGCCCGTCCAGACACCTCCAGCTAGTCTCTCATTGGTTCTCGCTATTCCTGTTCATCTTCCGCAGAAATTGCAAACTGGGCCAAACAGGAGGTTAAAGGCGCTGACTCACCAAGTGGGGAGAGTGTTAGTAAAGCGTCTGGAATGTTGCACCCGAGTACCAGGGGAGGAAAACTGAGACATATTTGAACACGTCTCCCGTTCACATGGTTGATCATACTTGGGTTCCACATGCATGTTTTAGCTGAAGGAAGAATACTTTAAACCTGGAGAGTTAAGACCCGTGTAATGGGTACCATGCAATATGACTTCAAAGGGTCTTCATTTGCTCACCGAACCTCTCCAATCCTATCACTGCTGCGTTTATGCCCCTGTACACATGCTTGATTCTCTTTCGGAGACATAGCAATCCATAGGTTTTAAGATACTTACTAGTCAGGTACATTCTTAGGCGTTTAATATGCGGTGTTGAGTCCATTTCGTTGAGCAAGGAGTAGCTCTTGTCTATTCCATATTTGACTTAAGGAACTTTATCTGTGCTCATTTCAATCTCTGGTTTTATGCAGCACCCCAACTCACCTTTACCCTTAAGCAAGCATAAGTTGGTTTTCTAAATTTGAGACCCTGTTCTGTTCTGTAATTCAGTTCCTGTGTAGCCAAGTTTCCATTCCGTGTATTACTGATATCTTATGATGTTTCTTTTTCTGTGTGACTTATTTCAGTTAGAATCATCATACCTGAATCCACTCATTGTGCTGCTAAGGGCCTGATGACATAGATTTCATTGCTGAGTGATATTGCTTTGTAAGTGAATACCACAACTTCTTTATCCATTTTTCACTTTCTGCGATGTTGAACTTGTACTGTAAACGAGGTTCTTGTAAACAGAGCCGTTCCAAACTTTGGGGTGGCTGTGTCTTTTTGATTTTAATTTCCCTAAGCTATAGGACCATAAGTGGAAGTGCCCTAGGCTCTGTTGCTTTGTTTTTTAGATGTTTCAGGAAACACCATACACTTCTCCCAAGTGTCTGTTGGCAATTTACATCCCGCCCATCAGCATAACAAGGCTCCCAGTTCTCAATGGCCTGTTGCCTTTCTGGATTTTACACTTTTTTCAGATGGCCCTTTTGACCAGGGCGAAGTGAGACTTCATTGTAGTGCAGATTTCCTTTGCAAGCTTGCTTGGTTGGCCAGAAAGGGCGTATGCGTTTTTTCCTGAATATATTCAGGAAAAAACGCATACACCCTTTTTGGCCAAGTGCATCATTGTGGACGTTCTGCCTCTTTTCCTATGCTTTCAATGCAATTCCAGTCTACCTCCTGAAATCGGTTTCCTGCAATTCTGCCCCGCTTTCAAGTCCTCTTGGCAGCCTTACTTCAGTCTGTTTTTGGACGATAGCTGTCATTTATAACTCTGCAGGTTTGTGAATTACAGTGCCCCTGAGCTCCTTTCTTCAACTCGCTTTCTTGTGACCTGGCCGCAACACCGCAGGATGGCTTCAGGCCCTAATCTGGTTCCGGCACGGTATGCTGAGCCTTTGGTTAATTCCTCTTCCTGGTGGGAAATGAGAGTTAAATTTGCCCGTCCAGACACCTCCAGCTAGCCTCTCATTGGTTCTCGCTATTCCTGTTCATCTTCCGCAGAAATTGCAAACTGGGCCAAACAGGAGGTTAAAGGGACTGACTCTCCAAGTGGGGAGAGTGTTAGTAAAGCGTCTGGAATGTTGCACCCGAGTACCAGGGGAGGAAAACTGAGACATATTTGAACACGTCTCCCGATCACATGGTTGATCATACTCTAGGTTCCACATGCATGTTTTAGCTGAAGGAAGAATACCTTAAACCTGGGTAGTTGAAACCCGTGGAATGGGTACCATGCAATATGATTTCAAAGGGTCTTCATTTGCTCACCGACCTCTCCAATCCTATCACTGCTGCGTTTATGCCCCTGTACACATGCTTGATTCTCTTTTGGAGACATAGCAATCC